>NC_081158.1:20070364-20755364 GCF_012432095.1 Onychostoma macrolepis | reverse complement strand
TGACTTAGAGTTCTGCATCCTGTTTACTACCTCAATTCAAATTCAAGGATTTAAAAGGCATTTTCAATTAAACCCTGAATGTCACACAATTGTATGATGTGGGTGTAAAGCAACTAGTGAGGACAGTTTAATCTGTGGCCTTTAGCAAAGATGCCACCTTTTTTCTCCATGCCTTATTTCAGCTCGTTTTAAACAGAAGACTCAAAGGAAGAGCTGCCTTTATTATTCAGTATAGAAATACTACGGTTCATTCGATGTATCTGCACTTTCTTCAAGAAAACAGCACCTAGTCATTTGGCTGTCAGGACGTTTTGGAACATGACACTACATCCCTGTAGGACGCCTTTCAAACAGAGTTGTGTTCGGTGCAAGGACAGCGTATCGAGAGATGAAAGTGGCTTGAAGGGGGCAGATACAAGACGGCTGCTGTTAGCTAACATATGCGTGCTTGAGAGACAGCTCGCTTTTGTTATTTTTCCCCCGTTTAGCGTGGCAGAGGCAGATGTTGTTGTCTGATTCATGATGAATGGAAGCGTACGTGGTGCTTTGACACATCTTAGAAAACACCAAACAACATGTCATTGTGATATTCGGATATGTCAAACATGGCCTGCTTGTGTGCCCTTGTTAGTGGTGTTTGTTAAAGCAAGTGTCATTATTACTGTTCCTCATATTTTTGAACAAACTTTTATCATAAAATGTAAAAACCTATGTTTATTTTTGCTTGTTTTGTCACTAAAGGTGCAAGCACATTTATTTGTGCTCTGCAAAAGTTTGCGGGTTAAATACAGTCATTTTAATAGAAATCTATGCCAAATGAGAGTTTCACTGAAAGTGACTTCTGTGTGAACTGTGCTTCATACATCACGACACTAATGGCAATAGACAGTGGACCTTTTTTGCTCATGAAGTTTAATGAATGTGATGAGGTTGAGGTTGCAAAATTATAACAGCTGTTTAACCTGGGTTTACCCCACAGCAGCGCAGACTTAACTAATCATGTATTTTATCAGCAGATGGAATATTGTCTGACAGTGTGACCTGAAGGTGACAATAAAGGAATATAGGTCTGACAACATTGTGAAATTTGATTATTGCCAAAGATTAATTGTCACATTTTCCAACTTTTCCCTTATAAAAGTTCAAATGTTAGGTTACAGTGAGGCACTTAAACTGGAAATGACAATCTGTAAACATTAAAAGACTTACTGTAAGACGTAAGTTAATCACAAGATGAAAACACTATAAATGTTAACAGGATTTTATTGTGCTAAAATAGCTTACTGTCCTTTACCGTGTGAAGTTAGATCCAAATTTACAACTTTGTTGCTATGACAGTGTAACAGTATTGTAGCACCACAAAAACAATTATTTAAACAATTTTACAGCTCAAATGATACATGAGTTTTGAGAAGAATATGTTTATGATATAATGAGCTTCACATTTCTGCTTTTAAACCCTTGAAAATTAGTCCCAACTACTTACCATTGTAAGTGTATCACAGATTGTTTCTTCTTTTTTAATGAAAGGAATTGAAATGAATTTTTGTGGTAATCAAAATCGTTATGCCAAAAATTCCTTTAATATAACCAAACACATTACTTATCTGCCCAAATAAAAATTGTCAAGATTATTGCAGCATGTACAAGAAAATGCTCTTCCAGACTTATTACGTCCATTTTCATGTTTAATTCTTTGTTTTGCTTGCCATCTCTTTGTAATTATTTATGAAATTTATTAGCGGTTTTTGATTGAAAATCATTTCAAAGTAATCATGTCTGTTTTTCTCTATCAATTCTCAGCCATCTCATAAACATTTCACAGACCAAAACCCATGCAAGAGTGGCTGTCCACTAATTAAATTGCCACTCATCAAATCTCTTACATAATGCACCATGGGTGCCTTTACATCGGAGTAAGATCATTGACACCCTCCCACATGTTCATATCAGGGCAGCAGACAACAGGCCAGACAAAGTAAAAATAAATATTTCCAGCCAAATAATGGCTGTGCTGTTACTCCCAGAGAGAGAAAGAGTTATGGCAATATGAATAGATCTGTTTTAGAAAGTCCTCCTACTGACAAATTGGCGCTGGGAGCAGGTTGACGGGCATTAAGTTCTAAGGCTCGATTCTCGCCTAGAATCCTGCAACACAGGGAGGAAATTAATTGAAGATGTGCAGTTTGTGTGATGTGCTTGCTGAATGCAGATCAGAGATGAAGACACGCAGTGAGACTATTGAGAATGCAAAACCTAAAACAAATACATGCAAATGGAGATCAGCACGTTCAGGTGAATGCCAGACAGAACAGAGACATTTATGGAGAAATTTGATCATTCAGCACAAGATGATTTTGATAAAAAGGGTTATAAGGAATGGAATTTACCTTGATCTTTTGAGATAAAAGACACTGGAACGTCAAGAACAGAAAACGTCCCCATGTCAAGTAAGAACATTTACTGAAATAAGACCATTATTTACTGAATTTCTGATGTCAGACATTCACAAAGATAAAGAGGAGAGCTGGACAGATGCTGTTATTCCCGAAGAACCAGAAGAAATAAAGATGAGATTTGATGAAGGAGCATGTAGTGTTTCTTTACAAAGTGACATTGCCCAAATGGCTAGTTACTAGCCTGGCATGCATAATACAGTGTTTTTGGTCATTTTTGTGGATCCTTCTGAAAACTTCTCAGAAACACAAAGAAAAAACATTTCCGTTTTAGTACATAATTGTTGTGTAAACTTACCTTAAAAAATCATGAAGTCTTGTGCTGTTTCTGGCTGTGTGTAGCACCTACAGCTCTGCATATTATTCTGAAGGATTTTAATCTTAGTACAAAAAATTATAGAACGTTTTGTTAACAGTTTTTCTGGCACAGTGTATTTAATTTTATTCCAATAAATAAATAAATGAAATAAAAACATTACAAAAAAAAAAAAATATATATATATATATATATATATATATATATATATATTTGTCAAGACAGCACGTGCAAAGAGGGTGTTTAATTTAAATCTAAAAAGGTTATGAAAAAATCAAATAACATGGGAGTTTGCACCAAAAAACATTTACTTACATTACAAGTGGACCTCAGGGAAACTATAAAAAAATATAAACTAATATTAGAAATGGATGATGTGCCCTGTATATATACATTTTTCAGCAGAATCCACAGTGTAGTTATTTCTTTACCAGCCTATTATCCTGCTGTTTTGAACTAACACATTGTTTTGCACCCAAAAAGGGTAAATGTCACCAATCTAGTAATGTGCATCATACTGCAAGATATATTTATCTTATTCAGCTCTATTAAATCCTGCGCAATTCACTTCGTAATCTGTGTACAGACAATCTGCCACACAGAACTAGGACCACTTAGCATTAATCGCCTCAGCCACTCTAATAGAAAACATTGCACAAGCGATTTGTAAATCACATCAGCCCTTAACTGCCAGCAAGATTGATGAATGACTCAATCACAGTGTCCAGGTTGCACAGTTAAAATGGGACTGTGGTCAGCAATCGGAGAGGGGTATGGACACAGGCATTACTGACAAAAATGGCTGCAGACTTGCGAGAGCCATGGAGAAGACATTGCCTCTGAAATCATTTAGTAGCACCTGAAAGGAATAGTTCACTCAAAAATGTAAATTCTGTTATCAGTTACTCATCCTTGTGTCTTTCTAAACCTGTGTGAATTTCTTTCTTCTGTGAAATGCAAAAGGAGATATTTTGCAGAATTTCCCTGCTGTTCTTTTACATTATGAACAGTGGGTATAAATATTCTACATGAATGGAATACCCACACTCTCAGAAATAAAGGTACAAAAGCTGTCACTGGGGCGGTACCTTTTCAAAAGGTACATGTTTGTACCTAAAGGGTCCATTTTGGTACCTTAAAGGTACATATTAGTACTTAAAGTGTACATACAGTTTTGTACTAATAGGTACAAAACTGTACCTTTTGAAAAGGTACCGCCCCAGTGACAGCTTTTGTACCTTTATTTCTGAGAGTGCAGATGACCTATTATTTTTAACTAAACGTGTACATTGTGTAGAATACTGGAGAGAAAAATCAATAGAAAATATAAAAGCTACTGCTAATTTTCTGGTAAGTTTATGGACATTTCCTTTAACCCTAAAACACTACAGTAATTAAATTATACAGTCATTCAAATACAGGTAAACACCTCTAAAAATCAATACAGAAAAAAATCCTTCATATTAACACTACATTGGGCCCTATTTTACAGACTTTACTGAGAGTGTATCCCACAATGCAGTGCACTTAATCAATTTCCAGTGTGACAAATAAGTGTGAAGTAATATTATCTCTCTAAAATGTGTTACCTACATTCAAAGGAAGCATTAAAAAAAATAAATAAACAATAATCCAAAATCAATATTAATACAGATAGAGTAATTTTAGCCAGAAACTACCATTTAAAGTTAAAAATGTCTTAATGATAAATTTGTTTATTACAAATGGGCAGCTTTTACTTCATAAGACATTGATTGATGGATTGAGTTGTGTGCATCCATTGGTAAGAAAATTATGTAAAGCTACATTTCTCCAAATCTGCTCCGACAAAGAAAGAAACTCATTTGAATCTTGGATGACCTAAGAGTGAGTCAATTTTCAGCAAAATTTCATTTTTGGGTGAACTATTCCTTTAAGATTAAACATGAAGATCACTGGAAATGCTGAATTAGACTTGTGATTGGGTTATGTTTTATTGCCATTTAATGCTTTATTTTTACAATGCCCCAATTCATTGCATTTATTATCATGGGCTCTCATTAACCAGGCAACATGATTTTCCAATACAATCTCTTTCTGTGTTATTGATTTGACTGTAAGCCAGGGGGGCACAATAGTGTGCTAAGGGGGTCAGTGGAAAATTTCAGCGACCAAAAAAATAAAAAGACAATTATTAGTCTTTCATTCTTTCTAAAGACCGACTGGGAATAATCAGTCCCCAGACAAAACTGAAGAAAAAAATGATATTTTTATCTCATCTCCTTGCTTGCTTACAATGTACATACTTGCAAGAATAGTTTGTAGTGTTGTAGTTTTCTAGCAAGTTTCTCCTGTTCACTGTTGCCTTCAGCTTTCTCAACAGGGTTTTAAGGCAAAGCTGCTTTGGAACAATATTTATGAAATATATTGTACCAATACATTTTGTTTAGAAGCCAACAGCACTCAGAGCAGAAAAGACTGTCAGTATATTGCAAAGTAAATATTTTCCACATAATATTTTAATAATTAGCTTTTTGCACCAGTGCAGTCACAATATAACAGCCAGATTAATTTTGGAAACCACATGTTGTCTTTTTAACCCACTAATTTGGTCTCTTAATTATAAACATGGTATAAAACTGCACACAATACACATGCCTTCTGTATTCTGATTGATAGTTTATACGGTTCAGTAAGTGAAAGGGCTTTTAGTACCATTCTAAATATTTCCCCTTATTCAGGTCATAGTACACATGTCTTTTTGCTGTGAAATCTTTTATATTGTGTAGAATACTGGAGAGAAAAATCAATAGAAAATATAAAAGCTACTGCTAATTTTCTGGTAAGTTTATGGACATTTCCTTTAACCCTAAAACACTACAGTAATTAAATTATACAGTCATTCAAATACAGGTAAACACCTCTAAAAATCAATACAGAAAAAAATCCTTCATATTAACACTACATTGGGCCCTATTTTACAGACTTTACTGAGAGTGTATCCCACAATGCAGTGCACTTAATCAATTTCCAGTGTGACAAATAAGTGTGAAGTAATATTATCTCTCTAAAATGTGTTACCTACATTCAAAGGAAGCATTAAAAAAATAAAATAAACAATAATCCAAAATCAATATTAATACAGATAGAGTAATTTTAGCCAGAAACTACCATTTAAAGTTAAAAATGTCTTAATGATAAATTTGTTTATTACAAATGGGCAGCTTTTTACTTCGCAAGACATTGATTGATGGATTGGAGTTGTGTGCATCCATTGGTAAGAAAATTATGTAAAGCTACATTTCTCCAAATCTGCTCCGACAAAGAAAGAAACTCATTTGAATCTTGGATGACCTAAGAGTGAGTCAATTTTCAGCAAAATTTCATTTTTGGGTGAACTATTCCTTTAAGATTAAACATGAAGATCACTGGAAATGCTGAATTAGACTTGTGATTGGGTTATGTTTTATTGCCATTTAATGCTTTATTTTTTACAATGCCCCCAATTCATTGCATTTATTATCATGGGCTCTCATTAACCAGGCAACATGATTTTCCAATACAATCTCTTTCTGTGTTATTGATTTGACTGTAAGCCAGGGGGGCACAATAGTGTGCTAAGGGGGTCAGTGGAAAATTTCAGCGACCAAAAAAATAAAAAGACAATTATTAGTCTTTCATTCTTTCTAAAGACCGACTGGGAATAATCAGTCCCCAGACAAAACTGAAGAAAAAATGATATTTTTATCTCATCTCCTTGCTTGCTTACAATGTACATACTTGCAAGAATAGTTTGTAGTGTTGTAGTTTTCTAGCAAGTTTCTCCTGTTCACTGTTGCCTTCAGCTTTCTCAACAGGGTTTTAAGGCAAAGCTGCTTTGGAACAATATTTATGAAATATATTGTACCAATACATTTTGTTTAGAAGCCAACAGCACTCAGAGCAGAAAAGACTGTCAGTATATTGCAAAGTAAATATTTTCCACATAATATTTTAATAATTAGCTTTTTGCACCAGTGCAGTCACAATATAACAGCCAGATTAATTTTGGAAACCACATGTTGTCTTTTTAACCCACTAATTTGGTCTCTTAATTATAAACATGGTATAAAACTGCACACAATACACATGCCTTCTGTATTCTGATTGATAGTTTATACGGTTCAGTAAGTGAAAGGGCTTTTAGTACCATTCTAAATATTTCCCCTTATTCAGGTCATAGTACACATGTCTTTTTGCTGTGAAATCTTTTATATTGTTATTAATATTTCAAGAAGAACATTTATATCATGCTGAAGTGTGAGTATCAAATATGATACAACAAGCTTTTGAGTAACGTTCATTTGTACCTCTCAATCATAACTGCATCGCATTAGGCCTATATATTTTGGCACAACAATAAAAACTACATAGCCTAGCTTTAATTATAAAACTAAGCATATATATCATATATTATATATCATAAGACATATTAGGTATATGCACTTTAGTAGTCTGCTACACTGTTATAGAATCTCATTGAATTGCATTACAAGCTATCAAAATTTCATCTAACTTTTTGGCCATATAAATATCAGAAACTGTACCAAATTCCATATTTTCCCTAAGTTTTGGCCTCTGAATAAAACTGCTTATGAGCTCCATATTCTTCTATATACTGTATGAGCCATAAAAGTCTGATGTATCAAATATAATACTTAACAAATACAGTAGGCAAGCTTTATTTTTTTTTTTTCATATGTCAGGTTTTACTGGTTTAATATCATGCATAACATTTGTTCTTAAACAGTTTGAATTGGCCTTCATATATGAAAATATATTGCTGCCTTCATATTTGAGGGTTCTTTGCATTAAAAAGTTTGAAAACTCCTGGTATAGGCTATTTTTCCAAAAGCATTTATATGCAGACTATAGCATTGCTTAACATTGTGTTTCATAAATCATGCAGGGCACCTCAAAAATCCCCAACATTACGTAACGATCACATTGCATGGATTGCAGAATCTTGGAGTGGCCTCTGGCTGTGATCTGAAGTACTGAATTACTGCGCGGCCATTTTTGGGTTAAGAAATTTGCAGCTCACTTGTGTCAGCAAACACTGGAGCTGAAACGACGCGATAACACAACCAACATGCGTCTTTACCAAACTACGCGCTTAAAACACATCTACACTGGAAATGTAACGGTGTCTAGAGTTAGAGAAAGTAACAAGACAGTGAGTGCTGTAGGTTCAAGTGGTTTGTTGGGTCTCAGGTTTTCATGCACAGGTGTGTTTGGACCGTGTTACCTGCAAAAGGTAAAGACAAATATCTGGCATGGGTGTAAAACGCCAAACATAACTTTTAACACATACAGGAACCATTTTATTCGTGCATTTTCATCAAAATACACATATGAAGACGCGTTTGGCCTGGCACGTGACAAACCCGAGAAGTTCTGGAGTGAAGCGGCAGAAGGTATCACTTGGTTTGAACAGTGGACTCAAACTCTGGATGATAAGGATACATTGTTTCCAAAATGGTAAGCACATCTTATACATTAGGGGGCGTTGACATATTGGCTTTTGCAGTCGACAGTAACAGAATCGAAGTGAAAGCAGGGGTCTCGGGCTGTTTTTAAAGGGACAGTTCACCAAAAAAAAAAAAAAGCCTCAGTCACCATTCGCTTTCATAATTCATTGTATGGAAGAATAAATGCAATGAAAGTGAATAGTGACTGCAGTCCGAGGAGTTTCTCTGAAGAGAGAGAGAGTGTGAGTCAAGGGTGAAGAGAGCAAGTAGGTGTTTTTTTTTTTTTTTTTAATTCACGAGGGACAGTAAACGATGACAATACTTTAATGTTTAGGAAAACATTATAAAATTGTAATAACGCGCCCACTTTTAAAAACGCGACGCTACTGGAACGCCATGCAACGGAATGACGTCTGTCTGACGCATGCGTGTCTAGACCAATCAAAAACAGCGCAGACGAAACGCAAAGAACGTGAGCCCACTTTTTTTTGTTTCCTAATCTTAGTAACATTAAAGCGGTCAACTAATACATATTCATTTGTTATTTTAGCAGTTGCACAAACTCAGGTGTTATTTCTTAGTGAATGAATGAGAATGTATGAAGTTCATCATTGAGGATTTCCCTCGATTCTGTCATCTGACACATGTATTGATGTATATTTTGCATTTCAAATTAATTACTGCCATCTATTGTCTTGGTCTTGGAGGGTCAAAATGTTAAATTTCTATGTAGTAAAAATCCCATTAATTTTCCACGGGGGAATTGGTTGAAAACTACATTACTTATGATTCTGCAATGCAAATCACACCAAACTAACTCCTTGGTGCACCTACTCCATGAAACGTTAATGACAAAGTGTCAGTTTCCCCAAGCTTAAATATTAGTGTATACAATATTTGGCGGGAAAAAAAACTTCTGGAACCAAGGCTGCTGAAAAACTGGACAGGCACTGTTACACTTAATAACGATTAGTGCATGATGCTAAATGTAATTTTAATCATTTTCGTTATGATTAAGGTATGGTGAGTGTTACGTTTAGTTCAACTATTCATCTGTTTTCATTCCAGGTTTGTTGGAGGAAAGCTGAACATGTGTTATAATGCTGTCGATCGGCATGTGGAGAATGGAAGAGGTGATCAAGCAGCTGTCATTTATGACAGTCCGGTTACCGGCACTAAACAGGTCATCACATACAGAGAAGTGCAGGAGCAGGTAAAACACTGGAAATGCGCTTACATTAGCAACATTTGACAGGCACAAAAAATGTATATTTGAAATAGTGTAGCGATGTATGAAGGCACTGTTCTTCAGAATTCACATGCATGACCAACTTGAACCTTATCAGTCATTTCAGTAGGAATTCACAAGATTGTGTGGATTCCTATTGGAATGGCTGTATTTTGTCTACGAAAATTTGCCAAACAATGTTAAATGTGATCACATCTTGAGCCTTTGAAAACAGTAAGCATCCACACCCCACTTTGTAGGTGTCCAGGTTGGCGGGTGTCCTGGTGAGGCACGGTGTGAAGACGGGTGACCTGGTGGTGATCTATATGCCCATGGTTCCTCAGGCCATGTTCACCATGCTGGCATGTGCCCGTATTGGTGCCACACACAGCCTCATATTTGGAGGATTCGCCTCCAAAGAGCTCTCCGTCCGCATTGACCATGCTAAGGCAAGCCATTGTTTTTTTTTTTAATGAAAATTAATAACAAAAACTATTTTGTATAAATGCACATATCTGCTGAGATTGTGAAATCCACTTCAACTCTTAAATCATTATTTCCCCCACAGCCCAAGTTGCTGGTGACAGCATCATTTGGCATTGAGCCGGGCAGAAGAGTGGAGTACATTCCTCTGGTAGAGAAAGCTCTGGAGCTCAGCAGTCACAAACCACACAACGTCCTCATCTACAACCGTCCCAGCATGGTGAGCTCCCAGAAACCCCACGGCACCTGGACGCCAGACTCATTATCAAACTGGCACGCTTTCCGCTGCCTATTAACAGTTAAAAGAGAAGATAATGCAGTGAGAGAATAAAAATGCAAATGTGGTCTCCTTTCTAAAAGAGAGTACCTCAAAATTCAACCTTGACGTCCTTTTTCTCAAGGAGGCTGGCACTTAACCAATATCAATCATTGTAGGAGGAAGTTAGTCATTTTTATAGCTGCAATAACGTACCACTCAAAAAATTATTAGGAAATCAAGTGTTCAAAGCTTTCAGCATTTCGACGAGCTCTAGAGTCTTTTTCCTGCTTTAATGTCTCTTAAATTAGTTTTCTCATGTTGCGACATCTAGAATCAGTATGTTGATTTCACAACGCAGGGAATTACTTAAGCTTCATCCTGTGTTGTCATGGAAACTGTTAGCAAATAGCTTTTTGATTTTCCAGCGGTTTGGGATACAGGATAAATCCCGCATGGTTGGTGAAGACGAAAATATTTGAGTTAAAATCATATGCGAGGGGAGAATTTGCCAGCACCAGAAGAACACACTCAGAGTACACATTGTATTTCTACATGGTAGGATCCAATTTACAGAAGATTTTAGAACTACTTGATTGGAGTTAACACAACAAATACTAAACAACACGTTAATCCAGGGAAACACATGCTTTTTGAGATTTGTTGGAGCAGTGAAACCTCCAAGTGGTCCATATTAATTTTAAAAATAATGGGTTTGCCTAAAAGAAAGGTAGAAAAAAGAGGAAGTCATACAGCTTTGAAAGAGTATCAGCATGCATAAATCATGGCAAAATTGAATTTTTATAGGTGAACTGTTCCTTTTAGGCACCTTAGACACTTTGGATTTCCCAAAAAATTGGACTGGACTGAAAAAAGTTGGACTAAAACATTTTTGCTAATTGAAATAAAGCTAATATAAATATTAAATGAAACTATAAATATTAGATACTAGACACACAATATTAGATATATTTCTACACGGAAAAGTTGTCTAATTGAAGTAAGTAATAAAGTTACTAACTGAAATAAAGATCAATTAAAACTATTAACAAACAAAAGCTAATAAAATTGGCAAAAGCACTATGGAATGACTCATGAAAACTGAAATGAAAACAGAAAATGTTACACTAAAAGCTAACTCAGAATATTAATAAAAACTATAAAAGTATATAAATAATACTAAATTAGCACTACTGCCTTGACTGAGCAATTTGTTGTTTTTTAAAGTGATAGTCCACCCAAAAAATCTGTCGTCATTTACTCACCCTGATGTCGTTCCAAACCTGTGAGACTTTTTGAAGAATGTTGGTAACCAAACAGTTTTAGATCGCATTGATTGTATATAAACCATATAATGGAAGCCATTGGGAACAGAAACGTTTTGGTTACCAATATTCTTTAAAATATCTACCATGGTCCACAAAAGAAAGAAACTCGTACATGTTTGCAATGACATGAGGGTGAATAAATGATGACAGAATTTTCTTTTTTTAGGAAATCAATCTCTAATCATCCTGTTCCTTAGCTCTAGAGTTTTTTTCCCACAGGAAAAGGTGTCTATGCGTCCTGACCTGAGCTTGGACTGGGAGGAGGAAATGGCCACTGCCCCCCCTCATGACTGTGTGTCTGTCCCCGCTCATCATCCTCTGTACGTCCTGTACACCTCCGGCACTACTGGTACTCCTAAGGTAAATTCTTGTTTGTGAAAGAACACAGCGATAAAGCACAGAGCTTGAGGGAATGGATGAAATTGTTTACTGTGGAATAGATCTATTCTGTCAGGGGCTTTGTTTATTGCATAGTGTGTTAGCTAGAGACCGTGAGCAATACGCCTTTATAAACTCTCCTGTGTGCTCAAGATAAGGAGAAAGGTGCTCGTTTAAGTATGAAGGTTTAGCCTGTGGCTGTGATGTTGCCTGATGCTTTGCAGGCTTTTTGCTAAAAAAGTACCAGGGATGCTATGGCACTGCCTTATGTTTTGGCTTTGTATCTTGAAGTACCATGTAAATACTAAATATCTGGTTTGTTTTCAGGTTAAATTTAAATGATCCTGTATTACTAAAACATCATCAATAGGAAGTCATTATAGGAAATGTCACATGTCTTTACACAAGTTAAAAATATAGTTTAAATATTAGTTATAATAATGTTTTTTTTGAAACAATATAACAATACTTGGTAATAAAAATAATTACATATATTTTTACTATAACTATTTTAAAAAAAATGTTGTTCATTGAAGTGAAGCTGAAATAAAACACAATCTAAATATTAGATGAAACTGTAAATATTAGATTAAAAATTAGGTACATTTTTAAACAAATTACTGTACCTTGAAGTACTATGCAAATACTGCTTGGGGTGTTTCAGATTAAATGTAAATGACCTTATAATTAAAACATCAACAGGAAGTAATTTTAACCAACTTGCATAATTAAAAAAACAAAAAAAAACAGAGGATGAGCAAGAAGTAAAATATAGTTTAAAATAATAGCTTTAACAATACTTGGAAATAAAAAGAAATATTTACTTTATAAAATGGATAATACCACAAATTTTTCTGGGAACAAATTGAAGTGGTGACATAATTTTCAAATAACATCTGCACTATTCCTTAAATTGCTGCTGACTATAGGATACCGTTACAGTAATACAGTGTTAATGTACAAAAACAATGAACTCCTAATTTAAGGTATCATGTTTTGTCATTATGTGAATACTTGCTGATCAAATTCATTGAAAGAAACACTGAAAGAGCCTCTCTTTGCTCTTCCTGCAAATTACCGTAATTATTTTAATAAGCAGTATTTTAGTGGCAGCTGGCTTGACTGGGTATTTTCAAGCTGCGGGTGGTTGCATATGAAATATCCAGTGTCAAGTTTTAAAAAAGCCTTAAAATCATTCACAGAGTTTTTAAATTTTTTTATCACCAGCAAGATAATTGCAAATATATTGTAGATTTTTGATCATCGTATGTCAACACCCCCCCACCCCCATTAATCTTTAACTTGTAACGGAGACCAGATCCAGGCAAAGCCTATTTGCCATTCTGCTTGCTTGTTCTATTATGGTTCCACCCCTAAGGGACATTTTATTTTGTCCATTTAATATTGTCCAAGAGGTGAACAGCACCTTGAAATTTACATTAGCATACCTCAGGTGCTGTTCAATCCTTAACAACTCACTTTTATATGTACTCTGACTGAAAAAGAGGCAAGACAGGAGTAGAGAGTACAAGGAGCACAGGAGGAAGTTAACAAAGCCTGAAGGCAGAACGAACAAAACATGGCTCTCCACTGACCCAGACTACAGCCAGTATGAAATATCTGGCCCAAGGCAACGCTGTCCTGTACATAAACCTCTTGCTAATAGGCCGTCCTCGCTCACACACACACCTCCGATTTATGTGTTTGGCACACACAGGATCTAATTACCTTCTTACGACTCAAAATGTGTCCCTCAGTATCAACCCTCGGCCTGATTTGCTAATGATTTACTAACAGTAGGGACAGCATGAATTGTAATATGAATAATGGCAATTAATTAATTGTTTTGTTCATCTCATTTACTTACACACACCTTGATGTAATTTTTTCAGGTTGAACTTGGATGAATACAATAAAATACATGATTGTCTTGAAAGCTTTGTGAAGACTAATTGTGTTGCCATAATATTAAAGTTGATTTTTGCTCCGTTTACTATACTTATTATAATTCCAGTATAATTCAAGAGTTCCAAGGACACATCCAAAGTTCTTGCGTGAAACTAGATGGTGCAGTCCGATAGGTCAAACTCAATCTGACATAATGACATCATCACATGGCTCAGCTGATTGGTTCTTTTTGTATCAGGAGCCAATGAGCTCGCTGCTCAACATTCAAATACTCGGCTAGTGCTTGTTGTAGCAGTTTCAGTGCACTTCAGAAACCCTCCACCTTCCCCAGCTCCACCTGTATAGATCTTCTACGGGGTGATTCATGTATGTTATATATGGGGGTTATTTCATATATGATATATGTGCAAAAGTATTTCTTACATGATAACAGCAGCATATTATGGATGTATTGGCAGTAGCAAGTCTCGGTACTAGCAGATCTATTTTGCCAAGACCAAACACATTAACATTGTCATGTACATTACCACACCAATCCCTCTGAGAGTTGTCATGACAGAAATTAAATTAATCATAAATAACAGTAAAAAAGTATTGTCCACTTCCCATTCATTGTTTTTGTAAGCC
The DNA here is from genome assembly GCF_012432095.1 of Onychostoma macrolepis. Lineage (NCBI taxonomy): Eukaryota > Metazoa > Chordata > Actinopteri > Cypriniformes > Cyprinidae > Onychostoma > Onychostoma macrolepis. The sequence goes on along the minus strand of NC_081158.1, from coordinate 20,740,895 downwards.
AGCCATCTCAGTATCATTGTTGGTGTGAATATTAGAATATTATGGAATAATTATGTATACATTTTTTACATGAATAAAACGTTAAAGTGTGGCTTAACGCATTGCTGCACCATAAAGAGACACTGAAAAATTCACATTTCATGGCATTTCCACAGTTGCGTAAACAAATTCCTAATTTAAATGTTAATGGGGGATTACAACTTAAACTGCATAATAATATTATAAAGGAATCACAATATTTTTCTTTCCTCTTTTGTTCTCATCAGGGTGTAGTCAGAGATACAGGAGGATATGCCGTGATGTTAAACTGGACTATGTCTAATGTATATGGACTAGCTCCTGGTGAGGTAGGTCATGATCTGTGATTTTCACAAGAGGTCAATTAAATTGTCCTACAAAGAAATTTGATGTACTTTGAAAACACTTTCTCCCCAGTCGAAAAAGTGTGTTGGTAAAAAGGTTCATTTACCCTCGGTTTAAAAGTTGGCGTATAAAGAGGTAAACTGGGTAACTTGTGTAGCTCCTTCCTTTCTGCTGTATTGTAGGTGAATTTTTGCAGGCGAAATCAAGTCAATTTAAATTTTGCGTTAGGGCAAAACATTTTACGCAATTACACGCACAAATTTCGCTGGTCATGTGAATTTGCCACACTGACCAAAAGAAAACATGATTTGAAAGTGACTTCTGCGTGAGCTGTGCTTCATACATCATTACACTATTAACATTAGACAATAGAACTTTTTGCCTGCAAAATTCAGCCAAAATTTCACTAATTTGGTGATACCTTCGGAAAGTACATTTTTTAACACGTTTTTGATTGTTGTAGTCTAACCTTGGTTGACCCTGTCAAAATGTAATGCTGTTTTTGCAAAGATGGGGCAGTACAAACTACTTTGCATAAAAAATGTGTTAAACTTCTCTGTGTGAGAAGAGTGTTTACATTGTTGTCTTAAAGGAATTGTGGCTAAAAACCACTGTTTATGGAAAATATACAATAAATTGTTCACGGAATAATGACCGTCAGTGTTGGAACAACAGGAAAAAATAGTGATAAATGTATGACTTGACCCCTTGAAAAAAACTATACGCACTGTCTCGCACCGTTTAACCTACACATCTCTCTCTGTCAGGTCTGGTGGGCCGCGTCTGACCTTGGCTGGGTGGTAGGCCACTCATATATCTGCTACGGTCCACTTCTACATGGCAACACCACTGTGCTCTACGAGGTATGGAACAAAAATGTGTGAGTGTGAATGTGTTACAGCATTTGACCTATGGACCGCACCAGCTAACACTCAATTATCTGCTGTTGTGGTTTACCAGATACTGACGCTCATGCTGAACTGAGGTCTCCTAAGTCTGTACTTTGAATTTTTTTATGCTCTAGCAGTCTTTTCTCTTAGGGATTGAATGCAAGGATGAATGGATCTCTATAGCAAACCTCCTGAATCACTGGCTCAGTTTAAGTTTGTTGTGCATTCGATTTGCTGTTGCTTCTCATAAGCTTTTGTACTGTAACAGAGCAGCTCTCATAGTTTTAAACTAGTTCTCCTCACTGGGATCACAGCATGAATACTAAAATAATTTGCACTCGATGGGAGGCGATCAGAGTGTGTTTGGTTTCTTGTCAAGGTGAATTCAGCATTGGCGTCGCCTCTGCTGATTAGATGTGTTGTCTCGCTCCACAGGAGAAAATGGAAGATGCTCACAGAATTTATTAGTCTGCTGTAATGGAAGTTTGATTTCAACAGATCTCTCATACAATGTCAATATCCATAGCTGAAAGCCTTCAGTCTCTTTTAATTAATGTCTTTTGTAATTATGCACATCCATGGTACATTCGAGCCTATTAATTTTATTCTGTCAGCATACCAAACCTGATCTTATTTATTCAGCAGTGGTGTTTGCTAAGGAAAGGCTTTTGACTTTATCATGCCAGTAAACCCAAATCCGATTTTTTAAAATATTACAAAGACATATAGGCCCGGTTTCACAGACAGGGCTTAGACTAAGTCAGGATTAGGCCATAGTTCAATTAGGACATTTAAGTCATTTTTATTAACGTGCCTTAGAAAAAACATTACTGGTGTGCATCTTGAGACAAAACAAAGGCACTGATATGTTTTAAGATCACTTAGTGCACGTTTATTTCAGTTGAAACAGCTCAGAATTACATTTTAGTCTGGGACTAGTCTTAAGCCTTGTCTGTGAAACCAGGGGTAAGTGTTTTAAAAAAATTGGCATTTATGTTTTGTTTATACTGGTCTAACACACAAAAAATATATATAACGTAATATCTTGGAAATATAGATCATTAGTTCAAAATAATATTAATCATGTAAGGGATAATGTACATATATATAGCTGGTTGTTATTGCAAAATAAAACCAGAGAGTGAAATGTTTTAGTAGTTCATGAAACTCACAGAGTTTCTGCAAAGAAAAAGCAGATTTGAGCTTAGACAAACTAACAAGTTCAAACAAGGTGGATATTTAAGGGATTTGTACCATATTAGGCAGCTTTTCACCACATGAATGTTGACGGAGACGTGCAATATTGATTTGAGAAGAACCGTTTTAAAATCCTACCTGTTTATCATCGTATAATTCTTTACAGTGTACAAAACAATCATTCTAGCAGCTAGACAAACACTTCAACGTTATTATCTTAGGCTTACTACTATAACTCCTACTATTCAAGTCTTGTGGTTACAGTCGATAACTGAGATGCGAGATTATGGCAGCTGCATTTAAATGAAATGAGAGAGCATGTCTACAGTGCAATACCAGAGACATGAAAGCATCTGGAGGAGCAATTATTATACAGCAGTGCTACTGATGATGGTCATTATTGGGGAATAACTAACCTCAAATTGTCACAATTGACCAATCAGAACAGAGCATTTCAGACAGCCGTGTAATAATGAAGTTTATGTGAAGTGCATATCACAATATATATTAGTTCAGTGCAACATTTTTTTGGTCACACTTTATTTTAATGTCCAATTCTCACCATTAACAAACCATTAACTACGAATTTTGCCTCAATAGACTCCAAATTTGCTGCTTATTAATAGTTAGCGAGGTAGTTGTTAAGTTTAGGTATTGGGTAGGATTAGGGATGTAGAATATGGTCATGCAGAATAAGTACTAATAAACAGCCAATATACAGTGTGTGCAGAATTATTAGGCAAGTTGATATTCTGGTCATATTTTTTTTCCAAGAACATTTTACCAATTCCAAACCACATCAATCTTAGTAACTACTATCGATTTTGTATTTAATCATTTATAAGTGATATATAATAGCCCATGAAGGCTGAAAGTTAAAAACTCCTTATTTCAGGTGTGCAGAATTATTAGGCAGGTTTTCTTTTACAGATAAAATGAGCCAAAAATGAGATTGAACTCAAGAATAAAAGTAAAACAATTATTAAATGCCCATGAGAAGGATGCAATACTAATGCAATAATAGAATTAGCAAAGTTAAGGCATGACCATTGGGCAGCGAAATGATCATTGCTCAAAAAACAGGTGGAGAAGAAAAGACATGTTAACTGCAAAAGAATTAGGTATTAATGTCAAGAATTAGGTGAGAAACCATCAGGAACCATTTAGTCTCCAAGACCATCATTTTCCTGAACTGCAACCTTCCTGGAGTCTCATTAAAAATGAGCTCCTAAAACTTACTGCCAGATTCTGGAGTCACTCACAACTTATCTGTCCATAAATCCTATACAAAATCAGTCTTCATGTATTTCACAACACTTCAGCATGTTATTCTTATTAAGTGAGGGCCATTTTAAAGAATTTTTTACCCAAGCAAAGTCTCTGAGAACCTGACACCTTGTAATTCTGGAGACTCCAGGAAGGTTGCAGTTCTGGAAAATGATGGTGCTGGAGACTAAATGGTTCCTGATGGTTTCTCACCTAATTCTTCACCTTAATTCTTAATTCTTGTGCAGTTAACGTGTCTTTTCCTCTCCACCTGTTTTTTCTGACCTTGCTGACCCAATGAGCATTTCGCTGCCCAATGGTCATGCCTTAACTTTGCTAATTCTATTATTGCATCCTTCTCATGGGCATTTAATAATTTTTTTTTAACTTTTATTCTTGAGTTCAATCTCATTTTTGGCTCATTTTATCTGTAAAGGAAAACCTGCCTAATAATTCTGCACACCTGAAATAAGACGTTTCTGACTATCAGCCTTCATGGACAATTATATATCACTTATAAATGATTAAATACAAAATCAATAGTAGTTATTAAGATTGATGTGGTTTGGAATTGGTCAAATGTTCTTGGAAAAAAAATATGACCAGAATATCAACTTGCCTAATAATTCTGCACACACTGTATTAGTAATATAAATGCTAATAAGGAAATACAGTAGTTAATAGCGAGAACTGGTCCCTATAGTAAATTGCTACCCTTTTTTTTCTATAAAATTTCCACAGACTCCAATTTAAGAACTTCTGCACAGCATGCTTCACCTATCATTGCTAATGCTTGGGGTTAAAGAAAGATCCCAAAACTGAAAATGTTGTTCATCATTAATTCACCTTCATTTCATCCCAGATCTGTAAAGATAATTTTGAAAAAGTGTTTTTCCATAAAATGAAAGTTAATGGGATCTGATGTTGTTTGGAACCCACCGGGTCTTCTTTTGTGTTACCACCAAAAGTCATACCAATTTGAAACCAAATGAGGGTGAGTAAAGGATGACAATTTTCAGGATAAGATGACAGGATAGGTGGGCTTTTACTTTCTAAATCAACAACAACGGCAGCATAATATTGAGACTGTGGGCTGTTTTAACTTGGGCCAGTAAGTAACTACCCAGATTACACTAACAATTGCCAATTAGCTCTCTAGCAGCATCCCTAAACTTAAAAAAAAATGGGTGTATGGTTTACTTTGATACAGTTTTCACTCAGAAATGTCTAGTAAATTTCACAAATAATTACAAAGAAACAACAAATAACATTAAAAATGAATTGTATTAAACATGAAATTAAGTTTTCTTGTAAAATGTACTCCAGTAATCTTTGTTTTTTTATTCAACTTGTTTTTCCTCAGCGTATCGTGTTGGATCATTTATATTACATAAAAAGAAGTGATGCAGTTGGAAAAACAAAACAAACATTAAATGCCTGCCAATTACTGATTGAACTGATTACCGTGCGATGGATGCAGATTCTTGTTTTGTACATTGCAAATCAAGTACAAACCTATTTTCTTGTTCAGTTAAACAATTATTCCTTGCAAGATGTTGTTTTTTCCCCCTCATTTTCTTTATTTGGAATCAATCAGCCATAGACCTGATCTTTTTGTTTCTATAACAACACTCAAATGTCACAATAATTATTTGTTTTCTATGTTCAAAGCTTGCCCAAGCATTTCTCAAAACTTTGAAATTGATTGGCCATTTTTTTTCCCGCACTGAAATACGCAAACGCTGTTCTAGAAGCGAGATGAGAGATTCATGTGTGATCCGTTTGATTTGTCTCCGCTAATATGAAGTCATTGTTTAGTTTTGAGAGCATGCTCTCTGAGAAGCGTGGCAGAAACATGAATATTTGAACAGCTCAGTGTTGTGAAATGCTACTTGAGTGTGCAATCTCTCTGCAACAGTATTATTCGGTTTCTTTGCCATACATTTGGCCCATCTGCCACCCAGGCACCTTTCCAAGCCACTCTCCATTTCAAACACATCCTTGATTTAATATTCACTCCCCAACCGCTGCAAATGCCCATGCTGATCCAGTCTGGACACTGGAAGACTTGTGTACACTTCCGAAATGTTGGAAAAATTGCAACAAAGGGCTGCACAAAATATCGAACTTTAGCATCTTCTGTAAGAAATACAATGCTGCAACTTTCTCTAGGATTGTTTTTTTTTTCTTTCAAAAAATTCTCTATTTGGAAATCTTTAGTCATTTTGTTAGATGAATTTTTTTTTTTTTTTTAAGCATTGCATAATATTAATTTAAGACTTATATTAACCTATTTTTAGTGCTGGGCAACGATTAATCTAGATTAATCTCATCCAAAATAAAAGTTTTTGTTTATATAATATATCTGTGTGTACTGTGAATATTTATTATGTGTATATAAAGACACACACATACAGTATATATTTTGAAAATATTTACATGTATTTACAGGTATATATTTATATTAATATAATTTATATGATGTATAAATATATTTAATATATAAACATAACATATTTTTCTTAAATATATACATACATGGGTGTGTATTCATATATACATAATAAATATACACAATACACACACATATATTATGTACACAAAAACTTTTATTTTGGATGAGATTAATCGTTGCCCAGCACTACTTATTTTACATGTTTTTTTAAGATATTGGTCTTTCACTTATGCATTCAGATGCTGTAAACAGTTGTTGTTTCCGCAGGGCAAACCTGTGGGGACTCCGGACCCCGGGGCCTTTTTCCGTGTGATGTCTGAGCATGGGACGGCCTCCATGTTTACCGCTCCCACTGCTATCAGAGCCATTCGCCAACAAGACCCTCAGGCAGAACACGGGAAACAGTACCCACTCAGCAGGTAACCACAAATCTGTACCTGTTCACATAATAGCTAACATGTGACGTATGCTGCAAAGCATATAAATTTTTTTTTTTTTTCTACAGAGGCTTCAACTAAAAATGCATGACATTTTTATTTATATACAAATAATGTCTATGTTTACATTTTGGCCGAAAGTTAGGAATAATTAACATTTTTCTTTTGCTCGCCAAGGTTGCATATATTTGATGCATTGAAAACAGTAATATTGTGAAATATTATTTAAATTTTAATTGATAGCTGTTTTCTATTTGAATATGTTTTAAAATGTCATTTATTCTCATGATGGCGAAGCTAGTGTCACATAATCCTTCAGAAATCATTCTAATATGCTGATTTGCTGCTAAAAAACATTTCTTATTTTTGCATTTAAAAACATTAAAACAAATCGATATTATTCCAGACTTTTGGCTGCTGGTGTATATATACAGTGGTTCCAAAAATATTTTGGACACTTCAGTCACACTTAAGAATATCTAAATGTTGTTGATAGATAATATCAAGTGGCAAATAATGCTTCTTTTTTCTGAACTAACTTTTCATGGATAAAAAGTGGGACATTTTTCGTAGATGCATGATGTTTCCTTCAAATTCACTATTTATTGATATATTGACAAATTTGACAAGAAGAAGGTGTCCCAAAACTTTTAATTTTAATTTTGAACAATATGTATGTTGCTTCATATTTTGCAATAACCTTCAGTTTTTAAAACATTTTCTATGAAAAGTGTTCTTGTGCTATTTCTTGACAATAAATGTGTTTTGCTGTTATATAATGCAAAATATTGTGTGTTGTAATTGTGGCTAAATACTTTGGGACCACTCTCTATATAAAATATCAGTCTTGGTGCGGTTAATTGTTTTTATCAAATAAAAGTGCACAATATTACACATTATTATTGCGCTATTTGTTCGTTTATTTTGCAAAAAGTGGTCAATTATTTATTGCACAGCAGTCTGTATATTTCTTTCCCACTCAAAAGTCAGGCTTCTTTATTAGCTGATTGGATGAGATCTCAAATGGACAGGACTTGGCAATAAATGGCCAGAAATGTTTATGGTGATGTCTGGAGAGTATGCAGTTGCAGTTATTCATAACATTTATTTTAGCTTTCATATTTTTTGGCTTGGTAACGTACTTTATTTATTTATTTATTTTTTTTAGTGAAGTCATTTCCCTGCTTAGCTGGTGTTGTGTAGCAACATTGTTGACACAAAAAATAATACACAGCTCTAAATACACAGTTTTCCCATATTAATATTATGTCTGTTTACACTGCTTTGTTTTGCCCCTCAAATCATTACTTTCTACAGCAAAATATTGCAAATGCAGTCTTTGGATCTTTTTGTGAATGTAATTATTGTTAAATGTCTTCATGCATAGACACTAAACAGCCGTAGTTTAATAGAAATGCCATTACAGTGTTGATTTTGCTTCTACAAACACTATGTTGCTGTTTGTGTGACGGTGCATTGGGAGAAAAAACAGCGCAGTTACCATGGTGATAGTAACAGATGTGTTTCAATAAAGCAATATAGTGCTTCTAAACATTGGTTATGGCTTTGATTTAAGCTAATGCACATCTGCATTATAGAGCAGCAATTCCTTTTGTTCCCTGCATTTAAATGATACTCTGCCTAGTAATAACTATTCAGTCCCCGTTTAAAGGCTCAGTCACATGGCCATTAATCATTTACGTAAACGTCAAGTTAATAGATGATTATGAAAGCTCACATCCCAGAGAAAATAACCACCGATTTCCAGCAGAAAAAGAATCTCATTCTTATCCCTTAGATGCACTTACAATGTTAGGCAAGTTTCATTGTGCAAAAAACAAAAAGATTTTAGCTTTACAGTACAGCATCATTTTGATCCTCTAACTAACTGTTACTTGCTGTGTTTTTTTTATTTTTTATAACACCACCTATGTAATGTGCTGCACTTTTACTTGTGACCCGAGTCCAATATTGTTTTAACCACTCCATTCATCAAAAACGGGCTCTGTGCAAAGCCTGCATTACGTTATGGCAGGTTAAACAACACAATGATAGTAGTATATTTCAAACCCGTGTTTTAAAGAACTTTTTTTTTAATACACCACCATTCAAATATATGGTGTCAGTACATTTTCATTTAGCAAGGATGCATTTAAATTGATCAAAAGTGATAGTAAATCAAAGGATTTCTGTTTAAAAATGCTCTTCTGTTCATCAAAGAATCCTGTCAAATGGTTCTCAACACTGATAATAGTTAGTTAGTTTATTGTCCTTTCGGAAATTCATTTTGTGTTTGTGGCAACTCCTCAGTGATCAACAACAATAATTAACAAATACAAACATCAACAGGTTACAACAAATTACAAATAAATACAACCAGCATCAGACAACATCCCTCTCATAACAACAGAATCCCTGCCATAGATGTAAAATGACAACTGTGATATCACAAAAATGTATTTAACAGAGCTATACTGGAGGATATAAAAGATCTTTGTGCACAGGCAGTCCATAATAATGGTACCCTGTACCTTTGACCAGATGGTAATAACTCATATTCACCACAAAGGATGTGATGCATCCCGAAGAATTGCATGGCTCTTCCTCACAGAATTTCCCCTGACACACTGTAATCTATCGGTCAAAGAAGATCTGTCTGCTATTCATACCCAGCTTAAACAATCTTTCCATTAGAATATGTGGTCGTATAGTATTAAATGCAGATGAGAAATCTATAAACGTAACACGGGCATATCGCTTTGGCTGATCCAGATGACAATAGAGTCTTTGCAGCATATACAAGAGGGCATCTTCTGTACTCCTCCCCCGCCTATATGCGAATTGTAAAGGATCAAGTTTGTTTCGCACCTCAGAAAGAACACGATCCAACAATATTTTTTCAAAACTCTTCATGACCATAGATGTCAAAGCTACCGGACGATAATCATTTAAAACTATAGGTTTTGATATTTTTGGCATGGGCACTATAAATGAAAATTTCCAGGCGGTAGGTACATAGCAAGGACCTCCCGCCCTACATTCATTTGCAATCTGATGTTTCAAATCTACCAAAAAACTTATTTAATTAATTTGCGAAGGCCAAATCATCCCCATGATTAATCATTAATCATGCCTGCCTTAAATTATTATCCCTTATCTTTCTCTCAATTGTTTGCTTGTAATTGTTTACACCTACTAATGATTTGTCTAATTTCTTTTTGCATTACTTTAACCTGTGCTCTATCACCTGTCTGAGAAGCTTGCTGCTTCTTCTTCAAAGCTGCTTTTAATTCCCTGTTTATCCACGGCTTGTCATTTGGATACCTTTTTAATACATTTTGTTTTTATGACATTAGCCACACAAAAATGTGTATAATCTGTCACCACATTATTCAGCTCATTTAAATCCTCACTAGTATCCATAAAGACATGCCATGCTGTACAATCAAAACATCCTCTAAGACAGTCCACAGATTCCTCATTCCATATCTCGATGGTTCTCAACTCAGGCTTGCTGCTTTTAAGCTGCTTTTTATAAAGAGGAACCAAATGTATCACATTGTGGTCTGAATCACACTTATATGCTTTCTTAATATTTCCAAAACACAAATCAAGTACCCTTTCTCCTGTAGTAGGACAAGATATATACTGATATATACTGCTATAGAACAGCCATTAAAGTCCCCCAGTACAAATTTAGGAGCATCTGGTGCAATGTTTTCCAACCGAGCAACAACAACATATAATAATTTTGGCCGCAGCCCGGAAGTTCGCCCGTGGATGAATATAGATGAGTTATAAACATACTCCCTAGGGAGGTAAAAGGGTCTAAATGACAAGGACGGAAGTTCAATATCTTCTCCCGGACCTTCTGCCTCACTCCGGCATGCCGACCTCTCCTCCGTCTCCTTCTTGTTGTATTCCCCCTCGTACACTCTCTTGGTAATTCAAGTGAAATTCGATCACCATATTGTCTCAGCTGCCAGAGTTGTTCCCGACTATAGAGGAAAACACCCGTAACAGGGCCAATCTTCTCAGCTGTAGCGGCGTGCTCTCCTGTTGTTATAAGAAATAATAATCATAAGAAATAATATTAAAGATGAAAAAAAAGAAAAAGAAAACAAGAAGAAAATAAATCTTCCTGACCCCAAACTTTTGAATCGTAGTGTATATATGGCTGGGTATTATTAAAAAATTTGATACATTAACTTTGATACTGGTTCCTGAAAGATACTTTTTTCAATACCAATTTTATAAAATCCGTTTTAACAAGATTACATTGCACAAAGGAACAAAATGTAACTATTAACAATAAATCAGTGCAAATAGTTTTAATAAAGTTCAAATGGTTTTCAGTTTCCACATCTTTTAGGCTGTTTACACTAGTGTGTTTTTCGTTTTAAAATCACAGCTTGGATAGAATCATCATTTCTATGAATTTTCCACTTAATTGCTGATGAGCATTAGCTGATTCCAGTGCTTTCTGCCTGTTTTCTCTTCCACAGTCGCTGTTCTGTCTCAGAGGATACTCATTTGCTGCTCATATGTCAATCATATTACACGTTCATAACCCGCCCTGTCTCAAATGACGAATGTGCATTACACTTCCATGTTCAGTTCTATAAAGAAGAAACCCAAAAAAACATTTCTACGGATGAAACATGAAGCTAATAAACACATGATTACGATGATTACTTCATGAGGTTCTGCCTATTTTCATAACAATACAGGGTGTTGCCTCACAAGAGAAAATCACTAGGCTTGAGTTAGGCACATCAAGCATGCTGCATGTTAATTGGCTCCCTGACGTTGACTAGATTAAACCCTTAGGTATTGAACGAGACATTTTTCAATACCCAATAGCATGAGGCAATTCGGACGGTGCTTAAAAGTATAGAACTCGATACCCAGCCCTAGTGATATAGCCATGAATATATGCCTTTGAAAATAAAACACAAAACAATTTTGGACCCAGCTGGATCAGAAAATACTGTAACGTTATTACTGTCCAATAATAGCATAATAGGCTTTGTAATTTACTAGATGGTGCTCGTTTATATTTTTTGACACCTCGTGAATATTTATGCTGCATGATAATCACTTGTTTGTTTTTTTGCACTTGGCTTATGCAAATCATAGTAGAAATTATGATGTATTTTTTCACTAGAAAAATAAACAGCCGTTATTTCCTTTTAAATTGGATTTATTTTGCTCTGGCTATATCAGCTATTATTATGCTATGCATCTTTAAAATGACCCTTAATGAATGCATAACCCACTTTTCTTTTATTTTTTGTAACCTAAGTGACACATAAGCACGAAAGACGTTCGCAAATATGAAACGGAAGAAAGGGCAATTTAGCTCGACCCAAAGGAGCTGTGCAATGCGTGACTTTCACACAAAAGCACAGGCTCTCAGTGTCTCGCGCGTCTGCGCCGTAACCTGCAGCTCTCAACATGGGTTTAAATGCATGCCAGAGGGCACGACTCCACTCAATAGAATTTTCCAGCTCAGAGATTCAGCAGCTACGCTGTAAGATCAGGATCTGCTCTCTTGCCAAGATCATAAGGCCGATGTTAAAGCGCACCTGCAAAAGGTCGCTGCATTAGAAATGCACACCTGGATTCCTGAATACATCTGTGGAGTTGTAAACACAAACACTGATGCAAATGGATGACTTTATTGCAGATGCAAAAGTTGTAGCACAACCGTTTTACTTAAGTACACACTTTCATTTAATATAGTGAACGATCCTGTTTTCATATACATCAGTGCCTCTTTTTCTTGTTGTCATGAGCTTTTTTCCTTAGAGGAACTGCAATCTGACTCATTTGTGACATTTTTGTGTCATTAAATATCAAATTAAGGCTCTTTTCACACAGTACACATAACTGTGATGGCAAGCTTGTGTTGTGCTTTCACTCTGACAGCGTTTCTACTGCATGACTGTATGGAAATTGCATAAATGCCCCTCGCATCGGAAGCATAAAGTTCATGAATAGAGAGGAAAAATCCTGCATATGGCTTGTAAGAAAGCCAATATTTAATTAATTAGTAATGTTTGAGTCAGGTGACCTTTTTCAGGCGTGTAAAAGCACAGAAACGGCACTGATTGTGCTTCTGAACACAACAGGCGTGGGATGTGGGAAGAGGGAAGGTGTGTGCTTGTGTGCTAGTGAACGACCTCCATCTTATTGTAATGCAGATCACACGCATGTGACCTTGACTCCAGGTAATTGAATAGTTTCTGCATTGTTTGACCCTGGAGCAGAACAGTGAAAGGAACTCAGCTGTAATACTGTTACTTGCTCATAAACACTGACTCAGAAAAATTCAGTTATTTTATTTATGCTAACTGTTATTTTCATGTTAAAGTAAATTTTCTGTGGCAGGTAAAATTTTGTGCCAAATTGGTTTCATTCAGATCCACTACATCTTGATGAATTCCCAATTAATAAAACCATATAAATTATTTGACTTAACATTAGCCATGAAACATTTTACTTAAAACAGTTGCTGTATCAGAAGTTTTGATCTATTTTGGTACTTTAGCTTTCAAATGCAGGAAATACTAATCTCAACTGGTTTATCAAAATATGTAAATAATGTGCAGCAACATAAGACAAATCTATATACTTCCAATAAATTTTCACTGTGTGTGGGGTTTAGTAAAAATCTTGAAATGGATGTCCCCAGTGTAGTATAAAAAAAGATAAAATACATTGTTGCAGTTGCATTTTTTTTTTAATACCATGCTGGATATACTGTGCCATATTTTTAAAGGTCAATATTTGCATCAATAATTTTGGGGGCATTATTCTTATTGAATAACTAAATTATATAACCATTTATGTATTTTTTTTAAATAATGGAATAAGATGGTTAATGAATAAATGAATGTTAAATTATTTTATTAATTGTAATAATGGTCTAGGCCTACAATATAAATTTAAGAAATATATTATATTTCATTATGAGGCCTTTTAAATTATTATTATTATTAGTTTATTAATAACATTAGTATTTTTATTTACAGGGATAGTAGACTCAAAAATTTAAATTCTGTCATTCATTACTCACTCATGACGTTTCAAACCTGTAAGACCTTCGTTCATCTTCGGAACACAAATTAAGATATTTTTGATGAAGTCCGAGAACTTTCTGATGATCTGAGCTTTCAACGTTCATTCCCAACAGTTCCACGCATGTGTGTGATGCTGCTGATGCAGGAGCCAGCATTCTGATGTAGTATATGCATGTGCTGCACCTTGTTTACAATCAGAGGAATGCACACAAATGTTTCGTGGTACTGTCGTGAATGCGCATCGAAGACTGACGGGTAGAAATTGTTGAGAAGAAAATTGTAGAGAAGGAATTGTTAAATCAAGTCGTTATTTTTGTTTTCTTTGCGCACAAAAAACATTCTCGTAGCTTCCTAAAATTAAGGTTGAACCACTGATGTCACATGGACTATTTTAACAATGCCTTTACTACCTTTCTGGGCCTCGAACGTGTCGGTTCCCTTGCTGTCTATACAGGGTCAGAAAGCTCTCGGATTTCATCAAAAATATCTTATTTTGTGTTCCGAAGATGAACGAAGGTCTTCCGGGTTTAGAACGACATGAGGATGAGTAATTAATACCAGAACTTTCATTTTTGAATGAACTATCCCTTTAATGCAAATGCAAAGACAGTCTGAAAATAAAGCAACTTTCCAGCTTAGCTTGTGCTTCTCAAGCTACCAAATCAATCGAATCACTCACTACTCCTAGTATTAGCATTTCAAACATGCCTCTGATGAAAAGATGTTTGACTGTCCTTTGCTCTCTTGTGAGTGTCTCTACGGTATTACAGGTGTAGTTTACTGTAGGCTTGAGCAGATGAAAGGATTTATGTGATGTGGTCACCCGCTACATTGTAATCCATTTTCATGTTTGAGGATTGCGGGCAGTTTGATGACAGGGACAGTGAATCCTCACCTTTACACCCGCTGTGCTTCATCCAATCACCGCTTGTCAGTGCTTCTTGTTTTTTTACTACAAGAATGAGTTCAATAAATATTTAATGCACACCTGCATTCTTGCTTTTCACATTTCTTTGCAGCAAAATCTTTAGGGACACATGAGGCTGCTCTGAAGTTTACAGACTTTCTAAGAGCTGGTATTTTTCTTTCGGCAGGCTAAGGAACTTGTTTGTAGCTGGGGAACGCTGTGATATAGAGACCCTCGAATGGGCCAAGAGAAGTTTTGGAGTCCCAGTGCTGGATCACTGGTGGCAAACTGGTGAGTCACTGTCTTATGCTCTGGTTCATTTCTGTTGTCTGCTTTTTGTCTTTTAAGGCATTGTTCACACTGATTCAGATGCCATTTTTCAGATTCAAACTTTAGGGCTAATTGTTCACACTGACATTTCATTTGTATGTCTACACCAGTTGCCATAGTAATGACTTCCGCATCAGCACAACACCAAGAAATGTTCTTTTATAACAACTGCTAGCTGTCATTTGTGAGAAGAGAGCACTCTACACGTCAAGTCCATTGACTTTGTAAAAACAGAAGTTTATTTGTTGTTCAGAGTACAAATAAATGGATTTCATTCCATTATGCCAAAAACATATGTCTGAACAAAGCCTAAGATAAAGGGTGATCCTGTGGGTCAGTTGTTTTGTAATATCTGTTGATATCAGCTGATATTTATGCCATTGGTTAGCACAATATGATTCCCTTCAGCTGACTTATCATAAGAGACTTCCTATCAAAAACAAAACAAAAGTCTTACTTATCCCAAACCTGGCTGTGTTAGAGTATGTTTTTAAAAGGTGCATATTAGAATGTAGTTATTTACTGAAAAATCCAGGAAAATGGAATGGAAAATAAATTTCATCTATTAGAAATGTTTGGAAATGTGCCCAAACAAAATCTTACTGAATGCTAATTTTTTCAGACATCAATCTCAAATTTGGAACACAACTTGCTTAGATTGATTTTCTTGCAGTTTTAGAGTAAATCATGTTTGTAAAAACAAGAAAAAAGTTTGTTTAACAAACAAACAAAAGTGGTTAAGAGGTCATAAATGGATCATAACTATTCCGTAAATATAATTCAGTACTGTAAAATTCCCTACAAATACAAAATATTAAATAAAAAATATTATCAAACTAAAATATAGTACATTCATCTCATTGAAATAATAATAATAAAAAAACAAACAAACAAACCCCCCCCCCCATGCGAACAACTCAGAGGGTTAAAATTACCATTTTGGAATGTAAAAATTAAGCATATTTTGCAAGTGTGCGAAAATGACTACTTAACAAATGAGTACGTTATCTCTTTATAACAAAAAGTACTTTTTTCCCCTTTTTTTTATTGGAACGTTATTGACAAACTAAAAAGTAAGATTGCAATCTTTAAAAAAAAAAAGAAGATTATATTAAATTCACAAGTTTAGACAAAAAAAAGGCTCGATGCAATACTGTACATTGAAAGTAAATAACTCGGTACAGTAAACCATAACTAAATAACTACAGTAAAACCAAATATTATGAAAAACTATTATTATTTAACTGATTGATACTCTTTAGTTTCTTTATGCTCCACTAAAATGGTGCAACTTTCTGTTGGTTATTTTTATGCATGCTGAATTCCTGACCATAAAGTCGCCCTTATTTCTCTGGCAAGCCTGAAATGGATTGTCTGAAGTACAGGACACTTCTTTTGATATTCATAACCCCTATTGCCAGCATGATGCATAAACCATCACATGTATAATGAATTGGGTTACTCCTTCATTCTATACTGGCTGCAAAACATATTGAGCTCATAAATATCTCTGAGAAATAAACAGGTTTATTTCCGAGCTTGACTGGAGAATATTTGTACAAGATGAACTGAATCACCTCTCCGTCGCTCTCATATCCAACTTTCTAGTAGGTACTGGTGAAGTCTTTGTGTCATTTGACGGCACAAATTTAAAACCGGTGACAGATCCGTATTGATTCGTGAACGGAAAAAACAATGGATCTGTATGTGAGGAAGCACAGGACCAGAGAGGCCAAAGTGCTTCATGTGATAAATGATTCTGTCCTCACAGTGTGTGTGTGTATGTGTCCTGCTCTCCATTTATAATTTCACTCTGTCTCCATCCAATTCATGATTAAAAGCATGTTTATGCATCACCATCAAGACCAGTCGTATTATTAGATGACTTGTAATAACAGCCACACCTCCACCTCGGCATGCAAACACACAAATGCCACAGCGTGTTTGAATTGTTCAGCGGCACAGAGTGAGATTTGATTAGAAGAGCTGATGAGGTGTAGTGTAACAGTAGTTTGGTTGCGCCGATGCGATAGCTTTTCTGAAATAAAGTGGAAGTGATTTGAACCTTCATTATCTTTGTCATTACCCGCTCAAACCTCCCCAGGCTCGCGCGTGCATCGCAATATCAGAAGTCAAGCTGCTGTGACAGAATCTCTCTCTCTCACTCTCACACACACATACGTTTGGATGCTTCAACATGGAGATGAGTATAAGGGGTATTATAACATGTATTCTGAATTCTGATTGGTCAATTTTGGTGTTGAAGCATAAAGCAACCATTGCAGTCACTCATAAAGGCCAATTGTAATTCTGGCCAATGTGATTTTCATATGGACATTTTCAAAATGGTTTAAATAAATTAAAAATGAAAAACTAAACACTAAAAATGAATTTGTGCATTGCAAGATTATAATATGCAGTATGAACAGTGGATATACATTTTTTCAGATTTGTTTAGGATTACATTTAACAATGTTATTATTTTTAAAGATTTAAGATCAGTGAGGTTAATTGAAATGTAAAATTTGAGAAATTAGCTAAATTACCATGAACTATTAAATATCCAATAATGACTGATACTGATAATTAAAAATAAATAAATTTAATAATAATGATACTGACAAATTGACAATAACCAGTATGGTGTTGATATAAAGTTCAGTCAAAATAATATTGATTTAATTCGCTTAATAAAATTGTGAAATTCAATTTTATATCCTTAATTTTATTATTTTATTATTATGTTTTATTAACTTAGTAATCACAGTGTTGTATTTGTTAAGCTAATTAAAATAATTTTTGGCAACTGAAATATAATTGAAATAAAGTAAGAATATTAGATGATGATAAATTTGAAAAACCTAAACTTGGAAAAAAAAGAAGAAAAAAAAAGATTTTTAAAAAATTTTTTTTTATAAATGTTGCCTTTGTAATAAACTGAATTAAGTTCAAGTTGAGATACTGAAATAGCTAAACTGAACCTGAAATGAAAATAAAAGCTAATAGAATAAATAAATAAGTAATGGCGTGCTCATGACAAAAGCACATAACAAAATGACTAAAGCTTAAAATTGATGAAAATATAAAAGTAGCAGCTAATTCAAAATATTAATAAATACTATAATAGTAAATGAACAATACCTTTAGTGGCTATATTAACCACATAGCACAGCCTTTTGTAGCATTTTGTTCAAATCAGACAGTATGTGTTTGCAATCTTGTGCACATGCGCACATGTATGTAAATGTGTCATTTAATTATTCTCCACGGCAACGTTCATCCAGTACACACACAAAATGAAAGAAAGGCTGCCGCTTTTGAGACCTGATAATAATCTGTGTGCTATTTTAAGACGCAACTCCTGCCGTGAAGAGGTGGGGGGCTTGGTGATGAGGGCTGCTGATGTCACTGCTGTTGCTGGGCAACTGGTATGTTTCCAGTTGGGAGTAAGTGGCAATGACTGCTGGCTGTACGAACGACCTTAACGCGGCCCTGAGCGTCGCTGGCCGCCGTGTGCGCGTGAGTGTTTGACTCTGGTAAACTTTATCAGTCCACTAAATCAACTTTCTGATGTCAAGTGGCTGGCAATAACTTTAAAAAACAGGTGATGTTAGGACATGAACTTCAGAAGTAACTAATTAGCCATTTGTGTCAAAACCCTCTCGATTAATTAGCAGTTTCCACCAACTGGGTTAAGCATTAGTTGTAGTTTCCCATCCTATCTGTGACCCTTACAATTAAAATTCTCAAATTATTAGTATTTACTCACCCTTTTTATGTTCCAAACCTTTGTTCAATGGAAACGTAAAAAGAAATTGTGACTTAAATGTTGCTATGTTTGTAACATAAAGCTATTGAATGGCTACAGAAGATGTAGAGGTTATCAACCACTTTTATAATGGGCTGTGTCTGCAATCGCCCCCTAAAACTTAATGTACTAATATCCACATGAAATCTAGTAAATGCATTTAGACAACGAGTTCGCTAGAAGGGCCAGTGAACTCTTCAGGACAGGCCACTTTTGTGTAGTTGTAGAAACTTAAAAAAGCTGCCAGTTTGGTTGTGAACAAGCATTTACCACCACATTAATACTGTCTTCTGCTGAGGCTCAAGAAATAACTCTGCATGACCCTCACAGTGCATTATGGGATTGAATGAGCATTTGTGATTACGTCCACTATGGTTGTGGGCCCCACCACTCTGAAACACCCTAAATTGTGCACTATATAAAGGTATAAAGGACAATTTGAACTCAGCCATGAAAAGTTTCACAGATACTGATAACTATTTATCTTTTGGCGATCCATCTCTTAAAGGCACAATATGTAAGATTTCACCATTAAAATATTCAAAAATGACTTGCACAGAGTGATATATTTCATGGAGTTGTGTACTTGCGTTATCCCAAAATTTCTCAAAGGATTTGTAAATCGTTTAAATCAATGACGTAATATCCGCACTACCCTCAGGGCAACACACTATGGCAACACAAGGACACAAATGCTGCTGTATAGTTCAACTAAATCCATTATGGCTGTTGCGAATAAAGTGAAAATTGTTGACCGCGGCATTACATTTAGATCTGCTCAATGTTGCACCATGATTCCTTTTTGCGTTTTTACTGTGTTGCACGTTATAACCAATCACACAGGAGTGTGTTAAGCTTATGAATGCAATGGCCAGTCAGAGCGTTCAGATGAGTAATTTGTTAGGTGCGCGCTCACTGACTGAATTCAGCTCTCACGCCAATTTTCTCTTCATCGTAAACAGCAAAGTGCAGATGTACTTACAGTATGATGCAAGTAAGAGATTCATTCATCAAACTCTATAGACGGCTTTACTAACTATAAGAGGAGTTTTTTTTTTTGAGAATGCTTAAACTCGCGCTAGACTGAAGTTAGTCATAATGTTCTTTGGCAATGTAAGTTCTTTGCTCGCATTCTCTGTATAATTTATTCGCTGTTTGAATGACTATGGAAGGTACTTTTGTCACGGCAATCTAAAAATGCGGCACTGAAGTTAAAATAAGTACAGATTTTAAATTACATGTCTATGGGCTTTGTGTTGTTAATCAATGCACTGCCCTGTCTTGCATTTTTAAACATAAAAACATTATGTGAACGCCCAAACTCTGAATGGCAAACTCTCTGAGCAGGCACTTCTTTTGAATAAGTGCTTCCTGTTTGTGACCCTGGACCACAAAACCAGTCTTAAGTCGCTGGGGTATATTTGTAGCAATAGCCAAAAATTCATTGTATGGGTCAAAATGATCAATTTTTCTTTCATGTTCCATGAAGATATTTTGTAAATTTCTTACCGTAAATGTATCACAACTTATTTTTTGATTAGTAATATGCATTGCTAAGAACTTAATTTGGACAACTTTAAAGGTGATTTTTTTTCAATATTTAGATTTTTTTGCACCCTCAGATTCCAGATTTTCAAATAGTTGTATCTCAGCCAAATATTGTCTGATCCTAACATTAACATGATCCTTATTTATTCAGCTTTCAGATTATGTATAAATCTCAATTTCGAAAAAATTGACACTTAAGACTGGTTTTAAAGATAGTATGAATATACAATATACTATGAATGTGTGCAGTATCCAGACAGCTACATATATGAGTCATGTGATGTACCAGCTATTGTTGCGTCCATAGACTGTAAAAAAAAGGTTGCGTCGCTTCACTGCCATTCACAAAACCTCTCCCATGGCCTCATGTGATCTGATGCATACTTCAGAATTTTTGCCTACTGTTTTAAGAATTCTATGAATTTGGACATTACTACTGTTTTTCACATACTTAAAGGTAGAGGGACTCAAACCCACGACCTTTGGGTTACAAGTCTGACTCTCTAAACACTAGGCCACGACTGCCTTAATAGCAGAGAAGAGAAGTAGGCATATTGAATGCAGCCTATAACTTTTAAGGTGATTTTGCCTGTTTAGACACTTAAAAGCTCCAGTCCCCGTGCATTATAGTTTCATGGGAAAGAGCAACCTGCACATTCTTCAGAATTCATACAAGTTTTGAAAGACATGGTGTAGATAAATGACCTAAATGCTAATCCGTGAATATTCAGAAACTCTTTCCCGCTCTGTCTGTGTGCGTGTCTTCACGCTGCGCGTCACCTGTGAAAAGTGTTTGAGATTTCTGCATTACTCACGGCAGCAGTGGCAGACAGACTCGTGGTGCCACACGCTGTGATGCCAACAGTTTTCTGTCTCACTCTCCTTCTCTCTCTCTCTCTTTTTACCAGTTACCCTTGCCCACTCTTCATCACTCGCTCACTCACTCTGTCTTCCTGCTGTTCACAGCTCTCCTGTAGCATCTGGCTCCGAGATGGATGACGAACAAGTCTGTGTTCTATTTGTGAACGCTTTGCTCTGTGTCACGCTGTCGTCTACTGATTGTGAAGTATTTTTAACTTTTGTTGATGATGTTTATTTATAAGCCAGACATGTAATTTATGCAAGCACACAGACGCAGGCGTGAGTGCTGCTGGGTCAATGCAGTGTTGTGCAGTACATACTTAATATGCATTGTTGTGGCAGTAACAGATCTTAGTACACAAGGGATTGGTAGAGTTTTCTTTGAAATGTCTGTCATTTAAACCTACATATAAATATGTGGAACTAACCTTAAGGTCACGATGAAAGAGATTCTGTCTTGGGATCTACATCCAAGGAAACTGATTATCTAAAAGAAGAAATAAACGTCAGCTGCTGGATTGGATGGAGGCAGATTTGAATGCCAGCTTGCAGTTGACTGACTAAATGATTGGATCAGTCCTGCATATGTCACCAGAGAGAAGTTTGCTGTTTCACCGGAAGATCAAGTTATGACGTTTTGATCATTAATTCAACATTCCAATGTAAAAAGAGCGAAACATGTGAATGGATTAATTGTTTTATTCATTTTATTAATGTTTTATTAATATTTTGATTTGTATTTGGAAAATATTTCTATTAGTTTTCTATTAAATTTCCATTTTAATTTTATTTTTTCTATTTTACTAATTTTCTATTTCTATTTACTTTATTTCAGTTTTAGTAATTTTAATACTTTAACTTATTACTTATTTCCATTTTCCAGTTGGATATTACTAGTTGGATTGGAGTATTAGTTGGCTGTACGATGTTAACTTTTCATGTAATATTTTGTTGTTGTTGTTTTTATTTGAAACACCTAAAACTTGTGGTATCACTTGCGTTTTAGCTAACAGTAGCTAAAATTAAGGCAACCAGCTTCAGCAGATTTTTGAGTTTTCTCAACTTGTCATTTTAAGTTTATACAACAAAAATTTGAGAATCTCCCACAAAAATAAGTTGAGCAAACTCAAAAATCTGCTGAAGCTGGTTGCCTTAATTTTAAGTTGGCTCAAGGTTTTTTTTTTTTTTTACAGTGTGGGTAATTGACATTTATAAGTTTGGTTATTCCGAATAGATTATTAAATAGAATTTCCATTTCACGCCAACTTCTATTCCACCTAGCTGAGCAAGGATCTTTTCAAACGGTTGCACTCCCATGGCAATAGTTGACCTGAAAGAGAAAATTGACCATAGAAGAAGAAATGTACAAAAATGAGTTTGCTTTGCTTAGGTGTTTACACTTGTGTTTTCATGAAATCCGCTTCTAATGTTAGTCAAGGTTTCTTGCAGCAGACAGTCAATTTCTAATCCTTAGAATTAACCTGCTTACTGCATCTTTAAGATTTCTATAAGTTAATGCCCTCTTTTCTGATTGGTGAACCTCTTTGCATGTGAAATGAGTAACAAGACCCCTTCAAAGTTGCTAAATAATGAATACTCATTGATATGCAAATATAGGCAGTCATATGTTAATAAGCTTATGTTTTTGACATCAGTGTCTCATTCTGAATGACCTGCTTATGCAGCTCTGATCACTATGGTGTCTCTCTTTTGTAGAAAGTGGCTCTTCCATCACTGCGTCCTGCATCGGTCTGGGCTGCTCACGCTCTCCCCCCGCTGGTACAGCCGGTAAAGCCGTGCCTGGATACAACGGTGAGATTCCTAGACATTGGCATGCTCCTTATTAGTTTATTACAAACTCTTTCTCATTCGTCACTGAAGGATTATGTGCTAGTGCTCCTTTTGATTGACCGTTTTTAACGGGATGGTTCAATAAGTGACTGAAGTACTTAAACTTTCTTCATCTTTGTCTCATAGTGACAGTGATTGATGATGAAATGCAACCGGTGAAACCAAGGACTCTGGGAAATATTGTGGTAAAGTGAGTTATTTTAATCCTTTCATATTTCATTCGTTATTGACAGAGACAGTAGGAAGGGGGCAGAAATTTACTAGGAATGGATAACGGTAATAGGATCAGGCTAGATTTGACCCCGCATGTCCTGCACAAGTGTTTTTGCACACTGCTTTGATGTACTTTCTCTTAGAGCTGGGCGACGTGTATGTCACGATGCATCAAGATGTTCTAACAGGATCATAATTGTTACTGCTCAAAACCATTTGTGAAAGAAAAGTGAAAATGGACTCCATTTACTTTCCTAATGCACAATTCATGATCGCATCGAAATGTAACAAGTTACACCCCTTTTAAAATGACATTGCCAAGACCTCGCTTTCAACCATCTGTCATATAAACGGCACTTTTTACGATCCAGTCAGTTTCAGATGGACAAATCAAGTCCCTTCCCTTTTTTAAAATATATTTTGAAGATCCCCTTTTCATGAGAAATGCATTTCACAAGCACATTTAATGGGTTGCGATGAACACTGTTTGATGTTGACTTTAATAAAAGGACAAATATAGAAATGTCACCTTTTAAAATGTCAGAGAGGGAGTGAATGTGCCGAACTGATTTCAAAATGTCTTTTTAAAAAAGTTAAGCAGTCCAGGATGGCACTTTATATTTTATCAGTCAAAAGTTCACAAAGAAAAGTTGCACTTGCGCATTGACTGGACTAGCCTGAAATGTGAGTTTTGTTAATACTATTTGATCATAAAAAATAATTCATAAGGCAATATTTTAGTTCCGATTTAAATGTGTAAATATTAGCTTTTTTTTACACATTTCAAAGTAATTGTAAAAATTGCGGTTATGTAAACTGCAAAAGTCGAGATGCAGAAGTCAGTGTCAACTTCAAGAGGTGGATCTCGGGATGATTTTCCTTCACTTATTATAAATTCATCCATAAAAGGTGCTAATTTCAAACATTTATGTATAAAAGATCATGAGAAACGTGTTCAGAAATGTGGACTATGAAATACAGAATAATAATCATCGTCATCTGTACAATTACTAGATTGTATGGACAGCCCTGTTCTCTTTCGCTTTTACCCGTGTCACGTAGACGCCCATGTTTTTTCAGGTGCGTCTGCTCAGATACCCGTCCAGGCCTGTGCCGTGTCCTAAAGACGGTAGCATAGCTTTTTTGTTTGATCTTCACAAATAACCCTCCTTTCCACTTCAATCTGCTCATCATCTTCTCTACACAATAAAAGATTTACTGACACAAAGGCAAAGCAGAGAGCATCATTTCATCACACATCTGACTTTAAAATCTCTGTCTTTGTACGAGGACATTAAGCCCGAGTCTGAGCGGAATGACTAATGCGATCTCGTCTCACACCGTCTGCTTGGAAAACAGCATTTTCTGTGTTCTTTCAGCCTTTCTTCAGGTACAATACCTGTCTAAGCTGACGACGCGCCTGTCCTCACCCGCCGCTGAGGGAACTAATCTCGTAGATGTTTGTTTTGTTGTCATTTCAGTTCTCCAATAGATTTGATTTTAATCAAGAAAGGCTGCCGGATACACGCTCGGATTAAAAGGAAATTGTGACTTCTAAAACGAGACATAAACACTTTCTGGAGGTCCATGCCAGATATCGAATGGGTGTTTATTTTGCACGTACTGCTTATTTTTCAAGTATTTTGATTATTGTGTCCATTAGGGGTTATATGCTTTTATTCCTGAATTTTTTTTTCCATCTAAAAATGTATTTTATTCCTTATTTTAGTTTTTTGTTCCTCTGAATATTGTCATTTATATTCATACTTCAAAGCATTGTCTGACCCTGAAAGGTTGAAAACATCCTGTTCTTTGATGGTTCAAAGAAGAGCAAGGTCACATCTTGAATTTTTTCCCCCTCTAAAAGCGTCTCTTTTTCTTCTCTCATCAGGCTTCCTCTGCCTCCTGGGGCGGCTCTCAGTCTCTGGCAGAATCGGACGCTGTTTAAGGAGCTGTACTTCACCAAGTTCCCTGTAAGAGTTTAGCTACAATATATACAGTGGAGATCCAAATTAGAGAACAACCTATAATATCCTACATTTCAAGGTTTGAAGTTATCCTAACAGGAGTAGACGGGCAGTTTTTTGAAGCATATTATTAATTATTAAGCATATTATTATACCAATTAATTCATAAATTAATTGGGGCAGTCGTGGCCTAATGGATAGAGAGACGGACATGTAACCCAAAGGTCATGGGTTTGAGTCTCAGGTCCGGCAGGGATTGTCGGTGGGGGGAGTGAATGTACAGCGCGCTCTCCACCTTCAATACCAGGACTGAGGTGCCCTTGAGCAAGGCACCGAGCCCCCATCTGCTCCCAAACGCAATATTTCCTTACGTTCATTGAGTGACCGCACTTGGAGTTGGATGACTAACGCATTAAGACGAGTTTTCAGCTTTAAGTTTTGGTGGCGCTCATTAGGCACCAAAAAGAGGGAAAAAGAGAGCTCACTACTCTCAGCACAGCTCCATAGTGATTTTCACATTGTGGTGGACTTACCGTATGAAGAGAGTGCAGGCGCCTTCATGGCCACCTCCAAAGAGCTAGACAGCCAAGGAGGGAAAGGCCTTTTGCCCGTGGAGCGTGGATTTCTTTTCTCAAGTACGCCATGAAATATTCCACCCCTCCCCTCGGAAACTGTCTCTCTGGGCCTGGCCCGTGAGAGGTTGAATTTAAATGCAGCTGGTTTACCTCCTAAGGTCACCGAGACAATTTAGAGCTCTTTATACAGTCTCAAAAGGAGAGTGTTCAAAGCAGGGTGTGCAGAAAGAAACGTCATCCCTTATTTGTTCAATTTTGGACGTGTTCTGTTTATTGCAAGACCTCCTAGATAAGGGTAGACCCTTGTCGAAGGTTAAGGTTTATTTGGCCACCATCTCGGCATGCCATATAGGACTCGACTCGGGGACTGTAGGCCAACATCCTTTCGTTTGCCGATTTATGAGAGGAGCGTGGCAGTCACACTCAGTATCAAAACCACTGGTCCCGCTCTGGGATTTGTTCGTGGTCCTGAACGTTGGGTTGTGGAGGCAATCGGGTTATGTTACAATAACCTGAATATAGAGCACCCAAAGGAGTTACGTGCTCACTCTACCAGGGCTATATCCACGTCTTGGGCACTGTTTAAGGGCATTTCTATACAGAAAATTTGTGCTGTGGCTAGCTGGTCTTCCCCGCAAACTTTTGTGAGGTTATATAGACTGGATGTGACAACAACCTTCACTTGCCCATGTATCATAGAGCTCAACCTTCACACCTGGGGCATTCCCATAGTGAGATACCTCACTTAATGTTATTAGAGAACCTAAAGTTTTTAGAAACAAGTCTCTTATGCTCACCAAAGCTGCATTTATTTGAATGAAATAATATAGTAAAAAAAAATAGTAATATTGTGAAATATTACTACAGTTTAAAAGAACTCTTTTCTATTTTTCATGTGTTTTAAATTGTAGTTTATTCCTACAATGGCAAAGTTGAATTTTTAGTGTCACATGATCCTTTAGAAATCATTCAAAAATTCTGTTTTCTGTGGAAACTAAAGTAAACTCAAGTTTGTAAAATGTATTTTTATTTTTCTGTAACAAGGATATTAAATTGATTGTATTGAATTGAATTGAATATAAATGCGGATTATTTAACTTGGTTCATTCAAGAATCATAAAAATGTATCAATTTCCACAAAAATATTAAACGGCACAATGGTTTTCAACATAATAATAATAATAATAATAATAAAATAATAGTAATGATGATAATAAAAAAAAATAAATACAGCCTTGGTGAACCTTAGAAACCTCTTTCAAAAACATTCATTGTTTGAAACTTTTGAGCGGTAGCGTACATGCATGTGTGAAACAAAACATGGTTATAACTTAGCTTCCTTAATTTCTGTGGTTGTAAAGTAGCATTTAGTATCACTAATTTGGCCAGAATTTGGACTTTCAGAATAGTTTTGTCCATTTATTCTAGTGAAGAAGTGCCCTTCTGATTTTAAGACAGCAGCCACAATTTGATTGGTTTTCATATCAGGGGCAGGGAGCACCAAAAAAACTGATGTGTTCAAATAACATTTTGTGACAATGACCAAATACAGAAAAAATGCCCCTACTAGAATGAAAAGTTTGTGCCTTTGTGATCATACAGTAATTACTAAATTGAAACGGTGATTACTGTCATATACATCAGCACTACTGCATAATGCAATTTGTTTTCAGCCCATGTAGTTCACTTGTGCCTCAATCAAAAGCTGTGAATGTGCTTGTAATAATATCATCCCAGACAAATGAAAGTCGCACAGCTGTCTGATTTGTGATTCCGACAGGCGCCTTCCAGTTCTGCATTAGACGGTCCGTGGGCGTGTCGAGACCCTTTGATTAGGCTCACTATATCTGTTCCTTTTGATAATAATCAGGCAGGACAGTCATAATCCCTTCACAGGAAGGTGCTCAGCATGTGCGTTTGATAATTACATCTCAGCTGCTGCTGGCTGCATTCAAACCACGTGCTGATTGTAATGACAACGGAAAAGTTTAAAGGATGTTTATCACTGAATATATTTTTTGAATGATATAGTGCTATTTTTTGTGCAGTTAGTTACAGCGAAGGGGAACTGAAGATCTGAGGTTTTAAAAAGGATGGCACACCATCATAAAAGTCCATATTAGCATGTACACTACTGTAGATAGTAATTATTAGTAAAGTCATACTGTATGCAAGGTTTGGGTGAAAAATTAACTGACTTTAATCTTTGAGTTAATATGTTTTTAAGGCATTGTATTAAACATTTTAGTTCCATTATTTTATTTGAATACCTTTATTTCTGCAGCAAGTGTTGGTTTATAACAACAACATATATCCCCCCCCCCCACGCTTAATTACTCCAAACTTTTGATTAGTAGTGTACAAAAATATAATGTAATCAATCTTTATTGTAAGACAGGTTGTGAAAGTAAACACATTTTGGTAAAATGTCTTTGTTTGTGGATAGTTTAATAGACATGATCGACCGCTTATAAAATCTATTGTATGTGTGTATATGTGTATATATATATATATATATATATATATATATATATATATATATATATATATATATATATGTGTGTGTGTGTGTGTGTATATATATATATATATATATATATATATATATATATATATATATATATATATATATATATATATATATATATAAATGACAAAATGGTCTTATTTTTGGACTGCATAGCAAGTTATAATTTGTGTTTTTGTGCTGCAGCACCATCTAGTGGTTCTAACATTACATATCGGCTGCTTTTATACTGGCATCTGAACTGTGTTTAAACTCACAAATGTGTATTCCTAAAGTGTTTTTATTGCACTCCCTCCTAGGGTTACTATGACACCATGGACGCAGGTTTTGTGGACGAGGAAGGCTTCTTGTACATCATGTCTCGGTCTGATGACGTCATCAACGTGGCGGGTCACAGGCTGTCCACCGGTGCCCTCGAAGAGGTGCGAGGAGAGGGAGCATCTCAATCATGACACAAATAATAATAATATCAATAATCTCAAGCATCTTAATTGCTTTACCAAAGAAATCATATGTTGTGTGTGTGTTTGTCCTTCAGTCTGTCCTGCTTCACCCTGCTGTGGTGGACTGTGCTGTGGTGGGGCTGGAGGACCCCCTGAAGGGACACATTCCACTGGCTTTGTGTGTGCTCCGAAATGGTAAGGAATGGAGAAAGGGATATATATATATATATATACATATTAATTTGACTATTGGGGACACTTAATTTCTAGCGATTATCGCCGATTGGATTGCACAGATACTATTTAAACTAAACTGAGCTAGACAATGACATCTCTGAATTCAATAATGAAATGCCTTTAACTGAAAATTGAGTGTTTAATCTTATCATTATACATTACTGACACACTATTCTCCAATTTGATACTGTTAAGTGCTTTGACACAATCTGTATTGTAAAAGCGCTATATAAATAAAGGTGACTTGACTTGACTATGATGCATGTTAAATTATGTTTTAAAATGTAATGTATTTTCATTACTCCAGTCTTCAGTATCACATGATCCTTCTGAATCATTCTAATATGATGATTTGGTTCTCAGTTATTTTTGTTGCTTTGTTGTTAATAATGGTTCTTATTACTAATGTTGAAAACAATTTTTTTCTGCTTATTATTTTTGTGGAGACTGACACAATTGTGATAATAATTGATTATATATATATATACACACATACATACACATATACATACATACACACACATGACACTGAAGAATGGAGTAATGATGCTGAAAATCCATGGCTTTGCATACTTGTTAGTGTTTTGATTATAGTTTTCAACGCTGGATTATTTTTTAGATCAAATAAATGCAGCATTGTTGAGCATCTTTTTTTTTTTTTTTTTAATCGTAATGTTTAGTAAAAAAAAATACTGAATTACTGAAATTCTAAGTGAAGTGTTGTAACAGAATGTGGGCATGGGAATGTAGATTTAGACTACCTTCAGGTTTGACTTGTAAACACCATACATGTGAATGAAGTAAAGGGATGCCAGTGTCTGTATTTATTTTGTCTAAAGTGCCTTAAACGCACAAAGAAAAATGCACCTTAGGGCATGTATATTTGTTTATGTACTTGCTTGTTTGCAGACTGTCAAAAGAGAGAGGATGTGCTGGTAAACGAGATGGTGAAAGTGGTGCGGGACACCATCGGGCCGGTGGCGGCTTTCAAGAAGATTGTCTTTGTCAAAGCTCTTCCCAAAACCCGCTCAGGAAAAATTCCACGATCGTCTCTCGCTAACCTGGTGAACCACAAGCCTTATAAGGTACTTTCTAAATAGTTTTTTTCCCCTAATGATAACTGTTAATAAATATTTGTGTTATGTGGAATTTGCCGTAAGGACAGCTGCAAATCTTCAGCTTCAGTTCAAAAATCATAGTGAAGCAGAAGTTTCTAATTTGGATGTTTCTGATTTTGAATTCATAGATCAGTCCCACCATAGAGGACCCTGGGGTCTTTAAGGACATTGAGAAGGTGCTTAGAAAAACTGTGAAAGAACCTGGTAAATAATTTACAACCAGATGTGCCTATGTGCAAGCGCACACACTCACTCTCTGTTCACTCCAACATGCAAGATTCTGTGAAGATATGCCATAGAGAAATATGGTTCCTATTAGAATGTACCCCTGATTAGAACACAATATTTTTTTATTAGTAATGTAATGTGTACAAACATGATAATTTGCACTTATGTTTTTGTATAACTTGGACCAAATATGAGCAGTAGTCAACTTGGATGATTTTGAATAGGTGAATGTTAAAAAAATATGTCTGGTTCATATTAATTTCACCCCCAAGATCAAAAAGGAAAGGAAAATAAAATGAAGGCTGTTTTTATATTGTAGCATAATTTTTTTTGTACCTAAACTGTCAAAGCACCAACAATTGTGTCAGTGTTTAAATGTTTGAATTTTAAAGATTTTGAGATTTTCACATTTTAGAGTTTGACAGCTAAAGGAAAAAAAGTAGTTGTGTAGTTATTATAAAATTTGGTTGCATTGTCTTATGCTGGGTACACACTAAGATCTTCAAAATGTGACAGACCACAAACATGAGAACCAAAAATCGTAGATTTAACCGTTTTGCTCTTATAGTGTGTGGTGTCCTCAGGGTGTCCCGCCACACATCAGGATTTATGACAACATGTATTCGCGATCGGGGCACCTCCGACGTTCTTCCGAGCAGATTCAGTCACTCTTAACACACCTCACACCACAAGATAATCTTTAGAACCACCAAGATAATTGGGACATTACCTAGGATTGTCGGAAGGGGAGAAATCGGCCCAAAATGAGCCCGATTATCTTGCGGTGTGTACCCAGCATTAAATTCTGATTGTTATATATAACCCGGACACACTGTTGACAGTTTCTGTGAGATTGACCTTGCAACACACTAAACTATGACTCAGTCAATGAAGGTGAAATGTAATGTCATGTAGTGTAGCGTCAGCTCGAGGAGATGCATTGTAAAAACATTGTGACAATGATTGTTCTAAAGCAAACCTATTTGACTGTAATTTTTTATTGACAATGAAAAGTTGTTTGATCACCACATAGTTTTGACCAAAATACAATCAGTAATAAATAAAAAAATGGACACAAAATAAAATGATTCTCTGCGCGTGCAAAACAGGGACGTACAAACCGTCGAAGTGTCTGATAGAACCGAAAGACGGGAGGTGGAGGGCTGTACAACAGACGTCCCCCGCGTCTCGAACAGAAACATTTTTACACCAAAGTAAGTCACAGCAAGTAAGTCTACGTTCACTACGAGCTAAGCCTGTCCTTTAGCGATTTGTTCTAACGAAAGGCGGTCGGACGCTCTCAAGACGAGGCCAGCCTATCGGCAACAGGCGCAGCGACAGATTTGTGTTTCGTACTCCGAGACGAGCGGTCCACGTCACAACGAATACGCACCGTGCTCCGGCGGTACAATTTTGTGCTACTCACGACGGGAAACAATTGGCGTTTTACGTTCTTTAACCAAACAATAAGAAATGCGAGCGTACACATGAGAGAATATCCAATTACTCGTGTTCTTCAATACGCCTTACCGTGAAGGATCAATTGGCGAGCATTGTTGCAAACCCCCTAAAGATTTTAAGCACGTGTTTGAACAGATTGTTTGATGAACAAATAAATGAATGTCAAATGGATGAAAAATAGGTATTAAGGCTCCTGAAAGCATCAGTGCTGTAAGAATTGTTTTTCTGTAGTATCTTTCAGGAGTGGTTGTTTCTCAAAATTCATTGCAAAATGACATTCTGATCTTGTATGTAGTAGCTACTTGCTTTTCAAGATCCAGTTTATGAATTAACGATGAACAGGTGATATTATTTCAGTTCATGATAAATATTTTTCACATCGTAGGCTAATATGTGAAAGGACTGCGAATGCCATTTCACCAAATCCTACACTTGACGTATTTGTTGAGTAGGTGTGTTTCTTTCAGGTTTAGGTCAGACCTGCACCTGGAGCAGATATAGGGGGCTCCGTAGGGGTACGAGCGAGTAACTGGCGTGACGTAGACTGTGATGGGTACATGTAGCTTTTGGTCGAGGGGCTTCCAATCGGCAGACCACGACAGGCCTCAAAACGCATGACTGAATGACTAAAAAGTAACAGCATGTCCAAAGTGTCTCTGGGTCGTAGTGGAAAAATTAGAACAGCAGCATCGTTTAAAACCATGACGTTAAAGGACACAATGTGCACAAACTCTGAACGTGTGATCTTTTTATACAGATGTGTGTGTATGCATATATATTTATTTATATATATTTATATATAAAACAGCTTTATTTATAGTGATTTACAGTTGAACCTACACATCCCCTGTAGAAGAAATACACAGTACTTAAGCCGAAGGAGCCGCGTGGCGTGAAAGACAGAAAGAGTGAGAGCGTGTCGGCGCCTGCGGCGGACGCCTGGGTCCCCCGCCTCCTCGCCCTGTCCTCCGCGGGCTTCTGTTGTTCTCTTGGCAGTGTGACTCGTCGGAATTGTTTGTTCAGGCCATCTTTAAGGTACGAGTCTGAAAGACGTGAAACAGAAGAGAAGATCAGATGATGTTGTAGAAGCGGTTTATGTGTCTATGAAACAGGCAAGGCTAGTAATTAGAAGTGAAAAGTTGTGGGATTAGTAGAAGGTAAGATGTGGTGATTAGTTGAGACTGTAAGCTTTTTGCTTGAAAGGGGATTTGATTGTTAGAATGTTGCATTGTCTTTAGCCTGTCTTGCTTTGCTACGACAAGGCAACATGTCGAGGCATAGCAAAATGTGCTTTTGCAAGTCACGGGTGTAAAACTGTCCCGTCATTGCACAAAGCACAACTGTTTGTGTTACGTGATAGCACTTGCAGTGGCCACCCATGGAGATGGATTGTCAGGCTAGCTCTGCGAATGAGCCGTTGTGATATGCACACAAGTGTGGATTTGTGCTGTAGTTGGGTGGAAATGAAGGGTTTGTTACGATAAATCGAAGTGAAATGGTAATTGCGATTAGACAGAAGCTGTGATTGTCATGCGAATCTTTCAGTGAAGCACGGTTCTGTGATCAGTAGTAAATCTCTATCGGAAGGCCAGAGGGCACTCTCGCTTATTCTGTGTAAGAAGCCACATTATTTCAAAGATGGAGTAGCATTTACTCTACAGAGCTGTAGTTCACTGAGAAGCTACGCAAACAGCTGTCATTATCGCGAATGATTTCTTCGATTTCATAATTGTATGATTATATCGTGTGGGATTTTTTTTTTACTTTTTTTTTTTTTTTGAGTAGCTTGTAAGAGAACTATGGCTCTGTGTAGTAAATGCTGCTTCATCTGAAAGCTGGTGATGGAGATTTACTACTTATCACAGAACCGGCTTTACTGACGAGATGTGCATGACAATCGCATTCGATTAATTGTGCAGCCCTAGAATTTTATGATAAAGGGGCTTGTTTCCCAATTGCATTAAGTATTGTGGTTAGCCAAAATTGGACAGTAATGATTGTTACCATTCTGAATTATTAGAGAGGTTGGTTTGATGGGTTGGATCGTTTTTTCATTTGTCATTCAAAGAGCAGCTCTAGGGTTTGTTTTCATCTAATTCATGTATTGTTGGAGCAAACATAATACTCTTAATATGCATCGTAGTTTGTATGTTTGTAATGTATGTGCAAAGCTGTCTAGATGAGTTGTAGCATTGCGAGTAGTGTTGTAGCTGCATGTAATAACAGCGTAATGTAATGGCTGTTGGCCTGCAGAAGTGGCTCGTCTGATCATTTCAGTGTGAATAGTGTAAATGCTGTTGAGCAAATGTATTTGATTGAGTGACTATAGTTGACTTAAGTGTTGTTTATTGAAAGAACTGCTTTGTTTTCAAGATGATACAGCAGAGGAGAGGTGCAGCGAACATAAGGCTGAAAAGGAGTTTAGTTTAGCATAGGTATGAGACTCACAGCTTATAGTATTGATGTTCTCTCAGCAAGAGTAGGTCCTCACAGTGGAGCTGTCCAGACGCTGTACCGCCGATGGTCCAACTGTATGGAAAGAAAGATATGCAGTGAGTGAATCATTTGGGAGTCATTTATCCGTATATCCATCCATCCATGTGTGTTAAAGTGGCTGTGGAGTTTTGTTAATGCAGTGAATGGAGTGACGTGTGTTTTCCAGATGTGTAATTCAGATGTTCAACATGGAACTTTGTACTGTATGTATATTCCTGTAATTCAAGTGGACTTGGTGGTTCGGTGGGCAATAGTGTGATTTAGTTTTTTGAGTGTTATTGTAAAGAAATTGAAGGCAGACCCCTTGGAAGTTATCAGAGTCACTCTATTATGGCCTAGTTCCCTGGTTGCCTCTGTGTGTCTGTCTCTCTGTGTGAATGAGGGAGAGATATGACATGCTTGCAAGTAGTTTGGGGGGGTCAGGAAAATCAAAGTAGCTGTAGAAAAGGCTGTTTATGCCATGTAGGATGAATTAAGAGAAATGGTTTGATTTGTGTAAGTAGGTATTTATTGTATTGGAGTTACTTTGAAATGAAGAATATTCAATCCCAATGACCGAAAAGAATTATATAGATGATTGTGGAGAAGTTGAATCCCTCCCACATAATTGGAGTTTGCATACAGGGTTTCCTGCATGCTTGCTTAATGTGTTTTGTAAGATGGGGTCAGCAGAAACGAGTACAGCACAATGAGACTGTTAGTTAGTCTGTCAGTAAGGTGTGTAAGCGGTTAATATCCACACACAGAGTAGAGGAAGATCCAGCAACACTGGGGAAAGGTGTTAAAGGGGAACATGAATAGAAGTCATCTGTGAACATGAGATTACGGCACATACTGAGCTCACAATGATGAACGTACTGGTTTACTGAACAGTGTGGCAAGAATAGTATTAGCGACGGCATTGGTCACATGAGGTTAGCTGGATTGGTTGTCAGTAGAGAGGAGGTGGAGACAGTTGCATAGGTGTCAAGGTTTGTAATTGGTAACGAGAAGAAGCTGTGCAGAGCGTCATATGACTTTGCGCATAGCTTGCGATTGGTTAATTGCAGAGAGGCGTCAGCTGTGGATGGCAGAGAAGGAGCTATGTAAGCAGTCCTTTTCCTTGGAGCGGCAGCCATCGTGTGAAGACTGGCTCGTGTAAAGACCTGCTCGACTCTAACTGCACGGCGACAAGGAGCGGATGCAGCACAGTACTCTCTTTTTCTTCACTACTTCATTCCTTCTGTTGCCACTTCCCTTTCACTGCTACA
Organism: Onychostoma macrolepis; assembly: GCF_012432095.1. Lineage (NCBI taxonomy): Eukaryota > Metazoa > Chordata > Actinopteri > Cypriniformes > Cyprinidae > Onychostoma > Onychostoma macrolepis. Next base: position 20,705,382 of record NC_081158.1, on the reverse strand, counting down.
AACACCTCAACTACTTCATCTCGCATTCAGGCCATGGACAACTCCTGATCTCCAGCAAGCTCCTTCACTACAACACCTGGCACGGTATTCGCACACAACTTTGCTACTACTACTGCTAAGCGGTGCCTGTCTTACACAAAACAAGTCACACAACTCAACCAAACCGCTTTCCACTAATTGGCACTTAATCGCACCAATTACATTACTTGGCACAACCCAGCCAAACGCTAACTAGCTTACACCTGCGCTACTGCTCACTAAGTTTTCTTCTACCTTTCTGCCAGATCCTGGAAGCTTGCACACCAGCTAACCCCTGGACTTCCTCAAGGATCTGTGCTGACTCCCCTCCTTGCCAGGGACTTCAATGGAGCAACATTTTCCCTCACAAATGCTGTCTCCAAACAAACTGTGTCTGATTTCTGAGATCTAAGACAGCTACACAATGCATTCCAGCCAGTCCATTCCACAATCTCGGCACACATTTCCAACCAGCTTTCTCAAGTCACCATCTCAACAAATAAATACTACATCAATCAAGAAACAAAAACTACCACATCTAATAAATATATTTAGCACTGCCACTGCTCCCTAAATCATTCCCACTACATCTGCTCCATGCTACTGCAAGAACATAAATTTGGTGACATACCACACTCCCGTTATCTGACAATCAAGGTTACTTTACATACATCATCTCAACTACTTCAAACATCCATTCACCATCTGACTATGGGACGTAGCCAACTCCCAGACCGCACATACACTGTCACAGGTAGGGATGGCCGATATGGGCTTCAAAATATATTGCGATAACCATATCAATGACAATAATTCAGGGAATCCTGTTCCTTTAGACAAAAGAATGATCTTTCCTATTTTTACCCCAAACAGGGTGTTGTGAGCGTTATTGAGTACACATGTAATGCAGTGACTGTTTAATTCATACTGGAAGCCGAAGGGCGCCCTTGCGCAGAAACTCAACATATCCATAGCACAAGTACCGTATTGTCGCGAATATAAGACGACCCCCCTTTTTCCAGATGTACCTTTTGGAAAAAGGCTTTTTGAAAACCAAATCTTTTTTTCTCTCTGTAAAACACATTTTTTCTTAAATTATTTTCAAATTGCATATTTTTCCTATTTAAATTTTTGTTTTGAAAGTATGGTAAATACTGGTAAAATGTACCAACAATGACATTGAAAAATATACACTTTTTGATATACCACTGAAATAACAGGTAGCCCATCTGAATTATATAACATTTAGGCTATCCATCTCATAGTAGCCTACCAAAATTTTATTATCAGTAGAAGTTAAATCTTATTGTAGTCTTCAAATCTGGGTACTGTCTTATGTTTTAAAATCACTTACACAGGAAGTTTGTTCTCATCAGACTAACATGACAGTCACGACTCATGCCGCTGTAAGTGTTTTCACTCACGTTCTTTACAACACACATTACATTACATATTTCACGGCACACTCGTTTTATGCATTTTTGGCGCCACCTATTGTTGTGGGTGTATTATTGACATGTCAAAGTCTAGACCCCGAATATAAGACGACCGCGTTTTTTCAGATATATTTCAAAGAAAAAAACATTGTCTTATATTCGGGTCAATACGGTAATACTACTGACACACAACGGAGCTAGACAAATTTTAACTGATGAAACCTGAAGACAATAAACATACAATTACACAAAATATATGGCTTATCTGTGTTCAAGCAATCTTGGGTATTTTTTCCCTAAGGAAAGTATATTTATAATGCAATGCTAATAGACATAGCCTTTAGCACTGTATATGTAATATGAAACCACGTCTGGTCACAAAAAGAAACTCGATTATGTTAAGTTAATTTGGAGAAAAATCATGTCAATAAATGATATCTTTCTTGGACAACAGATTTTAAACTGTATCGCACACATTCTACTGTAGTACATTTATTCAGACCGATTCTTTGTCACACCAGTTGACCAAACCAGTTCCGGATTGTTGAAGGAGCTGCTCATTTAGCGATAAACTCCTCCTCCTCAATTTTACGTCTGCCTTCTGCCATGTCACACACAGAAATATGTCAACAACTACACTTTATCCTTATTATCACAGAAAGACTAATTCTTATCGTGGGGAGAATTTGTACCAGTATATCGCAAATTATAAGGTATCGCCCATCCCTACTCGCATGGCATGTCAACCAACTCAGTCATGTACAGTATATGTTACTCCATAAATAACCAAACTGTTCCCACAAAAATAACAACAACAAAAAATACTGCACTACCATAACGAATACCTTAACAACAGCCCCATGCTGTTACAAGCTAATACTTACACTTGGTCAGATGCTGATGTCAAATACTTCACCCATATAGCATTACTCGCTTGTTACTCCTCCTTAGCAGTGTTGGGTGTAATGAGTTACTAAGTAACGCTTTACTGCAATTAAATCACTTGTCCACTGAAAAAGTTAAGTAAGGGATTACTGTTCATTTTTAGGTAATTGCATTACAGTTAATTATAAAGTACTTGCATTACATACTGTAAATAATTTCAACCATTCTAAAATCAATATTGAATTTGAAATCTAAATTTACCATCTAAAGATAAAATTGAAAGCAGTGTCTTTAACCCTCTGCGCGCCAGCGCGTTCACTTTCAGTTTTTCCTGATTCACAGAGAAACATTAAATACTCAGATACAGATAAGACTAAACTCAATCGAATCTAAAAAGGGCCTACTTTTATGTGTGTACACTGACAATAACAAAAAAACATTGTGCTTTTGTAAAATAAACAAAACAAAGGGTGTTCTTTCTGCCGTCTAGATCTCTGTGAGCAACTTTGTCTAATTTTAAATGAACAAATTCAAATCGAAAACGGATATTCTCTAATTATGTAATCCCTATGAAACTGAGATAGTCTGTCACGTATCTGAGCTCATTATATGCAGTCACCTGCACGCAAATGCCTCCCCTAGATACAAAAAAATTTATTTAAAAAACTAATTCTAGATTCATCTAATTTTCATAGTTTTTGAAAGATTACCTGCTATGAGGAATAAGCCGGAATTTACCTCAGAAGAACAGCGCGATCTGACGCGGCTTTATTCAGCAGAGATCATTTCTGTAATTTATTCTTACCTACATTAGTTAACGTGTTATTTTTACATAAACCTGTACGGATTTTACAAGTTGGGCTTTTCCTGAACATCTTGCCAAACTGAAATGTATTGTTTAACTTTTCTTAAGATTTTTTGTTACTCAGATATTTTGCAGAGTATTTCTATTTAAAGAAGGTTAAATTTTTTTATAAAAAATGTTTAAGTATTAAGGCCTTTCCACACTGAGTGCAAAAAAGCGAAACATCAGACTTCTATGGATACTTCCACATAGGCCGCGAAAATGACCGCATAGACCGCATTCGTGCACCGAAAATGCGGAAAAAATGTTTTCCCAACAGTCCGACAAATCTTTTCAGTTTCGCAAAGCGAAAACACATGCCATCCAACAAGATTTGATCATTACATCACGTGGCCAGAGCAACTGCTGTTACCCAAAAGGTCGACGCGGTGGCGCTAAAAGCTCAAAAGAGTGTATTGAGCATGAGCGTAAAAACACAGAAGTAGAGGACTTTTTCCGCAAGAGAGAAGAGAGTGAATGCTGAGTTCTTGTTAGTATTTAAGAACAGACGATTCTCACATGTTCTTTATACAGAATAACATTTCTATTAATTCTCCACTGAATTATGTTATCTGAAGAGCACCGTCCATTATCTTCGCGAGCACGAGTCAGAGCTTGTTCACTCTAGACCTGTCAATCATGTAATCATATCTCTTGCCCTTCCGTATATAAAAAAAAGATAAAAAATGTTCTACACATGAAATATGAAAGCAAATAGACATATACAGAAAATATATGATCTTCATAATTATGTTTTTATGCAGCTCATGGATTTTTTTTTTAACAATAAAAGATGGTTATGACACATGACAAGCAGGTATCAATCAGTCCATTATAAAACATACAAAGAGTGCATGTCTGCCTATTACAGAATCAAAATCCATTTTAGATCACATTCAGTGATGCAAAAGATGCATTGTTGGTCAGCACCACCAACAGGTGCAGGTGTGAATGCAACATTTGCGGGCGATTCACCTCACTTTTTCGCATCGCGCTTAGTGTGGAAAGGCCTTTACAGTTGTTTTAAAGCTAAAAGGCTAAACTATTCTATGTTTGACTCAAATTGAAAGAATAATTGTCTATTGTCTAGGTTTATAGGGAGTTTAAGATGTAGCCTAATTAGTGATTTGAATAATTAAGTTACTTATTGAGTAACTAAATTACTTGTCAGACAGAGTAATTAGTAAAGTAATTTAAACACAATATTGATGATGTAATTGTAATTAATTACTTTTTGAAAGTAGCTTACCCAACACTGCTCCTTAGTACTGACACAACACACAGGATGCAAACCATGAAGCCTGTCCTCCTCCAACAACAAAAGCAGCACTAATTCCAAGTCATTGACTTTTCACAAATGCTACTGCTTATGTTAGCTTTTAATATACGGTTTTATCCTGATTAAAGCTTTAATACAACACGGCAACCGCATGAGCCTCCATGTTTAACGCTTCTCATAGCTATGTGAAAAATATCTGTCTATACACAAAGTGTATAATTGGAGCAGTTCATTGTTGGAAAGAGATGCAGAGCAGGGGGAAGTGAGGAACAGGATTAAGAACCTCTGCTTTACAACACTGATTTTGAAACTTCTGAATCCATTAGAATCGTTAGAAGAGAATCGCTTCCTCTTCTCTAAAGCAGCGCAGCATGGCCCTGCCCCCTTTGCTGCATGTTCCTGGGGGCAGGGTTTATCAGGGTTTGTGACGTCACAAACCCGGGAAGTAACCCATTATATTCCCTACGAGCCGTTTTTGTAGGCATTAAACTGCCATAATTTTAAAAGACGATATCTCCGTTTGCATTGAACTTTCAGCATCGTAACTTTGCAGATATTGTTTATGCTCAAACAGCAACATTACACACTAACTAACGTTAAAAAGTGAAATCGCAATCATGATTTTAAATCTTTCCATGTGAATTCCTGTCCCTGCTTTACTGTTTTGATAATCAACTGTGTTTATTGCTGATACGCAATGACCGCCACATCTCTCGAGTCTGATGTCTGCAAAAGGCCAGGATCCTAATCGCTTGGCGCAAGGCCGCTCCAAATCTCTCTTTGCATCCACCTGCTGGTTATATCTGACAGTTAAGAAAGGGTGGGACACATTGAGACCACTCAAGGGGGTACGAGTACACTGCACTGTAGGGACAGGGTCGGGAAGGCCACACGGTTGGAGGCTCTGTCGTGTCTGACCTTGAAACCAGTCCAAATACATGTCGTCAGGACTGTCGTCCATCGCCTCATACAGGACTACCCAGCAGCAGTCCAGAAGAAAAAAACAACAGAAACACAAGTCAACCCAGTGTGTCTGCGTGTGTGTGTACAGTATACATCCTGTTACTTCTGTCTGACCCTCTTGTGGTGAAGTCTGTGTGTAACCGGCTATGTATGGAATGATGTCACACAACGCTACTCGTACTATGTTTCACTTTTGAAAAGAAAATCTGTATAAAATACTCTCATTACATTCTGTATTTGCCTAAATATTAATTAATGGGATAGTTCACCCAGTCTTCAATGTACAAAAGAGACATTTCACAGCACAGTATATGATCTTTTCCTATATTGGATCATCTACTCCACATTTTCTTTTTAAAATCAGTACACAGTTTCTCATATTGTTTAAAAAATATCTAGTTAGCAGTAAGCGCAATGCCGCTACCCCATCCCAAACATAGCTTGTGTCTCACACTGCTTTCAAACTTTTTGGACCGTGTTTGTGAATATCTGCACTGAACAGTACTCACCCTCTGGTGGCAGTCTGCGTGAGTGTGCGGAGGTGGCAGTGAGGCGAAAGCCGGCGGGCAGGGTCTCTGCTGAGCCGGGCATCATGCTGATCCCGTGGATGTCCCGCCGAGGAAACTGCCTCCTCCATGACGGTCCTCGGAAGTCTTTCTCGTCGCACTATGGATGGTCCAGACGCAGATTTAGTCCAAAGTGCTTTTTGACATTACATTGTCTTATTGCTGAAATTAATTACATAACACTACATACATGCCTTTAGCTTTGCTGTTTGATTGATGCTAGTTTTATATAAAAAAAAAAAGGAGTAATTTAACTCCAACAAGCTCTCCCTTTAAATTCTTTTTTTTTTTTTACAATTTCATTTTTGGTTATATAAAAAAATAATTTTCTCTATTTAAATTGGTTTTAAAATATATATTTTTATATAACCTTTTTTTCCATCCATTTTTATATGCATTCTGAACAAAAGACAAATCCATTCAATGACTAGGCATTACTAAGCAGTCACAAATACAAAAAAAAAAAAATCTATAGCTCAGCTAAATAAATACATAAATAAATGAACAAACAGAAATAAAGGAGTAATACTATAAACCACCAAACCCACCCCATGAGAGAGTGAAATGAATGGGAGTCTATGACTAAGCATAACTGCAAAAATCTAACTTTAAAATGATCAACTCGCTGATTTTAACCTGACACAGTCATGCTAGTTTTATTATTTCACTGGATGGCCTATATACATCATGATAAATTCTCTTGGTTTCAATGTATAGGTTCTGTACTCTAAGTGTACAGTTTTACTTGAACTTAAAAAGTTTTAGTATTTCATCATACTAACAATCATCAAAAACAAGTTTCTAAATAAATCGAAATTCTCAAAATCCAAAAATAAGATCTAAATGAAACTTGTGTTACACTTCAAAGTTACACTTTCACTGTTACAATTTTTTTATAAAATAATAGCTACCCAACAGACAAGGTTAGGCACCTAATTCTTGCATTAACTTTTGCCTCAAACTCCTAATTTGCTGCTTATTAATAGTTTGTAAGGTAGTTGTTAAGTTTAGGTATCGGGTAGGATTAGGGATGTAGAATATGGTCAAGCAGAGTATGTGCTTTATAAGTACTAATAAACAGCCAATATGTTAATAATAGACATGCTAATAAACAACTATAGTTAATAGTGAGAATTTGTCCCTATACTAAAGTGTTGGCATCTTGTGGCAACATCTTATGAAGGTTAAATACACAAAACATTCTAATACAATTTTCACTCTTTCTATTTTTTACACCAACTGACTAGTATTTCACTGTTAGCTTAGTAACAATCAAAACTATTCAAATCAATTGTCAGTTGAGCCTTCTTGAGTTTTGTATGGGAGCTATTGACTGAAAAACATTTGTGACACTGGCAACAGTATGTAGGCAGGGCGAGTCACTAAACATTTGGAATGGAACCACTGTCGACTGTTCGGTTCTATAAAAAATGTAAGAAACTAGTGATTCACCTCATCTAATCGTCTCTCCGTTCCCAGCGCCAGCAGATTGTTGTACTCTCTTTCCAGAATTTGTCTAGCCTGTAGAAAAGAATTCATTAATTTAGCATTTCTACTTTCAAATGAAAAAGTTACTGTAAAGTCCTTTTCACACTGAATGCAAAAATTTGGCTTTTGAATCAAAACAATAGATTCCTATGGAACTATTCACACCAGGTGCAATCATTCGCAGCAAAAAAAAAAAAAAAAGCAAGGATTTTTTTTTTTTTCATCCTGTGTGTCGATTTTTTTCCCCCGTCTGCGACAAAATGGGCTGCTCAATTAGATTTGAGCCAAGATCACGTGCCCGGAGCAGCTGCTATTGCACAAAAGGGCAAGAGTGGTGGCGCTGTTTCGAAAACCAGTGTAAACAAACACAGAAGAGTATTCTGAGAGAGAAGAGGATGCTGAGTTGTTATCATCATTGGTATCTGAGAACAGATTTATTCTCACATTCTCTCCACTTTATACAGAATATCATTTCTGTATAAAGTCATTGACAGATCTTGAGTGAACACACTTTGACTCATAACAATCATGGGATAATGGGATCTCCTGCCATTACGTCTGAAAAAAAAGATAAACATTTTTCTATACATGAAATATGGAAGCAAATAAGATTATTGACATAAGATTATGACGGTATATTTTCTGTATGTATTTTATGCAGCTCATGATATTTTTTTTATAACTGTAAAGGATGTTTATGACAAATGATAAGCCAGTGTCACATTCAATCCATTATAAAGCATACAAAGAGTGCATGCCTGCCTATTATAAAATAAAAATTCACCTTAGAACTCAATTGGAAGTTATTACAACCACTCGATGATGGTTTAAAGTGGGTTTAAAGCAAAAATAATTGCATACATTTTCAAATGTAGATTGATGCTAATTGTACCTCTATTTGTATTTTAAAATGTACTCTTGTAAGCATTATAGATTGTTTGTGTTTCTGGTGTAGAACCAAACTTTATTTATCTTAATTTTTATGATGTATTTTGAGCAGCGAACCATATACGAGATGCATATCTGAGGAAAAATGCATTGCTGGCTGGCGATTCACCTCACTTTTTGGCATCGCGCTCAGTGTGAAACAGCCTTAACTGTAAAGAGTGTGTATATCTGTGGATGGATGGACGGGTACCTGAGTGTTTTGGTTGGGGATCTGCAGCAGCAGGGCCAGGCTGCTGTAGTCAAAGTTGTCGTCGAGCGCTATGAGCGCCCCGTGCACTCCGCTCTCTAACAGGATGTTGGCGTAGTCACGGAGACCGATGCTCTGGACCCAGCGAATCACGCGCTCGTTAGTCCACACCAGCACGTCTGCGTAAATATGCACGCAAAATCATAACGTGTTTACACGTACGTTGGCTTATCACAGCCCTAGGAGTGTTTCCAGGCTGCTTCTGCCTACCTCTTATCTCGTGCTGGCTGCTCTCTCTGCGTCTCTCCAGTTCCTTCCTGTCGTAGTTGAGCTTCTTCAGGCACATGATGCCGTACTGCAGACTGGTTCTGTTGCAAATTTGATTATGCGTCAATTAGTACATTTTAGTGATGCATTCATATTTCAATCAAGGCCAGTTAGGTCAAGTTAGCGCTAATTGAATGAATCAAATCTGAATAATTTATAGCAATACTTGGAGACCAATAGACTACTGACCTGTGAAAGCTGTCCACCATTTTTAAATGCACTCGGAGATCTTTCTTGGTGAGGTGGTCAAGCATGCGTGCGTCCACCAAACACTCCATGAAGTAGCTGCGGTACTGAGGTAGACCTAGACTGGGCAGCCACTCGTTCCCAATCCACTCGTGGTTCATGTCCCCGTATGCCAGTGTCTAAATGATATGTGCACAAACAGTAATACTGTGAAACATTACTGCTGTTTAAAATAGCTGTTAGCTATTTTAATATATTAAATCTATTTATAAACCAAATTCTTTCCTGGGATGACAAAGCTGAATTTCCAGGAGCCATTACTCTAATCTTCAATGTCATACCACCCTTCAAATATCGTGCCAATTTTGTGCTCATTTATTATTATTGCGGCATAATCCATCCATCCATTGATAAGGTTAGTAAGTCATTCTGTTACTCTAGTGTTACATTAAAGGGATAGTTCACCCAAAAATGAAAATTCTGTCATTAATTACTCACCTTCATCTCGTTCCAAACCCGTAAGACCTTTGTTCATTTTCAGAACACAAATTAAGACATTTTTGATGAAATCTGAGAGCTTTCTGACCCTGCAAACACAGCAATGCAACTGACACATTCAATACTTAGAAACGTAGTAAGGACATTGTTATAATAGTGTATAATCAGTGGTTCAACATTAATTTAATGAAGCTACGAGAATATTTTTGTTTTCTTTGTTTGCAAAAAAAAAGGAATGACTTTACTGAACAATGTTGTTTTCTGCTCGTAGCTTCATAAAATTAATCTTTAACCACTGATGACACACAGACTATATTAAATAGAGGTCGACCGATAGTGGATTTTACCGATACTGATAGCTAGGTTGGATCACACTGGCCGATACCGATTAATCAATTAGATAGTTTTCAAAATGGGTACTGAAAGAAAGCTAGTGCTTTACTATTTTTTTTTAAAAAGCACTAACAGTACTGAACCATACTTTGTAAATGAATAAAAATATTAATATTATTTACTATATTGTGATCATTAAAGTTATTTCATAGTTTGCTAATGTTAAAAGAAGAAACTTTAAAATCTAAAAATGTAGCCTATTAGTAGCTAATAGTGAATGTTGAAATGAAAACACTCAACAGTTTTCATTAATGCTACGAATGGACTCTTATTGTTAAGTATTACCATTTAATTTCAACAGTCATTCTTAAAGATGGCCATTTTTAAATATCTACACATAGCATTAAAATTACATACATATGGATATTGTATGTGTACTAACACTTTATTTGCTTCTATTTTTTAACACTTGATTATCTAATCAAAAAAAAAAAAAAAAGTTAGGTCACACATGGATTATTGCCGATAACCGATAGTTGCGGCAATCAACTATCGGTGCCGATTCATCGGTATTAACGATGTACTTAATACCTTTCTGGACCTTATATGTGTCAGTTGCATTGCTGTCTATGCAGGGTCAGAAAGCTCTCGGATTTCATCAAAACAAATCTTAATTTGTGTTCCCAAAAATGAACAAATGTCTTACAGGTTTGGAATTAATGAGGTGAGTAATTAATGACCGAATTTTAATTTCTGGGTGAACCATGTGTATATGTGTTATAGCTAAGCTTTTTTAAAAATCCAAATGCGTTTGTTAATGCGTGTTTTCAGTTAGAAATGAGTAGTGTAGCTCTGTGATTTTACACTCTCACCTGTGACCAGCTCCCCTCCTCTGACTCAGATTTCTATGGAAGCACAAGAAAGTGAGTGCATCTGTGTTATGTCTTGAAAATGTTACGCTATATGTACGTTTGTTAACTTTTCAAAGCACGTACGTTGCACATGGTCTCCTTATTGTACATGCATCCATTTAAATGTTATTAAACGTGTAACGCAACAGCTCACACGGTGGATGAAAAAATCTAAGAAACTAGTGCTTGACTTCATCTAATAATCTACATGCAAACACAATACATCACACACAAACTACATCACATACACGACATGCGGTCATCTTCGCCATTTCCGTTGCACGCTCGTGTTCCTAGTGATCGTTATGCTGATGAGGGTGAACCGTGAGGATTGTATGAGGCCGTGATGAGGCTCAAGGGAGAATAACGAGGCTACTTTTATTCTCTTTTGACTGATTGCATTTGATTTGAATGTGAGAACTTTACATCCGTTCGGCCTCGCTTTTTTCAGAGCTGTTTAATGGGAAATTAGGGCCTCTATCACCACTGGTTCACCCATCTAATGGTCATAGCAATGGATGTAACAGAAGCACATATAAGTTGATTATTGAAGATCAAATATATTCAGACATGAATTGATGAAATCTTCCTCTGCCCAGTTAGGGACCAGAGTTCACAGTCGACATGAAACCGCATTCATGGCTCATTTTACTTCTGTAAATTCATATTTGAGGAGGCTTTTGGACAGTCAATAACATATATTCCAACTTTAACTTTTATTTTGTTCTTGTTATTTGCCATTACTGCTGTATCCTCTTAACTGATAAAAGAAAATAGTTTCAGAACAGAAGCTGCATGAATTGTGCACAGTAACATCAGGATCGCGTCCTAATAAAGTAAATGAGGGTGATTTCGATTTCATGTCGACTTTCACGCTCCATCCTGATTCTGTGAAAGCAAAAAAGGTCAGTAAGGTAAGCAAAGGATTATGTGGGGAAAAAACAACAACCCTAGTTTGGTTAGAGTTAAAAAGAATGAAGCGACTGACCGTTTTGGAGGGGGCGGCAAGGGTCTCCATTTCCTCGTGGGTTACCCACACATTACCCGACGGCTATGTGGGCGGCCCCAGAGATGAATCCGACAGGAAGGGCAAGCAGTGTTAAAGAAGAAGAGCAGCAGCACTGTAAGCCAATAGTGTTACAGCATCACAGTCAGATCATTAGCAAGGCCCGCCCACAGAGTCAAAGGCCTGAGACAAACACGCATACAGAGAGCACAAGCACACTGAATGCACATCAGGGGAGATGAAAGTTGCGTCCCAAATGACTCACTTATACACCATGTACTTATGCACTATGTACTCAACCGTGTAGTGTATGAAATTTATAAGGTTATTTTGTCATTTAACATTAGTGTCTGATAGCCTCTCCCCTCTGCTACAAATTAAAGCTGAAACAGTTGTGTGCTTGAAGTTTCCAACATTAAGTGCTTCATCTGGGTATTTAAACTGCATATTCTCTTTTTGGAATTTTCAGTGTAAATGCACTATTCACACTATTTATACTACAAAACAGCACAGAATGGTGCATAAGTACATAAATTGGGATGCACCTAAACCGTCGTTCTGACTGACGGAACAGGAACTGTGGCTGAAGACGACAACTGCTTTGAAAGTGCAAAATGAATTGCGTACACACTGTGCAATTTTTTTTGTCGTGGTCCTTTTGAATGAAAAAAAAAAGTGAGCTCAAATGTTTGCAATGTTTTTATCTTAGAACAAAATAAGTCTTTTACAATACAATTATGAAATCGGTCTCAGATGGCCAGGTGTGGACAAAATTGTCCAGTGTGCACCACACTTCGTGTAGTTAGTAGTTTATCAGGAGATGCTTTGAGAAGGAGTGCATAAAAATAACTTTCAGAAAGAAAAGAACACATCAAATACACAAGCTGCAGTTTGACCGCTGGGATGTGCTGTGAATTCATCATTACACAATACCATGCCAGATCAGCTGTCAAGTTTCCAGTTTCTCCGATCGATGCAAAACACTATTACCATGACGACGGAACAAAATAAAGCTGTGGATGGGTTGAAAATAGCTGATGACGACGATCGGTTTAGTGGCTATGGTGATTGACATTTATAGTTAACTGGTGCGGCCCAGTATTTGCCAAACAATGCAAGACTCCTAATGATGAAACCAATGGGCGGTTTTGTTTTGTAAATTATAAATGTATGTTAATGTATGTTACTGAAAACCAAGGGTTTTTGTGTGTGTGCGTGTACACTCACGGTTCTAGATGTAGGGGGAGCCGAAGGGCTGGTGAGCGAGACCATCTCCTGGATGGCCAAGCGCAGTTTGAGGCGGTGCAGAGGATTGCTGATGCCGATCTCTCTCTGGATCTCGGTGTCCGACAGGGCTGACATGATAGCGCCGCTTTTTACGTTGGCACGACAAGCTGCGACATACCACGCTGGCATCCCTAGCCACAGCTTTGAACACACACATTGTAGCATGATTAAACATGTATATAAAAAAATTGCAAAGTGCAAAGAATGACTTGTGCAGTATCGTCCAAGCTTCAACACAAGATGGCGCCATTGCTTTACATCTAATGATAAACGTGAACAGATCTGTTCTGACAACAAACAAACAAACCTGAATACTGGCAAAATCTCCTTCTCTACTTCACATTCACAGACGAACATTCAATTTTTAAAACCAGAAGCAGAAAATATTCAGACGACTTCAAAAAAACGCTAATTAAAAAGAAAAATACTGTATGTTGACATTGTATCTTAGCAAACTCATATAAGTTACTGTCTCAAAAGACATTGCAGCCATGTTACTATAACTAAACACTTCAATTCCATCATTCAAGGAGACACTGATCTCAGTATGCAATGTACAACTGTTGTGCTGTTGAGTCGATACAGCTCAGGTCTTTATTTAGCTGCCATTAAAGAGCCCTGGAGCTAGCTTAACCGCACAATAAAGAATCTGTGCTATTACATGGAACAAACATAGAAATAATTTACAGGATCCCACCACAGGCCACCTTTAATCACACATTTCCTCAGCGTCATTATGGTGCATAAATGCCTGTCTCCCATATTATACTGTGAGGCTTCTAGAAATGTGTAATATATAATGGTATATTTAAGGCTGGAATACACTACAGCATCTGAACACATTTTTAGACACTAGACATCATTACTTGCTGACTTTGTAAATGGTTTCAGAGAAAACTGGCCATTATACACAAAATGACTAAGGATCTCACACACTACTAGACTTCCCATCTCGCACCACATCTTCCCCAAACTGTAAATTGGAGCAAAAGCCACATAGTTTATTTCAGCCTTTAGTAACCGAATACACAAGAGCTAGCTGTCAAATCTACCTAGAAGGCATCAAATTAGTAAACACCTGCCTTTTAGAAAATGGATGTAATTGGACGTCATTACTCGCATATGTGTTGTGTCTTGCCCACTTTTCACATATATCTTGCATATATAAGATTTATATACATTTTTTTCATTGCAAAAAAATGAGTACTGCCCACCTCCAACCACGCGACAACTGTAGGACCATCCCACTGAGCAAAAGGTAACCCTTTTCTTCTGGCTTCTTCCAACAACTCGTGTCTAGAGAGAGCAGGTGACAGAGACAGAGCGAGACAGAGAGGAAGACAGATAAGGAGAAAGACAGAACCAGCTTAGAGATAATCAACTGAACAGAGAGAGAGGGAAAGGGGCATGTAGAGAGAGAAAGTGAGATGCTTTATCTGTCTCTGCCAGGTTTCCTGTCCTTTAATGGCCACTATCTGTTTATCAGAGCAACATGGAACACTAAATGCACAAGTTTCTTCTTAAAAGTTTCTTTCGTACCCACTACTATTCTGTAATTAGCATGTAGCATGATGAATGCTACCTTTTCATGTAATCTCTGTACATAAGTAACACTTAAGGCAATATAATGCTCTGTTTGAGTTCACATCACTCCATAATTTAATTTAAGGTCTGTCTCGTCTCTTAAACGCAGTCTGCGTTTCTGGTTAAGAATCAAAGACGAGGTTTTCGGAGGGATGAAACGAAGGAAAGAAACTAATGGTGTCGGTCACGCTGAGACGCCAGTGAACTGAAAGTTCCAGTTTTTCAGATAAACATATCGTGACATTTCCTTGCTGCGCCCAGATCCTCGTCTATAAAACGGAGAGCTTTAGAAAACTGGAATACTGTGACTTATCGAGGGGAAACAGAAATGCCTTTTCTTTTGAACCCTAGTCCGTGTTTGTCTTGATAAATATTTGCGCTTTAAGACAAGGCTGCTATCATAAACTCTCATCAGACATTCACGCGGATGCTTTCTACACAGATCTCCGCTGGGAAATATGTCTAGCTTTCCTCAAGGTTGCCTCTTGTCGTTTAACAACTTTACAGGGACTGAAAGGCTTGTAACATAAGAGTGCGTCTTTAGAAATGTTTCAATATATCTCTCCCTCTAACGTCTGAATGTCAGAGAGCGCTTGTCTCCAAGGTTCTGTCAAATTCAGAGATATATTGTGGTAAGGTTTTACCGTTAGATGAACTGTGATGCAATTCTGAGGGCACCTCGCTACAGAACAAGCACAGGTGAGTATTTTATGGTGTGCGGAAATTGTGGTGGACTTTAAGGCAGAGACAGTTGGGTGTTCCTTCCTCAGAGAGCAGCTTCGTAAACCAACCACATGTTTGGGGTGTACGGTAAGGCCACTTGAAGTGTTGGGTACAGTACTGACACATGCTGTAGTGAATGATATGGTTCTGTCTACACATATCAAATCTCAAAACCGCTTACTGATATCTCTTTTCCACCAAAGTGGTGCCGGTGATGGTGCCAGATCCGGTTCTATGTGGGGGTGTGGAAGGGGGATTGTTTTATTTGAGAGTCGATGGAAATGACTTTTGTTACTATGTAACCTGTAAGCCGGAAATTTAATAAGCCATCTTATTCCTAGTTTTGGAAACATATGTTAGTATTCCGTTTGATTTTTATTTTTATTTTTTCATGTAGCTTAGTTGAACAACTGAAGTTGGCGTTTACGATGAACCCGTGAAGCTGTTCGCCATCCATTTCATCAATGCTGTTATGAGATAAATCCTGGAACAGTTTGTAAAAGGCACTTTTTGAAATATTGCCATGCCAAAGCAAAATGCGACATTGTAAAAATTGATTTAAACTAAACAGGAACTTTTTCCATGATGTTCTATTGTAGTATCTGAAAGAAAATGTGGTTTGTCAGGGCGACTCGTGCCTGAATAATGTGTTACTAAAAGATAATAAAATGGGCCACGCTTTATGCTGACAGTTAAAGTTGGAAGTAACAACGGATGTTTTTTTCCCCACATTGTCACGTGCATCCAAGTGAGCTGGATCTGAATGAGAACTTGCAGTCAATTGTAAGAAAGGGATTTTTTTCCCTACTTCGGTAATTGACAATTTAACATATGCACGGATGAATCAGTCACAATAAGAACAGTAACATGCGTTTAGAAAATAAATTGGGCTAACTTTTATTTCATGCCGGCTTTAAAAGTCTTTCTACACGAGACTAGTTGTTCCTGGTTTAAACCACCTTTTCTGCGATGGAAGCATCGAACCGGATTGAGCACCGCCACCGTGTCAATGGGGAACCGTCCTGTGGCCGTGAACTTTCATGTCTGTGTGCTGTAAAGGCAATAAGGCCTTTGTGGTGGTGGTGGTGGTTATGATGCATCTCTCCTCATCTTTACGTGTTGGACTGCATATGTTCAGGTCGAATGTAATGCGTATGAGTGACTTCTTCTGAACATACTGTAGCTGGGGAGGGAGAGAAACAGTTATGAGAGAAAACAAAATGAAAAGAAAAAGAGAGCAGGGAAGAAGTCAATGAGTTGACAGTCCATAACCAGAGACGAGACCTGGTTATTGAATACGGCACACGATGCACACACGCACGCACGGACACGCGCACGCACACGTACACGAGAGGAGAAAGGCCTCGGCATGGCAGATCAAGAACAGGTTGTTATAAAGGCACACATTCTCTCTCCAGGCAGAGATGCATCCTCTATAGAACTGCAGAGGGGGAGAATCACATTTACAGTCAAATGAAAAAGAAAGGCAGAGGTGGGGGTCTCTGGATGGACAGAAAGGAAATGCGTCGGACCCCCCTGAAGATAGACACACACTTTAGGAGCATGACGACAGACACGGACAGAGCGTCAACAGTGGAAAATGCAGCAAGTCTCGGCAACACAAACTAAACTTACCCGCTGATACAGAGTCAGATGAGGAGAAAAAGAGATAGAGAGAGAGAAAAGAAAAATAGAGAAAGCGATGGGAGACAAAATTAAATGCTTGTTATTGAGCATACTGTATGTAGACTTTAGAAAAAACACCTCGGTTCAGAGACGTGCATTACTGTTGGGAATCGTTGTATTTTTGCACTTAGATATTGACTTGTTGGTCACAATTGGTCACAGATCTACTTATCTTTAAAAGTTTATTTATTTATTTATTTATTTTTAATCATACAGCATGCAGAAAATGTGACAGTGCAATGGAAACGGTGAAGAGCCGCCTTCGCTTGGTGCCTCGATGGATGAGACCGACATGGGTCAAATTACATAAAACGGTCAAATTCAACCATTAGCGTTAAGGCAAAGAAATGTGATATACGGCAAGCATCGCATGACATGCTGTAAACACAACCAAGTATGCAACAAAGTCACAAGCCTGCTATGAAAGGCACATTCTCATGTTAACATACATTCTACAAATGGCAATGGTACATTAATTGTATTTTAAGTAGTACACCATGTGGCATATAGATGACAGGATCTATTATTATCGCAAACAGGTCTTGTATAGTTAAACAAATAAGAGTATAAATGACATTGGCACTGAAAATGCATTCTTTTTCAGATTAACTAACATAAGGCCCGACACATACTCTACGCAAACACGTAAATGTGAACGCCAGTTAGTTAACAGCACATCTTAGCCAGGTTTCCTATCCAAGGATCTATTTTTGCGGAATTTCGTTGGATTGTCGTAAGTTTCGCCACAAACTTCAAAAAATAGTTTGGAAATACTTTTGTTGTTGGTCGTTTGTTCATTCAGGTCATCTACTGTCATGGCCAAACAATATTCACAATTTCATTAACTTAAAATAACAAATAAATCTATTGTATAACTATCTATCTTGAGTACTGAGGCTTGCTATTTTAAAAGTGACGCAAAAACTCACTTTAAGTCTGTACAACTGCACTACGCAAAGCTCTTTCTTACTTGCGCAGAGTATGTTTTTTGGCCTAAGGCACTACAATGCATCCAGATGGGCCATATGTTCAAATATTATTTTTTAAAGAGAGGTGTGTGAAACATAACATCACATCACAGTATTTGTGTTGTTTGTGATGTTGTGCCAGTAATATTTAGTTTTTCAAGATTTGGGCCCAGGAATGAATTACCTTCATAAAAGGTTGTGTTGAGTGTATAATTTGTGTTTGTCAGAGAGCGGTTTATAAAATACTTACTTCTTTTTAAGCCTGCGATCTTTCTCCGCCTGTGTTCCCAGCTTTCCCACTGCAATATCCTGACCTAGAAGCTCAGGATCGGATATATTCCCTACCGATGGAGAAGATCCATTACCCAGTCATTTGATAATGTTAGTAATTATATTTACGTTTGACTCTAGACCAATGTTTTAACACACACGCACGCACGGACACGCCGCACGCACACGTACACGAGAGGAGAAAGGCCTCGGCATGGCAGATCAAGAACAGGTTGTTATAAAGGCACACATTCTCTCTCCAGGCAGAGATGCATCCTCTATAGAACTGCAGAGGGGGAGAATCACATTTACAGTCAAATGAAAAAGAAAGGCAGAGGTGGGGGTCTCTGGATGGACAGAAAGGAAATGCGTCGGACCCCCCTGAAGATAGACACACACTTTAGGAGCATGACGACAGACACGGACAGAGCGTCAACAGTGGAAAATGCAGCAAGTCTCGGCAACACAAACTAAACTTACCCGCTGATACAGAGTCAGATGAGGAGAAAAAGAGATAGAGAGAGAGAAAAGAAAAATAGAGAAAGCGATGGGAGACAAAATTAAATGCTTGTTATTGAGCATACTGTATGTAGACTTTAGAAAAAACACCTCGGTTCAGAGACGTGCATTACTGTTGGGAATCGTTGTATTTTTGCACTTAGATATTGACTTGTTGGTCACAATTGGTCACAGATCTACTTATCTTTAAAAGTTTATTTATTTATTTATTTATTTTTAATCATACAGCATGCAGAAAATGTGACAGTGCAATGGAACGGTGAAGAGCCGCCTTGGTGCCTCGATGGATGAGACCGACATGGGTCAAATTACATAAAACGGTCAAATTCAACCATTAGCGTTAAGGCAAAGAAATGTGATATACGGCAAGCATCGCATGACATGCTGTAAACACAACCAAGTATGCAACAAAGTCACAAGCCTGCTATGAAAGGCACATTCTCATGTTAACATACATTCTACAAATGGCAATGGTACATTAATTGTATTTTAAGTAGTACACCATGTGGCATATAGATGACAGGATCTATTATTATCGCAAACAGGTCTTGTATAGTTAAACAAATAAGAGTATAAATGACATTGGCACTGAAAATGCATTCTTTTTCAGATTAACTAACATAAGGCCCGACACATACTCTACGCAAACACGTAAATGTGAACGCCAGTTAGTTAACAGCACATCTTAGCCAGGTTTCCTATCCAAGGATCTATTTTTGCGGAATTTCGTTGGATTGTCGTAAGTTTCGCCACAAACTTCAAAAAATAGTTTGGAAATACTTTTGTTGTTGGTCGTTTGTTCATTCAGGTCATCTACTGTCATGGCCAAACAATATTCACAATTTCATTAACTTAAAATAACAAATAAATCTATTGTATAACTATCTATCTTGAGTACTGAGGCTTGCTATTTTAAAAGTGACGCAAAAACTCACTTTAAGTCTGTACAACTGCACTACGCAAAGCTCTTTCTTACTTGCGCAGAGTATGTTTTTTGGCCTAAGGCACTACAATGCATCCAGATGGGCCATATGTTCAAATATTATTTTTTAAAGAGAGGTGTGTGAAACATAACATCACATCACAGTATTTGTGTTGTTTGTGATGTTGTGCCAGTAATATTTAGTTTTTCAAGATTTGGGCCCAGGAATGAATTACCTTCATAAAAGGTTGTGTTGAGTGTATAATTTGTGTTTGTCAGAGAGCGGTTTATAAAATACTTACTTCTTTTTAAGCCTGCGATCTTTCTCCGCCTGTGTTCCCAGCTTTCCCACTGCAATATCCTGACCTAGAAGCTCAGGATCGGATATATTCCCTACCGATGGAGAAGATCCATTACCCAGTCATTTGATAATGTTAGTAATTATATTTACGTTTGACTCTAGACCAATGTTTTAATCAGATCAATTCAATATTGAAAAGGACTGCGTTTCCTGTGATATACATGTATACAAAACTCTTAATATCTCATTTGTCTCTATGTCTATCATATTTCTATGTTCTCACCTTGTCCTGGTCCCATAATCTCTTTCCCCAGCTGCCCCAGTCTGGCCTTCTCTTTCTTCCCAAACAGACGTCCAATGGAGGACTTGATGCCCTTCTTCTTTGGCTGTTTATGGAGGGAGTCTTGACTGCTGGCTACACTGCTCAGAGCACTGGCCTCTGTCTCTAATGCAGCCGTCAGGCTGGAGACAAACAAACAGATTAACAGTGGGAAAGTCAGGTTATGTTTGTACGCTGGATGTGTCTGGCTGCTGTCTTTTTGCCGTCTCACCGTGCGTCATTGTGCGAAGAAGCAGGCAGCGTGTGGGTCATGCGGACTTGGCGAGGTGTGGGAGGTGGCGAGGTCTCGCATTTGATGGTGGCCTTGTCCTCTCGACCGTCCTCGTCCACTGCTGCGATCTGTGACAGAGGGAATTTGAATTAAAGGGACAGTTCATCCAAAAATGAAAATACTCTCATTTAATAATCACCCTCATGGCGATCCAAAAATTTAAGACCTTTTAGATATTTTGAGACATTCTCTGCGTGTTTATTGCACATACAGTTGAAGTCAATGGACTTCAATATTTTTTTTTCTTAGCGTTCTTCTAAATATATTGAGGGTATTTCTTAATAATACATGAATTTTTCATATAACAAATGGGTTATTCCAGAAACCTCAGCTAATAATAACTGATGTTAATAAAGATTAGTATAGATCAATAATAATCAAGTAACAAATGTCACCCATACACTGATTTTTTTTCTTAAAAATAATAATTAAAATAATTATTAAAAATGCATTATTTACATGTAAAATCATTTACCAATACTTATTTATCTTAATAACAAATAATCCTCGGCACTGTTGTTTTTTAACCCATACAAATATCTAAACATGTTTAAAACAATATAAATGTGCTTAAGGAGCAAAATGGTAATACTAAGACTTGTTTTCAGAGAATTAAGTAAATTTGCCAGTGGGACAAGAAATTATTATTTTTTTTTTTAAGTATAAACCTGATTGATTTTTCTTATATTTTATTAATTCCATTCACCCTTTTGGACTGTAGCCAATTCAATTCAGTTCCAACTCATGAATTGGAAATGGAAATTTTTTTTAAATTCAATTTTCCCCCAACCCTGGTGTCCTCTATGCTGCCCATAAAAAAAAAAAAAAAAAATCATGCCAAATACAGCCAGCTCTTTTGTGAAGAGACCACATGTTAAGTACCTTTCTCCTGTGTTTCCGCAAGTCACTGGGCTGCAGAACAAAAAACAAAATATGTTAACAGGTTAATGGATACTGGATAGTCATGAGGCATTCAAAGCAACGCAGCATGATGCAGTAACTGCAGCGAAATGACTAGGAAAGCTGTATTACAGCATTTGATTGAGAGACATCACACTGTGTCATTTGTGACTTAACCAGCAGCACAACAATTTGCATGAGAAAAGGCTTTTGTAAAGCCCCAAAATGTTAGTTACGTGCCGTGAATTAAAAAAATATTCTTAAAGGGTCATTTACATACTTCAATTTTTTCTAACCAACCAAAAATAATAATAATAATAATAATATTTAAATTCCAATGACCATTTTCCTCCATCTATGGTCAGCACTGTTAATATGTAAAAAGATCAAAGAAAATCTACTGTAAATCTTGATATGAAGATATGGACAGAGATACGGATGGGCTCATATACCAGTGTCATGACCCCCATGCGCTCCATGTCGCGGGCGGGGCTGCGCGGGGTGAGTTTGGGGGTGGAGTGTCCGCTAGGAGGGGAGGAGGAGGTGAGGGAGGATGCAGTGGCCGAGGCAGTGATGGAGGCTCCGGGATGGTGCATCCGCGCCAGGTTCAGCCCCTCCAGGCTCACGCTGGCCACGCGGTTCTCGATTTCCTCTGCCCTCAGTTCTGTCGACTCCTTCTCTTCTTGGATCAGCCTGGAGTAACAAGGGAGAAAGAGTTTAGCCCGCAGTGAGTCAGAAATTACAGTGTATCATACTGTACACTTAGCATTTTGATTTACAACATTACTGGAGTGCTGAGCTTGCTGGGTGAAAATGTGTAAATAATTTTGGCAACAGGACTAAAAACAATGCAGCTGAAACAACTAATTAGCCTTTACTACAATTGATGGTACAAAATGAAAAGCGCAACACTAATATGAACATAAAAAGCAGAAATTCTGAATGCTGTCTGGACGCAAATATATATATATTTTTTTACTAAATGCTCAATTACAGTGTTACAATGTTTAGACTGGTTTGCAGATTCAGAGATTATTTTTGAAGATCTGATACCACAGTTTCTGTAAATCTGTCTCTTTTTTTCAGCCTAAGCGCAGGTGTCAGGTTTGTGAAGCGAGATTGTTAAACTGTTTTGTTTTGGGTTTTTTTCAGCTGTAATATGCTGCGCTGTGGGTTTTAAGATACCAGTCTCCACCAGGTGTATGTATCCAAAGAGATAAAATGGCATGGTCCTGATGACTCGATTATTGAGTTACGAGGGGAAAATCTCCAATAAGAAATGCATTAAGTCTATGGAGACTGATGCTCTCGGGGGGGCTCAGAGAATCTACATACTGCCTTTGTGACATGGGGTTATGGCATCTGGCACGGTTTTAGACAGCCTTGCTTTAAAGCTACTATATCAAAAAAAAGAAAGAAAAGAAGTAGAAAATCGCCAAAGTTTAATTTAAATCTTTCTTTAAATTGTAATACCTGAAATCTAACAAAGGTCATTTCTAAAAAAAAAAAAAAAAAGACATTTCAAAATAAACCCTAACATTTTTTGTATATATATTTGTGTAAATCTATATATCAATATATCAAAAGAAAGCATACAAGTAGCCTACTGATGCTATGGTATCTTCTCAAGTACCAGAACTTTCTGTGTGCTTCTATCTATTTAGCAACAGAAAGAAAACACACTAACTTGTGATAAAGCAAAGCAAAAACCAAACAAAACTGTTGAATGCTCTAATTGTTCAAATAAACAGAGCAAAGTCAAGCATTCACACTCTTCAGGGGAATTAACCTACAAACTGTTTATTTAATTTTTTCCTCTGCAATTCACCTTCAACATAGAAAAATGATGACAAAATGCAATAATAAGCTCAGAGAAACAGAGAAATAATGAAATCTTGTGCTTTACTGGCCAAAGACTGATGCAGTTTGTTCAGAGAACGCTTGAGGACATGACCGACAATGCTCAAGAATCGCAAACTGCAGTTTACTGCTGAAACATTCGACAGCTCTTGTAGTGGATGTTTTTCATGGCCTTGGATTATTGAATATCTTGTAAAGCAACCATCGAGCAGGCTGCAAACAATTAAACATTGACCATTTGTCAAGCATTTATCATGTTTACAGTTTGCTGTAAGACATTCAACAGCCCAAAAGTCTTCTAGCCCAAAAGCACAAAGACCAAAGCTGGTGCTTTATCAAAAACGGACCACGACTGGGGGGAGAGAAATAAACCGCACACAGGGGAACCATCTTTCTTCCTGTTGCAATCAAAAAACCCAGCAGACATTAGAGGCACAGTTTAATAGCATAGTGAGCAGTATTTGTACACAAGTAATCAAATAATGTTAAACACACATACTGTAAGTTGTATATGAGGTTGCACATTTTTTATAAGCTGCTTTTTTGTATTTTGATGAAACTTACATAAAGGGAGCTCCTGACCAAAAATAAATGTGGGAAATAACAGGACAGAGAACTATCTAAAAAAATTACTGGTCTGCAGTGAGTGGCTCTTAGTGAATTTAAAATGACCATTGAAATAACTCCAACTAAAGTTCCATAAAAAAAGGCTGAAGAAAGACTCTCCGTCTGTTCTGGCCTCTTCAAATATTAATCACACATTTCCACTCAATTGGACAAATTTCAAATTAGATCTCAATAAAATCCAAAGGGCCGGGACGGTTTATTTGTTAGTACTTGATTTGAAGTCATACATTTGCTTTTGACAGCCTTAAGGCGGGAATGCACTACACGACTTTTGCCCCGATTTCCCCTCGATTTACAGTCTGGAGGAGTTTATGATTTTTATGACTGTTTACAAAGTTGGTAAATGTATGATGTCTTGCGTTCAGATTTTAAAACTTGTGTAGTGTATTCCTGCCTTTAGATGTAAGTGCAAGGGCTGCTGGTTCAAACCCAGTTTGGCCTTAGGGTGACCAATTTGTAAAAGGACATCGACATGCAGGACACATGTCTAGCCTGACAGGTGATAGTGTTGTGATATTAAGGAGATATATACAGTATACATATGCCAATCCCAGAAATTATGGAAATCAGGAACAGCAGAAATGTCCACATGGAGTGAAGGGTTTCCATGTCCACAAGGAAACCTTTCAGTCAACCGCTCTTGTTCAATAGCTACTGGAGTCATGCCTCAAGTTCTCAAGTGTCAAATCAGCCTCCACCTTATGCACTGCATGAACAGCCTACAGGAGAAACTCTGAGCTCTGTCTGATATTTAAATCAGCATATACGCAGCCTGAAGGCACAACTCGTCTTTCTGCAGTACCTTTTATTGTTTTTACTTCTTTCTAGGACTTGTGTGTGGCAAAATACTGATTCTGAGTCTCTGTAGAGATGTAGAAATTCTAATAAATGTGACACTTAAAACATCAAAATATGAGTGAAGGGATTAGCTAGGGAGTAGAAGGTTATATGTAGGTTATGGACGGAAACTTGAATGATAAATCTACGCTTCTAAGATGCAAAGGTAACAAGTTCAATTCCTTGTACTGTACGTTCTAAACAAAGCTACAAGAATAATAGTCAAGTAACTTGTACCTGTCCCAGGAATCAGTGTACTACAAGTCACTCTGGATAAAAATATGGCAAATAAACATTTAGCAAAGATCAGAAAAGATTAGATGTAGAAATTTACAGCAGAATGAGCGAGTCTTTGACAAGACAGAAACAACCGATTTGTAAGTGCCAGTTAAAATGGAGAAAAAAATTGTCATAACATTTAAAAAAGACTTAAGACTGCAATACACTACAGGACTTTTAAAATCTGAACATATTGTAAAACAATGTCCACACTTGCTGACTCCTGACTGTCGACTCCTCTAGACTGCAAAACGGTAGAAAAATCTGTGCAAAAGTTGTGCAGTGTATTCCAGCCTTAACCTGACTAAAAATATCACTGAGGTTTGCTTTATGACTGTGGATTTTTTAAAACAACATTTAAATGATGTTTTAAAGAAAAGCTGTAAGAGTTATTCTTAATCTAATGCTAAATGTAGGGGTGTGCGATATGATGATTTTTGATCGTGGACGATAAAAATGTCTCCACGATCTGCTTTTGAAGAAATATCGTAGTATCGTGCTACAGCGCACATTCTATCAGCTGCGGTTCTTATTCCTCCGTCTCAATATACTGTACATTATTCGGATCTGCTTTAAAGCCTTGCCGGTTAAATGTTTTATTCACACGTCGGTCTGACGTGCGCTTTTTCTGAGCCCGTACACCCGAAGCACGCGTGCTAAAGCCTGTCAAAAAGCGCCTGATTACTGAACTAAGTTATCTTGTGCACTAATACTGTCAAACCACACAAGGTTTATGTATAGACTCCATTGCTTATGTCTAAAATGAGTAAGTAAACAGCTGAGAGAAAACGGATGCCTGCCTCTGTATATTAGATGCGTGCATGTCTTAAAGGGGCAGTATTGAACATGCTGCTGACTGTCATTAAAGGGATAGTTCACCTTAAAATTTTATTTCTGTCATTATTTACTAACTCGCATGTTGTCCCAAACCTGTATTAATTTCTTTCTTGTGCTGAACACAAAATAAGATATTTTGAAGAATGTGGGTAACCAAATAGTATCTGGTCCACATTGACTTTTGATAGAAGGAAAAAAAAATACTATCACTGGGGACCAGCAACTGTTTGGTTTTCCACGTTCCTCAAAATAGCATTTATGTGTAGCAGAAGAAACTCATTCAGGTTTAAAGAAACTTTTGAGTGAGTAAATGATGGTATAAATATAAAACAATTTTTATTTTGGGGTTAATTATTCCTTCAATGTTAATGAAACACCAAAACACAAAGAGACAAATCACTCACTACTCTTGACTGAAAAACGTTAATACAGTTGATTTAATAGGAATCAATCTATATAGTGTTTTATTTTTATATTTGTTGATTCAATTTATTGAATGCTCCTGCTAAATACACCTATTGTACCTGAAAATAAAACACTGTTTTATTTGTATAGTATGTGTATGTGTATCTGAGGATTTACCCAATAATGACAAAGATTTTTATCTTCACCCACTTTGGCCTAAATATCCACCATTCTTTTTAAATATTTTTGTTATCTTGAAAGGTTTTGTCTTTATAATAGGGAAATTAGTTTGACTGTAATGCTCAGACAACTTGCAAAATAGTAAAACCAACATGACAAAGAATCGTGATAAAATCGTGAATCGTGATTTTTCTTAAAAATATCGTGATATTATATTTTTGCCATATCGCCCACCCCTAGTTAAATGTACAACAAGAAGAAAAACAAACATAGATGTAGGGATGCAACGATTATAGATTTTGCTGGTACGATTATTGTCTGAGGAATAATCACGGTTTTACGATTATGACGATTATTATGCATTTATTAACTTCCCAACATTACTAATGTATAAAATCACATGAACACTCTTTAGATGTTAAAGTGTTATTTATTGCTAGCTTTTGAAACAGAAATAACACAGTAACCAACAATACAGCACAAAATAATAATAAACAAAAGACAAACAAAAGTCCATCTCTCTCATTAGAATGAAAAAGGTGACTGCTGCTCTGAAACCATCCATGACAGTATTTCTCTTTTGAAAATAAGAAATGGAAACAGATCACAAAAGTATTTAATGTTTTCAGTTTGTAGGCTACATTATTTACATTTCTTTTGAACCTGGGGTAGAGAATTTGGAAACATGATGAAAATTTTATTTTATTATTTTTTACTTGTGAATAATACTACAATAACAAAGTTAATTAAGTATTATTCATATAAGACCAATATTAACTTTATTTATCTCACAGGAGAAACTTACTAATGATGGAAATAAACTGAAATATTATTGTAATCAACTGTCATCCATACGTATTCATTTAATAATCTTCATAATAATTCATATGATTTTACATGTGGCCTGAAAAATCTGTGCAAAAGTTGTGCAGTGTATTCCAGCCTTAACCTGACTAAAAATATCACTGAGGTTTGCTTTATGACTGTGGATTTTTAAAACAACATTTAAATGATGTTTTAAAGAAAAGCTGTAAGAGTTATTCTTAATCTAATGCTAAATGTAGGGGTGTGCGATATGATGATTTTTGATCGTGACGATAAAAATGTCTCCACGATCTGCTTTTGAAGAAATATCGTAGTATCGTGCTACAGCGCACATTCTATCAGCTGCGGTTCTTATTCCTCCGTCTCAATATACTGTACATTATTCGGATCTGCTTTAAAGCCTTGCCGGTTAAATGTTTTATTCACCGTCGGTCTGACGTGCGCTTTTCTGAGCCCGTACACCGAAGCACGCGTGCTAAAGCCTGTCAAAAGCGCCTGATTACTGAACTAAGTTATCTTGTGCACTAATACTGTCAAACCACACAAGGTTTATGTATAGACTCCATTGCTTATGTCTAAAATGAGTAAGTAAACAGCTGAGAGAAAACGGATGCCTGCCTCTGTATATTAGATGCGTGCATGTCTTAAAGGGGCAGTATTGAACATGCTGCTGACTGTCATTAAAGGGATAGTTCACCTTAAAATTTTTATTTCTGTCATTATTTACTAACTCGCATGTTGTCCCAAACCTGTATTAATTTCTTTCTTGTGCTGAACACAAAATAAGATATTTTGAAGAATGTGGGTAACCAAATAGTATCTGGTCCACATTGACTTTTGATAGAAGGAAAAAAAAATACTATGGAATAAGTCACTGGGGACCAGCAACTGTTTGGTTTTCCACGTTCCTCAAAATAGCATTTATGTTTAGCAGAAGAAACTCATTCAGGTTTAAAGAAACTTTTGAGTGAGTAAATGATGGTATAAATATAAAACAATTTTTATTTTGGGGTTAATTATTCCTTCAATGTTAATGAAACACCAAAACACAAAGAGACAAATCACTCACTACTCTTGACTGAAAAACGTTAATACAGTTGATTTAATAGGAATCAATCTATATAGTGTTTTATTTTTATATTTGTTGATTCAATTTATTGAATGCTCCTGCTAAATACACCTATTGTACCTGAAAATAAAACACTGTTTTATTTGTATAGTATGTGTATGTGTATCTGAGGATTTACCCAATAATGACAAAGATTTTTATCTTCACCCACTTTGGCCTAAATATCCACCATTCTTTTTAATATTTTTGTTATCTTGAAAGGTTTTGTCTTTATAATAGGGAAATTAGTTTGGCTGTAATGCTCAGACAACTTGCAAAATAGTAAAACCAACATGACAAAGAATCGTGATAAAATCGTGAATCGTGATTTTTCTTAAAAATATCGTGATATTATATTTTGCCATATCGCCCACCCCTAGTTAAATGTACAACAAGAAGAAAAACAAACATAGATGTAGGGATGCAACGATTATAGATTTTGCTGGTACGATTATTGTCTGAGGAATAATCACGGTTTTACGATTATGACGATTATTATGCATTTATTAACTTCCCAACATTACTAATGTATAAAATCACATGAACACTCTTTAGATGTTAAAGTGTTATTTATTGCTAGCTTTTGAAACAGAAATAACACAGTAACCAACAATACAGCACAAAATAATAATAAACAAAAGACAAACAAAAGTCCATCTCTCTCATTAGAATGAAAAAAGGTGACTGCTGCTCTGAAACCATCCATGACAGTATTTCTCTTTTGAAAATAAGAAATGGAAACAGATCACAAAAGTATTTAATGTTTTCAGTTTGTAGGCTACATTATTTACATTTCTTTTGAACCTGGGGTAGAGAATTTGGAAACATGATGAAAATTTTTATTTTATTATTTTTTTTACTTGTGAATAATACTACAATAACAAAGTTAATTAAGTATTATTCATATAAGACCAATATTAACTTTATTTATCTCACAGGAGAAACTTACTAATGATGGAAATAAACTGAAATATTATTGTAATCAACTGTCATCCATACGTATTCATTTTAATAATCTTCATAATAATTCATATGATTTTACATGTGGCCTGAAAAAATCATGTCTATTGTTTTGGTTTGTGAGATCGGAGATCGCTGCACGCATACAAACATTCAGGAGGACAAACTTCTTGAGAACGCTGCCCAGCGACTTTTTTAATAAATTAGATTAAATAGCCTACTGGAGAGACACAGACGCAGGTAGGCTAATTCACATAGGCAACTGTCACCTCTCTCTCTCTCTCAATCGAATAATTAATTCAAGTAGCTAAATATTATAATTAATTCAATCAAATAAATGTGATCTTACAGCACTATTGCATCTCATTCAGATCTGAAGCTGGCAGAATGCTGAGCTAACGAGCCGTAGCTTCGTCAGGTGGTTCTTGCCTTCACATTGTGCACTAAAATCGTTCAATGTACAGCTAGCCGGGCATGATCCCTTGTGCATTCGCTCTTTAGCAGCAGTTTTTTTACGGCAATATTTAAATGACACTCTGGTCATTCTTGGTGTACCGAAAATGGTCCCACACTATCGACAGGCATTTCGCTGGTGGAAATAAAGCGTCGCTGTTTAGTCCTTCTGTCACTAATCTAATGCGTGTAGTAGCCTGGGTGTCTCTGATAAGCACGTCATTTTAAGCTGGTGCACCGCTAGTGTAACTTTGTTTTCGTTTTGCGCAATCTGCAACAGTTCCGTTCCGTGCAACAGAAACACTCGGTTTAGCGGAACCTTTACAATTAATTAACCGTGACGTTTTAAAGCGCGGTTAATCGCGAAACCGGTTAATCGCTGCATCCCTACATAGATGTTCAATAAATAATAAAAAATCACCCCATATCAGATTTCCCCAAAGTCAGGTTTCAGGCCCCATTACTACACTTATCAGAGTAACAATAACAAATGTCTTACTTTTTTTTTTTTATCCAACTAGGGTTTTATTTCTCTGCTAGGCATGCATTTGATATGTCATTAACTTTCTTTTGGACAGTCTTGAAAATTCTGTTGCTGTTTTAGAACAGGTGCTCGCCTGGTTTAGTTCCTACCCTTGTTGGTGTAAATGAACAGCTGTCAAACCTAATAATGCTAAATAAGGTCTGCACCAAGGGTCGATCTTAAGCCCCCTGCTGTTTTATCACCTCTGAGGTGATATATCTAAGAAATATAATGTCCTTTCCTTGATTTACAGATGGATTACATTACAGACATTAACACAATCTGAATGTAGTCCATCTCTGGGTAGACCATTAAGGCATCTCAATTTAAGCCTAGTCTATGAAAAGGTGCTGTGGTCACAATCAGCAAACTAACCGGATCTCTTTATTGATGGCATCCAGTTGTTCTTGCAGCATCATTGCCAGAGTCTGAGCATCTGAATGTCCTCCAGGAGACAGTAGATCCATAGAACTGAAAAGGGTCTCTCTGTCGTCGTCATCGATATCTGACATCTCCGTGTCGCTCTCGAACGGGTGGCTGCCCAGAACGCCAAGTTGCTGAGAGCGCCATTCGTGCTCTCCCAGAGACTTAGCCTGCAAGAAGATGAAAGAGAAACACAAGGAGTGAGGTTTAGCACAAAGCTCGAGAAACAATAGGTGATGATATCCTACCTTCTGTTCGTCCCTACGTAGCCCCACGCGTCCTCTCCTGGGCCTGCGGATCACCTTGGTGGAGCGATAATGGTCTGATTGCGTCTCGGCAAGAGAACCCAGAGAAAAACGCAGATCTCCGGATGCATCCAGATGAGACCTGGAATCAAGACCACAATCTATTATCTAGAATTTAGACATGGCGAAAAACTTTTAAACTCTAAAATGACTTGAGGTTAGTTTCACGATGAAATTCATTGGAAACTATAAACTTCACTTGGAAAACTCATCATTACTAACGTTTTAACGGAACCGTAGTATAAAATCACACAGAAGAATCCAGGTATGTATGAGGCAAGTAATTTGACAAACACCGCATAGAAATGGTAACATAGTTCCTTGTGAGTTATGTTGCCGTCTACATACACCGCAGTCTTTTAAGGCATTTTAACCACAATGGAACCTTATCAGTGACAGATCTGGAACAATCCCCTGAAGCATAATTGAAAACGATGATGAAATATAACTATTTGAAGTTATTGATTATATTTATAAGAGCCAGAAATGTTACGTATATTGCAAAGTCTAATTTGATTGGTGGAATTTTTTAAAGAATAATGGGTAACAGTTTTTCACCTATAATTCCACTAAACATGATAATTTAATAAGTTTAAAAAATGTGGGCTGATGGCTTCAAAAAAAAAAAAAAGCATAAACCACCAATTAACAACCTCAGAGCTCACAGTAGGTCTGTTTTTAAAAGGTGATAAATTATTGTTAAAAATCAATTCCCCTACGGAGTAAATTAATATGACTGTCTGTGTGATCTCATAGCATCCTTGGATCGCCTCATGCAGTGCTGCTGCTAATGTTGTTGCCAGCTACTGTATTTGGAACAGCCTTCATGATGAGTGCATGACTATGTTGCCTCAAAATTCTATTGAGCTTGCTGGGTTTTAGAACAGAGCTATTTTTTATAGTAAAAGGATAGTTTTCAGACTTTTTCATGCTTTCTGTCTCACCGTGACAGCGTAGGCTCTGTAAGGGATCCGGCCCTCAATCGGTACTGATCCAGTTCAGATCTCAGTTTCTCGATCTCCTCCGAGAGATGAGACTACAACCGCAAAGCACATTAAAGTTTCATTTTACTCAGAATGGATAGCAAAGCATTGCATCAAAATTTGTTCCACCGAGCTAGTTTTCAAAAAATAAAAACGAATAACCTTTTCCTGTATGGAGTCTTCTAACTGCTTCCTGTAGTTATCAGAGTCTTGTATTAACACATTCTGAAAGAGAAGCAAAGGAAACAGTGTGAGTGATCAACATTATCAGAAGACATCTGCCATGATGGTTAGATCTTCTCTCACCTTATCCTCAAGAGCGGCCATTCTCTCTTTCAGGTGAAGCTGTAAACGTTCATTCGACTCTGTCAAGAGTCTGTCCACAGTGTCTGACAGACGCTTGTTGTGTTCCTCATTCATCTTCTCTCTCTGTCGAGCCTGAGGAAACAAAATTTTATTTTAATCAACATTTTATTCACAAAATACATAAAACATTTTTATGTGTGTGGAAAATTGCTATATCAGTAAAGACAATGTTTCTGGTTATGTTTAGAAATAAAATACTAGCATACTAAATACAGAATACTAATAATATAATAGAGACCCAAAAACATGTCTCTAGAAAGTCATTCATTATAAAAATCATTTTGTTTAGGCACTATTTGGGGTATAATTTAGAGAAAAATGGCAAAATTTAGGGTTGCAAAATTTTTGCACAATTTACTGTTACAGAAAGTGAAAGTTTTGAATTCACAAAACAAATGTGTTTGTAATATACAGCGACCAGAAAGAACATAGTTTTGAAATTTCACTTTTTGATCATTTAACTACTGTAATACTCATATCAACGTTATTTGAAATATAATTTAGTAATTTTTAATGTCACTTTTTGAGAGAGAGACAATGTTATGAGAAAAATGGTCTCAAATTTATG
Source organism: Onychostoma macrolepis (assembly GCF_012432095.1). Lineage (NCBI taxonomy): Eukaryota > Metazoa > Chordata > Actinopteri > Cypriniformes > Cyprinidae > Onychostoma > Onychostoma macrolepis. Next base: position 20,672,197 of record NC_081158.1, on the reverse strand, counting down.
TACATTCAAAATTTCAGAACATGTTAGCTTTTTCCCATCACTTAAACTTGTTGTGATAAAGTTTCAGATACTGTTATGTGTAGTTTTGACCCATATTTGAAGTTAGGTATTATTTAATTATACAAACATTGCAATTCTGCTACGCTGGGTCTCTGAGTGTTGTATTGCCCAGTTAGCATAAGATAAAAATCAAAAGTAAAACCCGTCTCTGCGTTTTTGACGGTTTAATAAAACGCGTTAGGAGGAGATCATAATCATAGTGGATTTTGCTTTCATCGTCATTCATTATACTGGAAATGGAAGGTTATTGCATTGTGGGATATAATTTTCCATGCAGCATGCTGTTTTATACTGTTTTCATACAGTTTGTATTATTTATTTATTTTTTGACAAATTAAGTTAGTATTTCAGATAGTCCACAAACAGAAAATTAACATTCTGCACAAAATAAGCATACTGTGATGATAATATATAGTATGGAAGTGTGGATTCTTTAATGATATAAAGAGATGTTGACCCTGAGCAGTTCCTGGTTCTTTTCCTCCAGCTGTCCCTCTAAATGTCTCATCCGCTCCTCGATACTGCCGTGTCTCTCCTCCGCCTGAACAACAAACACACATTGTATTTTGTCAGATGAGAAAATGTAAAGCCACAAATTAGCCCAAACAGCAGAGAAAAGACCCTTGAACCATGACTATGATGTTGGCTGGAAAATAATCTAGATTTATGAGATTTTGAGTTTGGTTTATAAAGTGCCATCACACCAAACACCACAGACATGGTTGAGCAGACAGGTAAAGAGAAGGAGCGTGTATTTCCTTAAGCTTCTGTTCTCTCCTGGGTGAACAGAAAGAACCAAGTACGTCAGCAACTCATTAAAGCGAAGAAAATCCCAGCTGAGCATCACATGCAGCTGAAATATACCAGCAGTGAACAGACCCACAGCCAGACAGAGTGAATATGAGCGAGAGAGAGAGAGAGAGAGCAGCTTTCAGCCCCACCTTCCTCAGACTGCAGTTCATGTCCTGGAGTTTAGCTTCCATATCAGACTACCAAACCACACAATACAGAGAAATACCACACAACATTAATAATAAACAGCGTAACTGTCCATGTTTCCACAGTAGAGTTTGTTAACAGCTCGTTTTAAAGAATGAACAAGAGCATTTTCTGTCTTTTACTGTTTCTTTAACCCTTTCAGGGGCAGTGGTCACTGTGAGAAATCACCTGCCAACTTCTCACCTCTCATTTGGGCTTAAAGTAGGAATCGTTCCATTTTATGAAAATTTGGGGTGTTTTTTTTAAGGAAGAGGAAAAGTAGCACACAGGAATTATAATTCAATAAATTATACTATATTAAATATATTAATTATATAACAAATGAAGTTTATTCATTTTATTAAGTTTATTTTAACAAATAACCATATATATATATATATATATATATATATATATATATATTAAAAATTCTACACTAAAAGTATATAACAAATATAATATTTTTAAAGAAAGAATTAAAAATAATAAAGTTAATTATAACCAACCTAACTTTATAAAGAAATTAAAAAATTCTGTCAAGATAGTTATATAATATAACATAACATAATATAAAAATTATGTTATTTCAACGAGATATTTATATATCTAATATAATACATTTTATAATGGAAGACCTTTAAGTTAAGTTTATTACTAATATAATAAATGTATAATTAATATTATTATAATATTATTTAATAATATTATTTTTATTTTTTATATCAAGGTTACATACTGTAAGTACTATGGGAAGGAATCACAGGAAATAACAATTTTCACAAAATGATGTAATTATTCTGTGCTTGGTGAAAATCAGTCATGTACAATTTGTTAACACATACCAGACAAAAAATATTCTGATGTATTTGACCATACGACCTTTCGAATCCTTCTGATCAGTACACTATATAAGTTTGAAAGAGATCATTTCATTCTACTGTGACTAAAAGGTTTTTATGCTGATCAATGCACATAATAAATGTACACTAAGTGCAATGTAATGCTTTTCCCCAACTAAACCAAGAATGTTTAGAGCACCTTAATGTGCAGTGGTCAATAGGAGAAACCACCACAAAAATGGCTTGACCCCTAGCCTGAATAGTTGAGCCCAACATGGATTGCAGTTTGATGTCTCTCTCTTTGAAGTACTACTGTTTGGCTGATTCATTTGTGTGAATCGTTTGTTCTGATGGTTCACTTCAGTAAATCAGTTCATTTGAGCTATCACTCAAGTGTTCCCAGATATTCCTTCACTTTACTTCTTGTTCAGTTCAAAGCAAATGAATATTTAGTTAAGGATTTCAACAACACTGGTTTGCATTAAACACAGCTAATGTATGTATGTGTGTGTGTGGTATCCAGTACAGTACCTTAGTGAGAGCTGCTATCCTCTGTGCTAGCTCAGCCTCGACTTCAGGCAGAGTCTCAGCTTTCCTCATGGTCTGCTGGAGCTTCTGTTCCGCCAACTCCAGCCGCTCCTGTAACTGCCTGTTCTTCTCCTCCATCTGTGGGAGGAAAACACACACACACACACACACACACACACACACACACACACACACACACACAGTGTCTGATCAGAGAGTTTATCCTCATATAGCAGACACCATAGGACAGTCCAGCTTCCACGGCAACAAGTGGATCATCGTGGCCATTTTCAGTGTGCCCAAACAAACAAAATTACATAACTGCCTATTTTTGACTGTTCTTGGAACAATTAAACTCTCATTAGAGGGTGATAAATGCATGCTGAAGCTTGGCAGTACCTGTCTCAATTCACTTGCCTTATACACTAAAATCTCTTCAAATAGGTTTCTTTAACTGAAGAAAGCAAAAATTAAATAAAATCTACATATTACTTAATTTGTTTTAATTATTTTTGTAAATAAGTACAAAAATAATTAAAACTGAAAAATAAATAATTCTTTTGTAGAATATCCTTGCTGCTCATTTACATATCAGTGTTATTTTGGTACTGTTTACATAAAAAGTGAAACTTTGGAAAAGGAATATTTATGGTATGTTCTTTGCAGTTGTTTTAATAGAGGGAAACGATGCATTTCTAGTTTCATAATATTTGTTACTCAGCTTTTACTCTCTGAAAAGTAAAGTAAAAAAAGTATCAGCTAAGTATTCCTCCTTTGTAAGTCACTTTGGATAAAAGCATCTGCTAATTGAATAAATGTTAATGTTAATGTAGTTTACAGCCATGTAAACTTCAGGAAAGTATTTCTTGTTTGACTATTAATCAAGTTATGGCAAGAGTGAAATGTGTAACCTTATGTGCGCTTATGAGATATTAAAGAATCCTGCTTTATGCTGTACTTCTACTCTCTAAGATGATGACTTCATAGTGTGTGTGTAACGAAGGCAAGGCGGCCTTGAAGTTCTGATAAGTGCTCTGTGTGTGTGTGTGTGTGTGTGTGTGTGCTGGTAGCGCTCTCTCTGTGTGTTAGAAGACTGTCTCTGTTAGCTGCCGCCATCCTGACCAAAAATAGGTGTCCGGAAGACACCTACCTTGTATGATCCCTGATCGCTGACGTCTGCCCAATCTGATGGAGATATGTTTGAAGCGTTTACGTCCATATGTGGAGATTGTCCAAGTTTATCTAGGTTTTAGAACCTATCAGAATTTTGATGACTTATGCATTGATGCAATTAGCAACCTCTGTTAGGGTATAATTTTTTAATTGTACGCAGAGCGGCCTACAAACTCGATTGTGAGTCTTGAAGCTGACTTCTGCTGATGAAACTGCAAACTGTCTTCAGTAAATTTTCTTCATTTTTGATCGAATCTCTTGACTTCTGGTCTTTATTCAACACACCTGGTCCGAGGGTCTTTACTGTAAATTCCCCTACAGTATATATCCATCCATTTAATATTTTGGCTTCTGTACATCTATTAAACAAAACCAAAAATTTGACCCAGGTAAGTTTTTGAAATGTTTCATTTGACAAGGAACGAACCCCAAAAAAAGTATTAATTTAAATGGTTGACAAAAATGTCTTAATTTTGTCATGCACTTTCATTATGTCTCTGTAATATGTTCAGAACATTTTTTTTTCCACATCTCTGAGCACTTTCTTAGAAATCCTGGTGGATCATTTGGCAGGATATGAAATGGTGTCATGCTGACCGTGATATCAGCAGAAAAGAATCTTCAATTATGAACGGAATGACTGTTTGTCAGTTGTTAAGTTCAAAACATCCGTGCACTACGCAGTTACATAATTGGAGTATATCAAAGTAATTTGAAATAATGCTAAATAAAAAATGAAATTGGAAAACAAGTGGTCAGAACCTGACCTGTCTGAGGAACGCTTCCTTATTGGCCAGTTCGTTTTCCAGCTTGTCTGTAATGTCATGTAGTGATGTGGACTCTCTCTGGGCACTGAGATAGCGCTTCTCAAGAGTCACGATCCGTTCCTCCATGTCTTCTTTCTGACACATAGCCTGTACACACACACACAAATATATTGGCAGACTGTTGGTTAGTGGCTCTCAGACACACACCTAAGATGGAGCCCGCAGGTGTAATAGTCTGCAGTCAATCAAAAATTCTCACACACAGGCTTGAGGACAAATATGAACACAAGCAAACACACACATTCGGACACAGAGGCACACACACACACACACACACACACACACTCACTGCTCCGGGCTGCCACAACCTCTCTCCATCAACAGCTGTATCTCAAATCAAACAGACATTTCCCAGAATCTGTCCAGCTGTCGCTAATTATCAATGTGACAAGGCTGCGTCCGAAACCGAAGGCAGCTGCTTCGCTACCTGGTCAGTCAGTGTTGCAACAGACTGAATTTTGTTACGAAGGCACCTTTTAAGAAAACTGCCTTTGAGTTGAAAGGATGTTAACTATTGTCTGATGTGGTTTCAGACACGGCCTAATCTACAGTATGTGTGTTTTGAGACAGAGGCTTGACATACACCCATACTGCACCTCTTTAATATCTCTCTGGTACTTGTTGTTCATATCTTCGCTCTTGATGAGGTCTTTGCGAGCCGTCTCCAGCTCCTGCTCCACCTCGGACACGCGAGAGGACAGCGAGGACATGCGCTCCTTCATCTGCGCCAGCTCGTAGTTCTGCTTCTCCAACAGCTCCTGCAGCTCCACCACCTGACTGGCCTCGTCCCCCGACTCCATCGACCCGTTAGACAACCGCTGAATCCCAAACACATGCAATACACTTCCTTTTAGAGTGAAAAAATGCTGTGAGATGGATTAAACAGATTAAATAAGGATGTTTAAACAGAATTAACTATTTGTTAATTCAGTAAAACTGCACATTATTATAAGGGTTATTATTGTTAAATAAAACTAAGCCCATAAAATTCTTCTTAATAACATTAAATAAACATTAAAGGTGACGTATCATGAAAATCTGACTTTTTCCATGTTTAAGTGCTATAATCGGTGAATCTACCAACCCAGAATACATAAAAAAAGAACAACACAGTAAATTTTTTGCTAAGCATTTCTTTGCAAGCTTGTTAAAAATGTGATGTAGAAAGGGGATCTTATTATAATATTACCGCCCCTTAATTTGCAAGTTTCCACTAACACGGTGCCGCCATTGTTTTTTCGCAAGCGACAACTGTGTACCAGTTCTAACTCCATGGCGAACGTTTGAGCAAAGCATGCTAACTGTTCTGCACTGATCAGCACAGCTACAAGTCCCAGCCACAGAGGAGACAAGAGAGCAGTGGATTTATTGATTTATTTACTGTATATTATGCTGCTGCCACACAGATCTAATATAAACATGCCATTTCTTTCCCAGCTGTTTACCTTCACAGACATAACTGACTGTTTTTGTAACTCGTGTGGTTTTAACACAAATTTGTGTATATTTGACAGTTTAAGTGCAATAAGACATGAAAGAGAACTTGGTTTAGTATTCACGTGTCGTGTGACAGCCGCTTTCTGTGTGCGTGCTTCAGATGGGTGTGCTCAGAAAATCATATATCAGAAGTTTAAACTAATATAGTTAATATAAATATAAAAACACCTTTTAGGTCGGCCCGCTGGATTATATTAGACTCGGATGATCAATTTTAAAACATTTGAAAAGTAAATCACGTAAAGATTGCTTTCAGTTTATGATGTTAAATATGGTCTCCAAACAGGAGAGGTCACTATTTTCAACCGCTCACCTATTAATAACAGCGCAGTAGGACGTGCACTCTAACATAAACATTTACTAACATTAGCAAATAAAAAATGAAAAACTGGCCATGAAAACAGTATTTTCCAGTCAAGATCGTAAACAGATCATCATTTTACCAAGTTCAAGGGCATACCGATATGTTTGGAAATCTGCATTGTTATTTAAATCGCTATCACTCCACTGCTCACAAATAACGGGGATGCCAGAGTTGCACTTGCATCAAATTTCAAAGACAACCTGCAAATCTGACAACCTGCATGTGCATCAAATCTGAGGAGGAGGGGCCGGGTGAAAAAAAACATCTCCAATATTTTGAATTTGGACTGCAATACCTAGTTCAACCGCTAGGTGTCAATCCTACATACAGCACCTTTAAATGTTAATGAGCTCTGCTGACTCCGCCCCTCTCTTCCGAATCGCTCTCTGAGGGACTGTTTACTTTAGCCGCATTCATCATGAAACTTGCTAATTAGCACATTGTTAGGAAAGGCCATTTGCAAAGATTAATTTAAAAAACCTTGTACTCACTTCTTCTGTAGGTGAGGCTGGATTACGAATGATTTGCGCGAACATAGACGCATTTAGGTAGATCGAGGGCGCATTCCCTTCAGAACAAAATGTAATCCTCTTCAGCGGCTCAGATGACGGGAGTAAATGACTACTGCTATGTTCATTATTACATCCAACAACAAAACACCTCAATCGCTTAGGAGTCATTCTTGGTGGGTCTGAGGTAAGACACCAGTGCAGTCTGTGCTAAAACGCTAGTGTCAATCAAACTATCGTGGGAGCGGCCTTCGTCCGTGTGACGTCACACAGAGATCGGCTCGATTTGAGAAAGGGGTAAAGATTTTAGTAGATTAAAAAAAAAACACTGGGTGGATTTTTATCATTATAGGGTGGTTGTGTACACACACTGCCAACACACATTTCAGTTCAAACAACTTGTAAAAGTGCATGTAGCATTATATGACCCCTTTAAATTTAAGGCCATGAAAACTCTTAAACGGTACGAAAAGTCTTCATTTTAAGAGGTCTTAAATTTGGGGACGGAAAGACAAGAATTGCTATGTAGATTAATATGTCGATTAAACTTCAAAAGGATAATAAATATGAGCGCTGCAGTTTCAAAGTCAGGCGCTGCGTACTGCTGTTACCAGGGAAACCGCTATATTCTGCCGTTCCAAAAGTGAAACCTGCTGGCAGCGAATGAATTTGCTTTTTCAATAAGCCCATCTGCTATTTTTGCTACATATTTTTAAATGCGAACCAGTGGATCGACAAGAAGCTAATGCATTATAAAAATATAAACAATTAAGACACTAAGATATATGTAATTTAAAATAATAATTGTTTCAATTAATATAATAATTCATACTTTTGACTCTTTCATTTTCTTAAAAGTTTTTTAAAGACAGAGATATTAAGTTTAGGTCTTAAAAAGGTCTTTAAAGGTCTTAAATTTGATTTTAAAAATCCTGCAGATACCCGTTTATACTATGGTCACATTTGGAGTAAAAAAAAAAAAAATTAATAAGTCCTTTTTAACTATCCTCTTAGGTTGTTTTGAGAATGTTCTGTAGGCCACTAATAAAAAGTAAGACCTCTGAACATTTGTTTGTTGCAAATTTACAATGCAATTAAATTATGTTTACATTGGCTTGTTGGGGTAATATTGCTATCAACTGACAACAAAGTTTCCCTTCTGAATTAGCATAACTGCACAAGTTTTATAGTTAATAATATCTTTAAAAACAAATTACATTAATTATACTTTGGTTTCTCCAAAAAGGAGATTGACTAAAACGATGTTAAAGGTGTGTAGATGTGGATTAGTAATCTGGCCCCTTGGTATAAATGAGAAAAAATTCTAGCCCTCATCACTATCAAAGTTGCCCATCCCTGACCTAGAGTTAATATATTATATAAGTTCCAGGGTTTAATGTTTTCAGCTACTTCATCCATTTATTCACTGACACTGTCATTTAGCACAGTGCTCTTTATTTGGACTGTTGAATTCCCAGCATGCACATTTGTGTCTGTTCAGTCTAATTGCTTTCTCAGTGTATGAAACTGAGGCTCAGCAGATCTTTCCTTTGTCATGACTAAAATAAAGATTTTTGTCACATATTCACACTAAATCTTAACACGTCTTATGCTGCACTAAAATTAGACTTTACATCCTGTTTAATTTATGGTGCAGACACCCAGACAGAAGGGTGATAAAATAATTTGCAGAGCACACAGAATTTACTCCGTCAAAGCTGTGAAGCCACAAGAGATCGACACGACTTCACCAAAAGAGGGTTCTGTGATCGTAAATAGACGAGAAAGACAAGACAAAGAATAGCCATGGTTTATTCTGGAGCAGCTGTAGGGCCTGATAATGACTCACTTTCACTTTTTCCACTCCCTCTCACTGTCTCTCTCTTTCTTTTTCAGTCTTTTTTGTCTGTTTGAGAGGGTCAGATATGTTTGTTATGTACAGGCAAAGCTGGTGACCTCTGGTTGGTCGGTTGGACCTATGCATCAGTGCCAGATGCCCTGGATATTGTCAGTACTGCTACTGAATCTATCGAGCATCATGGGAGATTAATTTGGCCAATTGAGATATACTGTCAAAGTGCCAACTTTTATCTTTTACAAGGCTACATGTTCCTGCCATCACTGTCACCATTCCACCACAATCTAATGCCGCACACGGCGCCCACCGGTGACAGCGAGAGGAAGACAGCTCTCCTCTCATCCTGTTATCTTTTCATCAGGAGTGTGAGGCAAGATTCTGCTATGACTGGTTTAACGGCACATTAAATGTGATTTAGAATCACAGTCTGACAGGATGAGTCATGTGTGTAGACTGTATAGAGAAGGTTTACTGATTTTATTTTACACACATCTGTGTCCAAAAACTATGTTAGACTAAAAGCTGATTGTACATCAAAATAAATCACTTCTAGTCACCAATTCTGTACAGTGCCATTTAAAATTTGTGGTTGCCAAGATTTTGTTTTCTAAGAAATTAATACTTTTATTCAGCAAGCAAGCATTGACCAAAATTGACAGTAAAATTAGCCTTGCCATCACAGGAATAAGTTACATTTTAAAATATATTAAAATACAGCTACTTTAAATTGTATTGTAACAAAAATCTCACTGACCCAAACTTTTGAATGATAGTGTACTTTTAGCATTCGTAAAACAAAATCTGACTGTTGAGAGATCATTAACCACTCTGAGGCAGTTTAGAGCCTGGTCCCCCACCTTGCCATGAACTTTCTGAGCATCGGTTCCCTCCAACAAGTCCTCGGCCCCTTCTCCTGACGCCACCTTCCTCTGAATGTGGGCATTCTGCTCTCTTAAGGCCACAATCTGTAAAAGCGCAATATAGAGAGATTTAATGTCAACTAAAACCCAGCAATACTGAAATCAGTTGTTGTTTGATAGAACACTTTATGCTAAATAAAGTATACCAGACAGTAAAGATATGAAACACATATCATCCTGACTTACATGTTACTGGTCCAATAAATCCTAAAAAAGTGATATTCATAAGCAACATCAAATATTACTGGTACTACTTTATTGCCTTGTGCAAATAAAGACTAAGCAGGTCTTATACTTTATTTGTATCACCTGGAAGCAACAAACATTTCCACTGTCATCCAAACAATTTTTATTTGTAAATTGGATATCCATTCTGTTTTGATGGGCAGACCAAATCATATTTTTCCTGGACTCTGTGTGTATGTTCTTCTAGAGTAATTTTTGTATGATGTTCATGCATAATTCTCTTGAAACTACAAGCATACAGAAAAACTGCATCATAAATCAAACATAGACAGCTTAGAAGTGTTTGCTTCATACATGTAGCACATCAACAGCAAGCACAGTCAACTTTTCCATTAGTTTTTAATTGCAAATGTTCAATATCAAGGGCACACTGTACTGTAGCTCTCGTTCTGACAGGAATTATCGAGGAGCAGCAGAAATGTTGGAAACAGGCGGCTCTAACTGACCATTTAACAACAGACCTCAACAATTTGTTACAGCTGCCAGCACCAACTATACTGGATTTTCACAAAGAAGTCTTAAAGGTACAGCAGCAGCATTATTAGAGAGAGAGAATGTGGAAAATGATTACGAAATACTAAATTATGCCTTTTTTGAACAAATAAATTTTTATTATAGGGTATAACCTATTTAAGGGCATGTCATCACAGTGTTTCTGTAGGGATTTCACATGACACTTCACATTGCTGTCACAAGACTAGAAGTATTAAATGTCAGAGACAGAATTAACATTCTGAAGTGATCTCACAGGATTTCATAAGTCAGTTATAGACAAGTTTTTGTAAATGTATGCACTTGGACCAATTCTCACTATTAACCAGTTGCTTATTAGCATGCCTATTAATAACATATTGGCTGTTTAATAGTACTTATAAACAGTGATGGGAATAACGGCGTTATAAATAAACGGCATTACTAACGGCATTATTTTTTCAGTAACGAGTAATCAAACGAATTACTGTTTCCCCGTTACAACGCCGTTACCGTTACTGACAATAAAATGTGGCGTTACTACATTATATTATTAGAATTAAATTTTTCAGTTCATCTGAATGGATGCGCAGTGTAGCTGTATTTGACGTACCATAAACTCTAGTGTGAAGGCACACACCTCGCCGTCGCTTTCTCTCACATACACGCACGCAAAGAAAGATACAGAGCAAGAGAGTCTTTCATAACATGCAGAATTGACGCGCTACATGTAAACTATACTCTTTGTTGTATTTTCCTGTCAAAATAATGGAGTTCCTTTGGAATTCTTCAGCTTTTAAGAACTGCCGGTTTCTCTGGTAGTGGGCGGAACTTATGCACAAGCGACAATCTCATTGTCTGGCGCTCACCAATTATCCTCCCTGTTTTGATTTCAGCAAATCAATTCGAGCGAACGCAGACAACGTGATTAATATTCATGAACCTAGCAGCTCACTAATCCTTAGCGTTTTATATTGATGACAAATATGCATTCATACTTGGTTATTCTATAATTACTAAAGTTCTATCATCATATAATATTAAATTAGCATAATATTATATTATAATGCTTGACTGATTGATACTAAGTGTCAGTAGATAAATAGTGTAGATTAATGTACAATGTTTTATAATAATAATTTATTCTTTTTAGTGTCCATTTCATTAATTTAACATATTTAATATTGGGGGCATCCAAAGTTATTTGACATTTGAACATTTTTTAAAAAGTAACGCAATAGTTACTTTCCCTGGTAATTAGTTACTTTTATAATGATGTAACTCAGTTACTATTTGTGAGAAGTAACTAGTAACTATAACTAATTACTTTTTTAAAATAACGTGCCCAACACTGCTTATAAAGCATATATTCTGCTTGCGCATATTCTAAATCCCTAATCCTACCCAATACCTAAACTTAACAACTACCTTACTAACTATTAATGAGCAGCAAATTAGGAATTATTGAGGCAAAAGCCATAGTTAATGGTCTGTTAATAGCAAGGATTGGACCTTAAAATAAAGTGTGACCAAAAAAGTTTAAAATCTACATATTTTTCTTACACACACACACATTTATTGTTACGTAACACAAGGATTCATCCACTGGTGTCGTATCAGCCCGATCTCATTAGAAAACAACGGTTTTACCAGATAGCGATTTTGTATGAATTTATACAATCCAATTCATGTGGAAATATACGATTTTTAGAACAGGAAGTATGAAGATCCAACCTTAACCCCACAACTAAAAAAATAATAATAATAATGATAATTAATTTGTGTTCATGTAAAGAAAGGCCCAACACTGTAAAAATTACTCAGGAAAAAAAGGTTTTTGAAGTACATTTTACAAGAAAATCCTATTTTAGCATTTCTACTTCAAAATTTTATGTTTAATTCAATGTGTTACTTGCCATTTCTTTGTAATTGTTTGCGAATTTACTAGAAATTTCTGAATGGAAATAGTTTGAAAGTAAATCCTACGCCACATTTTTTGCAGCGTATACATCTGGGATGACATGAGAGTAAATGGGTGAAAAATTTAAATCTATAAAGTTTTTTGGGGAAATATCCCTTAAACAGCATAAAAAACTTACACTTACATCAAATAAAAACACTAAACTTTTTATACTTTTTTTACTACACTATACCTTACACTATAATGTAATTTATGAAATGCTGTATATTTGGACCGGCACAAAACTGCCACAGCCCAATAAATGTAAAACTGCAGCGCATACAAATATAGCAGCAGAAGTTGCTGACCGTGGCCACTGGCATATGCTCCCTAATAAAATAACCTAGTATTCTTCAAGGAGCATCTCTAAAGCAGGTTATCTGACTGATGAGCCCTGTCACACACACACACACACACACACACACATTGTGTTCTCTCCAGGCTAAAGGGCATTGGGAGATTATTCCACACCTATGTCGAGTCGCTCTGTCCACTGTGAGTTCAGAGGAAGCAGGATAGATGGATGGATATAAGGAAGACATCCGCTTCCCTTTGTTTGGTTTATCGCCGCTCGCCACGCATTCCTTTAATGAGGCGGCAATTAAGAGGCTTCACACTTTTGAAGGCTCAGAAAGGGAATTGTCTGCCATTTTTCGAGGCCTGAAGATCAAACAATCCCGCACCTTCTGACTCCACAAAGAGCCGGAATATTGAGTCAACTTGCAAATGAAGGTAAATGAGAAGTGGAGGCCCAATGAAAGTGAGCATGTCCGCTTTGATGTCGTTCATTTGGCCTCATCAAAGCCGAGCGTGTACAAACCCGGCTGTGCCTGAAATGCTGGTTTGTTTCAAACAGGAGACAACTACTTCACAGAAACCTGATTCATCTTTGCTACTCACCTGAATGTGTCGTGTAAAACAACATTTTGCTCTCTCTAACTCTGAGATATTAACCTACACTTGAAATAGAAATGGTTCAGTTATACTCGTGCAGAAACGAAGTACTCATAATATACTGAGAATGCTAAAATATGTGAAAGATAGGTATTCTCGTAGCTTCATAAAATTAAGGTTGAAGCACTGATGTCACATGGACTATTTTTATGATGTCCTTACTATCTTTCAGGCCTTGTCAGTTGTGTCAGTTGCATTGCTGTCTATGGGAGGGTCAGAAAGCTCTCAGATTTCATCAAAAGTATCTTAATTTGTGTTCCGAAGATAAACAAATGTTTTACGGGTTTGAAACGACAGAATTTTCATTATTTTAATAACTTATTTTAATAGTTTGCCTGGGTTTTTTTTTTTTTTTCAATGTTTAGAGATAGTTTCAGATGTACAGCCTTTAATTCTACATTTCAGACACTGCTTACACAGACAGAACAGAAACCTTAAACAATCTTAAGCACGCACTTAGCTTTAATAAGTGCAGTGTGACATCTGTGCTTCTCCAGTCTGGAAAAGCACCAGCCGCTGCTGTATTCTGAGCATTCAACTTTCTCTGCCATTCGCTAAGATGTGTGAATGTCCTTTTATAACATCAATGAACAGCTATGAGCCAAAAGCATGAGGTTTTGAATGACTACCACTAATAATAAATAAACATTTTCAGGGATGTAACCATGGGCAGCTTAAAGGGTTGGATGAAATTTAAAAGCAGCCTCAATTGAAATCCTTATGTTTTTTAATTTCCTAGAAACAGAATTTAAAGCAAATCTTTCTCTTGGTTGACACACTCTCAACTAGCTTACGTCGGCGAGATGTAAATAAGAATCTTCTCATCAATATGTTTGCTGTTGATTTTGATTTGTGGCATCTTTCGATGTTTTTATATACAGTGTGACTTATTTATTTAAGATGTTATTTCAGATATACCCCACCCACCTCTCTATTTATCTATCTTAGGACTGAGTCAATGTCTTGTTTTAAATAACTGCTTTAACTTCTCACCTTTCCATCTGTCTGGCTCTTTGATCTGAGGCAGACCTCTCTCATGACCCGAAAAGATCAGATGAGTGTTAATTCAGAAACAGAGACATTACTCACAGTGTAGTCAAACACAGTACACACAATCTCAAAATTAAATATCTCTTAAAGGAAAAAAAAAAAAAAGTTATTTGGCTCTTGTTGAGAAGTTTGAAGCTCTTTCAGCTAGAACTGCACCATCTGGACTGTCAGTACTAGAATAAACACTAAAATACACAATGTACTATTTGCTCTGTTGCATTTCACACTAATCAGATCAAGCAAAAACAACACACCAAAGCAACAAATAAACATATAGCATGTTTATTAAGTATATTTAACTCCTTTTGGGTGCAGAATGTTGTATAATTACGTAAATCAGAGCATTTGTGCCTCACCTCCTGATTGGCTGCGGCCAACTCCTCCTCCAAGGCAGAGACCCTCTCTAGTGACACCCGCAATCTCTCTCGTACCTGAACAAAACAGACAAACAAACAAAAAAATCCACCACTCACTGTTTTTTCAAGGCTGCGCTCTACTCTGAACTGAGAATGGTTTTTATTCCTGATTTAGAATTACATTTCAATTATGGTTGCAACATAATGCAGAATTTAAGGAAGTAGAATTAAAATGGAATACAATTCTAAGAAACTACAAGTGTAGTTTTAATAGTATATTTAATGTTTTATTATAAATGACCTATAAGCATGATATCATACGACATATGTGCTATTTGCTAAAACATTATATGATTAATAAATGAAACGTTAACTATAAATTTGTATTTAATTTATTTAAAAAAATGGTCTTATATTTAATAATTGAATTTAGTTTCAAGAACCACAGTGAAAAAAAATAAAAAAACAATTTTCACATTTTTTTTTTTTAATGTGGTACTGTATGAAAAATGTAACTTTTTTTTCTTTGTCTTATAACTAATAATAAGTCTTTTAATCACTCTAGTGACCTGTTTGATCACTGGAATCATTTCAGTGGGTTCGGTCCTTCATCACTGGACAGTCAGTGGTCACTAAAACTGTGGTCCCATAAATCATGAGCAATTTCCTGCCGTCTGTTACCTAACGCCTTATAAATGACACTGTCTGCAGAAGGCCACAGAATGGATTACAGCTGGATGAACTGCCACACAAGGGCTTAATCCATAAATAAAACACCACTGGATGAAGTAAAGGAGAGGTGGGACAGTGGGTCGCTGTGTTTAATAAATGTACTTCCACCTCACTGTCCAAAAACCAGGAGAGAAAAGAGTTATATAATATTATTTTGGTTACTAAGACTGATCAGTCGGCCTATATGCATTATATGGGTTAAACATCAACAGGTTTGTGGTACATTTGATGTGTCACATATAAATTTATACTAGCAGATTTCTATCTTTACAATGCATTGTGAATTCAACAAAAACAAAACAAAAGGAACCTCATCAGTTGTTGATCTCAGGGGTTACCTTCTCATCCAGTGCTTTGTGGTGCTCAAAGAGGGACTTGAGGGCTTTGAGGACCTCCACCTCACTGGAGACCCCAGAAGGAGACTGGGCTTGTCGTTTCACCACCGTCATACGTAGGGAACGTTCATGCCTCGAAACCAAACACTCCAAATGCTCCAACAGCAGCTGTGGAACATATGAGTTGTTAATTTAATCACAATCATCCGAATATACATAAATATAAAGTTTAAACATTATTAAAGACAAGTGACAGCCAGTAAATAAGAACAAATGAACAAATTACAAGTAATAGCACAAATAAACATAGGCCTATAGCACAAAGATAGAAATGAAATGATGCTTTAGGTTTGTAGATGTTCAGGTACAGAAATTGAAAAATCACATATAAAATAACATTTGCATATTCTTTACTCTGTGTTGCACCTTGATTTTTTTCATAGCCACTTCAGAATAGAGGCAACCACTGCATTTTAATCATGAATTGATCCAAAAAAAATATATATATGTGCAATGTTTGATTTATATTAGACTGTATAATTTCAAAATCTGAAGCAAAAACAGAATGACCTGACTTTGGCTTTGTGAAATTATGCTACATAAAACATCGGCATGAAACAGAAACAGCAGACGGGCTGAATGAGACGCTATTTCACTCTCTGACAGCAGGCGGCGCTTATTGCGCATGTTAACACAATTCAATATGCATTATACGGAGACAAGATGAAAAGAAAACGCCATTTCTGAAAACAGCTAGTTCCCCTCAGAAACACATTCATATAAAACTCAATATTTGGATTTTCTTTCTATATTTCGCGCATTGTGTACAGCAGGGCTAGTCAATTGGCGGCCCGCGGGCCCAATCCGGCCCGCCAATCATCTTCATCTGGCCCGAGGAAGAGTATGCAGGTCGCACATTTGCCTTGAATTGTTCTTGTACTAATTAGTTTGTCCACAAGGTGGCAACACTGGCCCGGGCCAGCCAAAAAGAAAAGGGAGACTGAGACGCAATAACAATAATCTACCGGAGACCGCAACATCAATAGATGGCAGCGTTGACAAGCGCTTATGTGAGGGAGTTAGGAGATATCCACAATCCTAACGTTAGTTTAAACAAGTTTAAAGACAGTGTTATTTTATATAACTTCTGGCGAGAAATAGCGCCGACACTGGACGAATATTTTTATCAAAGCAGGAAGTATAGTTTGAAAATCTGCGCGTTTGGCTGTACTCATAAATTGAGCCGCTTCAGACAAGCGCGCCAGCGGTTCAATGGACAAAACCACACACAATGATGTAAAAATAAGTGATTTTGGCGAGTTACCTCATAAACACAGTCTTAAATGAGTTATAAAATCCTAAATGACCGTAAAGAGTTGGGAGAAAATTGGATATGTGTCACATCCGCGTCATGTGCATCAGGTTTTATTAAAGAAACAGTGCTGCTTTTAAAGTAAAGCCTGCTGCAGTCTGTGATCGATGCAAATCAAAGAATTAAAGAAAAATCTGCTTGCTGATTAACTTTTGTAGCTTGAATAAAGAATAATCAATATAGCTTATGCATACAATTTATAGTTTATGTGAAGATTGTTTTATGTTTACTTATAAAAAGTTGTAATATTTTTCTAAGCCTATTAAAGGTTAAACATATCATAACATTTCAATTATACTGTAATATTAAATGGCTATAATTAATGGCTAAAATTAAAGGAACAAATGGATTTAATAGAGTAACAGCCCCCCACCCCCTTGGCCCCTTCAAAGGTCAATTCGATAATCCGGCCCTCAAATGAAGTTAATTGAATAGCCCTGGTGTACAGTGATCTTGTTCTGCCTGCTACGGTATTTTCTCCTCTTTGTGTCCGTCTTCATCGTCTTTGCCCTCTGTCCGTCTTCATCATCTTTGCCCTCTGTTAACGGCCGTTTACAGACTAATTATAATAATAATAACGTAATATTTCCACACAAATGGCATTTGGGAAAATGATTGCAGTGCAGTTTGTGTGCAAGCACGAAACAGAAGATAGTCTGAAATGAAACAAAAAATGTCCGGTCGATCGGTGCATCTGTACTTCAGTGTATAAATTCCATATAGATTAATCATTGTTAAAGCTACAAAGTTGCTTGCCAGGATGGGTATTTTGACATACTTTTGTATGTAGCCTGTTTGCCGTTACCAAATACTTTTTAATCGCTTGAATTTTTTTAGTTAACAAGGCTTAAAAACACATGCAAATGATAACATTTCGTGACAACGCTGCAGTGGCCTCATTGAGCAAGTGGCAAATCCGTCTACTGTCCCGAACATCTTTCAAGCTGGCTCCGGGCCATCGGGCAGTCCTTATTGTTGAGCCCTGCTAAATCTAAAGCTAAAGCTACAGCTAAAAATAAAACTAATACTAATTCTAAAACTAAAGCTGAAATCTAAAACTTTCAATTTAAAGCTCAAACTGAAATTAAATCTAAAAGACAAAATTTTGTAATTAATCTAATACTTAACCTAAATCTAAATCCATTCTAAAACTAAAGCTAAAAATTTAATAAAAAAAAAAACTAAAGTTAAATCTAAAACTACAGCTTAAACTAAATCTAAAGACAAAGTTAAAAACCAGAGAATAATCTAAAACTAATGTGTTACTATACAAAAAACTACAGCTAAATATAAATCTAATATTAATTCCAAAACTACATTAAAAGCTGAAACTAAAACTTAAATGAAATCTAAATTTTGTAGTTAATCTAAAACTGAAATGAAATGTCTCATGCTGCAACATGAGGTCAGTTTTTTCGTTATGTCACTAAACCCTCAAGGATATTCTTCACATGAAAATTAATGGCATGTGCTTAACACACCATTTTGTCTTTTCTCATTTTACAAGGGAACCCTTTCAGATGGATAACAACATTACACACAAGAAAACCCATTACATTACTTGAAACAATAAAGCAGACACAACAAATTGAAACCCCCTGGACCCGGCACAAAGGAGATTATGTTAATGTGGTTACTCTCTGCACTGGTACATGGCATAAAAAATCAAT
This sequence comes from Onychostoma macrolepis, assembly GCF_012432095.1. Lineage (NCBI taxonomy): Eukaryota > Metazoa > Chordata > Actinopteri > Cypriniformes > Cyprinidae > Onychostoma > Onychostoma macrolepis. The sequence continues at coordinate 20,653,498 of NC_081158.1, read as the reverse complement.
TCGGCCCCAAAGTCCCAAGGACACCATGGAGAGAGAGAGAGAACGTCTGGCTTTAGATGAGTGGAGTGGACATAGATTACTATGGATGGCGAGACAAAAGAAAAAGTGTTTATGTTGTTTTGAGAACCTGCTCAGAATAATGCTGAATTGCATCTAAAGCCGGATTCAGGATATTCCTACTCAATAACTTAGACTTCTAACCATGAAAGTGCGCCAATGCTTGATGCTCAGAAGCCAAGGCATAATGAAACAAAACACTACTGTTAACTTTGCAAGTGTTCGATGGCCAACAGAGAAGCTTCTTAGCATACTGCAACCTAATTGTGGGCATAAGGAATGCTATTCAATGCTAGCATTTGTTTTGCAAGAGTTATCAACAGAGATAATTATTTTAGTTTCATTATCATATAATTAGGAACTTTGGCTCATTGATGCATTTTATTTGTTTTAAAGTGACTGTACTGTACATCCCCCCAGCCACCAATATCATGTGACTAAATATATAACTAATAATATATAAGCAAAAACTACACTGCCATTCAAAAGTTTGGGATCTGTAATTTTTTTTAAAGAATTTAAAGAAATGAATATTTTTATTCAGCAAGGATGTGTTAGATTGATAAAAAGTGATAGTAAAGACTAATATTGTTACAAAAGATTTCTATTTTGAATATGCTGTTCTTTTTAACTTTTTATTCATCAAAGAATCCTGAAAAAAAGTATCAAAAAAGCAGCACAACTGTTTCCAACATGGATAATAAATCAGCATATTGATAATAAATCAGAATGATTTCTGAAGGATCGTGATAATGAAGACTGCAGTAATGGCTGATGAAAATTCAGCTTTGCATGACAGGAATAAATTATATTTTAAAGTATGATAAAATAGAAAACTGTTGTTTTAAATTGTAATAATATTTTACAATATTACCGGTTTAGCAAAATATACTTCTTTTAAAAACATTAAAAATCTGTCTGATCCCAAAAATGAACGGCAGTGTAGCTAAATCTAAAGAACATCTTAAGCTAAATGTTAAAACTAAATCTAAATGAAATAAAAATAATTACTATATAATCAAAAACTACAATTAAATATAAAACTTATCAATAAGATTAACTAATACTAAAACTAAGCTTAATACTTAATCTAAAAATCTATTTATAGCTAAAACTAAAGTTAAAAGCTAAAACTAAAAGCTTAATCTAAAAATAATGATAAAACTAAAATAAATATACAACTAAAGTTAAAACTAAAATTAAACTTTATGCACAAGCTAAAACTGATCCTATTCTAAAAACAATTTCAAATCTAAAGCTAAAACTAAAGCTAGAAAAAATACAGAACAAAAACGATAGCTAAAAAGAATGTTGGGATATATTTAGCCAAATTTTCTAAAAAAGTTTACGATTTTCTAAGTAGGGAGTTGAACTTCAAGTGGAGTCTCCAAGTAGGTAGTTGGAAATTCAGACTTCTCCAGCTGAATGTTAGGCAGCATTAGGGCTGCAGCAGCACATGTACCTGCCTGAGGGCTGTACTGTAGCAGTGCTGCTCTAGAGACCTATAGAGAAGCTGACCTTTCTATTTCTGCTCAGTTCCTTGCTCCCTCATTCATAACCCTCGGTCTATGCCAGCCTCTGTCTTTCCCAGCGCCAGCTCAGCACTAAAACAACCCTATAGCCGGATGATGCAGGTTAGGTTTCTCTCTTCCTCTGATTGTGTCTGTTTTGGTGGATCAGATTCACACTGGTGCCGTCAGTAGACACAGATTACTATGGATGGCGAGACAAAAGAAAAAGTGTTTATGTTGTTTTGAGAACCTGCTCAGAATAATGCTGAATTGCATCTAAAGCCGGATTCAGGATATTCCTACTCAATAACTTAGACTTCTAACCATGAAAGTGCGCCAATGCTTGATGCTCAGAAGCCAAGGCATAATGAAACAAAACACTACTGTTAACTTTGCAAGTGTTCGATGGCCAACAGAGAAGCTTCTTAGCATACTGCAACCTAATTGTGGGCATAAGGAATGCTATTCAATGCTAGCATTTGTTTTGCAAGAGTTATCAACAGAGATAATTATTTTAGTTTCATTATCATATAATTAGGAACTTTGGCTCATTGATGCATTTTATTTGTTTTAAAGTGACTGTACTGTACATCCCCCAGCCACCAATATCATGTGACTAAATATATAACTAATAATATATAAGCAAAAACTACACTGCCATTCAAAAGTTTGGGATCTGTAATTTTTTTTAAAGAATTTAAAGAAATGAATATTTTTATTCAGCAAGGATGTGTTAGATTGATAAAAGTGATAGTAAAGACTAATATTGTTACAAAAGATTTCTATTTTGAATATGTTGTTCTTTTAACTTTTATTCATCAAAGAATCCTGAAAAAGTATCAAAAAGCAGCACAACTGTTTCCAACATGGATAATAAATCAGCATATTGATAATAAATCAGAATGATTTCTGAAGGATCGTGATAATGAAGACTGCAGTAATGGCTGATGAAAATTCAGCTTTGCATGACAGGAATAAATTATATTTTAAAGTATGATAAAATAGAAAACTGTTGTTTTAAATTGTAATAATATTTTACAATATTACCGGTTTAGCAAAATATACTTCTTTTAAAAACATTAAAAATCTGTCTGATCCCAAAAATGAACGGCAGTGTAGCTAAATCTAAAGAACATCTTAAGCTAAATGTTAAAACTAAATCTAAATGAAATAAAAATAATTACTATATAATCAAAAACTACAATTAAATATAAAACTTATCAATAAGATTAACTAATACTAAAACTAAGCTTAATACTTAATCTAAAAATCTATTTATAGCTAAAACTAAAGTTAAAAGCTAAAACTAAAAGCTTAATCTAAAAATAATGATAAAACTAAAATAAATATACAACTAAAGTTAAAACTAAAATTAAACTTTATGCACAAGCTAAAACTGATCCTATTCTAAAAACAATTTCAAATCTAAAGCTAAAACTAAAGCTAGAAAAAATACAGAACAAAAACGATAGCTAAAAAGAATGTTGGGATATATTTAGCCAAATTTTCTAAAAAAGTTTACGATTTTCTAAGTAGGGAGTTGAACTTCAAGTGGAGTCTCCAAGTAGGTAGTTGGAAATTCAGACTTCTCCAGCTGAATGTTAGGCAGCATTAGGGCTGCAGCAGCACATGTACCTGCCTGAGGGCTGTACTGTAGCAGTGCTGCTCTAGAGACCTATAGAGAAGCTGACCTTTCTATTTCTGCTCAGTTCCTTGCTCCCTCATTCATAACCCTCGGTCTATGCCAGCCTCTGTCTTTCCCAGCGCCAGCTCAGCACTAAAACAACCCTATAGCCGGATGATGCAGGTTAGGTTTCTCTCTCTTCCTCTGATTGTGTCTGTTTTGGTGGATCAGATTCACACTGGTGCCGTCAGTAGACACAGCCATTAGCTAATACATGAATCTCAGAATTGATCTAGAATCAATATATGTACAGTAACATTATGTGTCATTTTACTTGAAAGGCCATCCTGCGTAAAGTCCATCCTGTACATTTCATCTACATGCTTCATTTTCTTTCATACTAAAATCAGTGTAATTCCTCTGTAATACTCACAGTATTTGATGGCATGACCTCATCTCACCTCAAGTGTTCTTCTCTTTCTTTATACTTGTTTCTGGTTGTTTGACATCATTTGATATTGTATGACTGACCATAAGAACTTTTTTCCACTTTTTCAACAAAGGTTTTACTAGTTAAGAAATGAAAACTACACTCTAAAGAAAATGGTGCTATACGGCACTAAAAGTGGCTCTTGGCTCGTAATAATAGGGGAACCACTTTTGGTGCTATATAGCACCATATCTTTAAAGGTGCTTTACAGCATCTTTGTCAAATGGTGCTATGTAGAACCATAAGAGGTGCCATATTGCATTGTATTTCTTCAACAAAAATGGTGCTAAACAGCACCAACAGTGGTTCTTTGGTTCGTAAAGAACCTTTAATGGGGCTTAACAGGTTCTTTGTACAGCAGTGGTGCTATATAGCACCTTAATCACCCCAAAGAACCACTGAAGAACCGCTGAAGAACCATACAGGAGCTTAGTGATATATAGCCCCTCAGTCATGCCAAAGAACCTGTGAAGAACCACTGAAGCACCAAGATTTGATTATGAGCCAAAGAACCACTTTTTTTTTTAGAGTGTACTGTTAAAATGTTTAAAATGTTGTACACTTACACCAATTATAAGTGCTTTAAAAGCTTTATCCTACACAAGTGTAGTTGACCCCTTATAGTGGTCCCCAGGTTGATATAACATGCCCTCATTTATAGTAATGCACAGAAATAATCAGCAATTAGACACATCTTAACTTCATTGCAAGAACAGATAGTGGTCCAAATGGCACTTAAAATGAAAATCAATGGCCAAAAAGTCTCTGCAGTGTTCACAATGTTGATCTATACTGGCAGGGTGAAAATCAGACATACTGATTTCATTGGCAACAAAAATGTTTTCTTTATAAGTACTTTATAAGTCCAAGGCCTATGGCAAATGGCCAGTGTCCCAATTAACATAACATTTACAGTAAATATTATGTAACATAAGAATTAGTATGTCTCGATTCAAAGTATGTTGAAAACAGTATGCAAAAAGTGCATCTTGTGGATTTTTGAAGTGTTACATCTGTGCAAGCTTCTTAGGTTATATCACAGCAACTCCTTGTTAATATATCTCATTTATATTATCACTTATTACTCAATCACTGCCGCACTAAAAAGTATGTACTTTCTACATTATCAGGGCCTTATATACTTTTAGGGAATGTTGCTGGTCTCAGAATTATTAAGATATGACCTTTTCCATAATGACTGATGTATTGCAGAGTCGACGACAGTCTCTGTAGACCAGCTTCGGGTTAAATACTTCACTCACGGTCACATTAGCTGCTCACTGTGTAAGATTAGAAACTCTGCTTGAAATGCTGCTCCCAGAGTCTGTTGCTAATCTCACTCGACCTCTCATCTTTTTCATTGCACTACGCCTCTTATCCACCTCGATCTATGCTTCCCTCTGGTTTTTAATACCCTCCAATATTCTCAATTCCATAATTGACTCTTCAAACGTTTGGCTGCGGCTAAGTAACGTAAGTAATTAATTGAATTGCAGCGTGGAGGCTGGTGAGCCGGGCTGCATTAGCACGGTGGCTCAGGCAAGCACTGAGGGATGCAGGAAAAGAATGGAGGTGAAAATGAAGCTGAAGAAGTGAGAATGACTACTTTCTTGTGAAATGGAAGTGATAGCCAAAGTGCTGGGTCTTGTCAGACGTTTTGGCAGCTTCTCTGCATTCAATGCAAATGCTTGGTGACAATTTTATTGAAAAAAGCCAGCCTGTTATCTTGACTTGCAGGGAATTATGATTTCACAAGGATGAAGTTATCGCTCAACTGTCATCTCATCACAATAAAGTCCCCAAGAAAGGTAGTGCAGGGCATATTGAGGAGAGAATGTTGTGACTCTAAAGGAAGCATCTCAACAGAATCTGGTTTCAGTTCATTAAAAGCAGTTTGGAGCAACTACAAACATCCTGACTCCAACAAAACATCATGAATTTGATGCACGAGTCGTTGGGTGGGCATCTGTTCAATTTTTGCCTTTTTGTAGGCAAGTACAACTTAGTTGACAGTTGAGGAGCACAATCTGTTCTTTGAAGTGCCTGGAAGACACAGTGTGCGAACTCACTCTGGTGTTGTTCCTCTCGGCCTTCAGCTCTGAAATCTCCTCCTCCTTCTCCAGCAGCTGTTCCCTGCAGGCGTTCAGCTCTTTCGTCAGGGCGGCAAACTCCTGCAAGACACCAAACAGACATTTTAACATCACATACACTGACTGAAGGGACGTGGGTTTGATAAAGGACAATGCATCTACATCAAACACACCTGAAACATCTAATTATGGTCTTCAGGATTACTGGAAACTTCTAGGCAAGTGTGAGATTGGAGTAGGTTTGAGCTAAACTCTGCATGACATTAGCTATGTTTCCATCACCCTGTTTTTATGTGCATTTTGAAGTATCGCATCAGAAACGAGTAATGGAAACGGCAAATTTCGAATAAAAATCACTTAATTCGCAAAAACATTTTTTATGCTCGATTGAGGTGGTTTTTGACTTGGTTAATGCGAATTAATGCTGAGTAAATTCCTCCATGCGCAACAAAAAAGTTATGTGACTTTGCGCTATGGGACGGCAAAACCTGAATAACCAGCAGACCGATTTTGTTCCAGCAGGACCACAGCATCTTATTATTATTTTAACCAGCGATAGTTCTCCAGGAGTAAGGCTGGCTACTGCTGCTTTAGAAACTGTGTTGTTCTCAGGGTTGTAGTCATAAGTAAATGTACTACAGACCTTCATACTAGTGGAGCATATTTCAGTCAAGACGTAATACAATTCAGTATCTACAACAAAAAGACCGGAATTTGGGAACAGCCATTAACTTTTGTGGCCCAGAAATTTTCAGCAAATGCCACGTCTGGAGAGAAATGACAACAAGTTTTCACTTCTGGGAAAGCAAGATCCCACATGAGTAAAAGGTACAGATTCAATGTACTTGTGGTAATCTGAATTCAGTGCCACTAAGAGGATTTCAGGAATGGGTTGTATATGGAGTATGACGCAAGTGGTGATGCAATTGTTTTTACATGGTACACTTAGGTGCCCCAATAAGCAAATGTGAAAAATAACCCTGCAACTAGGTACCCAACGGTATCTTTTTTCGGTACTTTACTGTCTGTGAAAAATAAGTCCAAAACTCTCAATTTCAACATTTTGAACAATAGGGCCCTACTAATTTTTTTTTCTTTTTTTTTTCTTCCAGAAATTCTTGTGTGTTTTATTTTTTCTAATAATCAAATGAAGGCATGAAACATTTAATTATTTTTTATCAAATGAAAATGAAACCCTTTTATTTTTGGGAAAACAAACAGAGGTTTATTGTTAAAATTAATACATGGTAGAAAAATTGTGTGACTATTCCTTTAACCCTTTAATGCGTACGATCACACCGGTGTGATTAGAACTTTCCGTGAGTCACGTCATCAACTGCTGAAATTCAAATCTGCTTTCTGGCGCTGAGCCAGATCAGAAGCGCGAGCGCTTATTCAGTGTTTTCAACCATATGATGCTTATTTAAGATTTCAGACATTTAAATACACATAAGTACTAGCAAAGCCATACATTTATAGTTTGTAAAATATGCGCTGATGTCTATGGAAGCAGCAATAATGATCCTTACAAATATAATCTGACGACATGTTTTATTGATATCATATACACATAGTGTAGGTAACAATAAAGTTTACTCTGCTCTTCTCCCAGTTTACTGGATACTTATTTTAACGTGTTTCAGGAGGAGAGGATGAATTTACGTGTTGTAAATCCCACAACTGGATTCAGCGCGAGCAAACATGGCGGCGCCCATCACCCGGTATAAATCAACTAACACGATCATTATAAACGTGTTTAAACAACCAAACACATTTACTTGCACATATTTCAGAATCGGAATATCAGATATTTAATAATATATAGCGAGTATGTTTGTGAATATTAATAATAAAAAAAGGAAAAATTAAATAAAAGCAATCCTTTTATTTAATCAAGTCATACAGCGCTATTACAGCTGCTGTGTGTCACATGACAAGCATGACGCGTCACCATGGAACCAACGGTCGCCTAAAAAAACTCACGCCTGGGGCTCAGCTAGAATATTTTAAACTCACGTGCGAAAGGGTTAAAAAAGTTTTAATAATAATTGTATTTTTTCTACAATTAAGTGGTTAATGTGGTTGTAATACATTTTTTTATTTAAATTTGATAATAAATCAAATTTAATACAAGGGTATTATATTTCTGTTACATGTTAAACCGCACTTTTATTTTGACAGGTTGCCGTGAAGTTTCTGTGTGTATACAGTATGATATGATGCTAGTTTTCTGAAATGAAACGGTAAAATTCTCATGAAGTGACTCTCACAGCCTGTAAGTTCATGTGTTCATGTCGTCATGTAGTGAGATGCAGAGTTCACGTGTGCTTCAGTATATGTCTTTTTGCGTTTTAATATTCACATACACTAGTTCATATTGCGATTCGAATTAAGTTACAGACCTTCTTTTATTCATCCAAAAATTGACGAATTCCGTGGCATTCCGCGCTATAAAGTAGATTCCGTTATTTACTGAGTGGGCTAAAATGTGCTCACCTCTTGAATCTAATGGCCATCACAATGCACATGATGGATGAGGGTGCAGACAGAATATAAAGGAAACTTTTAGACTGTTACATCTTCATAAATCTGTCTGGCAGTTGACTGAAGGCAAGGATCAGAGGTGTTATTTAAATTGGAAAGAGTTTAAATCTCTATAGCGTATACTACGATTGATAAACATGAACTTGGTGGATGAGGACAAGCCCCTCTCACTACCACCAGACAGGAGGGATTGGGATCATGCAAAGGTAGATGTCTAGGACAATAACTCACTGGGGTATTGATCTAAGCTTGTCCTCTGCTGCAAGACTCTTCTGATTATAGAGGGATAATTGAACATGACTCAATCCAGCTGGCCATCAAAGATCCCAGTAGAAGTCTTGTGGTAGCTGGCAATGTTAACTCACGGTATGAGATAGTCAGTACCGCAACCACTTGCTATGATGGTATTGATAACTGATGTTACATGGTGTTACTGTAAGCCAGACAAGAACATATGTGTGTGAGCAAACAAGTATCCAGGCTTTATGTAGCTTTTCAAAGGGGAATTGCTGGAGGAAATCTTCAAAGTACAAATACGCCGGGGCCTCAGATTTCATCTTGGGAAGCTTTAAGATTCATTGCTGTGAACATACGCACCAGCGCACACATACAGATAAACACAGTCTTACAGCAAACCAGCTCTACATGGGCTGGAATTACAATCAGTTATGATCAAAACTCCCTTCTAGCTGCTCTGCCTCTGAAACAAACCTCCCTGAAGTGTTTTCTGAAGTCAAAGGTCAGCGTTCCAAGATCAAACCACATTCACTGTACAGGATCCTATGCTGCCCTTAGGTGGTAAATGTGGGGAGTAAAGCATTGGATCAACATCTGACAAACTCATTAGTGTGTGAAGGTCCCTCTAGTGTGGTGAGCATATATATTCTCATCTCGCATCTTTAACATAGAGCTTAAAACTTGAGAATCTACCATGTTACTGGTCCTGTCACTTCTCTGAAATGAAGACTAAATATGGGCTTTTTACACTTCATAATTCAGGTTCACTTTAAATACTTGGATAACACAATCCAGGATCGTCTGGGGGTAAATATTTTACACTGTTTACATTTTTCTCTCTATAATGACTACACCGCAATTCAGTGGTTTTCAGGAGCAAGGTTTTATAAATTATGAGCAAAGCAGCACTAACCCAAGCTATAAGTGTGAAGTTCTTAACAAGGGCCAACTGCGGGTCAAGAATTAAAGGGGTCATCGGATGCAAAATTGAAACTGAGTGAACTGAGTGAGCTGTAAACAGTCCGACCGCTATTGTGTCGACTCCGGTGCAGGGGAAGACAAGAATGTCTTCGATTAAGCGATTGAGGTGCTTTGTTGTTGGATGTAATAATGAATACAGCAGTCGTTATTAACTCCTGACATCTGAGCCGCTGAAGACGCAGAGTATTAACGTTACTTTCACTTTGAAGTGAATGCACCGTTCCCCAATCTGCCTTAATGCGTTTATGTTCACGCAAATCATTCGTGATCCAGCTTCATCTACAGAAGAATTGACTATAAGGGTTTTTTATGAATCTTTGCAAATCGCCTTTCCTAATAATGTGCTAGTTAGCCAGTTTAGCTGCTGAAGTTCACAGTCTGCTTGTCAGCCAGTAGCCCCTCACTGCAGAACAAAAGATCCAGGGGGCGGAGTTGGATCCACATCCAGGAGGTGGAGATGGGTAGGTTTAGGGGTGGGGATGGGTGGGTTTATGGATCAGGGGGTGGAGACAGGTAGGTTTAGGTCTATGTAAAGTGGGAGGAGTTGGATCTAGATCCAACTCCACCCCCTGGATCTTGTGTTCTGCAGTGAGGACCATCTCTTGTCACCCCACGGAAGAGAGGGGCGGGGTCAGCAGAGCTCATTAGCATTTAAAGCAACATGGACTAGAATGGCATAATGAAAACAAAGCTGATTTTGACAGAGGTGTTTTTTTACACTACCATTGAGAAATTTTAACCAAGTATGTTATAGACGTTTAATTAAGACCCTAAAGAATCATATCAACTTATGCAAAATGGGCATCCGATGACCCCTTTAACAAGAAGTTTACCTGGAATTAAATGTAGTGTGATAAGCCTGGAAGAGATTTCTGGCCACCAACAATGTTGTGCAGAGCCACAAATAAGAAAAATCACAAATAAGATCTACAGTAAACCATTTCTTCTTAAACATCACAACTGTTTCTCCTAGACATGAGATTAAATGGAGAAAACTGATTTGTTTTCTTAAGTCTCCTGTTTCTCAAGATACCAAAGTCTGCAATCCAAGTCTAATATTTTAATATGAACTCAAGCATTTCTCAAATGTTTTAATGCCAAAATAGCCGAGCTCTGCCATGCTACTGTATATGTTAATTATCTGTATTCTTATTAGTTTCTATTACTGTTTCTCCAAAGGAATTTTGGGAGAAACATCTGTGACCAGGTTGACAGTTAAACGATACATAACTGAGAACTCAATTGAGTTACCTGATGAGCAACCAGTACAAATTAGCAACTATCGCAGTCATGTCAGGTGCAAAATGGGTTAAGACACGCTTTTTAGTTTGTTAAATATTGGCGCAAATACTAGCAAATTGGCTACCGCAAACATTAGTAAATCACAATAAAATATAAAATAAAAAATGTAATAAAAAAGGAAACTCCTACCACCGCATACTCAACAAGGTCAGCCAAAAAAAAAAATAGCTGTCCAGTTTCATTACTTTCATTCCTTTTATTGCTACTTTTCAGTGTATCTTTAGTAAATCTTGACACTAGTTTTTTTTTTTTTTGACAGTAGGGTTTGCGCTGACACAAGCTGTTAAGTAAATCTGGCCCTTGATGTTTAATATTCAGCTACTTTATATAGTTTCATTCAAAGCTGACAAGATTTCACTATGCTAAAAACAGAATCCACGTGTTTTTTTTAAAAACTGTCTAACTGTGTGATGGTTTTAGCGGTCAAAGCTGGTTATGACAAAAACCCAGGTTAACATGGAGCAGATGAACTTTTGCACTGTGCCTTGGTTTGTCAAGACAGTTGACTTGTTTGGTTAATGAGGACAGTGAAATGTCATAATTAATCTCCACAGGGTGTTATGAGAAGAAGCCAGTAGGGATTCAACCAGCCTGAGGTCTTTGGCTCCAGACATTCTCACGAAAAGCAACAACTACATATCTCACCATAGTTATCCCATACACCGACGGCACCAGGGCCCAGAGGGCCGCTGCTGGCAGATGCCCATAATGGGCATGTTGACGACACTGCCGTCTAGCAGAAGTCACTCGGTTCAGTTTGGCACACACGTCACTGTGGATGAGTTAGCAAAGCGCTAATTAAAAAGTGTTGATTAGAGAGGTGGTGGTGAAGAGGTGTTAGTCTAAGGGGAGAGACAGGCATAATTACAACATGTTCTACACCGCTTTAAACAACGAAGAGAGAAAAAAACTGGAGATACTTGTTAAAATGTTCAAAGGAAGGTGTCAAAGTGAATTTTTACCCAGTTTTTTAAGAGGTATGTTAAAATGTTTGTTTGCAACTTTCTTAAAACAACAATGTACCTACATGACTCAAGAAACGCTAAATAAAACACATGACTATCTTTTTAAATGAAGCAGAGCTATAAAGGGTAGCTTCTCACCTCCCGAGGTGTTACCATGACAAACTAGTACATGCTAATAGACATTATATAGGTTTTGTTTTACAGGCGGGTGTCTGATGGAGGTACAGAAAACATTGAAAATTCAAAATTAAAATTCTGTCACTATTTATTAATCTTCATTTCCAACCCATTATTTTTCCCCAAACACATATAACTTTCTTTCTTTCATGAACACAAAAAGAGAAATTTTGAACAATATTTAGCTTCTCATTTCAATACAACAAATGCATATGGTAATCAGGACCTATAAAGCTCTATAAAGAACAAAAACGCCATAAAAGTGATCCATATGACTCATGCACGCTATTCCAGGTGTTTGAAAATTGTACAACAGCTTTGTGTGAGAAACTGATCAAAGTTTAAGCCGTTCAATGAAAACCTTCCGTATATTCAAATATGTTGTGTAAAGACATCAACGATACAAGCTACACTGGATCTCACTGAGTAACAAAGTTTGAATATACAGAAGTGTAAATGAGATATGAGAATCATGGCAGTAGTGAATTAAATTGCTCTGTTTCATACACAAAACCATATGGCTTGAAAACTGGCAAGTCACATGGTCTACATATATTTTTCAATTTTGTCTATATTGGAGCTTGACAGTCCCTGTTCACTGAAGGTTTTAGTTGTATAGAAAAAGCAGCTTGAACATTCAAAGTCAATTTTTTCTCCTTTTGTGTTTCCCAGAAAAACGAAAGTGGGATTGGACCAACGTGATGGTGAATAATTCCTTTAACTCCTAAAAAGGCACCAATCTCACCCTGACAGCCTTGTGAAGTCTGAATGACAAAGACCACCCCATTTGAAAGGCAGATGCAAGAACAGCATTGTGGAACTAGACCAATCCTGGTCTTCCCCAAGGAAACAGCAGGTTTGAAGTGTTTGGGTTTGACAAAGCCAACCAAAACAAATGTGTCAAAGACTGCCAACCAGTCCGTGTGAAAGCCCTAGCACATGTCATTCATTCTATTTGGATTGACTCAAAACACAGCTGGATAAGACACACTCCTGGGAGCGACAGGCTGTTTAAAGAGCGGAATGGATGAAAGACTGAGTAGGGTATGCACCTTAAAAACTCAGAGTGAGTTTTTAAGGCTTTAAATCAAAGACCCGTGTATAGGGATGGGTATCGTTCACATTTTATCGATACTGATACCGATACTGCTTATCGATACTGTTATTGTACATTCTTCAAAATATCTTCTTTTGTGTTCAGCACAAGAAAGAAATTAATACATGTTTGGTACAACATGACAGTGAGTAAATAATGACAGTATTTTAATTTTTGGGTGAACTATCCCTTTAATGACAATCGGCAACATGTTCAGTACTGTCCCTTTAAGAGCTGCGCGCATCCGTTTCAAATGTTTACTTTCACTTTAGACAAAACTGTTTTTATATGTAAACCTTGTGTGCTTTTGACAGTATTAGTGCAATCAGACGTCAACTAAGATAACTAAGTAATCAGGTGCTGTTTGACCGGCCTTTTAGTGAATGCACGCTTCAAGTGTACGTGCTCTGAATAAGCGCATGTCAGAACAGCGTGCGAATGAAATGTTTAACCGGCAAGGCTTTGCACACACAAATAATGTACTTTTGTGATTGCGAATAAGTGCAGTGTCTCGTGAGTGTAATTCTACCGCTGAATTAACATTTGATGTCAATGTGTCTCGCAAGTTGCAGTTGGAGCTGGAGTCGGAGCTGGGAGACATAGTAAATACAGCGCATTGCTTGAGGTAGATGTTGTTTTGTTAGTAAATGTTTCATTATATTACTAGTGTTGCCTCCTTTGTTCACTATTACACTACTGCATATATTGCATCTGACAATGGTGTCGCTTAGTTTTGTAATGTGAGCCCACACTTTCGAACGTTTCGCTCTTGCCGCAAACACACACCGCGCATGCGCACGGATATCACACGCATGTCGAGCAAACGTCGGCCACATCATTCAGTGAAGGAAAATGACAAGCAGCAGCTTCTAATTTGTCCTAACCCGGTCCAAGAAAAACCCCCGGTTCTCGGTACCCATCCCTACCAGTGTATAGTGATAACCTTCAAATGCACCTGTGGCTCTTGAGAAACACTCATTTAAAGTGGCATGATGGAGCATCCCCATAGTGCTACACAATAACTAATAAAATAAAATGAAACTGGGAGCAATGCTTCATCATATACAAATAAAAAAAAACTCAAATACTAAAGCAGACAGAACAGCCACATGGATGATATACAACCACAGACCCATCAAATTCTAGACTGAGGATGTTCTGCGTTTGATGAATCTTTAATGGAGGCTGTAAAGCTTTATTTACAGAATGTCCCATGCGGCACACACAAGCTCACAGATGCATCAGAGTTCCTGTCTTTGTGTACTGTATGTTGCACGCAAGGCTTTTGAAACTAGTCCTTTGGTTGTAGAGTAACAGTAGGATTCTCAAATTTATGATGCAGTAGTTTAATGAACCCTATTTTAAAAAAAATATGCATGTAGAATTGTTACAGAACCAAATGATCAGTAGTCAATTCTTAATGACTACTGACAACTCTTAATATTAATTTTGATATCACATCAAAAATGAATACAGTACAGACTACCAGTTAAATATTCATATAAATGTTAAATAAAATGTTATGTAGCTCAAGTAAAATCATCTCTGTGCAAGCAATAAAGCTCATTTATGTGTTCTGTTTCAGATTTCCCTCAAAGCTCAAGAAGCCCATATACCTAAAGAAGAGAAATGCATTTACATCATTTCTCATCTTCTTATCCTCTTTTACGCTTGAATGTATCTGTGATAACTCACTTTCACCTTACAGTCTACAATGGCATTAAGCTGCTTTAAATTGCATACGTGTTTGGAGCCAGTGAGTCCTGACTGGCTCCTGGTCAGTAAAGCATCTAACCAGAGCTAACCAATAACATTAGAACGAGAAGGCAAGGCCTATATGACCATCAGCATTCAGCACATCTCATTTCCCTCCTTTAAATATTGAAGGTGGTCACATATGAATCTACCAGCCTCTCTTCAAGAAGCAAACTTTTTTTCTGAAGGTTGTTTACAGAAACAGGTCAGGGATATAGGGACACACACATGGATCTTTGTAACAACCCTTGCTTTACTGTACAGATGGTCTTCTTTATGATTTTCATAAAGCAACAGTTTTTAAATAACGAAAGAATATGTGAAAGTATGGTATTTGGGGTAAAAAGCGCCCCTGCTGTTGGGGCTAAAGGCACTGTGATTAACATGATAATTAATAGATGGCTGACTTTTCCATTTGTTGACATGAGATGGTTAGATTCAGATGTTAAATATATTATGTTGGGTGTCCATATTAGAGAGAATCACCATGTTTAGAATGAAACCATCATATTTAAAAACATGATATTAAACATATTATATAATAAAATATCAATATATTTACAATGTTATTATTGTAAATATATATTCAATTATTATTGGATCTCCCTCAATACTTTCAGAATCTTTACTTATTAAAATGATTTTGTTTCTGTATTTTAAAATATATTTTTTATATTAACATTTTAATGACAGTATATTTATTGAACAAAAATTAATTCTTTTATTTTTGAAAATAAGCAGAAAATAGTACAAACTATGCTAAAGTGATTGTTTTGAACAAGTATTAACTTAGACATTATTTAAAAAAAAACAGTATTTTAGTTGAAGTATTTGCATCAATACCGTGGGCCTTTTACCCCATGCTGGTGGGCCTTTTACCCGTGTGTGGGGTAAAAGGCCCCTCTTGCTGTCACGCCCCTGGACTGTTTTGTTGTGTTTTGCTCCCCATGTGTTCCGTGTGACCCAGTTTCTGTCTCCCAGTCTGATTGTTGATTTGATTCCAGGTGTGTCTCGTCTTAGTCCCTAATTGTCTGTGTGTGTATATACAGAGTGTTCAGTTCCCTGTTTGTTTGTCCGGTGTCTATCGTCTATGGTGTGCTTCATCTCTGTTCTTGTCTGCCTTGTGATACCCCTGTTTGGATTAAAGAACTGTTATTTTGAAAGCATTCCTACGTCTCCTCGTTCCTCCCGTAAGCAACTGTGACACTTGCCACCTCATACATTTATACGATTTTTAAACAAAACAATCAATTTGAATGATTTATTTTCACACAAAATCTGCTACTCCATTAATGTTCAATACAACTTACTTTTTTTTTTTTCTGCAATTATACATTTTAGGCGCAGTTAATAGCACATTTTTTCTTAAGGGGAGCCTTAGCCCCATTGTGTATAGGGCTGTGACAGTGGCAGATTTTACCACCGCGGTGGTAATGGACCAACTACCGCCGATGGCGCGGTGTTGTGTATATTTATATATATAATTCTGAATCGCAAAAATAAATAAATGAGGCTCAATCTACTAACAAACGTGCGTGTTTACTTTAGCACTTCCGTCAGTGAACACTCAGCCTGCAAAACACTAAAATAAATATCAAAGAAATAATACAGTTAAATAGGAAAGTAGCCTTAAATAAGAAAGTTAAATACACCCTGTCTACCTCACGCGAGCGGCGCGGCGAGAACCCATTATAACCAGTGATGCTGTCTACACTAGATGTGGCGCGATACGACACGACAAATCCCTCACAGTAAACTGCCTCGTCCTATTTATGATGTACTGACACAAAGTTCAAATGTCCTGTAGACAGACTCGACCTGTTGTGCTTCGACTCGGCGTCCGGTTTAGATACGGTTCACTGTTCCCCCACCAAGCAAGCGGGCACGTTAACTCCTCATCTGCATGCGCTCTCTGTGGAATAGGAATCGCGGCGTATGTTGCCACATTACTTGTTAGCATCTTCCATTTACCGCTGTGTCTCGTTCGTATTTGACCAGTTTGGAGAAAGCCTCACCAATACAAACCTGACCAGCCGGGCGTTTGCGATCACGTGAATTTGAAGACGCTTGTACAAACGCGGATGGGTGACATGAATGGAAATGATTCCAGATCGGCGATGTAGTATTTGGTTTCCCAAAAAGGTCCATCGCTCATCACGAAATAAATTTGCTAAATGCAGAATAAACTGTATTTGCCGTGCATGGCATTTATATACAACAATTATGTTACATATAATGATTTAATACATTTGAATTGGCTTTATTATGCATTTACAAAATTTATTCATGGAAAAAAAGCTTTTAGCATCAATTCTATTTCGAATTAAAGCACTCTGAGAATAATGAGCTCAAAGTAACTGTTAATTAATGCCAGTGGTGGTAGAAACTATATATATTCTTTCTAAAGGGATGATCTGCATTCAACAGTTCACTGTTTAATTAAACAAGCACGATGCTATGAGAGTAAAAGTCAACTTTGAATTAACACTCTAATCATTTATTTTAATTGCCTGAAAAATCTAATGCTTGATTCCTCTCAATCCAAGGCAATTTGTAACACGGGCCCTTGGCAAACTTGGTCCCCTGACAGCGCTCATCCTGTATAAAGCATCTCTCTCTGTTTAAGGCTAAACCTGTATAAATCCATCAGTAGCTCAGCGATATGTCCCAGACCCACTCCAGCACTGTCCCCTGGCTTGCGTGTCCATATGAACCCAGGGTCTGTGTGTTTGGGGGACCGCTGGGCTTGATTTACTCTGACCTTTGGGAGCAGACCTGAGAGGGGTCCACACTTGGATGTAGAGCTGTCCATAAATCTGCAAAGGGGGTAATTACGGCCCAGGGATCTAGCGCTTCTCATGGACGCTGGTGGCTAATTCTGTCCTCCTCATGACAGTCATTAGAAAGCACAGAGGAAGCTGCTATTCTGGTTGATCCACAGTTACAACAAAATCAAGAATAAGTACAGCGCTGAAAGAAAGCTATTAACGTCTACTGATGCAATACTTGGCAAGCACCGTTATTAATATTACAAACCCTTAACCCTAAATATTAAACTTCAGCACACAAAGAATCCCCCATCGTTTGTGATATGGACATAAAATGACATGGCTTGTTGAAGAGAGGTGTGCTGATATATTTCTAAACAACTGCACTAATGCTTTTCACCCACTGGATGATATCCCATAGACCTACAATGAACTCATTTGATTTTTAGGCATGACACTCGTTTGATCATTTGTCGATCATGCAATGCTAACACCACATGAAATTTTTAGTCATTATTACATTTCATATTTGAAATATAAAGTTTTCCAACACCTTAGCATTGCGTCAGCGGGTTTTGCTATTTAAAATGTAAAAATCAAGCCAATAGGGATAAACATCAGGACAAAACAAAAAAATGAAAGCAGCAGGTTGTGTGGAACTTAAAACGTTGTGTTTTGTGCTGCCTTTCAGGAAAAAAACGGGGGGAAAAAACAGCATGCTCTAGCAGCAACCCACAGTGACAACACAGCTTGCTAACTTCACTTTAATAGCAGGAGACAAAAGCGTGACAAGGACAGAGCAATGATAGCGAGAGGAGGGGTGAAGGGACAATTAGGCCCATCTTAGTCCTTTCCGATGCAAAACAAAGGTCAGTTATTTGTTTTTGACCTTTACATTTCTCCTTTGGAACATGTGGCATGTTGTTTTAATGGTGAAAAAAAAAAATATTCATAAACATATGCTGCATTTGTTATTCAAGAAAGCCATTCTCAGCATTGCAGGGCACTAGAGCTGAGGGTGAATGAGAACACAGCCCCACCCTTGTATAATGAGTGTCACACATTCTCAATTTAAAACCAATCTAGTGGAGCAGTCAGGCAGCAGAACACACATGCACACACACACATTCTGCAAATGTCAGCCCATGCATCACCCATTAACCAGCTGTGAATACCAGCAATGAACAAGACGAATGGAGTCTGAAGTTGTTGACTTTTAAGGAGACCCCATCTGATCGAGCTTCTTCTACAAAACCTTTACTAAGGCCTTTTTTAACCTTTAAAATATTTCAATTCTTAGGACATAATGCTGTTTTGTGTCAAAAACCTTTTTAAAGGTTTTTAAGCAAGATTGTTAATGTTTTTAATGGAGTCTCTAATGCTCATCAAGGCTGGGTTTATTTGATCAAAAATACTGAAAAAACAGTAATACTGTAAAATATTATTGCAATTTCTAATACTGGTTTCCTATTTTAATATACTTCAAAACATAGTTTATTTCTGTGATGCAGCACTGAATTTTCAGAATCATTACTCCAGTCATTAGTGTCACATGATCCTTCAGAAATCATTCTGATTTATTATCAGTTGAAACTTTTTTCTTTGATTCTTTGTTGAACAAAAAGTTAAAAAGAACAATATTTATTCAAAATAGAAATTGTTTCTAACAATAAGTCTTTACTATCACTTTTTATACAATTAATTCATCCTTGATGAATAAAAGTGTTAATTTCTTTAAAAAAAAAGAAAGAAACAATTTACTGATTCCAAACCTTTGAATATGTTCTTTTTAACTTTTTATTTATCAAAGAATCCTAAAAAAAAAAAAAGTAAAAAAAAAAAGTATCAAAGGTCCCAAAAAATATTAGGCAGCACAACTGTTTCCAACATTGATTATAAATCAGCATATTAGAATGATTTCTGAAGGATCATGTGACACTGAAGACTTAATGAATAACTTAATTCAGCTTTGCTTCACAAGAATAAAATATATTTTGAAGTATATTAAAATAGAATACTGTTATTTTAAATTGCAATAATATTTCACAAAATTACACTTTTTTTCTGTATTTTTGATCAAATAGATACAGCCTTGATGAGTAGAATAAACTTCTTTAAAAACATTAAAAATCTTACTGATAAACTTCTGAACGGTATATATATATATATGTATATATACTTTAGCATTTTTTTAATTTTTAGGCATCATAGGGGCACTTCTGATGACAAAAAGTTGTTTTTCCGAATGCAAAAAATGCACATTGAATAACTCATAATCAATCCAAAATTCACACAAGATGGATTACAAAGCAAGTGAAATGTTTATATTTGGTATTTTAAAGCAGTATTTGTGTGTGTCTAGGCTTTTTAGCATAACACAAAGTTAGCTTAGCAACATGCTAATGTCAAAATCTACTGAAATCAACTGCAAGTCACATTCACAGTGCGGTTCACGTGATGAACAGTATTTAATGTTGCTGACTATGTAGAGTGTTCCAAATCAACAACTTAGGATGTTCCATTTAGAATTCTCCCTTAAAAGTCCGCTGCTTATGTAGGTAGCAGATAGCAAGGCAGCTCACTAGGTTTTGAAACAGAGCTTATGAACTCCTGACATGTATCTGCTATAAAAGTCAGCCTGCCTTTGAAAGTGGACAAAACCGGAAAACAATAACTGTCAGATCAGATAACCATGGCGAGCGTCTCTGTATAAAGCAGATAAAACAAAAGGCCGAACAGCAGTGTAAGTACCCATAAATCACCTCTACAAGCAGGCTCAGAAAGCCGTCGTGATTGGTTTAAGAATCTTCACTTGTGAAGAGCTCAGTTCACATCCAGTGGGAAATCCTTCCGGGGATCGTTTAAAGAGGAGCTAATCAAAGGCGAGGCCTGATAGGCGGCGTAATTTAGTTGATAAAGCAGGCACAGGCTGATGTACGTGCTTAACTCCTCTCTTCCTGCTCTACTGCACCATGGTGAGCAGATATAAAGCAGAGTAGAACAGAATTTAAATGCCTAGCCACACAACAACAAGGAGAGCTGGAAACTGTGTCCACGACTTTCACTAGAGAACAGCTAAAATGTTCAACGGTTGACTTATTTATATACAAAATATGCATAATTTGTCCATTAAAAATGTCCCTTTCCTTTAAATTGCATATACCATCTGCCTTATACAATAACAAACAGAAAAGCGTGATTTGGCTATGCATTGATGTATTGGGTTGCATTTGTACTCTTTTTTTTCCTTTAGATACCCTAAATTGGTTGTTTGAACGTGGCAGGAATGCAATCATTTTGAAAGGCATAAGCTGTCAAATGAGGTTTTTAGTTAGGTAGCCTATTAATATGTGCTGACCCAACTTTATTTTTCAACAGGAACAGTGTTGTAATTATTATTTTTTTTCTTTAAATAAAAAATAAAATCTAAATATTAGAAGACAAACTTGAAGAAAAACTTGAAAAAAAAATGAAATATTGCCTTGGCAAATGTTGCTTTGGCAAAAAAAATCTGGTGTAGGACTTTGAAACTATTTTCACTGAATTAAACAATAAATTTTTAATTTAAGACTGAAATAGTACTTTCTTGTAAAACATACTCCAATAATGTTTAGTTACTTCAATATTTCTACTAACTTCAATACTAAAACTAAAATAAAAAATCTAATAAAATAAAATAAAGATAAAATTGATATATTAAAAGTAAAACCAATTCAAAATGTTAAAACAGCTATAACAGTATACTACTACAATGGTACAGTATATGAATAGTACTAAAATAACACCGAACACAAAAAAGAAAACTGTGCTCATGAAGCTACTGGTAAATTTCTCGCTTTCACTCAAGGAAAAAAAAACAACAACAAGGATCTAAACAGCTAACTAACTTTTTAGTTACCAGCCCTGAAATCTAACCCCTAAACCACACCACCACAACAGTGGTATCAGCCTTTTTGGGATGAAACCTACAACCTCTGGTTACCAATCCAGATACCTAACTAGCAAGCCACACCATCTCGCATATTCATAATTCTTTATATTCATCAGCAGCTATCTTTTCTGTCAACTGACTCACTTTAGAAAGACAGTGCACTAAACATTACTCGTTTTTTGTTTTTTGGAGAGGCAATTCTCTCTTTTGGATGAGAGGTGCAGTGGGTGTAACGATGGCCATTTGCACTTGGATGACCTTTGCCCTCACTTTATTCTGTCTCTCAGTCAGGCTCTACGGAAGCCCGTCTATAAAATCAGCCCATTCTATTGGGTTCCTGATGCCAGGTCACACTGATAGCTTTTCTTATTACACTCTACTTTAGAACAAAGGACTCAATTGAAAAATGAGACGGCAGAGAAAGTGTTTTGAAAAAAGAAAGAACTTCTCATAGCAGGCGCAGATGGGTCTCACACTGAGCTAAGTTGAAAAATGCTGCCCAATTGATTTTACACAGTTGCACTCCAGAAAGCCAAACATAGTGTTACCTTCCAAAGAAACAACTTGAAACATAAAATTATTGTTGACAAATTACTGAACCATTATTATCATCATCCCCCATCTCATTCAAGAGCAGTAGTAAGTAAAACAGACCTTGCGATTAACACGCCTTTCATACAAAACATGCATTGCATTACCATCTGTTCAGAGCTCTCTACAAAATTAAGCATGAAATTCAAAAGACTGTCCTGACACTGCATAAACAACATGTTTAATGTATCGTCATACAGAGGTCTTTACCCTGCAAAACCCGTAGGGTGTTATAGGTGTGTGCCAGAGCCTTGCTATGCATTTTCTAAAGTGACCGACAAATAAGAGTGTCCAAAAAAAAGTTTAAAAGACATGTGCCAAGTTCTTACTAATGTACTCTTTGTATTCATGCTGGTTTGTTGAAAGACATTTATACCATTTTGATCAAATGTTTAAATTTAATGACTGTAAAAATGTCAATGTCCCTTCATCAGGAGATTTGTTTCATCCTGGCATTTTTGCCTTTATGCTTGCCAAAAAAATTTTAATACAGAAATTAACAATATAATTCATCAAAGATGTGGGCAGCCAATGCTGCGGCACCCAGCGAGCAGTTAGAGGTTTTGGTGCCTTGCTCAAGGGTCTCACCTCAGTCGTGGTATTGAGGTGGAGAGAACGCTGGACATTCACTCCCCCACCTACAATTCCTGCTAGACCTGAGACTCGAACCCGCAACCTTCGGGTTACAAGTCCGACTCTCTAACCTCAGCAACAACCATTAAATATTAACAAATGAAGCCCACACTATGAAATCAAAACTTGTATCGCTAAAAGAACAGATGATCAAGATAAAGCGTTGACATCTGCGTCTCCCATCTTCACAAGCTTCACACACACCAGCGTTTATTAAGCCGTCAAAACTTGTGATGATATTCGCAATGTTGTTTAATCCGTGGATTTGACATACACTCTGATCCACATTTCTTGTCGGCGTTAACGGCCTCTTGTCGCGCTTTAAGCTTATCTGCTTTGCCCAGCTTGTTCTCCCATAGACCGCGACTGGCACTCAGATGGCCCATGTCATGAGAGTCTAACATAAATTGAAGGCGTTCTAATGCAATAAAGTGTTGCAGCCATTGTAACACACTGGGAAGTTCCCTGTGGATAACGGCTTGCCGTCACAAGAGACGAGACGGTCCGTAAATAAAAGTCGCCTGTGTCCTGCCAGACTGCGCCAAGCCAATAAAGTTTTAAAGGTCAGGACGGACTCAGTCTTGCCACCTAGAGTTATGCCCACTATTAGGCAAAGTGGTGCAATGCTAAATCAGATTTGTACACTGATAGACAGACACACACTGGCACTTACAAACAGCCAGAAGACACACAAACAGACACGAACATACACACGCAGGTAAGAGACGGGAGCGTCGGGGCCTGAAGCAAGTGCTCACTTTGCATTAATGTAATGTCTGGTACTGTGAATCTCTGGCATTTTCTTAAAGGTCTTCCAGCACAGGGGAGGATCCGTTTAGGGTTTTGCACCTAAGAACACACTCAAACATCTTGGGCAGGTTCCATCTGAAAGTGAGCATCGCTGTGTTTGACGCTCTTCACAGTGGGCATCTTAAAGGCATTATTGGACATACTGTTTAGGAAGCCATGCTTTATGGTTGCTTTATTTTAATCAGGATATTATTTTTATAACACCTGCAAAGTTCATACTTACAGCTGTCAAGATTGCAGTGGCAAATAAAATCAAATGTACTTAAACTGTGTACCATATCACGTGTCCCTTTTTAGTAAAAATAAACAATGCGATAATATGTTCCAGTGATAGTCCTTGGATGTACAACAGCAACTGAGGGTTTTTAAATCTTTTCAAAAAAACATCTGTTTATAATTTCAATGATCAGCACATAATAGAGAGTTTAAAGGAATAGTTCACCAAAAAAATGGACATTGCCATCATTTACCCAACCTCATGTCCCCTCATGTCCTTCCAAACCCACATTGAAACTGAAACCGAGAGATGTTTGACCCTCCATTAAAAGTCTATTCCAACAAAATGTTGATGCATCAAAAAGTTCATAAAAAGATTGTAAAAGAAATCAGGCGAATTAATATAAACGCTTTATATGATGAACAGAAATTTAGGCTTTTATTCACCTACAAACATTCCTCAAAACATACATATAGCAAATAAAATATGGTAAACCGAAGCTCAACTCTACTTGCTTGAAGCATGTTTGAGATTCCATTATGAGCTTTTTGAAGCGTCAAAGTGTGAAATGAACTTTAAATGGAGGGATAGAAAGATGAAAAAAAGTCTTACGACTTGTGGGTGAGATGACAAATGATTACAATGTTCAGTTTGGGGTCAACTATCTTTAAATTTTGTGCAATATGTTCATGTTTGTTAAAAAAATACAAATGTGAAAATGCATAAGCAAATGTGGGTTACAAAATTGTTGGTAACACTTTAGTATAGGGACCAATTCTCACTATTAATCATATTCTACATCCCTAATCCTACCCAATACCTAAACTTAACAACTACCTTACTAACTATTAATAAGCAGCAAATTAGGAGTTCATTGAGTCAAAAGTTGTAGTTAATGGTTTGTTAATAGCGAGAATTGGCCCTTAAAATAAAGTGACAAAAATGTTAAACAAAAACAGCAACATTGAAAGAACGTAGGCTGACTGTTTATAACTTAAGTGATCATCACTTATACTGTAACTCTTTACAGTAGTGTAGTGAAAACTATAAGGATCGGCACATGCTCATAGGAGAAGAAATTGATGATCACATACGGCGAATGCCAAATAACTTCCTCACAAACTCACACACTCAGACGAGCTTCAAGCCCCATAGGAGCTCTGCAGGATTCAGCATCACAGCGGTACAGATGCCTCCATTTGGGAGTCCATTAAACCACTAATTCAGCAGTTATTTTTAACACTGTTTTTGATTTTACTAGACTAATCATTTTCAAAGACACGACTTGCTTTGAGGGAGCAGTTTTTTGACAGCATAAGTCAGAATTGAATCTTCTGTCTTTGGGAGGGTTTATTCCCTTTGCCCCATAAGGAAGATCTCTAGAGGTTTTGGAGGTATTGTTTTCCTGCTGGGAATCCTGTTAGAAGCTCTTTCCTCCAGATTTCTCCTGCAGTTTCCCATCACAGCTCACTTGCTCTTTTGAAACTTCACATTTTCACACTGTTCTAACTTTAATTTGTTTTTCTACTTCTGTCTAGGGCATATTTCCAGCCCTATAAAGTAGTGCATGAGATTTGAGCTCTATAATCGAAGTCTTCTGAAGTCATACGACGGAAAAATCAATAGGAAAAATCTTTGCCTCGGCCAAAGCATTCAGATTCTTCAGTGTGTTCCTTGCAAAAATAACAGCATATGAGTTCATTTTTGGGTGAACAGTATCTTTAAATATGATGCACACAAAAATCCGCAGCACCACTGAAGCATTTCTTCTCTCTCTCTCCCTCCCCATTTTTGTTTATTAGCTAGGACACTGTAAGCAGGCCGACCTGCACATCCAAACCTCTGTCACGGTTGGCCAGCTGTTAAGAGCGTTTACTAAAATATGGATCTTCTGTGTCTGCTCTATTACAGGGGATAAAGCCATGCAGAGACAAATGACCATGCATTTATTATCTTTCCATTCTCTATTTCTACAAATATATATACGAAAGTAATGCATATACGACCCGAATTCCGGAAATGTTAGGGACATTTTTAAAATTTGAATAAAATGATAACTAAAAGACTTTTGACAGCCTGTCAGTGCTCAGACCATACGCCGCACACTGCATCAAATTGGTCTGCATGGCTGTCGTCCCAGAAGGAAGCCTCTTCTAAAGATGATGAAGACAAGCAGACTAAGGACATGGATTACTGGAATCATGTCCTGTGGTCTGATGAAACCAAGATAAACTTATTTGGTTCAGATGTTGTCAAGCGTGTGTGGCGGCAACCAGGTGAGGAGTACAAAGACAAACGTGTCTTGCCTACAGTCAAGCATGGTGGTGGGAGTGTCATGGTCTGGGGCTGAATGAGTGCTGCCGGCACTGGGGAGCTACAGTTCATTGAGGGAACCATGAATGCCAACATGTACTGTGACATACTGAAGCAGAGCATGATCCCCTCCCTTCGGAGATTGGGCTGCAGGGCAGTATTCCAACATAACAACCCCAAACACACCTCCAAGATGACCACTGCCTTGCTAAAGAAGCTGAGGGTAAAGGTGATGGACTGGCCAAGCATGTCTCCAGACCTAAACCCTATTGAGCATCTGTGGGGCATCCTCAAACAGAAGGTGGAGGAGTGCAAGGTCTCTAACATCCACCAGCTCCGTGATGTCGGCATGGAGGAGTGGAAGAGGACTCCAGTGGCAACCTGTGAAGCTCTGGTGAACTCCATGCCCAAGAGGGTTAAGGCAGTGCTGGAAAATAATGGTGGCCACACAAAATATTGACACTTTGGGCCCAATTTGGACATTTTCACTTAGGGGTGTACTCACTTTTGTGGCCAGTGGTTTAGACATTAATGGCCGTGTGTTGAGTTATTTTGAGGAGACAGCAAATTTACACTGTTATACAAGCTGTACACTCACTACTTTACATTGTAGCAAAGTGTCATTTCTTCAGTGTTGTCACATGAAAAGATACAATAAAATATTTACAAAAATGTGAGGGGTGTACTCACTTCTGTGAGATACTGTATATAAAGGTTTTAGAGCAACATATGCTCCCCTCCAGACGGGAAGGGAAGGCCTTGTGTATTTCAGCAGGACAATGCAAAAGCACATAATGCAGCTACAACAGCATGGCTTCGTAGTAGAGTAGTCCGGGTGCTGAATTGGCCTGCCTGCAGTCCAGATCTTTCACCTATAGAGAACATTTGGCTCATCATTAAACGAAAAATACGTCAAAGAAGACCACGAACTCTTCAGCAGTTGGAAACCTATATCAGGCAAGAATGGGACCAAAACTCCAGAAAGTCATAACCTCGATGCCCAGACTTCTTCAAACTGCTTTGAAAAGAAGAGGAGATGCTACACCATGGTAAACATGCCCCGTCCCAACTATTTTGAGAACTGTAGCAGGCATCAAATTTGAAATGAGCTCACGTAGTGCATAAAATTGTAAAACTTCTCGGTTTAAACATTTGTTATGTTATCTATGCTCTATGGTGAATAAAATAGTGGCTCATGTGATTTGAAATTCTTTTAGGTTTACATTTTATTAAAATTTAAAAAATGTCCCAACATTTCCGGAATTCAGGTTGTAGTGTAGAATAAAGTGGTTGTATTATAATTTTCACCACAAACATAATTTTGAAATGAAACTATGGATAAAATGGTATATCAGTGACAATATTGGCTTGGGCTATAATGACCCAAATGTAAATAATTATATTGGTCTGATTTGGACAATACAGTATACTCTTTTTCTATTCCTTTTTCTATAATTAAAATGCATATTGACAAGGAACAAAAATTTGTCTCATGACAGAACAAGATTTTTGGGATGTATTCCCTTCAACAAGCAAATAAAAATATGAATAACAACATCATCCTTATCATCAACAACAATAATAATATAATTAAAAATCAGTTCACCGTTTCACTAATAACCAGGTTTCCATCAATAATAAAATCAATAGCTCTCCTTTTTTAGTTAGTTATAGACTATTTATAGACAATGTTTGGTGGCACCTTAATCAAATTTTATGTCAGATGCATCTTGCTGATATAATAAATAATGATCTGTTACTTATGAATAACCTTCACTGTAAACAGCTACTATTATACAAAGTTTGGGGTCAGTATGATTTTTGTTTTTAATATTTTTATTTAGCAAGGATGCATTATGATGTGCCAAAAGCGACCGTAAAGACATAAATGTTACAAAAGATTTATATTACAAATAAATGTTAGCCTTTTGAACTTTCTATTCATCCAAGAATCCTGAAAAAAATCTATCATGATTCACAAACTATTGTGCAGAACACCTGTTTTTAACATTTCTAAAATGAAGAAATGTTTCTTGAGCAGCAAATCAGAATATTAGAATGATTTCTGAAGGATCATTTGACACTGAAGACTGGAGTAATGATGCTGAAAATTCAGCTTTCCCACCACAGAAATAAATCACATTTTAAAACAGTTATTTTAAATTGGAATACTACAACTAAGTATTAGTTTTTACTGCATTTTTGACTACATAAATGCAGCCTTCTTGGCATAAAAAACAAAATAATCGTACAAACTTTTAAACGGTGGTGTAAGTAGCTTGTAGTGCTACTGACTATGTTTTCAGAAGGGTAGCTTGGGCTGTGGTTTAGTTGGTTTCAAAGCAGCTTCTCAATACTGCTTCATATGCATGCACACACATTCTCTCTCCAGTCTAAAGCTGTCAGAGAAGTGCTGTGGCTTGAGGCCTGAGATTTCTCTGTGTTTGAGCGGATTAACCTCCTGCAGACACTCTGCAGGCCAGAAAAACATAATCACATTCTTCTGCGGAGTCAGAGACGAGACGCTCAGACTGCACGCCACATCTCAGGTATACAAACAGTCGCAACACTCGCAAACAAACAAATACCCACACGACGCCAGGAAGTCTTCATCGATTAAACAGCATGAAGAAAAAACAGACATATCCTGTGTCTTCGATAAAATTCACAGTGCTAAAGACCAAATTTGGGCTATATAATGAGCATGATTCTGCCAGTCAATGTCTGTGGTTTCTTCAAATCAGTCTAGTAGGTCAGCGTTCTCTATTCAGCAACTGCTGCCTTCGAGGAATCCAGCATGAATGCTTCATCGAGGGAATTGCACAATTCAGATTGATGATTCTGTCAGACAAAAGGGCAGAGGGACTGTAAAACATCCCAAAACTACACATTCACCCTCCAGTCTTGACTTCCTCTCTCAGGATGCGTTCGGTCCCTTTGTCTCGAATGTGCGGTGGCAATAAAAACCCTGAACTTTCAGTGGTCCCAAGTGCATGGGGAGCAAAATCCCACTATGGTTTTTTAATGAAGACTGAGGTTCATGTGAAGGTGAAGCATCAGGTTAAAATGATGTGACAAGTCACACAATGAAAAAATGTTAGAAGGTCAACAGCAAGTCGATGGAACATATTACTATGAACTTCTACATGTATCTGCTCAGATGAGTGTGATCTCATCAATAAATAATCTACCCAAGGTCTTCTCATTAATGCTGTATTAGGAAGCCCTGGTCATGTGTATGGGCAGCACTGACTTAATGATGCTGAGATGTTTTGTAACTACTTTTGAAATCATTATGGGTAAATGACACCGCTCTGATGTATTCGTGAGTTGGCTGTAGCCAGGTATCCTGAGGATGCCAGGTTGCCCGCTGGAGGCCTGAGATTTCTGTGCCAAATTAATACTGTACCTTCATTATAAGCATATGCTTTAAAAAATTAAGATACAGCTAAAACAAACAGCACTCAATGATTACATTTTTTATATCAGATTTGTATTTTACTGTGTTTTGAAATGGAATATAAATCTTAACACTTAAGTCATCATGTTTACAGAAAAAAATGTTACAGAAAAAACCTAATAATTGGTTAAATGGTTTAACATATGTCATATTAATGTAAAATACTGTACAATTCATGGATTTTTATGTAAAAACTATGAATAACCATACAATTTATGGTGAAAAATAGTAAAATGACATTCCCAGATGTGACACATCACATACAGTATGAATACATTTTATTTCTATATTTAAGTTTAGCCTTATTTTTTTTTATCAGTAATGTATATTAGGTGCTTTGTATTACATTTGATGTTATTAATTTGTGAATTTAATGCATTTATTGTATTGCATTTTTTAAGGCCATTTACAATGAACTCAGTGAACAAGCAGATTTTCGTATCTCAAGTAATTAGCATATTAACATTAAATGGCTTGTTAATAAAATATAGGTTATGAATTGTAAAATATGCAGGCGCCAATATGCCATCACTATTATTTCTCTTGATCAACAGTTATTACTGAGACGAATTTCTTCCCAGAGACTAATTAAAAAATTCCCCTTGATTTCACAAACTGTAATTATTTCATAATTTGTGACTATTACATTATGCATGATATAATATGTTAAGGTTCTTTGGCTCATAATGAATCTGCATAAATTTACTTCTTTAGCTCATCTCTAACAAAACAAACAAAGGAGTTGTTTTCTCAGCTTTTGCTGCATTAAAAGCAGGTCAATTGAGTTATTTCAGTATGTACAGTATGCTGCTTCACGTGCGCCATCTCGCAGCATAAGGGTGAGACAGAGGTGGTCGGAAGACCAAAATGACTGTCACATGTTGTATCTTGAGGTGACATTAATAAGATGAATCTCTATCACTGGCACTGATCTGGTCACGGCTGCCCTTGTCTGCATGTAAAGGCTCCAGAAGCATTAAACGTGTTGACTGATGTTATAGCAAAGAGCTTCTATTGACAAATGTCAGAGCTTAATATTAGACACAGTGTGAGTGTGAGTAATAAATCAGAAACTTAGACAAAATAAAATGTCACACTGAGCAATTGTTGGGTGGCAGACAATGCTATTCCCTGTTAAACAATGTCATCTTTAGTTTTTAATGAAGCAAGAATGAATATTAAGTAAATAGTTGCAAACAGTTTATCAAGCTGTAAATGGCTCATCAGGGAGTCCTTCTGAATTTCACATCTTACTGAGGGATCTGTAGTAGTTAAATCATTAAACAGCCCCCTACCTGTGCTACAAGTTAATATTATCGCCTGGAAAGCAAGTAGTGAAACGCACACTGCTGGATCTAGGGTCTTACTGTACATGAAGTCTAGACCTTGAATCAAGATCAATACCAGAACTTAAGTTTGTTCAAGGTTATTAGACTCATCAGATCTCTCAAAAATCAAATAAAAAATTTGGAAAACATCAGAAATCACAATTACCCCAAAGGACACTACTGTTCAAATGTTTGGGATCGGTAAGATTTTTCATGTTTTTAAAAGAAGCCTCAACAAAGCTGCATTTATTTGAGCAAAATACAGTATAAACAGTACTATGGTGAAATATTATTATAATTTTAATTGTTTTCTATTTTAATATATTTTAATATGTAATGTATTCCTTTGACGGCAAAGCTGAATTTTCAGCAGCCCATTACTCCAGTCTTCAGTGTCATATGATCCTTCAGAAATCATTCTTATATCCAGATTTGCTGCTAATGAGACATTTCTGATTATTATCAATGTTGAAAACAGTTGTGCTACTGAATTTTTTTAATGGAAATCCGAAAAATGACACTTTTTTCAGAATTATTTGATGAACAGAAGGTTCAAAATAAAAGCATTTATGTAAAAACAGAAATCTTCTGGAACATTATAAATGTCTTTACTGTCACTTTTGATTAACTTAACTTTTTCTTTTTTTAGAATTAAAAGTGTTAATTTCTTTAAAAAAATACTGACAACAAACTTTTAAACAGTAATGTCCTGTATATCTCAGAGAGGTGTTACAAAATAGTTTTTAACAAGCTGCATAACCATATTAACAGAAAAATGAACAGTTGATTCAGGCTGACTCACTGTGAGGGTTTTATTACTAGAGCTCTGTTTCTTAAATTTGGTGGTTAAAAAAAATGCATCTACACAGAATGAATTTATGAAAAACAAAAAGAGAGTATTATTGAAACTACACAATTTATAAGGACCACAATTCCAACTGAAAATAAACTTTTGGAAATAGCTGAATGGTTAATATTTTCCCCTCATTCAACAAGGTG
Organism: Onychostoma macrolepis; assembly: GCF_012432095.1. Taxonomy (NCBI): domain Eukaryota; kingdom Metazoa; phylum Chordata; class Actinopteri; order Cypriniformes; family Cyprinidae; genus Onychostoma; species Onychostoma macrolepis. The sequence goes on along the minus strand of NC_081158.1, from coordinate 20,621,619 downwards.
TTCTTTTTATCTTTTACCGTGACCGTCCTTCATGCATTACATCTAATGTTACATTCTGCATTGTGGATAAAGTGAACATTACAAGAGAAGCATGCTGCCCATGACCACATTGACAGTACATACAAGTGTTCTACTGTTGTTAAAATGTAACTGCTTTCCTGGCACAGTTAATGTCAAAAGTCCTCACACCCAGTCAAATTAAATTAAACTTCCTGCTGTTTCTTCAAGTGACGGCTCTAGGCGCAATGTTAAAAAACACATTCAGTTAATTTTCTTCCAGATTTAGTAAGGTAGCACGCAAAGTAAACAACATGCAAAACAGCTCCTTAACTGCAAGAAACAGTGACACAACCACACGCAACAACCTCTGCCCTACAGTCACATACACTCATTATATGCCGTTAAGTTAATTATTTAGATCCAAGCATCAAATTTGGTGGTTTCCATGGAAACTGCTTTTTATTAGGCACCCATATGCTGTGTCTCTTTTTTTTTGTTGAAGCATAAAGCAAAAAACATCTTCAAAGTAGGTGCAGCCACGTGTTGAAGTCTGGAGAATGGAAGGTGCATTAATTACCAGAGATGAAAGCACTAATGACAGCGAGTCTAACGAAGCTGATTGATACAGACTGTTGACTCTCATACTTAAAATAGAGAACATGCATTGCACAATAAACACCACCAAAGTCAAAGGGAACACTGATAAGTATAAAGCGTTTTTTAGAGATGTCGTTATAGCTGGTAATGGATAAAATGTAATGTGGCCCAAGAGAAACAAGCTTGAAAATAAATACACCTAAAACATTATTACAGATTTTTCTAATGAGTGCAGTATGGTTTCTTATAAAAACATTTTTTTTAAATCACTTATAATAAATCATACCTACTCTAGGCGATAGTTCTTCTAAACAAACATTACTATTAGTAAGTTATTCTATTTAAACATGGCAGAAAAGCACTAATACATTATTTAACATTAATGTTTAAGGATTTGTCTTACTAAACTCATATTTAATAATAAAAAAGACTAAATCAAGCTTAAAAACTTGAATTAAAAAAGAGATGTCGGTGCTGGTACCTCATAATGGCTAAAATGTAATTTGGCCCAAGAGTGGTCCCAGAGGCACTCCTACTTGAAAGTGATCCTCCTTTAATTCTTTCTCCTATCCCAGCTTGCTGAGACAATTATAAGCAAACCTTTTGAAGGTTGAATCCTATTGTTTTAAAACAGTCTTTGTTTTTGAAGTTATGTTTGATGATGGTAGTTGTACAAAAATTACACACTTAGCATTTAAAAAGCACACCAATTTCTCCATCACAAAAGAACACTAATCAATCAAGGCTTTTGGTTTGGTGCGAAAGTCATAAAGCAAGAAAATTCCAACTGACTTCAGTAAAAGTTCCTGGCAAGAACATTGATCTCAGATCAAGACCCTGACTTGAAAATATTCAGAATGCTGCCACATTTATCTTCCACTCTCCTCACAGTATGAGAAAGACTGAATAGAGAAAGCAACAAAATGGAAAGGCTAAATCAATGGCAAATACATGGGGACACCTCTCACGACAACTCCGACACACTGAAAACAGATGATAATTATAGAGGATCATTAGGTCACTGTGGGAGGCAGGTCTGACATGCTATTAATTATGGCCAAATCCCATCAACTGGGGGATAGAAAACACATGAAGATGTTAAGGTATACTACAGAGGTTAGTGAACTTAACCTTGAACCATCTCAGCTTTATTGTATTATATTTAATAAGAATGGTAATTTAGGCTTATTGACTTTAGCAGATTATCTATTCTTTTCACATTAACTCATTTACCCATTTTTCTAGGGTTTTTGTCACATTTTATGGATAGAGATGCAACAGAAAATTAATGAGGCTAGATTCAAATCTACATCTCCTATCAACTTGCCACCAGCCACTATGTCATAACAATGCTAACAATTATGTTGAATAAAGACACAAAGTTTTTTTGTTTTTTTTGTTTAAAGAAAAACTGTTTTTTCCAAAAACAGAAAGAGAAAGAGAAAGAGAAAGAGAAAGTGAGGGGGAATAGGATCCAGAAATAACCCAGTCAAAATTTCAACACTGGTTCCTGTGAACACAATAGCTCCTATACTGTATGTCACACTAGCACGAATGCACTACCCTCTGTGCATTTATAAATTTTATTAAAATGTTTAATTTGATCCCAGTTTCACAGAACATAAAATTTGAATATTTTGAAATTTTATGTGGGATAAAAATTATGTTCTGGTCAAGTATTATTGCACTATAAATCCATATGCAAGCTACCGACTGTTTAATGGCAATCTGAACAGACAGATCCACACAGAACCTCTACTGGGAAAGTGTGTAAAATAGGAAGAACACACACAGGAATGAATTAGTGTCACTCTGAAGTGCTTCTTTCCTCTCTTCTCTCTTCACAGGAAAGATAAAGGTAAGACTCAGCCAGAGGGACTATACACAGGTGGAGCTGTTTCATGTCAAAGTCTATTGAGAAATCACACTGTCACTGAATTAAAAGAAGAACTGAAAATACCTAAAGTCTATCAAACTGTTTTCTCCTATAGGAATACGACACAGAATGCTAGAGAAATAACAATCACACAACACAAAGAATGCAATATGCTGGCCATGTCTCACAGTAAAGAAGCACATATTGCTCTTGCCAGGATGTCGGTTTTCTTTGAACACAAAGCCACCAAAGGCATTGGGTAACGTGAAAGAGACAAAAAGTCAAAGCAGAAAAAGTCAAATTCAATCAGAATTTTGCTGTAAATACTATATTGTGGTTTTAAATGCTGCTATCTGCCAACACACCTTGATTTGTCAAAACTAGGGCTGTGCTGATATAATCATGCATTCATATATGACAGTTCTGCACTTTTTTTAACATGGTATGAACTGCAATTTTTAAAGAGATACCAGCCGTGGTAGCTCATAATGCCTAAAAAAAATAATATGGCCCAAGAGCGACCCCAGAGGCACTCCTACAAATGGAAAAGCTCAAACATATGAAATACTCCCATAAATTCAAATATTATAATACCATCATACATTACAATAATTTTTTTATGATGCTTCAAAATGTCAGCTCCTTGCATTGGTATTTGTATTTATATACAGTATATATTCATTCACATTATTTCCAGTTTAACTAATGAAGAAGCTGCACAACAATCAATCTATGATACCCATATTGTTCAATAAAATATGTTTGTTCAATCACAAAAAATACTGTTGGCAGTTTTTATGATTCTACGTAATTCACATTTCTGAGTTATCTATGACTCAAAAAGCACCATATGCTGGATAAAATGTAATTGCTATTTTTACACAATATTTCCCCAAGTATCCTTATAAATCCATTGGGAATATGTTGTTCCCTTCTTCTTTAAGAATGCGTTAGACCAGACCTGTACTGCAGGCCATCCATATATTCACTCAGAAAGTCCGAGCCCCACATTGTTCATCCTCAAGAGATTCAGGAGTACTTCCATTTAGCAGAACTGACAGGAGGCAACCGGTGGGACTAAATGAATGCGGTTGCAAGGGTGGAACTGAGAACACATGTCAAGGTAGTTTGGCAGCTGTGTGCATGGAGATGGGAGTGCAGAATTCCTTTAGGGAATGTGGTGAAAAGCTTGGTAAGCCTATGAATCTGGTATTCCATCTTGCTATGTTAAAAACACAAAGACAAATGGTTTTGCAAGCCTGTGGGTCAGTGCAAACCAAGAGACAAAGCCCTGCCCCAAAAGAGGTGATGTCATGCACATGTAAAACTGTAATGAGAATAAAATAAGTTTTAAAAAATATATTATAATGACTCTAGATAAACAAATCTAACCAAAATATAACAGGTTCATAATGTAATGAGGGCCCCCATATAAAACGGAGTCCCCTCAGGGACAGTGACAGTGAAAAATGCATGGCACTTCACTTTAGTATGGTGCAAATTAGTACTGAACTAAATATTCTATGATAAAAGGGAATGTTTTCAAAAGTGACTAATATATTCTTGCTGAAGATGAATGACTTTGAAGAATCTGACTCATAATAAAACCATAAGAAGACATGAGAGAGTTCTGCACGAATTCAGAGGTTTATGAGAAACCACAGAACGGTGGGCCAACTCAAGTGCTCAATCAAGAGCTCAGCCAGTAAACCTTCAACAAACTGTGAATTATGGAAATATTATTCATTTATTCCAATCTAATTGAGTCTCGTTTTTGAATTACCACTCCTCCTCACTCAATGTGTTAAAAGCAATAGAACGAAATGGAGAGAGGAGTTGTACGCTGATTGGCTTAGCCCCCTTGGGTAATCGTCGCACTAAGGTCTTCTGTACACTCGGTAACTCTGAAACGTGACTTCCTTTGCAACTGATGTGACTGAATGGCCTGGAAGATCTCAAGCCATTCAAAATCTAATTGGATATATTCATTATAAGCAAGTTTAACTAGCATGCTAAAGAAAGTCTTGGCAAATGAGGCGACTGCACTTCAGAATATCTATGTGTAACTGTATATCCGATAACCATAAATATTGATATCATAATTTAGAAACTCTTCAGAGCTGTTCATGTGAGGAAAAGACCAACATTTAAGTAATTATTCACTGAAGGCCAAAGTATACTTCACTTTTTATGTGTACGCGAGGGACAGCATACAGTGCGCGTGACGCGAATTTCGTCATTAGAATAGTACGCACACCGCTGGATTTTTGTAACCGCGCGTACTTTGTACAAACCTTTTACATAAATTATATTTAATCAAATTTACTATAATAAACAACAACACTTTAAAAAAATTGGATTGATAATTACGCAAAAAAAAAAAAAAAAAAAAAGCCTGAATCAATGTCTTGAACTCAGTTAAATCAATCAAACCTATCAACTCTAACATCATTTTTAGGAATACAAACTCACTATAAACAGCAATAGAGGAGCCATCAATCATGTGACTGATGGTCACTATTGATCCTGTTCACTCAATTTGTGTCACTGTTACATGTTTTAATTATACATTCTGTGTGAAATATAGAGGACAAAAGAAGGATGAATCTGATAAGATGTTTTTAGGGGGCTTTAGGGGCACTGTCATTGACAGTGAATCTGGACCGAGAGCATCTTTGCAGTGCCCTTTAATGCTTTATTTACAGACCCTGTCAGTCATATGTTGCTTTGAGATGCTACAGACAAACAGAGTGTCGGCTCTTTGACTGACTCTCACACTTGCTGGAGGACAACCAAAGCTTGTGTGACACTGGCTTTGCTCAACAGAATCAAAAATCTGGCATGTACTATTCCTTATGTTGAATTGGACAAAATCATGTAATAAGTAACTTTTTAGTTGGAGGAAATTAATATATCCTGTGTGTAAACACCTCAAGCCCTACGGATGACATCTGAGGCCTGTTGTCGAATATGAAAGACAACAATTTTAACATTTATAAATAACAATAATATGAAATCTTTAAAAATTACAGCACTGTAAAACCACAGAGCAGCAATAAGCTATTAATTTATAATATTATGGATGTAAAAGTACAAGCCAGTAATACCTGTGAAGTTATATGTTAGCGTAGCACACAATCTTATACAGCTAGTCAGCTAACTGTGTTCTGTAGCATCTGCGCTATGTTGCTAAAACTATCTTTTGGATCTAATATAATTATTTCCAACGTCCAAGTTCCAGGTTATAACATGCAAAAGTCTGAAAATTAATCTCTTAATTTTACAGTAAGTAGTGAAACTTACCCAAAATAAAGGCTTAAACATCCAAAAAATGCACATTTAAGAGGCTCCTCTTTTGGTGAAAGTTTTTAGACAGCTTTCAAAATGGCTACCAAACAGTGTGAACACATGGAGACCCATATCTCAGTGTGCAATGATCTGATTGACTTGAAATTACAGGAGGTATATAGTAACAAACATATCAATTGGTTAAGACATCAAGTAGGATAATAAATAATTTTTTCTTTTTATAATCTGAGCTCAAAAATGGAAGTGTGCTTAATGGGTACATGAGCTTTACCCTATTATTTCCTTAGTTTTTATTAAAAAAGAGAACTGGGCATTAAATTTGTATAAATTGTCCTTTGTTGTCTGTTTTGAAACAATTTTGAAGACTGAATATAATTGTAAAGTGAAAGTAAAGTGACTTGTGGCCAGAGGTGGGTAGTAACGAGTTACATTTACTTCGTTACATTTACTTGAGTAAATTTTTGGGGTAACTAATACTTTTAGAGTATATTTAAAAATGGGTACTTTTACTCTTACTCAAGTACATTTTTAGTGAAAAAACTGTACTTTTACTTCGTTACTGTGGGCGACGCTCCTCTCGTTACTTTATCTTAATGCAATACAAGTTAAAAATCCTTCAATTTATTCCAAACGCGCCATCTACTTTTTTTCTGGGCAATAAGCGATGCCCGTTCGCGAATGATTCATTCTTTTGAGTCAATTCTGTTCGAAGGCTTGATCAAACCAGTTGGCAAACCAGTGAATCGGTTTGCGAATCAGTTTGAATGATTCGTTCAGTTGCCTGCCGCACGCGCTAAGTCGTCTGAAGCGGTTCTCACTCAGAGTTGTAACATCAGGAGCGTTGAAGACATGGCTTTGGATCAACAGTCAGTTGAAAGCAAAGGCTATGGTTTGCTAGCTATGAAGATCTTTATTAGATGAACACCGCGTGTGCTGTCGGTTCCACAGGTATAGATTCGATTACAATACACGATACCATGACATTACCAGTTTGTTGTACATGTACCTTACACATTAAATACAATGTATAATTTATTCATTAAATAAGCTGTCAGAGAGTATGAAATAAACACCCGCCAAACCCGCGTTAGTTCCAGGAGGAATGCCTTGCCTAGATTCTATTAATATTGATATTTTCACAATATTTACGCTTGCAGAGATAAAGGCTACATTTGTTTACATTTTGCAGAACAGACGGAAGAAGATCCGTCAATGTGCATTTGTTTCGTGATGTTCAGATGTTCTGTAGCGGTCATGTGAGGAATTTTCACTATTCTCCGTGTCAGAGGTTATATACATATACACATTTATAATACATAATTAATATACTTTAAAATATAATTTAATTTAATTCAGTGATGCAAATCAGAATTTTTATCAGCTGTTACTCCAGTTTTCAGAGTTGTATGATCCTTCAGAAATCATTCAAATATATTTATTTATTACCAGTGTTGTTGAAAAAAACAGCATATGCAGGTTAGGTATGTTTTGAAGCTGGGATGCTGGTCTAAGCTGGTCCTCCTTAGCTGGTCGGACCAGCATAAACCAGCAAAGGACCAGCTTAAATCAGCTCAAACCAGCACCCCATGCTTCAAAACATATCTTACCAGCATATGCTATTTTTTTCAACAGGGAACAGTTTTGTTGCTTAATATTTTTGGAACCTGTGACATTTTGTTCAGGATTCTTTTATGAATAGAATATGTGTGTATATATATATATATATATATATATATATATATATATATATATATATATATATATATATATACACAGTATATGTGTAAATGGATATATAAATTTAATCTAAATATCTATAGATCTACATAAAATAGACTATATTCAGTATATGATAACTAACTACTTCAGTAATTTTATTATCCGGTACTTTTTACTCTTACTCAAGTAACTATTCAGACTATTACTTTTACTTTTACTTGAGTAAATATTTCTTCAAGTACTTTTACTTTTACTTGAGTACAGTTTTTGGGTACTCTACCCACCCCTCTGCTTGTGGCCAAGTATGGTGACGCATACTCCGAATTTGTGCTCTGCATTTAACCCATCCAAAGTGCATACACACAGCAGTGAACACACACACACACACACACACACCGTGAACACACACCCGGAGCAGTGGGCAGCCATATTGCTGCGGCGCCTGGGGAGCAGTTGGGGGGATCGGTGCCTTGCTCAAGGGTCTCACCTCAGTCGTGGTATTGAGGGTGGAGAGAGTGCTGGTTATTCACTCCCCCCACTGACAATTCCTGCCGGACCTGAGACTCGAACCTGAAACCTTTGAGTTACAAGTCCGACTCTCTATTCATTAGGCCACGACTGCCCCACTGACAAGGTTCATGCCTCATAGATTCAACAAATGCAATGTTTCAGACATTTCAGCAATACATTAGACTTCAGACACATAAAACCTAAAATCAGACATGACTGAATGACCTAATACAGTGTCACAGAGGGCAAACATTATGACAGACAGCGCCGTGAGGATAGTGAGGTATGGGATTGTGCTGAGAAAATGAATGACACATGAGCTTAGGAATTAATGCAAGCTCACACACATGTGCACATGTACACACAAGCAGGATGAATGGACTACTGTTACAGTCACAGCATATTTGCCAAGGCCTAGGTGGACTCAGGTTAATCACAAGGGCAAACTGGCCCCATTCATTACCATTTTTAAATAACACAGCGCATTGCATACATTTATTGCTTTTCCACAAAATGAGGTCATACAATAAAAACTTTCACTAGTACAGGAATAAAACTAAATATTAGCCTGAATTGGAAAATTTGATTATGGACTGAAGACTTTCAGTGAGACAATACTGAACATGAACCTATGACCATGATTTTAATTAATTTAATTTGTTATTAAATCCATGCAAAATGCTTAAATGTACAGAGCAGCAGGAGCCAGAAAGGTCAAAAATGGTAACAGAATTTGGCTTCTTATTTTTTTTAAAAAGTGAAGATGAACCAAATGCAAGTTAAAGTAAATTACAACTGAGAAGATGCTATAAATTAGCTCATTAGACCCCAAATGTTTTTTATGAAGTCTTTTTACGAACAAACTATATAGCTTTATAGTTGACCAGCATCAGTAAATGAGTCTTAACCTGAATCCACCAAGGTTTTATGCTTCAAACAACAACACAAAACCTTTCTTGAGGCCGTCATCTTGGAGCTCGGAAGCAGAACTCAGAAATCTACCCCTTCTGAAGAAGAAAAGCATGCAAGAAAGAAAAAACAAATGACAGAAACAATAAAAGAAAAGCAGATACAGCATGCAACAACAAGACATGGTGTCTAGGTTTGTGAGAAAATGTCATAACAAAAAAAGATGGAAAATTAAGGATGACATTGTAAAAGTGAGTGAAGAGATGTCTACTTGCGTTCAGAGGAAGAAGATTAAAGGAAGCAGTCATTGACTTGAGGATGCTCTATTGGTTTCAAAGTACTATTCAACTCAAGTCAAACCTATTGTACACACAATCATTGGTTTCATATCCCTGTAAGTGCACATGTTCACCCTGAAAATATGGCTTCACTTATCCAGAAAGGTCTATTTATCTTCCATTCAAAAGCTAGGAAAATTGAGATTATGACAGGATCTCAATTCTGCAGTGACAAATAGTGCCAATCATTTGAAGTACTAGCAGTACGAAAGGATTTCTTGTAGTTTATGGGTAAATACAGAATCTGTGCAACATGCTTATGTCTAAAAGGCCTTCTGTGGCTGCAATACAGAACCAAAGTATTATATTATTTCATACAGTGGCGCTGTAATATTTGAAAAATATTTGAACACTTGGATATTTAAGCGACGTTTAAAAATGTAGCAATTTCATTGCATCAGATACAAAATATCAAACCAAAGGGCAAACAAATGATGCTGGAGCTTTTCTCAGAACTACAATAACTTTACTTTTACTTTACATCACATCACATTTAGGGCTGGGCGATATATCGAACACGAAATTCCGGTTCCGTGATGTCTCTTTAACACAAATCGAATGGCCAAACCGACAGCCTCATTCCAGCCAGTGCTCGCAATTTAAAAAAGCAGTCCATCCAAATGTCTGTGTGGCCTGTGAATGCGACACAGAGAAAATGACATTACCACTCGGCATCTTTAATCACTGTCACGCTTTACAGGTTTAGCAAGTGGCAACAGCTTCAGCGTCACGCACCACCACTTTAATACTGGGCTGCCAAGCCCGAGGAGAACATGCATTTCTGAAGAGTGAATAAAAAACAAAGTGTCCTGTTATTCAACAGGAAGAACCTCATCTCCACCAACCTCTAATATAGTGTAGGGAAATATTAGTTGCCCACATTTTGAGCGTGCCACCAGTTTGGTCATGGCAAACATGACTCAAGGGGAATCAAGTGAATGCAGGAGATTTAAACGCCGTCAGGCTGGGCTCTAATGATCCTGTACTCACATCTTCAAGGAGTAACAGCCTAATTTGATCTCTCGTGGCAATGAAGATGAATTTAATTGGGACACAAGAAGCCAGACTGACTCTCAACACTACAATAATAAGTGTTTTATCTTGGCATGTTGTCTGTTTAAAAGAATAGTTCACCAAAAATGAAAAATCTGTCATCATTTGAAATCCAATAAGACTTTTATTTAAGCCCTGGTATTAAACCAGGTATTAAGATGCATTTTGGTCAATCTGATCACAAGTCGACAAGGAAGACACATTCCCGTTTACACCTGGTGTTTCTATCCAAATCTTTTGTCCACTTTTGACCACTTCTGTCCTGATTACGAGGGGGCGAGTGTATGTATGGGCTTTTTCTGATCTTTCGATATAACATTGCAAAATAAGCTTTCGCAATTGACTAAAGAATGTGAAAGGAGACAACGGAAAACGACACATAGAGCAGCAGTTTTCACTTCTGCTATGATAGGCACAAAATTATGTCGAACGTTGTGGGTTTGTGTTAGAATCAGGACTGGTAAAACAACACATTTTTTCGCCTTAATACTAAATTTACAATTTCAGCTACCGCGCTTCAACAACACGGAGGCGGTCTTTCGTGGCTGTTCGAAATATGCGCATCCACACCTTTCTGTTGTCCCATACCTGCATGACTTCTGTGGAACACAAAGGTACTTTGAAAATTGTCTCAGGTGTTAAAGTATTTATGTATTTATTTGTTTGGTCACTTAGTTTTTGTTGTTTTTTGTCCATACAATGAAATTCAATGGTATCCAAAGATGTTTACATCCCAACGTTGTTCACTATATTATCTTTTTGTGTTTGTCAGAACTTAGTCAATCATACAGGGTTGAACAGCCTTCATTATTTACATATTTACTCAGTTTTACAGTTTTCATTGAATTAAAGATTTTAATCTACGTGGCAACAATTGGTCCATGGGAAGTCATGTCAGAGCTAATACATTAACACTGATATTAGTTTAGCTATATTGCCCAGCCCAGCTGTCATCAATTAATAGAACTTACTGTGAGAAAGAGCAAACAAACAGAGGTTGTGGGTTTCCTCTAGACACACAAAGTAACGTCCAAACACTGTCTAACTGTTCAAACACTTGTCTCTTCTCATCCATGTGGTTATGATGCAGCGTGTTTTTGAGAAAGCAGGTCTACGATACTTCTGCATAATCTCCAGAGAGTCTCTGCCACCGGCACAATTCTACTGTATTCATTCCTCTGCACCTCAATCAAACTGTCTCTCACTTTGTGTCATCTAAAGCATTTTTCATCTCCCTCTTTTTGCATATAATGCATCCTGTGTGTCAGTTTCTGTAGGCAATTCACAGGTTTTCACATACACCTGCACCCCCTCACACTAGCTAGCTGAATGTAATAATGTACCATGACTAAAAGAGAAACATCCACCATTAATACTGTATCTACACAAAAATGCATTCATATATGTATAGCCTAACCATATAAAAAAATAAAATAATAATCATCTGCAACTATCTCACACAGTCTCTGGGCCTACAGTGGGGGAAAAAATTATTTGATCCCCTGCTGATTTTCTACGCTTGCCCACTGACAAAGAAATAATTTTAATGGTAGGTTTATTTGAAAAGTGAGAGACAGAATAACAACAAAAAAATCCAGAAAAACACATTTAAAAAAAGTTATAAATTGATTTGCATTTTAATAAGTCAAATAAGTATTTGAACCCTTTGCAAAACATGACTTAGCACTTGTTGGCAATCACAGAGGTCAGACATTTCTTGTAGTTGGCCACCAGGTTTGCACACATCTCAGGAGGGATTTTGTCCCACTCCTCTTTGCAGATCCTCTCCAAGTCATTAAGGTTTCGAGGTTGACATTTGTCAATTCGAACCTTCAGCTCTGGCTAGGCCACTCCAGGAACTTAATGTGCTTCTTCTTGAGTCACTCCTTTGTTGCCTTGGCCGTGTGTTTTGGGTCATTGTCATGCTGGAATACCCATTTTCAATGCCCTGACTGGCTTCAATGCCCTGGCCCTGACGCTACATGGCCCCATCCATCGTCCCTTTGATGCGGTGCAGTTGTCCTGTCCCCTTAGCAGGAGAACACCCCCAAAGCATAATGTTTCCACCTCCATGTTTGACGGTGGGGATGGTGTTCTTGGGGTCATAGTCAGCATTCCTCCTCCTCCAAACACGGCGAGTTGAGTTGATGCCAAAGAGCTCAATTTCGGTCTCATCTGACCACAGCACTTTCCCCCAGTTCTCCTCTGAATCATTGGCAAACTTCAGACAGGCCTGTACATGTGCTTTCTTGAGCAGGCGGACCTTGCGGGTGCTGCAGGATTTCAGTCTTTTACGGCGTAGTGTGTTATCAATTGTTTTCTTGGTGACTAAGATCCTCTCGTGTAGTTCTGGGCTGATTCCTCACCGTTCTCATGATCATTGAAACTCCACGAGGTGAGATCTTGCATGGAGCCCCAGACCGAGGGAGATTGACAGTTATTTTGTGTTTCTTTCATTTGCGAATAATCGCACTGACTGTTGTCACCTTCTCACCAAGCTGCTTGGCGATGGTCTTGTAGCCCATTCCAGCCTTGTGTAGGTCTACAATCTTGTCCCTGACATCCTTGGACAGCTTTTTGTTCTTGGCCATGGTGGAGAGTTTAGAATCTGATGGATTGATTGCTTCTGTGGACAGGTTGTCTTTTATACAGGTAACAAGCTGAGATTAGGAGCACTCCCTTTAAGAGAGTGCTCCTAATCTCAGCTCCTGTATAAAAGACACCTGAGAGCCAGAAATCTTGATGATTTATAGGGGATCAAATACGTATTTGACTTATTAAAATGAAAATCAATTTATAACTTTTTTGAAATGTGTTTTTCTGGATTTTTTTGTTGTTATTCTGTCTCTCACTTTTCAAATAAACCTACCATTAAAATTATAGACTGATCATTCCTTTGTCAGTGGGCAAACGTACAAATATTTTTATTTTTTTCCCCCTACTGTACATCTAGAATTTATTACCAATGTGTTTCTTTTACTGCAGCTCACAGTAAACATGTTTATGAATAATTCAGCAACGCAGAATAATTGTAATGTCTGTATATGAAGGTCAAGTGCTGGATCAGTCCAAGGGTGTAAGATTGCAACTTGTAAAAGACACAGATGCACATTTCAGTCATTTTATGCCAGTTAATCATAAAACAGAGTATGGCCTTCCTCATCAAAATCACAGTGTTTGTACTCCACAGGAACCACAGATCAAATAAATTTGTGCTGATATGGATATTTACAAAGCTAGAACAGTTACTGTAGCTCAACATGAAAAGAATGGCATGAGTAATGCTACGACCCTAGTCTAGTTATATTTAAATTAATCAATTCTTGAGAGAAGTAGCTAATTAGTGAACAATTTTTTCTTCTGCTGAATTGTGAACACTTTCTATGAATTGGTTCATTTCATGTAAAATAGGTTCTGAACAGTTCATTCACGTATCTGATTGATCCAGTTCAATGACTCAATGATCCAATCACTGGGGTTCTCAAGCTCACTGGAAAAGACAATTTTCTCGCAAAGACATAGTATGACTTCAAAAAAACTTAGGTCTTGTGACCATATTTTATGATACTGTGTTATGCCTCTTGTAACCATTTTGATGATTTTAAATGCATGGGGATAAAAGCAACCAACTACGAAGTCATACAACTGGCAGACTCCACAGGAATATTAAGTGTTTCCCTTCAAATAAATGTGTTAATGCTCAATGTTGAGCTCATACAAGTGTCATTAGAATAAACGGGGAGAAAGCAGAGTAGAAATTCATATTCGAAACCCACTGAGCTTTCAGTGTTAAATAATTCATAGCTGATTTTTTACCATCCAGAGGTTCACAGGTTCATGTTTGTTATCTGTTTTGGGGAAAAAGGGCTGCATTTGAAAAGCACTATACTAACTATTTGATCAAAACATGTTCAACTGCACCTATGAATAGCTCACTGTATTATGAAATATTCAATGTATTGCTTGTTGAATTATTGACAACAAAAGGCTAAATGCTATGGTGACTGAAGGGTGCTTTCATTGCCCTGTCATTCTCTGAGACGGATTGGCAAACTAGCTAACCCATAAATATTCTGTGTTTTTTGGTGCTAGCTCAGGGGTACAAGATGATCCACACTGAAAAACTAACAAAAATCAGCTAGTCCAAGACAAGGCCGGCAATGATATATCTAATTCATTGGGTTTCTACTGCGCTAGATACGCTAGTCTTTGAAGCAAGCGTTCAATGATGTACCAAGTGTAGACTCTGAAAGCTCCTGGGTATCCAAAAAGACATCAAGAAAGGGAAGCATGAATATACGGTCATAAATTTGCAATGCGATGTACAATGAGTGCTAATAAAAGGGTTGCCTTGATTGCAACAGTTGGCAATTGGTTAGCGGCTCTGCTTTACCATGAATATATGCAAATAATTAACAGCATTATGGACAAATCCCTCAAGTAATAATCGGTGGCTTCAGGATTTGATGGATTGTTTATATTTGAATATTAGGGAAAGGGAAATTAGTATCGTTGTAGATGCCAGTGGCATGATTATTTGTAAACAGGGGATGGAAATTTTAATTCAACAATATGTCAGATCCAGGGAGTATTGAAAGATGACCAGGATTAAACAAATTGTCATTCAGAGTTCAAAATGTTTTGCGCAATGAGCAGATAGGACTTGTAGGTCTCCAGAATGGCTGGTAAAACGTGTTTTTGAGCATGTCAAGTTTGCAGGCTTCATGCTAAGAGGAGCTTGACAGCTGTTTTGCTAATTTTTAACATTTTGAACCAACCAAAGAATTTTGACATGGGATCTCTGAATGATGTTCCTGAACAATAAGCTTTTTTCAAGTAACAGTAAAAGAGCCAAAAGAGCTTTGTGTGAAAAAAAAGAGACTGGAAAATCAAATCTGAACTCTGAACAACATTGCAACAAAATTGATTGCTCTTGAAATTTTCGCACGTTAAAAAATAAATACGACCTCACGTTGTGCCAATTGCGTTTACACACTGCCTCCGAAACTTTTGTCCGTCATAAAAAATTCTGATCAGGTTCGATTTTCTGCGTTTTCACATCCGTAGCATGCATTTTGATAGGAAAGGATGAGGAATACGAAAAAACGGAAAAACGCACGCGAAAATTTCGGACTCAGTGTGCAATGACCTTAACTCTAATCCTGCAGACTTCCAGTCTAACACCATGTCTTTTTTAGTACTGGTATAGTGTCCCACTTTCGTCTGTCAGTAGTAACTACAAACTGTGCCATTTTAGTGTAGGAGGCAACCAGCATTAGTGTGCAATACCACCACCTACAATGATGGAGTGTCAACAAGATTGTTACTGCCACTGGATTATTTACAGCATAATCGTATGCATAGTATTAACACTATATTTCACTTGTCAAATATCATGGTTATTGTCAATACCGTAGAAACTGTAGATTATGATACCCCAGTGTTTCCCCTAAGGTTATGGCTTTGGGGGGGCAGCGGCTTTGCGGAGGGGGGGTTCCGTTTTTTCCCGACATAAAAATAAAGGGGATTTAATATTGATAATAACATTGAAGACATTGTATGATTATTCCTTAAAGATAAGGTTTTAATAGTTTTAGTAGTAGTAGCCTATTACGTTCTGCCCAATGTCTTCAAGTGAAACCGAACTTTTATTTTGACGGGTTGCCGTGAATACCTTTACATTTCTGTGTATATGATGTGAGGATAGTTTTTCTCAAATGAAACGCTCGAGTGCTCATGAAGTGACTCTCAGAGCAGTTCTGGAGATGTTGTTCATGTATTTATGTCCTCATTTAGTGAGACGACAGACGTTAATATCACCGCAAGCGTCGCGCGCTTCTGTATAAGTAAACAAACCCGCGTGTCTGCGCCATACATTAACACAGAGACACGCAGAAGTTATATTTAAGTAGTCGTTTTGCGGCTTAATATTTACAAATAGGAGTGGGAGTGTGCTCACTTGTGTGTGCGCTTACGTTTGTGTGTGTGTGTGTGTGTGTGTGTGTGTGTGTGTGCGAACCGGGGCGGAACTCCGCTGTGTGCGCGATACAGAGAGCACGACCATGTAACGTAGAGACAGAAATGACACGCCGTCGTGTAAATAAGATAAATAACATAAGGCTATTTAGTTTGTTTAATAAAAGAACAAGGTATACACCTGTTCTTTAGGGAAGGTAACATTGAATGACTTCTTTTGTGGTCTGGCGCTATAGAGAAAATAAAATTAAATAAAATCAACTTGACCTTCAAGGGGGGCGGGGGGTGCCGTTGGGGGGGTGGGCCGCCCCCCTAAAATAATGGTAGGGGAAACACTGATACCCCAAGTCTGGTTACTGATAATCTTCCCAAGTCGTAGCTCTCAGATCTCATTTGCACATGCACATCAAGACAAGTTGCACCAGGTTTGATGTCAATAGTTCTTTTGTGTCTCGTAACCGATTGTGACGTATCTACTAAACCTCTGCTAAAATCTTTCCTTTTGCATTACATGAAAGAACAAAATTAAAGTGGGTAAATGCTTTCTGGGTGCATTATCAATTCAAAATGATCAAGAGTTACAAGTGCCTGTTGCCGAAACAGTAGCATTAATGAGTAAAGTGAATATTACTCAGTGAGCAACCAAGAACTTAGAAATTAGCAAGTCTATGACTAATTTGTCCCCTGTGGTTCTCTGACAAACCCCAACATTCAGACAGCAGGTCTTCCGTCAGTGTTCATTAACGCAGTCACAACTGATTCCAGAAACCACATGGAGAACTGCTCTACTTTTAATAAACATGAACATAAACTACAGACATTTGATTGCTTTCAGGAACCATCACCGGAGGCCTCACAGCTGTGGTTTCCCTCGATGCAAGCGGCACTTTTTTTCCTCACGTCCCCTTGTTCATAGCACAAAAGCCCCTTGCATTACAAAGCCGCACCTGAGTCATCCTCTACTCGTCTATGAGTCATTTAAAAGCTACAAAAGCCTCCAAGTGCTTGGATGGAGGGGGTCCTCTTTTTACAAGCGTTAACAATGGGTGCATTTTCAGAGGGCTGGAAAACACTTGAGCTTCATGCACACTCTTCTCATTGGGCCGCTGAGGTCACCTCTCTCTATTCAACCCAAACCTACTGGAAGGAGATAATAACCAGACCTGTGTTCAGCATCCAGGGTCCTCTGGGGACGTTCTGTCCTT
Source organism: Onychostoma macrolepis (assembly GCF_012432095.1). Lineage (NCBI taxonomy): Eukaryota > Metazoa > Chordata > Actinopteri > Cypriniformes > Cyprinidae > Onychostoma > Onychostoma macrolepis. The sequence goes on along the minus strand of NC_081158.1, from coordinate 20,604,127 downwards.
ACCAACAATCCATCTTTCCTCTCAACCGGGTCCAGATGCTGTTTTTCCATTGCTAGAGCTGGTGCAGGATGTGTGGACACTGTCATTCCAGTCTATTACTGAAGGTGGCGGGTGGCAGAGTGACAATTAACGTCATTGAGGTGTTCAATAGCAATTGCTTAGCAATGCACAGAATACATGCCAAAGTTACTCACTACTTCCAGGTTTTCTCTTGGCACAAAACATTGTTGATGGGTGTCCCAGGAGAACAAACCTTGGTTTTATTTCAGTTATTGATTGAAACTTTTGGGAGAAATACCAGAGAAAAATAAGGCAAAACATGGATGAAGAAGCACTGAAAAATGTAATCCAATCTAATGTAAATGCATTTCGCCCACAATTTGCTGATGTTAGTCGTCCCCTGTGCCCTGTTATGTAGCTTTTTAGCAGATGCTAGTCCTCTTCACTCCTCATGTATTTTCAGTGACCTAGAGAGCTTCTTATCTAACTATTTCAGCTACAAACCACAGATAACAGCCAGCTGAACTCCTCAATACTACAGGAAAATCGCCAACATGAGGAAACCCTATGTAGTTAGATTTGCATAGCCTTTCCCCTTCAGTGCATAAATAGCTAAAAACACCATACATTTCAATGCTTGTCCAGGCTAGTTTAAGCCAACTAGGGCAGGTGAATCACAACAGCCATGTTGCTAAAAAGCAGCAGTCAAGCCAGCTGACCTGTTTGGTCTTATTTGTAAAGCTCATTATAAGTTTTTTTTTCTGGTTAAGCTAGTTATAAAATATGAATTTATTGAATTTTTTAATCATTACACTCTCAGAAATAAAGGTACAAAAGCTGTCACTGGGGCGGTACCTTTTCAAAAGGTACACTTTTGTACCTATTAGGTTCAAATATGTACACTTTAAGTACTAATATGTACCTTTAAGGTACCAAAATGGACCCTTTAGGTACAAACATGTACCTTTTGAAAAGGTACCGCCCCAGTGACAGCTTTTGTACCTTTATTTCTGAGAGTGTAGGGTAGAGTGTGGGAAAACGCCCCCATGGGGTAAAATGCCCACCTACTGTTTTTCCCAAAATAACCACAAGATGAAGTCAAGATAAATTTAGAAAATATAATATAGAAATATAGAAATTTTCACCATGAAACTTACACTTACACTGCTAATTTTCAGCAGTAAGAAAAAAAGTGTTTTAAAGCTTGTTGTTTTGTAGAACATCACAGTTATATATGATATGAGAAAAAGTAGGGCCTGTAGATAGAGATTACGTGTTATTGAATAAAAAATATAATTATATTTTCAGAATTTTTTTCTCAAACATAGTGTGTGGGGTAAAACGCCCCCAGGGGGCAATGGGCAATTACTGTAATTATTATGTTCTGAACATCAAATCCTTTGTTTTTCCATCAAATGTATTCTAACTAACTGGACTTTATATTTAAAAATGACCTCAAGTTAGCATCAGGTAGCTAATTAGCTAGCCAGTTATCATCAGCTAACATTTATTTTTCAAATAGACTATTATAATTTTGTAATACATAATTATTGATTATATTCTTTTTTAATTTTAAGCTAAAACTGCCTGTACTCTGATTTTTGCAGTAAATGTTTAAAGCAAATTGCTTTGTCAGACTGGGGGGGCATTTTACCCCACCCATGGGGCAAAACGCCCCCTTGGTACAAATTTAATTTTTGTTAAAAATCTAACATGAAAACTCTAAATCCAGACAAAAAATGTAACATAAAAATAAGCGCCATGTCATTGACCCATGTGATAAATTAATCTGATGCAGCAGGATGCAAAAATACATTAAAAAAACACAATTCATGTTTATAATAGTTTATAATTGCATATTTGTATAATTGTACACAGTTTATAAACATGTTTTTTTTGTGTGTGAATTAAAATTCATTTTGATATTTTCGATATGGTCCAGGTATTATAATGAAAAAAAGCTTAATTAAAAGTATGAAATTCTTGACGGAGCAGCCTTGAAATCATTTGAACAACTCAAAGAGAAATATGATTTACCGAACCAAGATTTCTTTAGGTATTTACAAATTAGACATTACCTCCAAAATCATCAAGAACGGGAAAGGCTCTGCTCTCTACCAACAAAAATAGAGCGCTTCTTCATATCAATAACAGAAGGAAAAGTAAAGTCAAAATTCATTTCACATATTTACAAAATATTGCAAGAAGAATTTAAAGGAAATAATTTAGATATTAAAGAAAAATGGGAATTAGAAATGAACACAATAATTACAGACAAGCAGTGGGAGACTTCATGCAGTCAAGGACATAGGGTAACCAGTAGCCCTTTGGATAATTGGAAGGAATTTGGATGGAAAATTAAAATGAGATATTTTAGAACTCCATTCATAACATCAAAATGGAGCAATAATTCAGACGGCTGTTGGAGGGGTTGTGGCTTGGTGGGAGATCACACCCATATATTTTGGGACTGCCCAAGGATATCAGAATATTGGCAAAATGTACAAAAAGAAATAAAAAAATGTCTTTGTATAGATCTACCTCTTGAACCATCATACTTTGTGCTAGGGATACTGCCAGCTGACCTTGAAGAGAATAACCAAACATGTTTGCTGAGAATACTTCTTTTAATAGCGAATAAGGTAATCACAGCCTCCTGGCTGAAGCCACACCCTCCAACGGTTGCACAATGGAGGGAAAGAATCCAAGATGTTTATAACATGGAGCATACAACGGCATTATTACAACTGAAAGCAGATGTTTTCCTAAATAAATGGTCTTCCATTGCCCAACATTTTCATTTGATATGACTATTATGCAGACTATATTTTTCTTACTTTTATTTCATTTATTTATCATTTATCTACCAATGGTCATATGTACTGTAAAAAATTCCGTACTATCTACCAAATGTATGTGTGGTACTGCAGAGATAAGGATCTTTCCCCTCACATATATTCTTGTTGGGATGGAAGATATCTATGGACTGCTATTCTATTTGTAGACTTGCCCACGACACTTTACTGCACTATCAATACTGTACCATCAAAATGTTAAGTCGTGACATACTGTATGACTGCACTTGATAATACGAAATAAAAGAAAAGTTCAAAAAAAAAAAAAAGTATGAAATTCATGAAAAGAAAACCTTTGGCAAAGTTTGCAATGAATGAATGAATGAATTGTCAGAGAGTCACAGTCACCGTCATCAACAGCAATCACCAGATCACAGTCACCTGAGTTCTAATCACCTGCACCTGTGCACCCTCATCAGCACTCCCATAAAGCACCCACGCTCTCTAACATTCATCGTCCGGTCTACGGTTCACCAGCAGAACAGTAACCTGACTCCCTGCATACTTACCTGTGATTATACTTACCTGTTATCTCGTAGACTCTCTTCCCAGACGCTCCTACGATTCCCCACGAAGGATTCCCAAGCTTCCTGGTTCCCGTTCTGCGATCACCCTGCAAACAGAGGATTCAGTCACTCACCGCAAGAATCGAAACCATCAATGGAAAGCCGCTAGGACATGGGCATGTGAGGTTTGAAGCTCCTCCAATGAAGCTCAAGATCGGGAATCTACATAAGGAGGAGATCAAATTTCTGGTACTGGAGGGTTCAACAGTGGATATCATCCTGGGACGCCCCTGGCTTATGCTCCACTCTCCAGAAATCAGATGGGAGTCAAGTGAGATTTCGCTGGAGCGAATGGTGTCAACAACACTGTCTCAAAGAAATTCCACAACCTCCTCTCAAGTCATCCGATGTTCAGGTTGCCTCCACGCTGATTGAGAGTCCCGAGTCAGCCGTAGTTCCCCAAGGGTAGAGTATACCCACTGTCCATCCCGGAGCACAAGGCTATGGAGGAGTACATCAAGGAGGCTCTTAAACAGGGATACATCCGGCCATCTAGTTCTCCAGCGGCATCTAGCTTCTTCTTCGTGGGTAAGAAGGACGGGGGCTTGAGGTCATGTATTGATTATCGTGCCCTGAATTCTCAAACAGTCAAGCTCCCCTATCCACTTCCCCTGGTCCCAGCCGCTCTCGAGGAACTCCGTGGGGCCCGCATCTTCTCTAAGCTGGACCTGCGCAGCGCATATAACCTCGTTCGTATCCGGGAAGGTGACGAGTGGAAGACTGCCTTCATTACTCTTTCCGGTCACTACGAATGTCTCATGATGCCGTATGGCCTTGCTAACGCCCCATCAGTATTCCAAGAATTCATGAACGAGGTGTTCCGGGAGTTTCTTAATCGCTTTGTTATAGTCTACATCGATGACATCCTGATATACTCCCAGAACCTGGCCGACCATCGCCTTCATGTTGTGCAGGTCCTCCAGAAACTCAGGCAACATCATCTGTACCTCAAGCTAGAGAAGTGCGAGTTCCATCTCCCTACGGTGCAGTTCCTCGGTTACATCATCGGTAAGGAGGGAATCCAGATGGACCAGGGGAAGGTAACAGCAGTTTCTGAATGGCCAACCCCTCAAACTGTGAAGGAACTCCAAAGATTCCTTGGATTTGCCAACTTCTATCGTTGTTTCATTAAGAACTTCAGTCTGCTCACAGCCCCACTCACCACCCTGCTCCGAGGGAAGCCCAAGTCCCTGTCCTTTGACTCCAGCGCCCACAAAGCCTTCAAGAGCCTCAAAACCGCATTCAGCACAGCCCCCATCCTCCGCCATCCTGACCCCAATATACCATTCGTGGTGGAAGTGGACGCCTCCACCATAGGGGTCGGGGCCGTGCTGTCTCAGCAGTATGGTGAGCCTCCCAGCCTCCCAGCCTCCAGCCTTGCGCTTACTATTCGAAAAAACTGACCCCAGCGGAGCAGAATTATGACATCGGTAACAGGGAGTTACTAGCTATCAAATTGGCCCTAGAGGAGTGGCGGCATTGGCTGGAGGGAGCCAACCATCCCTTCACAGTCATTACAGACCACAAGAATCTTCAGTACCTCCGCGAAGCAAGAAGACTTAACCCCAGGCAAGCCCACTGGGCCCTATTCTTCACCCGGTTCAATTTCACCATCACCTACCGTCCTGGAAATCACAATAGCAAGGCAGATGCCCTCTCCCGTCTCCACTCACCAGATTCCCCCACAGATCCGGAACCTATTCTTCATCCAGCCCTTATAGTCAACCCCATCATCTGGGACCTAGATAAGGACATCAGAGCCGCCACCCTCACAGAACCTGCTCCGCTGGGAGGCCCAGAAGGGAAGACATTCGTCCCATCTTCCCAACGGCAATCCCTTCTGGGCTCAGTTCACTCTGTACCGGGCTCTGGACATCCAGGCAGCCAGCGGACCCTCTCGCTCCTCCAAGCTCGGTACTGGTGGCCCAGTATGTCCCGTGATGTCACCAGGTACGTCCGCAGTTGCTCAGTCTGTGCCACGTCTTCCACTCCCTGTCAACTACCTGTGGGCAAGCTCGTACCTCTCCCCATTCCTCGTAGACCATGGTCCCACCTAGGAATTGATTTTGTAACCGACCTTCCAGAATCCGATGGGAACACCTGCATCCTTGTGGTGGTAGGCCGCTTCTCTAAGGGATGTAAGCTAATTCCACTCCCCGGCTTGCCCAATGCACTAGAAACAGCTGAATACCTGTTCCACAACATTTTCCGAAATTTTGGAATACCCGAGGATATTGTGTCAGACCGCGGGCCACAATTCATCTCCCACATCTGGAAAGCCTTCTTCCGCCTGTTAGGAGTCACAGTGAGTCTATCTTCTGGTTATCATCCTCAGACAAACGGCCAGACTGAGCGGAATCCAAGAACTCGGACGGTACCTCCGGGCATACTGTCAAGAAGATCAGTACAGCTGGAGCCGTTTCCTCCCGTGGGCCGAGTATGCACAAAATTCCCTCCGTCAGAACACCACCGGCCTAACACCGTTCCAGTGCATACTCAGCTATCAACCACCACTCTTCCCGTGGACGGGAGAGCCATCAGAGGTTCCAGCTGTAGACCACTGGTTCCGAGTGAGCGAGAGAGTGTGGGACTCATCACACGTCCACCTGCAACGGGCAGTGTGGAGACATAAAGGTGGAGACGGGTGTGGTTATCTACCCGTGATCTGCGACTCCGCCTGCCCTGTAAGAAGCTGAGTCCCCACTACATTGGTCCGTTCAAGATCCAGAGGCAGATCAACGAAGTCACGTACCAGCTCCAACTACCTCCCAGGTATCGAATTCGCCCCACTTTCCACGTGTCCCTACTTAAAACCTGTTCCTCTCTCACTCCAGACCAACACGAGCCAGACGAGCCTCCTCCTCCAGAGATCCTAGAGCAGCCATCCATCTACCAAGTCCATGAGATCATGGATTCACGGCGACTGGGAGGTCGACTGGAATACCTAGTGGACTGGGAAGGCTATGGACCGGAGGAACGATCCTGGGTGGCCCAGGACGACATCCTTGACCCCATGTTACTGCAGGAATTCCATCACAACCATCCCGATCGTCCCGCACCCAGAGGTCGAGGTCGCCCCCGTCGCCATGTAAGGGCGTCAGGAGCCACCCCTGGAGGGGAGGGGGGGGGTAGTGTCAGAGAGTCACAGTCACCGTCATCAACAGCAATCACCAGATCACAGTCACCTGAGTTCTAATCACCTGCACCTGCACACCCTCATCAGCACTCCCATAAAGCACCCACGCTCTCTGACATTCATCGTCCGGTCTACGGTTCACCAGCAGAACAGTAACCTGACTCCCTGCATACTTACCTGTGATTATACTTACCTGTTAACTCGTAGACTCTCTTCCCAGACGCTCCTACGATTCCCCGCAACGGATTCCCAAGCTTCCTGGTTCCCGTTCCACGATCACCCTGCAAACAGAGGATTCAGTCACTCACCGCAAGAGCCCCATTGGACTATATCATTCACCAAGTTGCTCACCTCGGACTCACGTTATATTCCATCACCAGTTCCAGTCAATAAACATCATTGTCTTTCACTTACCCTTGGTTCACGTCTCTGTTTGTGACATGAATGAATGAATATTATTATCATTAAAATTTTATTATTATTATTAACATTTTAACAATATTAACACATGCATTATTGTTATTATTAGTATTATTGTTATTAATGTTAATGTTAACATTAGTTAACGACATTATTTAAAATGAGCTAACAAATAAACAGTACTTCTACAGCAGGGTTCCTCAATTAGTTTTCGCAGAGGGCCAAATTCTGCCAACAATACCAAGCCAAGGGCCACTGACCTTTCTCTCTCTCTCTCTATATATATATACATATATATTCATTCTTATTATTACAATTATTATATTACTGTTGCTTTTGTTAAAACAGTCACAAGATGGTCACAAGATAAATATTCAGATTTTTCCCTCAGTAGTCTGTTTTATTCAAACAATTATGAACATTTTTGCATTTAGATACAGAAGAACTTTGCCTGTTGAATATTAAAAACAAATGAACAAACAAAAAATCTGGATCTCCATGTCTGCCATGCAAATCAACTGTTCCTGCTCATCTCCAGATCGGATATCTTCTCTCTACTTTCCCTAATTGCAGATTCAATTATTAGATCTGTCAGCATTAATATTTTAATACTTAGATTTTTTGGGGGAATCAAACTGTAACACCGTGTGTCCCAACCAGACATGACACAATAAAAATTATCTTTTCCATGTCATTTTTGTCCTAACCACCCGCGACAGCGACACGTGACGACAAGCGACACGGAATTCTATTTTAGAAATGCTTTTTTTATTTTCTGCGACGTCGCGGCAGGAACAACATACAAAATACGACAGTGATAATCTCAGGTAATGATTATGTGCATAAAGTGTCTAATGTGAGTTTGAATATTATTTTGTGTGAGGTTTATAGCCATAGTGCAAGCAACAATAGATACTTTACCTCAGATCTTGAAAATAAATGAAAGCAAACATACGTTAAAACTGTGAACTAACTGCGAACCAACATCCATAACAAAGATGGTATCAGCGACACACTCACTCAAAAATGTTCAGTCCATTCACATTTGAATCATCTATTTTCCGTGTCCACTTTTCTTTTCTTCACACTCGCCATGTTTTTGCTGTCACATAGTATCTACACTGGATGCGACAAAGCATTGCAAATAATGTGAACTTTGTGTCAGTATGTCATAAATAGAACGAGTCATCAGTTTACTGTCGGGGATTTGTCGCGCAGCGCAGAGCCACATCCAGTGTAGACAGCATCACTGATTATAAGAAGTTCTACGTCACGCTGCAGTTCTACGTCATTTTGTTGCGTCACGCCGCGCCACTCACATCCGGTCGGTGTAGACACGATGTAAGTTAATGTTGCTTTCTGATGCTGTGTTTGAATTTTCATGCAACATTTTTCTCTCGCGGGCTGCCTATTGAGGAACCCTGTTCTACAGCATTAATTATTCTCAGTTTTTCATTTCAATATAGCATATAAAAATAATAATAATCTAATAAATATTTGAAAAACTTTTGTTCAAAGTCATGGGGTATAAACATGCAGGGGGGAAAAACATATATGCTATTATATATTATAAACATTATTATACATCTCAGGTTCAAAAAAGTTCAATGCCCAGAGTTTCCCCAAGTAGGAACGTGCACCAGCCAAGCTACTGCCATTGTGACAAACAGGAATGCTAACGGATAGCTCCAGCTATTATAACCCTCCTTGAACACCAGCTTTCCACATGGGGGAACAGATTTCAAACGACAACAAACGCTGGTGAGCAGAGAGCATAACTGAAATTCGCACAGACCTGAGCAGACAAAGTAAAATATATGTCATCCAGTTCAGCCCAAGTTAATTCGGATTTTTAGATTGTTTGTTCGAGGTCAGACTGGCCGTAGTCGCCCATACTGGGCTGCGGCAATATCAGCAAGAGTGATGAAATGTGCTGGGAGCACCATGGGCATTTAAAACGTCTTCAGCACAGAAGTTTATTGATTTCTCTGGAATCGTTTGGCTGAATGTCAGGCCATCCTGAGGCAATGCCATTAACGTGAGCTGCCAAAGGGAAGCAACGGCCTTCAATTTGCATCTTAATCTCTCACACCCTGTGTGCTCAGATGAAATCTCTGGAAATGTCTGGGCGGATGTAAAGTCTGTGTTGTTGGGTAAAATGATTTAGTGGAAAGGTATGTCAGTGTTGAAATATCAATCAAATTTGTCTTGGTCGGAATAGCGAATTCAAAGAAAAGTGTGGAAATATAACTGAAATCAACAGTTCACACCCAAATATTACCCAGCTGCATAAGTTAACATCCAAATCCATCTATTTAGAGCACACCGTCTGGCCTCAGCTAAATCCACAGGGGTCAAAGGTCAGCTCTGCCACCCTCGTGAGCTGTTCAGCTCCATGGTTTCTTTACTTTTAAGCTAAAAAGAACCGTGGAAGTCCAAGCTAAATAAATCAGCTCAGACAGCAAATGTTTCTATTTCATATTTTAACAGCCTCTCTGCATTGCACTGCACTTTAACGAACAAATAAAGATGAAATATTTCTCATATCAGCACAGCTTTACGAGTCTGCTTGGACCTTACGGACATGCCATAACTGAAGAAATGGCCAGTGCTCACTTAATTGAACACGGGAAGGTTTTAGTGCACTTCATTATTTACAAATATGAAAGTCCACAGCACAGGAATGAATAACTGCTTTAGACAAGCACTGGAGTGTTGTGATAGTGTTTTATGCAGTATGCTAGTTACTCCTGCATTAATGGTGCGCATCTCTCACCTCAGAAGGGCAATGGTGTATGAAATCGTCCACATGCAGCTTTCATTGCCTGCAGTTTCCTGATGCAAGTTGTCCCCTGTATATACAGTTTTTAGTTTAGTGCATTCACACCAAAGAGCTTCTTATCACTGGGGTATCGATACACCCCCACAACATGACCCTATATGGGACCTCTTTATACGATTATAAGCCGAACAAATGGAAGATAAAAATTTAATTAAAAATAGACTGCCTGTTTCCATTTGGCTTCATTTTATAATTTCAATTAAATTTTCAATTTAATTTTAGTTGACTTATTTTTAGTCATTTTCTTATGTGCTTTTGTCATTTACACTTTTTTTATATTCCTAATTAAAAAAAATAATAATAATTCAATTTTAGTTTTTATTTATTTCCAGTGCTTCAACATTACCAAAAATTAGCAGCATGCCATTAAATCTTATCTACAAATTGCAGCAACAATCCATTGAGATCAGCCAGCCAAACACATCAACATTACAAAACAATCCCTATTATGAGGATTCAGATTTGTGTAATTCAATAATCAATTGTCAGTTGCTATGCTTTCAAATGAAAAATGAACACACCACATATTGTTTTAAATTAAATACAGCCATGCTAAAAAGACACATTGATCGGAAAGACTGAACAGAGACTGTGTGACATACATCCATGCAATTTTTGTTGAGAAAGTGCTTCCATTTCTGTCACTTTAACCCTGAGCAACAATGATGAGAATTAAAGGAATAGTTTACCCAAAAATGAAATTCTGTCATCATTTGCTCACCCTCATGTCATTCAAAAAAAAGTTTTTTTTCTTATGTCAAACACAAGAGAAGATATTTTGAAGAAGCAAACAGCAGCTGTTTGGTAGGGAAAGAAATACTATGGAAGTCAATGTGGACCATCAATTGTTTGATTACCAGCATTCTTCAAATTATCTTCTTTTATGTTCAACATGAGAAAGAAACTATCCCTTTAAAGGCCCACAGAAAGCGTGATCTAGGTCATTCAAAGAAAGACGATGGGAGATCTAAAATGCTAATGTTCATCACGCCTGACCTGGCAAGGATTTTACTCTGCATGGCAGTAAAGGTGTTAACACTAACCAACAGCTTGCGGCCGAACGAGAGCTACAGTCAAAATGACAAATGTGCTGACACTACAGTCTCGCCACTGCAGCTGCATCATGGGTAAGATAGGGAGCTAATAAAGAGTGAAAAGGATACTGAAAAGAGAGGAAAGATTGTTCTCATTCTTTCAGTCTCTCGCTGAAATGAGTTCATTTGACCCCTTAAAAATAAATGAGGCCACATATCATTTTATCACAGCATTTTAAATAACAAAGGCCATTTGTCAGCTTGTATATTGATTTTGTAAAGGACAAATCTGCATGGTGTCCGAACTACTAATGGTTCCCTTCAGACATGCCCTACATATGTGCCCATTCTGTGTGGTGAGAGTGGGGTAGGTGCAATATTAGGTAACATTTTACAACATGTAACCATAATGTAACCATCATTTAACAATATTCAAGCGTCAATCAATGTATCCCTATTCCACAATGAAATCTACATGCTGCACAAAGCAACAGAATCTTGGGTAATTTGAGTCATTTATGTTCAGTCAATCACCTGACTCTATAATTACGTACATGTACATCTACTTTACAAATGACTCTAGTGTGACATTAGCATGTTGCTAGGCTAACAACTTAATAAGTGTTAGCTATGTGTTTTTAAGCATAAAACACATATGAACACACACACGTAGCCTAGATGATTCTTTTCAGCTCTGAATAAAATATAACCGATGTTTCCTTCAATACCATTTACAACACTTTTTCACTTATTGCATTGGATTGATGTGATGAATGTACTGTACGGCATGTTACAGGCAGCATTTCTTTTGCACAAATCAAAATGATTTCACAAATCAAAATGATTCAGATTCACATTTCAATTAAATAATGATTGGATCTATCAGGTAAAGTACATGTACAGTACATTTTTCCTGAAGAAAATAATCTCTCAACTGACGCTGTAAACTATACAGGGAACCCTGTCACAGTTGGTGCATTGCTATAACATTATAGAGATTGAAATTAACAACTGCTATTTTTTAGATATAATAAACAACACTTAAATAAAAAAATGAATTTGTATGCAAGCATTTAAATTGCACAATGTTATTATTTCAACTATTTTTATATCAGCATGTAATTTTTATATCATTTGTTGTTTAAATATAAACCTTTAAATGACAGATGTCATAAACTGGACTTAGTTAAACAATAAATGAGATGTCACTAACAGTAAAAATATAATGTCTATTATTACACATCTCTGTGGAATACTTGATTCTGATTGGTCAGTCGCAACTTTCCAAGGTAGCCACCGTTTTTCCTCGGTAACAACCAGCAAAAGTTGATAGCACAGGCTCATCCTGTTGAGGCTCGCTATTGTTGAGTTAAATCGAGTTATAAAGTCCGAAATACAAAACATAAAGTTGCATTTGCGAGAAAAAGAGTCTCAAAAAATTATTCTGAGACAAAATAGGTAACGTTAAATGTAAAATGTTATAGGTTTAAATAGTATTTCATGCTGTAACTGTAGGGCAAATATAATATATTCCCTATGATCTGTATATGTGAATATTATGTAGACCAATTGTTTAAATCAAATTTATGCTTTAAAAGTTGAGTTATCATAGCAGGTTTCATTCATTAGCCTGTCCGTTTAAACGTCTGCGCTTTAGCCTCAAATGGCGTTTTTGACGACAGTATTCTATAAAAATGATTTGCATTCCGATTCTGACATCCAAAGGCACAACAATACATTTTATCTCTTATTCCGTGGATTTTTCCCGTTTCACTCCACTTGTTACTGTGTGTTTCTGCCACCACAATGCACGCGCAGCTGCGAGCGACGTAACTGTGATGTCTACACTAAATTGGTCTATAGTGCAAATATTTAGCAAAATATTCCAATGCAGAATGTTGTACTGTTCTTTTAAAAATAGGTTCTAATACTCCTTCATGTTAATTTTGTGATTTTATTAGTAGTAAAGAGGAAAAGATAATCAGATAATCAGCTTGAACTGAGGTGGCTACAAAGATCTGTCAAAATGATTTGTTAAAGACTGCCAATGCAGCATTTATAATTTAAATCTCATGATGAAATGAGCATTGTTTCATATCAAAGGTAATAAAGCACAAAGCTTATTGCGATTACTTGATGGCAGGCACACACTTTTGCATTCTTAATATATTGTGTTGAGTTAAAAACAACTTAAGAATGCATCTCAAGATCATTCTGTTCCATTCTTCTGTGCTTTCTCTAGGTATTTTTGAACTTAAGAATGCACTCTATATGAACAACCCATAAAAAACGCATCTGATCAGAGCATTGAGGACATGACCCTAAACGACCCCAATTATACAGGTCTTCCTTAAGACCGACTTGTTTGGACACCAACTGAGTATGATTATGACAATATGTAGATCTGCGCATCCCTAGTGCGCACACACGTGGGTCGCCGTGCTTTCGAAAGCTAACTCATCCTTTTAATCGGCGTGGAATCCATCAAAGTGGGTCAAACTCCCTCCCATCTGCCCCACTGAGATTTTAATGCACAAGGCCTGATTAAAACACATACATACACACAAAGGAAAATAGGCCACACTTTGCTGCTGGATTCGGGAAACTCCTACATGGATTTTCATGAAGGACATTTGCGAGCAATTACGCTGGGTGCCACGGCGGTGAACGAAAGGTCAAGTGGTACAATTCCCAAAAGGCTGCTTGCTTGAACACTGTAAACAAAATGCCTTTGTTCTGTTCTTGACTGGTAATGCTTCGATATTGCAATCAGCACAGTTGTGTGCATGCAATGTGTTTGTGTGTGTGTGTGTGTGTGTGTGTGTGTGCATGCATACAATCACCCAGGATATGACCTTGTAGAGACAGTATAAGGAGAAGGAGGCGGCGGACGGCTCATTGGGAATCCTACCACTCAATACGGCGGCTGTTGCAATGGAAGTTCTATATTTCATTAGTTGGACTAGCTTGGGGGAAAAAAACAGCTTTTTCTAGTGTAATTTGAGCTAAAGAAGCTCTAAAGAAGCAATATAAAAATATGAGATACTATACTATTGTCAGGATTGGACCTGTTTTGTCATGTGTTTCAGTTCCTGTTTTGCCTTATTTGGTCACCTTCCTGTCCTTGTTTAGTTTGATTATTAGTTGATTCCCCGCACCTGTCTGTCCCTCATTATCCTGTGTTTATAAGCCCCAGTCTGTTAAGTTTGTGTTTGTCGGGTCTACTTGTTTTCTACGTGTGTTGCTCAAGCTCCTGTTGTGATTATTCCCAGTGTTTCCTTGATTAAAGACTGTTAAACGTTTCCTCGTGCCTCCAGCGTGCTCCCTGAACAGCGTACTGTGACATATATATATATATATATATATATATATATATATATATATATATATATATATAAATAGGATTCATGATGTACTTGCTTTTATATACATTCTGAACAAAAAAAGTTATGGACTGAATCTTTGAAAAAAAAAAAAAATTAAAACATTAAAATGTATATTTATAATCTATTTTTATTTATCATATATTACTTAAAATGTATTTATATATTTAAATATTTAAATAACGTCTAATTAAAATTTTACTATATTAATTAATAGTATACACACACATGTATATATATATATATATATATATATATATATATATAGTAAATATATACAGTAAAACATATATAGTAAAATTTAAATTGTAAGATATATATATATGTGCTGTCTAAAAAGTAGAGCGTTAACGCAGGCAATTAATTTTTTCATTTTAACGCGTTAAAATTATTTCGGATTATTAAGGTTATTTATTATTATTGGGCCTAGGGTTGGCCACCGCACTCATAACTGCTGTTTCTGTCTGTTTTTTTCTTGACAAGAAGTGCATTTATTCAGTCGCAGAACGTCTTTACGATCACACCAATCCGGAGACGTTTCAGACGCGCGCTCCAGCTTCACTTCAGCGCCAGGCGCGAGTCAAGCAAGCATGGAAACCGGTGCACGCTATAGACTGTATCAATTCATTTCATTTATATATATATATATATATTGGCAAACAACTTTTCAGTCCATTCGCATCAATAATTAGGAACTGTGTCTGAAAACGCTGCCAAGAGTGAACTATCGTACCTTAAAGGAAGATAATTGTCACAATTATTACAATTGCATTTATCAAACATCCCTGTAATACTGTAATTTCTGTTTCTTTGGTAAACTGGGAAACAACAAATACAGAAGCAGAAATGAGTTGTTTTGGGTGGTGTCACAGCACTACAGTCATAATAACAACGCTTCTTGGTTCAAAGAACACCACCATCGCGTCAAAGTCATGAGTCGAGCCCTGCTGGTCTAATCCATGTGCACATCTGCTGTGGGGAATCGCCACCGTAATCCCATATGGGCGTAAATGAGAAAGAAAGAGAGAGGGGTATCTTTAAGGTGGAGTGTTGACTTGAGGCAGTGATCCTGTGGATATGGCACTCTGGCACTGAAAGACTATGGCCCTGGTCCAACACCTAGTGAGCTGCCTTACTGTCTATTGTCCATCGGCAGCATCCTAGCCAAAATGGAACCTTAAACATGACTGCTTTGAAGCACTCTTCAACACTCTATTAACAGTCATCCATGAGCGTCACACAAACAGTGCTCCTCACTAGTACAACATACTCCACTGTTTATAGTTGATAGCATTACAATCTAGTATTAGCATGTTGATAAGCTGAAGAATGTATTTCTGTAAAGAAAGATTCAAAGGACAGACATATATTGGATGAAACTGAGCATTTTAATTAGATTGGACTATTTTAATATTAAAACTTTTAAAAAGTGTAATAAAATATTTTAGTGGTCAGGGCTCGTCAATAAGGATTTTTTTCTGCTTGTCCAGTCAGGTAAGTGAAAAAAGTTATTTTACATATTTTTTCAAGTTTAGAAAATTTTAATAATAGCTCAAAATCAAACTTATTATAATTGCAGAAGAAACTCCAAAACAGCAGTAAATTCATTAAAAACTATTTGCTGGAAAATGACAGCATATGACAAAAAATGACTGGTTTGTAATTCCCTTACTAATGCTACCAAGATTATCACAAAAGAGTCAGCAAATTTCAGCAAAACACTGACAATTTTAAAATGTTAACAAGCAGAATTTTGCATCAAATCCCAGGAAGTTTGTGAGGCATAAATATGCATTCAAAAAAAAAGGAAAAGAAAAAATATATATACCATTGACACCAACTGACCCAAAACTCTCTCTTACTGGCCCCATCCTCATTAAGCACTGGTGGTGATTTCAAAGGCAAGTGAGCACACACCTGGTGACTGGTCAAATATATTTCAAACAGGCTTCATACGCTGTGATCTGGGACTGGTTGTTGCAGACAATCTTGCCAACTCATAAGAAGCATGCATCTTGTAGTGTATACTTGGCTTAAGGCAGCACACTTTAGCAGGAAATCCTTTGGAACAGCCCTTGGTTCATTAACACACCTACAACGCCTAAAAATGGGGTTCGGGATTTGGAACATTGTCTCTGTAAACCTGAGGCGTGTCAAATGAGCTTTTAAACTGGTAAAGCCTTTCTACCTCCTCATTCCGCCAACAGGCACAATGCAAGCGACTGCACAAATATAAATAGCTGACTAATTACCATTACCACAGCCCATAACGTTCTATCAGCCCATAAATGCACTGACGACTGCATCACATCTGAACTCAGAACTGCTATACATGTGCTTATCGGCCTCTTCATATGCAACGACGAAGCTGATTATGATTTGAAATCACAGTGCTAACACAGCACTGTGCTGACATACAGTTATACCCCAATCCAACTCCCCCGTGCCAATCGCTGCAGTGCCCAAAACTGCTGGCTGAAACAAAACGAAGAAGTTGCACTTTTAATGAAGAGGCGCGGCCCCATCATCCGTTTTTCCTGACACTTGGCTGGAGTGGCATTGGAGCGTGTCTGCTCAAAGATAGAGAGAAGAGTGAGAGAGAGCTCAGAAACTGTGTGATTGCTTTGACCAAATGCTCATGAGGGAAAAGAAAACAGAGTGACAGGACGGCAGTATACCCTAGTGAAAAATAAATATACTAAAATGTATTTGAAATACATTTATTTCAGGATACGTACACTTCAAATACATTTACATATTCTTTACAAAATTATAATAGCCTATTTGAAACATTTTGTTAGCTGATGCTAACTGGCTAGCTAATTAGCTACCTGATGCTAACTTGAGGTAATGTTCAGAACAGAATAACTACAGTAATATCCCATTACGTTTTACCCCACTGACTATGTTTGAGACAAAAATTATGTCATTCTGAGAATACAATTATATTTTTCTTAAATAACAAGTAATCCCTATCTACTGTTCTCATATCATATATAACTGTGATGTTCTACAAAACAATAAGCTTTAAAACACTTTTTTTTACTGTTGAAAATTAGATAATTTACTGTGAAATACGTTATCCGTTAAATGTATTAAATACATTACTTTTTACTAGGGTATGCCTAGACTCTTAAAGTGCTACTACTGATTATTACTGATTACTAAAATAAAACATAAAATAAATAATAAAATAAAAAGAACATTTTCAATACAACAAAAAATGGGTGATGGTTTAAAGGAGAAGCATTTTCAGAGAATTCTATGCTAAAATACTAAAGATAAAAAAGAAAAAAATACTTGTATTTCACCTGCAGTGAAACTCAATCATAAACAATAAAAAAAAAAAGAAACTGTTTGCTTTGTCCGCTCTTTTTGAACACCTGTGTGAACACCCACCCTAAACAATTTTACTGATCGGGGTCTGGAGGACCCTAAACATTTGAGATATCCTTTAGGGAGATTAATCATGACATAAGTTGTTTTTGAAAACATTTTGCACAAAACACAATCATTGAACAGCTAAATCCTCCCTGAGCCAGATCCTTTAAAGTGCTCTGGACTTCCTCATATTATGTTTGTTGCATCCGACATGATCAAACCCAAGCTTCTGAATAAGATATCCATATTAACCTCTCTTTTATAAAGCAACAAAAGCACTTTGTCTTTGCCTTGACCTTTGATTAAATAGAGGGTTTAATTGAATACATCATTGAACTGAATGGAGCAGCAGCGGTGGGTGGACTGAATCAGGCCTTTGCTTTGTGACAGCATGTAATTTGTATTTACCAAAGTGCCACCTGTGGTCCAGAACAAAGATCTACCTTGCTGTCAAATTCTGAACTGTCAAACACCAACATCAGAGATTGCAGTGGGAGCACAAACGTTTACGGCACAAAATATCGCACATGGACATTTCCTAATTACCGTATTGACCCGAATATAAGACAATGTTTTTTCCTTGGAAATACATCTGAAAAAACGCGTTCATCTTATATTCGGGGTCTAGACTTTGACATGTCAATAATACACCCACAACAATAGGTGGCGCCAAAAACGCATAAAACGAGTGTGCCATGAAATATGTAATGTAATGTGTGTTTTAAAGATCGCGAATGAAAACAAATGAAAAAAAAAGCTTACAGCAGCATGATCGTGACTGTCATGTTAGTCTGATGGGACCAAACTTCCTCTGTAAGTGATTTTAAAACATAAGACAGTACCCAGATTTGAAGACTACAATAAGATTTCACGTCTACTGATAATAACATTTTGGTAGGCTACTATGAGATGGATAGCCTAATTGTTATATAATTCAGATGGGCTACCTGTTATTTCAATGGTATATCAAAATTTTCCAATGTCATTGTTGGTACATTTTACCAGTATTTACCATACTTTCAAAACAAAAATTAGAATTGGAAAAATATGCAATATGCAAATAATTTAAGAATAAATGTGTTTAAAAAAAAAAACAAGATTTGGTTTTCAAAAAGCCTTTTTCCAACAGGTACATCTGGAAAAAGGGGGGACAGTGAACCAAATGAACTGACACTTTCTCAAATAAGTAGCAGCCGTTATCTAATATTAGTCGTTTAATTTGTTTAATGAATATAATATGGCTGTCATCCTCACTGCAGCCTCCATCTCAGGAAATACATGATTGAAAGGGCTTTTCCACGCTAATCAGGTTTGATTGAACAAGGTTACATCACCACGGACCCTGGCAGCGAGAGCCCTGCAGACAAAAGGACAGAGCACTGAATCATGGGTAATCAAAGTCCGTGCTGTGAAATGATGAGATAAATTTGTATGGAAGGTGATGGCTTCAAACAAGTTGAGTGACTCAGGACAATTCTAATGCATTAGATCTCCATAAGACGTCTCCGAGACAATGGAAGTCGTACTTAAGATGGATACGACTGCCATTAAAAGTATTAGAGTCGTGTGAGGATCACCGTCCTTTTGTTTCCAAGCAACAAAAAGCGCTCTTTCTCCTTTACATAGGCTACATAAAACATTTAACATCAAGTCTTCTTTATGTCTTTACCTATATTAAAGAAAATTCTTTCATCATATATACTCAAACTAATGTCCCTTTAACACTTAGAATCCTTAGTCACCTAAATAATTAAACTTCTCACAAGTAACCTTCACCAACACCAGACACCAGTGCAAGGTTTCCAGTCTGACTGGTTTAGTATTCTGGGCTGGACTGAGTCCTGTGTGAGAAGGGTCAAGCCATTAGTGTGATTAAACCTACACCCCCTCTCTATTTCCATCACAATCTCTCTCCATCCATCTCTCCAATAATGTTCTGACATGTCTCTCACCCACATCATTTCTCATCTCCTTCTCATTACTTGGCCTTTAGCAGGACAATTACAATACTCCTTAAACGGACAGTCCCCCTTGGCCAATCTGGGGTCTAGTGCGCATAACTGTGATCAGCCTCTGCCTGGATCAGTTTGTGGGTCACCTGTATGTCACCTGTGCAACTGAAATCTTGCAACAAGGTACATATTCTACACATTTGGCATCATAATTAAGTTATATAAATATATACATATATATTTATGTCATGACAACTCTCGGAGGGATTGTGTACATAACAATGTTAATGTATTTGGTCTTGGCGGAATAGATCTGCAACGCTGCTGCTGCAGCAGAGTAAGAACCGAGACTTGCTACTGCTAATACATCAACAACATGCTGCTGTGAGCATGTAAGAAATACTGCTGCTGCAAATATAACATTCATGAAATAACCCCATATAGCATGCATGAATCACCTCGTAGCAGATCTATACAGGTGGAGCTGGGGAAGGTGGAGGGTCTCTGAAGCAAGCTGCAACTGCTAAAGCAAACACTGGTCATATATTTGAATGTTGAGCAGCGAGCTCATTGGCTACTGATACAGGAGAGAACCAATCAGCTGTGCCATGTGATGATGTCATTAGGTCAGATTGAGTTAGACCTATCGGACTGCACCATCTAGAGTTTAATGTATAGAACTCTGTATATACACACACACACACACACACACACACATATACATATATATAGAGAGAGAGAGAGAGAGAGAGAGAGAGAGAGATTAAGATAAATTACTTCTTGTATTGCTGACATGTAAATCACTTCAGATAAAATAAAATAAAAATATGAAAAAAGTAAATGTATTCTATTATAATGATATGAATAACTTTAATTTTAATATTAATCAAATATTTTATTTTAAATAAAAGGTTATTTTAAATAAAAAGTAAATAAAATGTTAATAACATCTATTTTATTTTTAACTGCCATGCTCCTCACCGTTGTTATTGGAAAACAGCGATCAGCTTCCATTAAACAAACCAAAGACCCCCACAACCTCTCATTTTCCGACTAATCCCAATGGATAAGCCAGGAAGCCACCCTTCACTGGCTTTTATTATATGTGCCCAGGCAAAACTGCACTGGCTATGAGGGGAGAGGCCAAGGTAATGAAATTATGCTCTGACACAGCCCCAGATGGCAAGGGCTTTACATTTTTTATATTTTCCTTTTTTTATGAGAAGAGCTGTTTTACCTATAGAATACAATCTGTAATCCATTTATGCTACGAATTCTGTGCAGGATCAGTGAGCTAAATCACTATTGGTTTCAACTTAAATTTCCCATATTACAGCAGTCAGGTGTGCACTAATACAGAGTCTATCATTGATGCTATATTTGTTCCTTGATTCATGCAAACACCATTAACAAAACAAGTCTTGTGCTTGAATAATCCTACATACCTACATACACACACACTAACCCACAGACATACACACTGCTTTGGAGAATGCTTTGCTTCGCCAACACTAATATTGACTCTGCGCAGTGTTTGCCAGGTCTGTGGGGAGGAATGCAGGAGAAATAGTGAAAAATATCATCTGTACAACAATACAGAGTGCTAGAAACACTCTCATGAAATTAACATCAGTCTGATCAGAAAGCATTTAATTATATGTGTGAAAAATATTGAGGCAGAAAAAGCAAGTGACAATGGAAACGGTCACGAAAAGCAGGACAAATCAAAGCAAAATGCAAATAATAACATTCAACTAACCATATAATTGAGTGTAGTTAGGATGGCAAGTCATTTGTTATTGACGTCAAAGGCTGTCCAATCAAACTCAAAATCATCTATCGCTTGGGAGAAGATTCAAATTATGTGGATAACAACATGGAAAAAACTGTCTAAAAACAAAATGCAAATCAGACTACAATAATACAGGTGATGTGCAATGTGTTTTGTGCGGTTCATGGAAACAGCAAAAATCAAGAAACAGCGGTATTCATGCATTTAAAAAAATTGTCAATTGCTCATTCTAACCCAGGAAAAGCAAGATTTGCTACATGCCTGGAAAAAAAGTTCACTGCAGTATCCAGCTGAAATAAACACTAGAAGCAGTAAAACACCCCCCAAAAAAGATGTTTATGTTTACAGGGGCATATTATCAATTAATAAGGATTAATTTTGGGTGGTTTCTTACACAACACTATACTATCAACTAAAACACTTTTAGCACAGTGCATGATTTGTAAACTAATACATTTTACCATTTGCGTCACATAGGCTTTTCTGTTGTAGTAAACTTGCTCTGTAGCTCACCTGGTGCAGCACTGCAATTGCGACGTGGTGTGCTCAGGTATGAGACCAGTGAAACACGAGTCACGACACTCCACAAAAAGGAAGGTAAAATGAAGTTGCGGTCTGATCTCACATTTGCTTTTGTTAACATTATCGGTTAGGTTTAGATTAGGGTTTAGTGCAGGTGGCATGTTATTTCCAAATGTGTTAGAGATTAACCTGTTTGTACCATTCACCGACATTTCATTTCTGAATTGCTGTAATACATACAACAACCAACATAAAACATTGCCAGATTCATGTCCAGCTGTTTTGGATAAAACTAAACACTAAGTAGCCCCACTCACTGGACATTTCACTTTAAAACTGCCACGAAAAGAGCAACAGCATAATATTTTACAACCATTTTGTACCCAAAAGCATGATTTGTTTTATGACACTGGGCTGTTTAACAAACCTCTATAAGCAATACAAACATAAAAAAATATATATTTTGCTTATAGCACCTCTTGTGAACGTGTCGCCTGAAAGTGTAGCGAAATGCACCTGAGAAATGTATTTCAGGTTTTGCAGAAATGTAGCCAGTGTCATGTATTTCTAATGAGTCTGGGTTGGCCTCATGTTTATAATTTGATTTTTTTGGGTTTATGAATTAATACAAAATAAAGATTAATTTCAATTTGTCCATTTGCTTTAAAGCAGTGGTTCTCAACATTTTTAACTCTGACACTGTCCAACACAATATTCGAAGGCCCCATAAATAATCAAATAATAATATAATTTATAACATAATTAATATATAATAATCCTGCGGCACCCTTGGAAGTTTGCTGATACCCCCTAGTTGAGATTCTAGTACTGTTTAATCCTCCAAATGTAAATTCTGTCCTGAAGCAAAACCAATCTCGAGACCCACTGCAGTAAACAACTGTGTGGCTTTCAAAGCCCCAACTTGTCTCTGCGGTGCATGCTTAGATTGTTCAGATTGTTCATGCTGTTGCTGTACCTGGGAAACAGACTGTCAGGACAGAACATAGACCATGCTGTTTAATTCGGGGGAAAATCTCTCAGGCAGTTTTCCATGGAAAGCACCTCTCTACTAATAATGAGACAAGCTGATACTGCACACAGAGAAACATGGCATAATGAATACACACTCACTCAAAATGAGCAAAGCTGAAAACAACTGGAGGTTAACCACGCAGCAGTATTTTTAGCGCACAGGGTAACCAAAAATAAACCTCTATAATCCACAAACAAATATCAATACAGATGGTTAAACAAGCATCTGCAGCACCTGTTGAAAAGCGCTCCGATTAAATCATCATCATCTCTAAAACCAGTCTTTCACTGATATCATCACTGGCTTGGTTACCATGGCCTCCCATTACAAAAATCAATATAAAGACACTGCCCTCATTCCAATGCATGAGATTTGGGTCACAGCTGAGCAGTGCATGCAATTCAGCATATCAAGACAATCTATCACTGGTGCATATTAATCAAAGAGACTGACCATTAGACCAGGGTATCACATAGGTGAGTTTATTGTTATGCTATATTATTACACAACTATTAATTACTAATTAATAACAACACCAACAACACCATATTTCCAGACAAAACAACAGTTTGATATTTTGGTTACCTTTTCCATCATTTTGGATGTTTCATTAATTGTTTTATGATATAAACGTTGCTGATCTATAATATGCAAATTCTACAGGACGTTTTTTTCTTCTTTTCTTTTTGTGTGTGTAGCCAAGACATTAAACTGTGTGTTTATACAGCAAATAACTTTCAACATTAAACCTATTCTGAGAAATATTCACTGGAGTAAAAAGTGTGGCTAGTCTGCTTCTCCTATCCATAACCTTCTTGAACATAATAAAACGTATTGTTTTAGCGAAACTTTAAGATTAAGATTAAGATTACCTGACTTGCAGATTGTCACTTATTGGACTACGGACTGAAATTAAAATCACATTTTATCAAAAATACTGTCAATGTTAGCTACTGTCCTAGCGTGGTGTATTTATAAAGCGTTCGCGCCTCCAGAGGAATATGCGCGCGCTCAATCCTACTGTTGGTTAACGCCTTTAAACCTTCAATTCAGACCTAAACTACATCGATATCATGACAATTTAGGGCTAAACTCAATCCTAAACACGATTAAAACTGTCAACCCCGGTTATTCTGTGTACAACTACCACCAAACTCTGAGTGCGCATTTTGCCAGAGCTCCTTCAGATTAAAAACAATGTAACGTACTGCATCACGGACATGTCAAAGAAAAGCGACTTAAACTGCAAATAATACTCAAAACGCGCATAAAGAAACAGAGCGAGCAGTTTGCATTAGTTTTTGGCTTTTAAACACTTTAAATACTCGCCTGGTATGTGTAAAACCTCGTCCCGTTGGGCGGGTGGACCTTCGGGGAATTAGTCCCCGTGTTCATGTCTGAGAAAATCATATTTCCTCCAATGCAATGCAGAAGTGATCAGCAGTATGTCTCCGGCGGCACAATATGAATTAAATCCTTGTCGTCAAGTTCAGCTGATCAGGGATCAGTGCTTCCCCAACTGAAGCAGGACTCCTCACATCCACACAGATGGATAGAAATTATAACTGCGCTCCTTTTATGCACGCTGTATGATTAATAAGTCAATGCAATGCTGACAGAATCAATCAGGGGTGTGAAATGTCAGTGATAAATACAGCAGCAGGCTCCATGATCACAGCACGGATGCTGTGTACCCGAGTGCTGGACCAGCCCATCTGCTCCATAAGCTGCTGCCTCCACACATCATTATGCAGCATCGCTGCCGGTAAGCCAATCAGATATCAGAATCAGGCGAGGGCGTGGCTACACGGGGGACTCTCCCTGTTGATGCTCAGAGATAGCGAAGCGAGTCGCATATTTATGA
This sequence comes from Onychostoma macrolepis, assembly GCF_012432095.1. Lineage (NCBI taxonomy): Eukaryota > Metazoa > Chordata > Actinopteri > Cypriniformes > Cyprinidae > Onychostoma > Onychostoma macrolepis. Next base: position 20,579,347 of record NC_081158.1, on the reverse strand, counting down.
GCTACCACTGTATGTTTAGGGTATGTATGTTATTGTTTTCAAATATTTTTTATTACTTCATTTAATTTTTTAATGCTTATAATTGAATAAAATAATCATTTCTATTTTATTTTATCGTTTAATTAAAGTAAGTACAGGCACATACACTGAAGTTTTAGCTACAACTAAATTTCCACTATTTTGTGTTGAGGTAAACAACAAACAAACAAATACAGTAATTTAACAAAAGCCACATTTATATCAGTTGTCACGTGTCTTATTGACACTGATTTGAGATGAATAGCTTACTAGAACAGTAGAATATGTAAAATAAGCAATCTTCCAATAAAAATTCAAATGAACATGAAAAGACACCATTCAATCAATACATGAAGTAGTTTAACACATAGCCAGCCCTATTTATCAAAATACATGGAGTGAGTTGTCATAGGAAATTTCTTCTTCATTGACACTGATTTGAGATGAATAGCATACTACAACAGTGGAATATGTAAAATAAGAAAACTTCCAACAAAATTTCAAATAAATATGAAAAGTCAATTGTAAGTTAATAAAGGAACTATTTAGCTTTTTTTTTGTGGTTTAGAATGGTGTAGAATAAATCTATATTAATACATAACAATAATATATTATATTGTGTTGTTTGGTTTGCAATGTCGCAGGGATGTTTGTCAGAAAATCTGGTAACACTTTATTTTAAGGTGTCCTTGCTACACGTTACATGTACTTACTATTATAATAACAATGAATTATGCATAATTACATGCAAGTAACCCTACCCATATAGTAAGTATGTGTAGTTAATTAATAACATGGACACCTTAAAATAAAGTGTAACCGAAAATCTTTACTCTGGCCCATAAACCACTACAAAATATGTAATATGTGAAATAAGCATTAAGTATAAGTACAGAACATGTGTGGACACACTGTCTTGCAATTATTTAAGGATGCTCCAAATAAATCCAGTCTGATTGTGCACAGATTTTCAAGGTCTCCAGTCCCAAACCTGCTTTTAAAAACAAGTGTTTAGGATCAATATGATTTTTTCCCTCTTTCCCCAATCCACTCCTTTATAAAAGAATATCAATGCAGTCATTTAGAATGACTTCAGTATTGACCAGGATAAGCGTCCTTTCAGTTAATAAAGGAGCCCTTTTAATTCAATGTTTCTACAGACATGGGCACACGGGAGGGTCTGATTCGATTTGGCTCCATTGCTTGGCTTTTTTTGAAAATACATGTAACCATTGTTGAGGAAGATAATCAAATCTGCAAAGCCTGGCTTAGCAGGAGTCCATTTACCGTACTTTATTCAATCAGAGACTTTTTTCATAGGTGCCTTTTGACATGCGTGTGCCACAACAGTCCTTAAATTGTATGTCACATGACTGCTTTATAGATTATAAACCAGTGTGTAATCTGGTGGGATAACACAAAAATTGTTGACAAAACAATCACAATTTGTGCTTGCTAGGGTTTCTAAATGGTTTTAGCCTGTTGTTATGTGGTTATATCTAAAGACTAGACATGCAGTCTCTCCTTTAATCAAACCCTATGGGATCTTTCTCTTGTTTAAGTGAAACTAGAAGAAAATATCGCCAAAATTCATATCCAAAAGGGCATCTGATGTCATTTTTCCAAACTAATGTATTTTTGTCCTTGTCTACAGACAAGCAATCATCTTTAAATGAGTTTCCGTTTCAGTGGATGACTCGAATAAAGAATTATGGTGCTATTTATATGATTTTTGCAATGATTCTAGTATAAAGGTTTTAAACCCTTGTGAAATGTGCTTCATCCAAAACACTGACTCGTAACATTGTTTCCACTAATGGTCGGCAGCTATAGTCTTATGAGACAATACGACGAAGATATGAAAATGCTCCAATGGATGATTTTGAGCATCTCTCTAAATTCTTTTCTCCCTGAAGGGGAAGAGGAGGTGGGACTGATCTCTGCTTCCAAACGTCCTACCAGGGTACAGAGGCATAGAGAGATGCACCAGATGGGGCTTCTGAGCAACCTGAGAGGACACACACACACAGAGCGAGCGTGGGCTCTCCCCTGGGGGGACTGCCAGGCCAGGAGGCTCGGATTGTGGCCACAAAACATGCCAAGCCTTGTCACTCTCCCTGCTATAAAAACAGCAGCAGCCTCTGCGAGCACAGATGCGCCTCCTTCACTACTGCCGGAATAAAACAATTAGTCTAGCCAAAGAAAAAATGTGAACATGGAAAACGTGTAATAAGAGGTATATGGAAAGACTGGGACTAAAAGCTGATTGGTTGATAAATGGCCAATGAAATCTCTCTGTTTTGTTCAATTGACGTCACAAAGAAACACCAGCCAAGACTTCCTTGGTTTTTTCTAATGTACTATGCTAGATGTACATCATTCAGCTTCTCTGATTAATAAATAAATAAATAAATAAATAAAAGATCTGATGAGTCATGCAAGTAAATGTGGAACTGCTCATAATTTCATATTTCTTTCATCTGGTTACGAGAAGTATGAAGTATGTGTAATTTTTTCAGTTTTAAAATACTTTCTCCTGTCCCTTATCCAATGCAGTGAAAAGTACTTAAAATAATATACAGAGCAAATTTCTGAAAGTGAATATTTGGACACACACACACACACATATATATCACACACACACACACACACGTGTGTGTTTGTGTGTGTGTGTGTGTGTGTCCAAATATTCACTTTCAGAAATTTGCTCTGTATATTATTTTATACAGTGACTGTATTTAGCAAACAATTAGAATTAATTGTATGTGCAATAACAACTATTGAATTTTTGTATCTTGCTTCAAGTTAATTTTGTAAGCTTTCTTTTTTTCCCTATTAAAAACAAGTTTCAACCATAAGGAATTTATGTCGTGTCTTTCAAACCCCATAAGAGTTTTGTTTATCTTGGTGGGGGGGGGGAGAAAAAAAATACATTTTTTAACATTCTCTCTCTTTTTTTGCCTATTCATTGAAAGTCTAATTAATCCACATGTATTTGCATTAAACATAAAAACAAATACATTAAAACATTGTAAATGTTTTCTGAAGAGAAACGATTACTGTATAAAATGAACAGATTTAATTTATGCTTTTATTATCATATGAATGTTGGTCAACATAAATATACAGAGCACATCAAATATAGCAAACATAAGCTCAACCACTCCTGCATAAAATTTAATAGGTTCTCGCAATGCAAGAACATGCATGTGAGCTTCCGTTTACCATTTTTAATGTGCTCTATGTGCATTAAACAGTGTTTACTTATATATGTGAAGAGTTCATTTGCAAAAACTGATAACTCCGTTTTAACAATTTTCAAAAATCATGTTTTTCATTGTGCATTCAATTAATCCCAATCAAACATATATGTATATATATATATATATATATATACATATATGTTTGATTGGGATTAATTGAATGCACAATGAAAAAACATGATTTATATATATATATATATATATATATATATATATATATATATATATATATATATACACACACACACACACACACATATATATATATATATATATATATATATATATATATATATATATATATATTATGGCATGCCATTCAGGAAAATTCCAGTATATGGAATGGAATGAAACTTGAATATATTGAATGAAAGTATGAATATATGGAATGAAACTTGAATATATTGAATGAAAGTTTGAATATATGAAATGAAAGTCTGAATATATAGATTAAAAGTTTGAATATATGGAATGAAATTTGAATATATGAAATGAAAATCTGAATATATAGAATAAACGTTTGAATATATGGGATGAAACTTGAATTGGGTGGATGATTGACATTAAAGAGTATGTATTTTGAAACAAGTGAATGGTATCTTACAGGTAAAAAAAAAAAAAGGAACATTGCTTGTGTGAACAGCACATTTGTGTAGTTCTGTAGTAATCTGCATCGATGCTATTTTTGTCGACAAATAAAAATGAGACAAAAATTCCCAGTCAGAACTGACGTCCCGTGTGATAGATGTGCACATATGAATTGTAACGTTCTGATCTAACCGCAGGAAAACTCTGCGCTGTTGCATGTTCTACAGGCTCGAACAACAGTGCATCAAACTGATTTAGAGCGGTTTGCAATAAATGAATAGCACACATTTATGACAGGCAACTGCTTATGAACTAATGCTCATTAATTATAGCGATGTTTACTTTACAATGTTTATATGGTAATGTGTTTTAGACGGTTGTAAGAATGCATATTTTATCTCCCTCATGAACTTGAATGAACAGCCTGCAAATAAGAATTCCGGTGTATTTCGGTCTTGTTTCAGGGATTCCAGTCACAGGAAGGAAAGACTATGGACATTATTTGACATATTATTCAATAAATAGATTTTACTATCAGGATTATTATAGTTAACTAAAGCCATAAAAAGTATGCATTAGGCCCTGATGAGCACAGAATTTAGCTCTATTTTGTCTTTTTGCACTTGAATTGTCTAAAAACACACACAATTGTCAAACTGTCAGTTTAGTCATGTATTCAAGTAATAGTTGTGTGATACTTAAATGCTTAATTAATGCATTACAGTTTAACCAAACTCAGTAGATTTTAGTCGAACAAATCTACTGTATTTTTAGTCGACTAAAACTAGACTAAAACTAAAACAATTAAAATGACTAAAATATGACTAAAACTATATGACATTTTAGTCAAAAGACTAAAACTAAATCAAAATGCTGTCAGAATTAACACTGTGTGAAATGTCTGAGATGATGGGATGTACACTCCAAACTGTTTGTGTTGTTTGTTTGGAATATGATCAGCTGTTGCCAAAATTTTTAGTTCAACAAAGTATTGGAAAATTTGAATAAATTATATTTTTAAAGTCATTCAATTCAGAAAACTATCGCTCTGATAACAAGGATATAACTAGCTACAGTATATTATTATTCATTAAATATGGTCAAATTTGCATTTAAATTCCATACACTGCAAATTTCATTCCATATATTCAAACTTCCATTCAATATATTCAAGTTTCATTCCATATATTTATACTTTCATTCAATACATTCACGTTTCATTCCATATATTCAAGTTTCATTCCATATATTTATACTTTCATTCAATATATTCAAGTTCCATTCAATATATTCATATTTCATTCAATATATTCAGACTTTCATTCCATATAGTTATAATTTCATTCAATATATTCAATCTTCATATTATAAATACCATAATTTCCTGAACGGCATGCCATAATATATATATATATATATATATATATATATATATATATATATATATATATATATATATATATATATATATATATATATAAATTGTGGAAATAATATACAAAAAAATAAAATTAAATAATAATAATAATATATATATATATATATATATATATATATATATATATATATATATATATATATATATATATTAGTATTTCCACAATGGCATTATATATACTAATTCATACTACACAAAGTCACAGTACACACATTGCACAATGTCACTGCAGTACTGATGATCTCTGCTACATTAGTTCATTCATTCATGTTTTCAACCACGAAAAACTGAACAAACACAGGACCCCCCTTCTCCAAATTAGCTTGATCATCTCCTACACACACTCCGATCTGAGCCCTAACAAGATGTGCAAAACATGACCTCTCACAACAATCAAATGGGCAAAACAAATCAATTTCCTGTTTCTAGGTGGCCACTCATCCGTCTGATTCCATAAGGACTAACAAGCATCTGTGCTTGAAAACACTACACCACAATTAGAGGCTTTATTCAATAGCGTGTCAGCGTGTGCGTGTCGTGTGCTGCTGCGCTATGGAGCAAAGCTGATGTCTAATTAGAAGGAAACATGTAACTTTTCTTTATGAGCTTGTTCCAGGCAGGTAAACTGTCCTTATTAGAGTCAGCAGTACCGCCTATAGAGACACAACACCCCAGTGCAAACGTAATATTAACACACATTGATTGTAGAAGCTATAGCAGAAAATCATCTACACATTCTCTTATCACAGTCATCTAAAACAGTACACCAGGATTATTGATTCATACATTTGGAGCAGGGTTAATACTCTGCATACAGCAGGCTTTTATTGTCAGTACTTCATATGTAGAATACTCAGGGAACATAAATCTCCAGAGAGGCCTATTGAGACATAAGAAGACTAAACGTCGATAGTTGTCTAGACTAATTAAAATAAAGCTTGCACAGTCTAACAAGAGGGTGTTTACCTGTGCAAAATCAGAGTTGTATCAAAGATTTATTATTATTATTACATTATCTTGAATGATACTGAAAAAAAAAACTTTGATATTGCACCATATTATTTAATATATTAACGATATAATTGTATGCTTATTACCTCTATTTTTACATTTATATACCTTGCCATCATTTACCATAAAAACATTTATTAAATGTTGTCTTTAGAAAATCTGAAAATGAATACATTATTTTATGATGCCTAAATCCATTACATTGTAGCACTGAAAATGACTAGTGACTATTAATTATTTTAATATTATATAATAGTATATTTTAACAGTTTATCATTTTAATATCAGCCAATTAGCAGCTAATTATCAGCCATAACATCCAAATAAGGTCACACTTTAGTTTGGGGACCAGATCTCACTATTAACTAACCATTAACTATGGCTTTTGCCTCATTAATCTACTATTTTGTTGCTTATTAATAGTTAATAAGGAAGTTGTTAAGTTTATGTATGGGTTAGGATTAAGGGATTTAAAATATGGTCATCATGCAGAATAAGGCATTAGTATGTGCTTTATAAGTACTAACAAACAGCCAACATGCTAGTAATATGCAAGCTAATAAGCAACTAGTTAATAGTGAGAATTTGCCCTTAAAATAAAATGTTACCAAAAATACAAAACCGTTTTTGATCACACTTTATTTTAAGGTCCAGTTCTCGCTATTAACAAACCAACTACGACTTTTGCCTCAATAAATCATGCAGAATACGTGCTTTATAAGTACTAATAAACAGCCAATATGTTATTAATAGGCATGCTAATAAGCAACTAGTTAGTATTGAGAATTTGTCTCTATACTAAAGTGTTACCAAGTTTTGTAGTATTAGCTAGAATTTGAATATTGGTACAGAGACACATTGTGGAAACAATTATGTAGATGTAGGTGGCACGGGACAAAAAGACAAAAAGTTGTCATGTTTTTACATTACAGATGAGCCCAACATAAAAACTGACTGCTGTTGGACTGTGACAGGTGATGCATTTTGACTTGTGCAAATAAAAAGATCTCATATCTAGCAGGTAATGTTGCCAGGGAAGCAGTGTCAGCAGAACAATCAAATGTAGGCAGGATATTACTGAGGGGAATAGTGTTAACATTTCCATATCATGAGTGTTATATGTAACAGCATACAGCAGTACATCCCATTGCAAACCAAACAAACACTGTAAATGTATGTGGATTTATGCATGGATTTTTGATATCAAGGGTTTAGTGAATTGTTGTTTATTTTATACTATGACTCAGATTATGCAAACAGCATCTCTTGCAACTTTAGACATCCACGATTCTGTATTTGTAAATATACATATGCAGCATAAAAACTGAATCTACACGATTCAGTTTGCTTCAGTCTGAATTTGGTAGGTTAGTAATGTTTAAAATGCAGAACCCTTGAATGTGTCCCAATCCCAGAATCCTATGATTGCAGATAGTTTTTGTATTTGTCTCGGTGCATGTGTCTATAATGCCTTTATTTTATATTGTTAAGTGATTCTGTTGAGTAAGAGCAAAATAGATATTTATGGTCTGCCATTACTCAGACGCAATGGCAGGATTCCTTTTGACCATTACATTTCCATGCCTTTTCCAGTCATATGGCATTACTGGATTTTCTAAAATTCACTTTGTAGAGGTTACCTGGGTGGATTTCCATTTGTACCAGGCTTTAGAATAGGGGACTTTTTTCATGCTAAGGACTCTTGGAAAACTGAACCCTTTTAATCATTATTGATGTATATTGATGATCACTTTGTGTCTATAGTAAACAGTTAGCTAGCCAGATTTAGCAGCCAATAAGTCACACAGGTAGTTGTTTTTTTTTGTTTTTTTTAGAACAGAATAACAAAACACATTTGCTCGATTAATTATTAAGACTTAAGATCTTAACTAATGACTTTTACAGGAAATTCCAGTTTTAGAGGTTTCTCATGTTTTCCCAGGTTGCCTGGATAATGAGATGTTTTAAATCTGCATGCTAATGAAGGCTTCTGCACATTAATGTATATACATCACACTAATCAGAGCTGAACAGCAGGGCTCATCCAACATTTAGAACCCAATTCCAATTTGTTTTTCACATTCAATCAACCTGACTGTCGGCACTTTTGTTTTAGATCTGATGAAATCGGATCCGTTTGTTCAGCCAGTGTAGTCAATATTAGTGAAAGTCACATTCGCTATATGGAGAAAGAATGAGTGAGTGAATGGATACATAGCACGAAAATTATGACATTGCATAAACTGCTCAAATAATGAAAACCAGTTTTTTTAGTATAATTGGGATATTATTATAGTGTTTGTTAATATTTTGAAATTAGACTTTAATTGTACATGTTCTGTGTTCATGTTAATTTTATTTAAAGTTTTAGTAATTTTTATTTCGTTTTTTTTATAATGTCTATATAGTTTTAGTAATTTTATTTCAGTTTTAGTTTTAGCTATTTTTGTAAATCAAGTTAAACTAAACTAGCTGAAATAAAATGTGACCCTGGACCACAAAACCAGTCTTAAGTGTCAATTTTTCGAAATTGAGATTTATACATCATCTGAAAGCTGAATAAATAAGCTTTCCATTGATGTATGGTTTGTTAGGATATGAAAATATTTGGCCGAGATACAACTATTTGAAAATCTGGAATCTGAGGGTGCAAAAAAATCTAAATATTGAGAAAATCGCCTTTAAAGTTTTCAAAATGAAGTTCTTAGCAATGCATATTACTAATCAAAAATGAAGTTTTGATATATTTCTGGTAAGAAATTTGCTAAATATCTTCATGGAACATGATCTTTACTTAATATCCGAATGATTTTTGGCATAAAAGAAAAATTGATCATTTTGACCCATACAATGTATTTTTGGCTATTGCTACAAATATACCCCAGCGACTTAAGACTGGTTTTGTGGTCCAGGGTCACAAATAAGTCATATGTGTATATATATATATACTTGGGAAATTTCCATAGGAAATAAAACTTTTATTGCTTTAGTTCTAGTAAACTATATCTAATGAAATTAAAAAACAGTAGGAAGTACAGACAAACACAGTATAGTTTTCAGTTTATAGTATTCAGATATAAACTAAATGATATGAATCAGAAACAAACTAAATAAATGAATAATCTGTGGCAATGTTTTGCGTTAACAATTATGGCACAATATTCTGAAAGAAAAACACTGTCTGATGTGTCACTAAAATGAACCCTGCACCTTTCAACCAGTCAAGTTCTACTTTGGGATCGCTGCTGAATTTATGCAAAACAGGTACTTCCAGTCAGAAAACCAAATTCCCCCATATGATAAAACTAAATTCCGGCTAACACATGCACACACGCACACACACATGCCAAATCTTCCTCTGGCGATGATCAACCATAATCCTCTTTTTCTGCTCATTGTGTTTGGGCAAAATCGGCTCTACATAGAGATTTCACAGCACGCGTGGTGCAAAGTTCCAGAGTAACGAGAGGTTGCACAAGTACCCAAAGTATGAGTCACCCTCAAGTCTGCCAAGATACATCACCACACATAACGTATTAGAATGCAGACACAGAGAGCAGTCTGCCACAATCTGGAGAGAGGCAACAAGAGAAGATGCCTTATGCCTTCCATGCTGTGTAAGAGTGACCTGGTTATTTTTCAAAACTGCGATATATTGGTGAGTAAATATTGATTTATGGATAAACAATGTTTCAAACTAGTAAATTTTAGATGCATACTTTTCTTGCATGATTTTTTTCCCACAAAAAGAACTGAATAACAAAAAGGTACTTCATACAGGCATTGTGGGTAATCAGGATGCTCTATATTGATTGGATGTGTGCAGCTGTCAAGCACCATCTCTGATTAGTTGAGGACACGGTACGCCAAGCAAGTCATAAGTAAACACTTGCCGAAAACTTAAAAGGGTGCAGCTGTTGTGAAAAGTATGTTACAAAAAAATTACACTAGTTTGGGGTCAGTAAGATTCTTTAATGTTTTTGCAAGAAGTCTCTTATACTCACAAAGGATGCATTCATTTGATTAAAAATATGGTAAAAACAGTAATATTGTGAAATATTATTACAATTTAAAATACTGTAATGTGTAGTAAAACGTAGTTTATTCCTGTGGTGGCAAAGCTGAATTTTCATCATTATTCCAGTCTTTAGTGTCACATGCTCAAGAAACATTTCTTATTATTATTGATGTTGAAAAGGGTTGTGCTGCATAATATTTTGTGGAAACCTTTTTTTCAGGATTCTTCATATTAAAATAGAAATCTTTTGTAACAGTTTATAAGCTTTGGTAAATTATGATCAATTTAATGCATCTTAGCCAAATAAAAGTATTGTTTATGTCCAAAAAATGTCCACTTACAGTACTTATGCTTATTGTGAAATGTTTTGTTTAAATAGAATGGCATTTTTAAAATAAATGTCACTTGGTTTGATTTTTCAAGTATGTATTTAATAGACTTATATATGCTTAATGCAATAATACAAGACCGACTAAACTGAATGACTAAGGAGCAAAGATTTCTCAGTACAATCTGTGCTGATGTAACCAATCAACCTGCCAATCAGCACAACACTTCCCATAATCAGAGTAAGTGCCTAGGTTGCTTGGATTTGTCGGAATAAAATGCAATGCAAACCTATGATTGCACATCTGGATATAGGCTAACCTCTGTCTCTTTAGTCCTGTCGCCATTTACTCATCTTCATGCCGTTCCTCATTTGACTTCATTTCTTCCATGGAATATAAAAGTAGTAGTTTAGTAGAATGTTCACGCAGCTCTTTTCCATACAGTGAAAGTTTGCACAGACACTATTGGAAGAGGGCTGAACTGGATGATGGCATCACTGAATCATCAACGAACTGACTTTAGCTAGAAAATAACTTTCTTATTGTCCTCTTGCATTACTGACAAACTATTTTCCTGTTGACTCTGTAAAGCTGCTTTGACACAATCAGTATTGTATAAAGCGCTATATAAATAAAGGTGACTTGACTTGAAAGTGGATGAGGACCAGAGGATGTCAAGCTCCAAAAAGGACAAAATAGCACCATAAAAGCATCATAAGAGTATGCACTATATTCCAAATTTTTAAGCTTTTTAGGCCTAAATATGTGAAAGAACATCTTGCACAATTTGTTATAAATAATTCCTTTTGTGCTCCATGCAATAAAACCAGTCATACAGGTTTCAAAGGCATGAGGGTGTTTTACATTATTATATTAATTTTTTTATTTAGACATGAGGGTGAGAAAATGATGACAGATGCTTTATTTTAAGGCAAGCTATCTCTTTAAAGAGCATCTCGAGAGCAGAATTTGATCTCATTACACTGGAGACAGCTTTTGGGTGATAACTGGATTACTTTTAATTGTGCCTTTATAATATTCTAAGCAAAGTTTGGTTATTATTTCAAGTTTTGAAACTGGTTACTGCACAACTGAAGTCACGATGTAGAACATGCTCTGGGGGGCTTGTGCTCTGTTGTATATTTATTCTTATAATACTAATGCTGTGTGGGTGGACCAGCATACAAAACATCCAAACACGCTCACAGAAGAGAAAGTTTTGCACACGGTCAGTGAATCTCATAAAATCCCTGCCTGTACTATTTATACAAACTCATTTGAACAGCATGCCTATGCTCAATTAATGCTACTTCACGCTTTTATTCACTTAAACTTAATTTTAGATCTATAATCATTTAAAAATATTAATGGGTGTAATGAATGGGCAAAATGAATATTCAGAGCTCAAGGCGAGTTCACAGAATTAAACATTGAAAGATTCAGTCATTCAAACAAAATACAGAACTGAAATGATTTGTCATAATTTACACACTTTCATGTCTGACGCATGACACATTTTCTCTTTAAATGAGATTTTGAAAAATGTCCCAGAGATTTCTTGAAAGGACTGGGTTGAAAATATTGATTACCCAATTTGAAACTTCAGTTTAACAAATCGTTATTGACTCCTGAATCGCAAGGTAAATCTTTTATTCAATGTTCTTTTTTCATACTGTCTATAGTTTGCAGAATTGTTTTGAATTTTGGTAACACTTTATTTTAAGGTCTCTTAACTAGTTGCTAATTAGCATGCATATTACTAGTATATTAGCCATTTATTAGTAGTAATTAAGCACATATTAATGCCTTATTCTACATGACCTTATTCTACATCCCTAATCCTACCCAATACCTAAACTTAACAACTACCTTACTAACTATTAATAAACACCAAATTAGGAATTTATTGAGGGAAAAGTCATAGTTAATAGTTAATAAGTGTTCCCTATCCTAAAGTGTTACCTGAAGTTTTTTCCCCTTAGTAAAATTGACTTGTACCTGAAATATTTCCAAATGGATCCACAGCGCATCAAATCAAATTGAGACTGGAATCAAATCTAATCCAGATCTTATGAATGAGAAACTGAATCAAACTTGCCCCTACTTTTTTTGGCTATACAATGAGAGTCAATGGGGTGCAATGATTTTTTGATCACGATGTGCTTCACAAGCACATGAAGAAGTGAAGAAATTCACACAGATTCGGTATGGCATGAGTACATGACAATAGAATTTTCATTTTTTGTCAACTATGACTTAAAAATGCTATAAACACCAGTTCACCCCAAAAATGAAAGTTATAGCATTAATTACTCACCTTCACGTCGTTCCAAACCTGTAAAACGTTTGTTCATCACGTTCAACACGGTAGTTGCGTTGCTGTCTCTGCAGGGTCAGAAATCTTAAATCAAAAATACCTTAATTTGTGTTCCGAAGATGAACAAAGGTCTTGCCGGTTTGCAATGACATTAGGGTGAGCAATTAATGACAATGAATTTTCATTTCTGGGTGAACTATTCCTTCAAACAACGTACGTTCATAATTATTGGTCCTGGAACCATATTCCCATCAACCAATCAGATTTTAGGATTAGGCTAAGGACTGGGGTTGGGGCTTTTAAAAACAACCCAAACAGCAGTTGGTTTCTTCCTGTCCAGGGAGTTCTTGATCTCAATAAGCTGTGAATGTGGTTATGCAGGACTAGGGCTTGAACAACAGCAACAATGGAATTAGAGGGGCGTTTCCACTGCCATTTCTCCTGCCAGAGCAGTTTAACACTGCTGGATTATTTATGTGCGCCTGGAGACTCTAATGGCCTGAGAGGAGACGCTTCTGCTAATGCCTGGCCCTGATCTCCATGTTCCTTTTGAGTTAGTGATCCTCATCAGCGAGAGTGATGGTGTTTTAATGGAGGGAGGCGTGGGGGCGGGATGCACAGACATTGATGTCATTTAGACAAGTTTAAAATGGCCCATGGGCCGATGGGTCACATTAGCTGTTCTAAAACCTAGTGAGCTACATAGTTAGCCAGTATTTTAAGGCATCAAATGGCTGTTCCAATGCAGCCTTGAGATAGCTTGTTTGGGCTGCATTACATCAATCCTTTGGGGTGAAGGTAATCCCAGAATGCACTAATGAATGGATTTGAGAGAAACATAATTTTTATTCAGTGGCAATGACACTTTTAGAAATTTCGGTCCCACTTTATATTAAGTGGCCTTAACTAATAGGTACTTGCATCAAAAAAATAAGTACAATGTACTTATTGTATTTATATTGTATTGCAAAACACTTTTGCTGCTATTGAGGTGGGATACGGGTAAGGTTAGGGACAGGTTTAGTAGGTTTAAGCGTGGATTAAGGTGTAAGGGATGGGTCAACACAATGTAATTATAAATTAATTACAGATGTAATTACATGCAGATCATTTAAAAAATATAAGTACAATGTAAAAACATGTATGTACTCAATAAGTGCATTGTATCAAATGATTAATTTGCATGCAAGTACACAGTACTTAAGGCCACCTAATATAAAGTGGGACTGAAATTATACAGCAGTATAAACAACCTGATCTCACTGGGAAACATTACAATAATTTTGCATTAATTTGTAAGATGTGAATTGCTGGTGCACATGCGTTCGAAAATGTATGAATCAGATCATACAAAAATAAATATGAATTAGCAACCGATTCACCAAAACCTCAAATGCAATAATCATTATTTTTAAACAGTTTTGATAGGCCGCAGTGTGTAGCCAGTCACACAAAACAGTAGCTTTAAGATTAGAGGCACAATCCAACAAACAATCAAACGAATCAATCAAATGATTGAAAGGACAATCAACAAACCATGATCCTAACATGGGCAAACATTCCGTCACCTAATTAAAATTCATGAAACAGTCTGATAGGGTTTTTAGACCTATGTGTTTCACATGAGGAACACTGTTTGTGTTTGTGCAGGAAGGAAGCTCACTGGGTTTTAGAACAGAGCTACTGAAATTTAGAGGCCTTAAAAATAAGTACATTGCATAAGCACAAACAGTAAGTGACAAATGACCAAACTCTTTTCACGCAAATTAACTCAGCAACAGCCCCACATCTGCACTAGTACGAAGCTAGCAAAGCCTCTGAATTGCCTGCTTGTTTTCTTTTTATTATTTTTTAAAGCACAGGTTATTGTTAACTCATGGCTTTATAAAACAACAGAAAGCAGAATTTAGAGGGGGCAAAGTTGCTGTAAATTAGTGTGATCAATCTTCAGCGGTGTTAAAACACATCTCTGCTCGTCTTGCCTCACACTGGTCTGTGGGCGTCTCCATGGCAGCAGTTTTGATTGCTTTTACTTTATTTGCAAGTTGAAAGTCATCACTCTTCGGTGGGTGCTAGGAGATCATCTCATAACTTTCACATTAATGCCCTCAAAACGATGATAAATGCATCTGCGCTCCCATTCGCAGACTGCTTTTGGGAGAACAACGGTCCTTCTGCACCATTTTTTGTGTCTGTTTTCTGCAAGATGGAATTAAAAACTCATAACTTGTTGCCAAAAGCAGGATAAATGTGCGTTTTGGAGCTGTGTAAGCAGGTGGTGTCCACACAGCAGGCGAAAATAGAAATCTGAAGGCCACTCAATTAGATGCTGCTGGGGTCGAACCCATGATTCAAAGGCGCAAACAACTTGCTCATCATAAATAGGAGCCTACACAGCTTACAAGTTTCTAAGGCCGTGTCCTAATTTGAATACTCATGCAGTAGGCCACACTAAAAGTGCTTATTTTGCTAATCTCTAAATTTGAGATTAAACTGCTGTGATATTAAATGTTCAGCACAATTATATCACAAAAATTAAAGCCCAAGTTTCCTTAGTTTTCTTGCAAAATGGGTTACAGTGAGGCACTTACAATACAAGCTATGTATTAAAATACTCACTATTCAATGGTATAGTCACAAAACGCAAACTAGATTTTAAAAGACGACAAATTTTGATGTTGACTTGAGAAAGCCTAGCCAGAAAGTTTGAAGTAGTTTAAAACATTCAAAGACAGAAACACTTAGAGACAGATAGCCGTTTTTAAAGCTGGTAGCACGTTTTAGCACAATGCTTGCGTACTTTAACATACTGCTAGCATGTTTTAAACACAGTTCTAGCCTATTTTAATATGTTGCTAGCATAGTTTAGCCTGCTAGCATGGTAACATTTTATTATACATTGTAAACATGTAACATGAAGCTAACCTGCTTAGTACATTGCTAACACATAAAACTAATGAAGCTAACATGCCATAGCCAGTTTCTAGAAGTTGCTAGCATTTTCAAACGTTTAACACATTCTAAACCCTGTAGCTTGTTTGTAGTTGTTAACATAATGCTAGCATATTTTATCATGTTGCTAGCATGTTTTAGCATGTTGCTGAGGTAGATTGTTGTCGACTGAGCTTAACTTGAACTAAACAGCTAAAATAGCTAACACCAGCTGGTTTTAGCTGGTTGGTCAGCTGGTCTCCCAGCCTGACCAGCTAAAGAAATGTTCAAAACCCCTCAGGTCAAAACCAGCCTGCTAAACCAGCTTAGGCTGGTTTCAGTTGTTTTTTAAGCAGGGACAAGAAAGTCATCACACAGAGCTTTAAATAAAATGTGATCCACTGATTAGAGTCTGATTAGAGACTATACCATTGTATTCAGACAGAACTGTTCATTCTACTAATGTTGACAAAAGCAGCCAGTCGACTGAAAACAACAGACAGTGTCTTGATTATTTTCATTAGCACCGACTATGATTTTTCACCTTTCTGACGTTAACCCGACAGCATTCCAGCACAGGACAGAGGTTATATACAGAATAAACCCCTATCTATACCCTCATTCACTATTCCCTTCAGTACTAATAAAGTCCACTTGAAGAAGTAAATGAAGCAAGCACTAAGTGCACCAGAAAGCTGTGGACAGGACAACATCTTCCACCAAGTCACGGGTCCACTATGGTTTCAGACATCACCACAAATGGCTGTGCTTTCAAACAGTGCACTGCGTCAGGGTGTAGGGTGGATTTGTGGAGTGTGGTAAATAGTGTGTTCTTCAATAGAGATGAATGAAACAGAGGGGAACGAACTGTCTGTTATGACTGTTGACGATAAGCATCTCTTTTAACCTGATAGAGAGGGCTGTTGAGTTCGGGGGAAGTCTCTGACAGTAATGACCTGTGATTTACTGCTTTGATTTTGCCCTGCTAACATGGAATAATTCATATTACGGTCTGGTAATACACAGATATCAGAACAAATAGAGGAGCACAGAGGCACTACCGGATGAATCGATTAATTCTGGCTCTTTGAAGGCATGAGCTTCATTACAGAGCAAATCGCTAAAGGCTTTCAGGAGATGTATACGGTTCTGAGGAAAAAGTGCAAATGAATATTAAGTAGCCTACATGCAAGGAATCTGTTGTTTGCATGACTGATGTTGGCCTGTAACAGGCTGGCTAGTGGTTCTGCAAAAAATATTTCACAAGTCATGGCACCCTCTGCTGGCCACTTATGATAAAGAGGATATACTCTTTGAAAAGTCATACAAATAGGGATTTGATGTATTGTTAATATGAAAAAAAAAATCCATTTTTATTTTTAATCAGTACTTTGAATTACTTATTGTTTTGTGCTTTAGGGTTACATGTATGACATTTCTTCAGCAGAATACAAAATAATTAATTTTAAAGTTTAGATGTTTCAACTGTTTCTGTCTATACAAAGAAAGGCATGGGGTCCAAAATAATACAAAACCTCACTGACTTCACCAAACCTTTATTTCTTTATTTCTTTTTTAAAAAGCACATTTAAAAGGATAGTTTGTTAATAAATGGATGTTTGCTAAGTTTGTTAAGAAATGGCCTTTGACCATTTCTACTCAACTATATTTAATTTTTTTCCCACATTTGTTTGGGTTTGTATAGGCTTTCTTGCTTGTTTATTTCTCAGACGTTTGTGGTAACACTTCCTGCATAAGTCTGAAAATTTAGTCACTTTATTTTGAAAAAAATTTTTTTTAACTTGCATCCCTCTTTATGAGCTCAAGAGGGCAGAGTAACACCAGCAAAGAGAGTCCTTGTCTAGAATAAAGCTGTCCATGTATAACTGAAATAATTTTTAAAAATTAAAAATTTTATCCTGAATCTCGTTTGTGAATTTCATTTGTGCTTACTAATAGTTTCTGATTAGCCTTATGCAAAGTTATATGCACTCTTTCACATCTAAATTAACTTGCTTGCTTAAATTGCTTTACATGAATTGATTTTCTGTAGTTTGACAAAAAATGTTTAAAAAAACCCTCCATGAAAATTCCATGAGGTAAACTCGTTTAGCGGTTGTACTTTGGATGACCCGCTGTAGGAGAGCTATAATGGGAGTTCAGGGATCAGAAGCTAATGAAACTGCTGATGTAAATGTATGTGTGTGTGTGTGTGTGTGTAGCTGGCGGCCTGAAACAGTGTTTCTGAGTGTGTGTGGATTTCCACTGCACATACTGTACTTCCTTTCGTGGCAGTTTAGCTGACCTGAGCACAGCACACTGTACAAGCTTGCATGTATGCACACATTATACTGAGCGTGACAAAGACAGAAAGAAAAAAAAAGAAGGATCATTTGGAAAACCATACTTAAGCTTTTCTTTTCCTGTCAATACTAATAGTGTCCACTGCACTTAACACAAAAGCATACTAGAGAAAATCGTTTCTGCAATATCCACCATATGTGGATGTCATGGTGTGCAATTATTATGCCATAGCATGTGTGTCTTTTAGAGCAGCTTCGTCATTGCATATCCTGTGTCTATGGCAAACATGATCCCCTTCCTAAAACATAAAGGCCGCTGTAGACTTTTCATATCCATTTATACTGAACTGGAAATATAGTAAACTTGATACTGTATTTACTATATTTTTGTCAAATTAAATTACTGGCTTTTATATCATCATTGTACTAAAGAGAAGGGACAAAAAGGATGGTCTCTTACCTTTTCCCAGAAAATGAGGTATGATAAATGTAGGTCAACCATCACCAAGAGGCAAAAGAGACAAAGGAGACAAAAAACAAAGTTCGGAAAATCAGAAAGAAATGTTTAGATCTCTTACAACTTGAGATTTAAATTATGTTATACACAATATTATTCTTTATTCTGTGTACTTGATGGGTGGGGGTTTAATTTTTTCTAGTGTGAACTATTCCAGAGGCTAAAAGTTTTAAAAGATGTATTAAACATCTTTGTTGTTTCAGCAGATATAAGAGTTTTACTGGATCTTCTTTAAAACTTTACAAGGCCCTCAGGAAGTTCCCGGAGCTGAATTTCCTAATGCACTCATAGCACGAACAAGCATATCTGTGACTTCCAAGTTCCCACAATGCCTCTGAAGTCTGACAGTCGCATGACTTCATGATAAGAAAAAAATTTAACACCTTGACCTTTCCTCTAGTCAGACCATCAAGAGTAACGGCACACACTTCAATGTATTTCACTCTTATGGAAAGTTTGGTTCTTTTAGCTATATGGTCACTTTTTCCATTAGGGCACTGACTGATTGGGTCGAGAAGTCAAACAAAGTGACTACAGAATCAGTGAGCATGAAGAAACTTGGACTGAATCTCATCTTAGGCAAATTGACTGCTGGAGTCTCAACTGCTGCAAATCACGCAAGCCTTCTACAACAAACACTCCACAGCTTAAAACACTGAGATATAGCTTGTCTATGTCCACTTTTCTTGTAAGCTGCTGGTAAGAAAGTGTTTGCCAAGAACATAAATCTATCACTGTCAGGTAAATGTGGAACAAGATCGAGCAAGAGGGGTAGTAGATGTTATACTTTTGGCCACAAGAGGGAGCTACACACGACTGTCAGGTGGTCTGGCCTATGAAGAATCCTCATACATACAAGCAGGCATATTCACAGACATATAGTCTTTTACTATATCCACATCTTAAAAAATAGTAAAGTCATCAAACTATAAAATAACAAATGGAACTGTGGGAATTTAATAGCCACCAAAAACATTAAACAAAGGAATGCTCTTATATTTGATTTTCTTTGTCTAGATTCCAGCTCTTCACACCCTAGACATTCTTTTAACCAACTCGAGGTGCCTCCCGAGATGCTTTTAAAACACAGTTGAGGGAGTTTCCTTGTTGGCTGCTTTTCCTTCATAATAAAATTAAAACACACAAATAACATGAAATTGAACAAAATAATGAAAGCATGAAGGAATGGACCAAATATACACTCCTAAAAGAAGGAGACAACCAAAAATTTGTGAATAAACACACAAATGCAAGAATAATCATAAGAACCAAAAATGTGTGTAAAGAACAGCTTAATGCACAAACAAAAAGAGACGCATAAGAACCAAAAAGTGTGATAATAAATGAATGAATGAATGAACATAACCAGAACTGCAGTAAAAGAATAAATGAAAACTTTACAAACATGAGTACCAGATCTGTTTTAAAAGAACATACAAATGCTTGAACAAAAGAAAAAAATGTAAGAACCAGACATGTGTGACAAGAAAAAAGCACATACAAATGACCGGAAATGGTCATTGAACAAAATAACAAACGTAAGAATCAGAATTGGTAAAAGAACAAACAAAACCTCGAACAAAAGAGGAACAATATAAGAACCAGAAATGTGACCAGAGCAAAGCACAAACGAACAAATTTATGAACTAGAACTGTGTTAAAAGAACAACTGAAAGCTTGAACAAAAGACAAACATAACCAAGATGTTTAAAAATAACAAATTAATGCACAATCAAAAGAACAAAATAAATATAAATGTGTGACCAGAACAAAGCACAAATTTACAAATATAAGAACCACAGCTGTTTACAGAACAGATGAAAGCTTGAACAAAAAACAAACAAAACAAAAAAAAAAAACAGAAATGTGTGACAAGAACAAAGCACAAACAAATTCACAAACATAAGAACCAGCACTGTGTTAAACGAACAACACAAGTTCAAACAAATGAATAAACAAACAGAATGTGCGACAAGAACAAAGCACAAAGAAAATAACAAACATAAGAAAAAAAAAAACATATGTAATAACCAAAACTTTTAAAAGAACAAATTTGATGTTAGGTCAGAAAAAAGATACATAAGAGGCCAGAACAATCAAAACACAAACCTAACACCTAAAAATGTGTGAAAGCACACAGCATAAGAACCAAAAACACGCAAACAAAAGAAACAAACGTGTGAGAATGTACACAACGCAAGACGGCAAACACACACAGAAACAAACATACACATACACAAAAGAAAATGCATGAAAGCACAAATGCAAAGAATATATGCTTCACTTGCAACCTCATTTGTAAGTCGCTTTGGATAAAAGCATCTGCTAAATGAAGAAATGTAAATGTAGAGAGAAGGGATGAAAGAAAGAGGGCAAGGACTACAGAAGATGACTACAGAATCTTCTACAGAAGCTGGGACAAGATGAGCTTATGTAATTTGCAGGTCAGCCTTGTGCAGTGCCGTTCCACTGATTAGACGCTCCAGTGTGTGTGTGGTTGTGTGTTACATTCAGACTTCTGGGGCAGACTCAAGGTTCAGGACCTCTGCTGAGCGCTCCCAAACATCCATCCACCCACTGTCCTCCTCCGATAAGAAATAAAGCCGAATCCACAGAGAGAGCCGCCAATTTAACTCTGCTAATCAGCTAATGCACACAGGAAGAACAGGTACAAATGCAGAACTACTTCAAGAATGTGCATATGTGTGTGTTCGTTTGTGCGTGCATGCGTGCCAAGGGACTCTGAGTCATAGGCCGGCACAACGTCATCTCAAACATTCACAATTCAATATAGTTTCCCAGAATTAGAGCTGTCATTCAGCTGGTTAGCAGCGGTGATGTAAGGCAGCACCACGGGTTATTTGAGCAAAAAACAGAGCCACTGCTGTAGATGATCTCGTCTTTCGAGCTTGTAAAATTTTATGTTACAGCCTGCTTTCAAAAAATGTTAATGTTAGTAGAAGCACATGCAATCTGCCAAAAATCAGTGTTAAAATGTATGTGTGTACGTGTGTTTGTTCAGCAGGTTTACTCAGGCGCTCCAGTGGCAGCACTGAAGGTCAAGGACACCCTCTCACTGTCTGATGTGTGCCCTCAATTACCCACAAGCCATCTGTGCACTCTCTCCCCCTCTTTCTCTCGCTCACCTTCAAAGTGAATGTTGGTGAAGATCTAGTATCATTTGACGGGGAGGCACTGGTTGATGCCGAGAAGGACAATTCCTATTTCAGGGGTGTACCGATACCAGTGTAGTCTGATTCCTGAACATTGGGTTTTTGGTGAATCAAAAAAGACAGCACAACCACTAGAGTACGGTTTCAAGTAGAATGACTTTGAGTTGGTTGTTTTTAATGAATCGAAAATGTACTGCACAACCAGGGTAGTCTGATCCTCAAACAAATGACTCTAATGTGTTCTTTCAGTAATTCAAAAGCATACAGCACAACCACTGTAGACTGATTCTTGAACTAATAAGTTTTAGAGACTGAAAAACAATGCAGTGTAGTTTGATTCTCAAACGAATTACTATAATGTATTGGTTCTTTGTAGTAAACCAAAACATGTTGGTTACTTACGAGTTGGTTATTTTTAGCGAATTAAACACAAAAATAAAATTACACAAAACATCAGAACTGTACAACAGGCCTTAAAGGGATAGTTCACCCAAAAATGAAAATTATTCACCCTCATGTTGTACCAAACCCTTATGACCTTCGTTCATCTTCAGAACACAAAATAATATATTTTTGATGAAATCTGAGAGCTTTCTGACCTTAGACAGCAATGCAGCTGACAGGTTCAAGGTCCATAAAGGTAGTATGGATATCATTAAAATAGTCCATGTGACATCAGTGGTTAATTTTATGAAGCTACAAGAATACGTTTTGTGCGCAAAGAAAACAAAAATAACTTTATTCAATAATTTCTTCTCTTCCGGGTCAGTCTCCTCCGCCATTCATCACAGTACCACGAAGTATGCGGTGACGTCACGGCACACAGCTGATCAAATCAGCAGTCATATGAATATCACAAAGATACAAAGCAAGAACAACTAATTCCCTACATTCATCCATTACACACTCCCTTCTGTTTTCCTTGCTTTCATTACATATGCCAAGTATGCTTCCTCCTATCTGTCATTCCTCCCCCCCCCCAACTCTCTTTTGCCCTCCGGTTGGTTGTTTTGCTTCTCTCTGTCTCTTGCTCTCTTCCTGCTGCTCTTATCTGAGGTGATGAGATGGTTCGATTCACACAGAAGCTGCTGTAAAGATGAGAAAGCTTAAAACTTAAATGGACCATATTCTTCTGAAGCATTTTATTTCCCCCCTGAGGTCCACTTATAATATTAGTCAAGGTTTCCTGCACTGAAAAAAGTTTTTAAGACCTTTTCTACACTCTTGCTGATCCCTGTCAAATTCATTGTGGATGAATTCTGCGAACTTTCAACAAATTTCATGGGCAAAAAAGGCCTATTGTCATAATGTAGCAACGTATGAAGCACAGCTCACAGAAGTCACTTTAAGATCAAGGTCAAAGTTGTGAAGCAATATCTGGATGGAGCAATCGGTGGCTTGAAATTTGTGAGCCTGCACTTTTAGAGTTGATAAAACAGGCCTTTTTGCTACTGTACCTTCAAAAAATCTATGCAATGACCACTTTGATGATTGGCTAACCTATACATGTCAAATTAGTAACAATCTACCAAGTTGAAGGACACTGAACAGCTGTTGATATGTAAATGTGGGCAGTCATATACTAAAATGTTGGGTATGATTCCATAAGATGATTTCTGCAAAGTTTTTGCAGACTAGTTTTAATTTGTGTCGTTAGTATGTCTACACCTTAACTCAAAACAGAAAGAAAAATCCAATCATATAATCCTATTACAGTTACAGTTCTCCTGTAATAAATATATACACTCATTAAACACACACATTCTCTCCTGCACATCAGGCCCACTACTAAAGTCATGTTTATATTCGAGTTTAGCAGTTAGATTGCACGGGTTGCTGCTCTGAAAAGATGTTTTACCAACGTGGCCTGAATATTATCCAACAATAATGAGCCCCATTTAAAGAGCATTAGCATCTGCTCTGCCAGAGTGCTACACTTTGATCAAACGAAAACACCAGCGCTGATTATTTCATAACGGAGGAGGAAACTCCCTTTTGAGTCATTCCAGAAAAAGTCATGTCAGAATAAGCAGGGAGCTCTGTGACGACAAACTGTGCTTTGAGAGTTGCTTCAAGACCCCATGAAATCAAAATAGTTTGGCTTTTAGTCCATGAGTGTTAGCTTTGAGGCTTCAGTATATGCTACTGCACTCCTAAAAAGAACAGATACACATTTACAGTCTCTCTTTCTCAGGGAAAATTAGCTAAAATATTAATGTCTCATCTTGTATAGTTGTTTACAAAGTTTTGTCCAATCAAACACTCTCCAGAACGAGAATGTTCCTCCCTCTAACATCAAGTAGCAACTAGATTTTTACATTTTCTGTGGAAAATAAGAGTGATGTTTGCCAAAACTTGCTTCTGGCCAATATTAGCACGTTCAAAAGACATACAGGTTTTGAACAACTTGAGGATGCGTAAATTTTCATTTTTGGGTGAGCTATTCCTTTAAGGCTGTGTCCCACCCAAACTTCTCGTTTCTGTAAGAAAACTGTCTGCCAAACCATTCCATGGACACTCTTGTGCTCACTGACGGAGACTGAGTGGGTCTGTCGACAGACGTGGGCATACTTTTGGTCTCTTGTGCTTGATGACTTTCTCTCTATGCTTCTGTAAACCTTTCTCTTGCTTCCTAGGCTCACTTTTCTCAGTCCTTTTCTCTCTCTCTCTCTGCCATGACCTACTTAGCAGGAGCTGCAGTTGTCAGTCATACAGCTGTGTCATTCCTCTTTAAATGCTTTAGGCTCTCTGTTCTGACCATCACACACACACACACACACATACACATACACTCACACACACCATCTTCTAGAACATGTTTGACAGTCTCTAAGAACATGTTTCTTCAAGAACATGTTTTGACAGTCTGTTTTTATTGGCAATGACACTGTAATTTGCATTATTTTCTTGAAAACATATTCTTGTCTGCATTACTCAGCCCCATTATTCAGCTGATTTTCTCTTGAATATTTGCAGAAAACAGTGCGGGTTATAGTGTCACTCAATAGTCACTAAGCTTACTAGATCATTTGTATATCTCTGATTTAATTCACTGACATTGGCTAAAAAAATGGACTACTGATGATTTCAATCATTTAACAAGTAAGCCAGCAAAGAGTAACCCTTTATTCACTTACCATAAAAATATAGTATTCATAGTTTAGAAAATTGGCATTTTATCAATATGCAAACATAATACCATTCAAAAGTTTGGTTTTTTAACATTTTTGAAAGTGACAGATATTGTCACTCAGTATTTTTAAGCAACATCGCTACTGAAAATATCTTTGGGTTATTTTCGTTTGGTGTCAACGGCAGAAATGCGTGGCCTTAAGATGCAGTGGTATACAAAAATAATAATAATAAAAAACTAGTACAAGTCTTTTATGCTCAACAATGCTGCATTTATCAATACATTAAAAAACAATAATATTGTAAAATATTTTGCCATACAGTATATATATACACACACACACATACATACAAAGCATTCCTGTAATGACAAAGTTTAACTTTCAGCAGCCAATTCTCCAGTCTTCAGTGTCACAATCAAGTAACATTTATTATTATTATCAGTGTTGAAAACAGTTATGCTGCTTTCTTTGTGCAATTTTTTGATGAATAGAAAGCTAATAAGAACAGCATTTATTTGAAATAGAAACCTTTTGTAATTAAAAAGATCTATAATGTCACTTTTGATCAATTTAATGCATCATTGCAAAATAAAAGTATTCATTTCTTTCAACAAAATAAATAAATAAATAAAATCGGTTACTGACCCCAAATTTTTAAACAATAGTATACATAAAATGTATAAATGTAAAAAGTCTATTTAGAATCCATACACTCAGAACCAAGACACAAACAGCATTCACAGAGCTCTCCCTAAAATCTGAAAGATCTTCAGATGCTTTTTGACTTGCTAAGCAGAGGGTGGGTTACATCCATGCAGACATTACTGATCCATCCAAACTCCCAAAACACACACATAATACAAAACACACACACATATAAGGAATGGACACACATTAAAATGTCTAAATAAGAACCTACAGAGACAAACAATGATTAACCTCCAGAATTAGAAATTGCTCTGAGCTCATCACTGTGGGTGTGACCCTCGAGATATCCCTGCTGCCGACATTACAACCCACCCTTGCTAAATCATGCACACATCTTTTACTTCATTCCTCCCTCCATTGAATGACTTTTAATTAAATCTTAAGACAAAATTATTAACATTAATGACACGTCTCATAATGCCCACCTCAGGAGCCTTCTGAGAAACATAGAAGCCGATGATGCCTTGAGTTTTCATTCTGCTTTTCCAACTTTGTGAGGTTTTAGTTACACTAATTTATTTGAATGATACTTTTGCACAGGAAAACCTTCAACGGAACCCATTTTGATTCTGACACCTGGCATTGGAACTTCCAATCACTCTGAGAAACATGGATCGGATTCATGAAAAATCTTTTTAAGAAAGAAGTTAAAAGAAGATGAGTAAGACAAGATAAATGTAAGAATGTTACTAAGTGCAATTTTTGAAGTTTTTTTTTTTTCGTAAGAAGAAAATGAAGGAGAAATTTTGTCACTTTACATCACTTGCTCACCAATGGATTCTCTTCAGTGAATGGGTGCCGTCAGAATGAGAATCCAAACAGCTGATAAAAACATCACAATAATCCACAATCCAGTTCATCTATTAATGTCTTGTGAAGTGAAAAGTTTTGTGTTTTTAAGAAGCAAATCCACAATTAAGATGTTTTAACTTCAAACTATCCCTTTTGGCCACTTTTGGCCAATATACATGATGTTTTACTACAGTGAAAAAGTCCATCCCCTGTTGTCCTCTCACATCAAAATCCACACACATAATTGTTTAGAACTGTTTTGCACCATTTTCACTTGTAAACTATGCTTAATCTGTGCATATTTCTCTCCTGATTCAGACTAAACAACTTTTTTCTTTAAAGGGGTCATATGATGCGATTTCAAGTTTTCTTTTCTCTTTGGAGTGTTACAAGCTGTTTGTGCATAGATAAGGTCCCTGAAGTTGCAAAGACTAAAGTCTCAAAACCAAAGAGAAATTCTTTATAAAAGTCAAGACTCCACGCCCTCCTAAACATTCAAACGGCTCATTCAAACATGCCCCACATGTCTACGTCACGGTGTGGGGAGATTTGCAAAACACCGCCCAAAAGTATATGCAAAGAAAGAGGGCGGGACTTTAGTGTTTCGCTGTAGTGTTGTTGCTGCAGCCGGTGCCATGTCCTGGATACGCTGTGTTTCATTGTGAAAGTGAAACTACTTCGTTCGGGCTTCCAAAAGAGGACACAACTAGAAATCAGTGATTAAGTTGTATTTACAACACTGTTCCAGAACAGTTCAACCCAAATATTAGAGTGTGTGCAGCGCATTTTAACGGAGGACTATTTCCTGAACCTGGGAGTAGCCTGCCAGCTTGAGCACAAAGACTGTTTCTATAAAGTGAGGCAATTCCAACTTTGCAAGGACAGTCTGGCACTTCTGAATCACAGCCTATAAGTATGTTTTAATATTTAAAGAATTTGCCACTGACAATTCAAACGCGAGTTGAGCTGTGTAGAGTAGTGCTTGTTGTTTGTCGTTTCTCCGATCACAAATGCAGACATGGTAATGTTTAAAAACACAGAATAAGTCATTATAATCACTAATTATGTCCCCACTGAATGCAACAAATGCCTCGTTTGTAATGGGTTTTTATTGTTTTTGTGTCGTCATGCCGGGACACCGCATCACAATGTGGTAAGGGGCGTAACATTTCCGTCTCACGCTTGAGGTATTTGGCCAATCACAACGCACTGGATAGCTGGCCAATCAGAGCACGCCTCGCTTCTCAGAACGATGAGCTTAGAGGAGCAACAATAATGTACAGTATGTGGAAAATAGTCTGTTTTTTGAACCTTAAACCGCATAGACACATTGTGTTACACCAAATACACAAAATAATGTTCTTTTTAGCAACATCATATGACCCCTTTAAAGGAAGCGCTATTATGGATTATGGATGTCTTAATTACATCTTAAAAATGTCTTAAAGGTGGATTTGCACGTCACAAGTTTTTCACGTCACAAGACTTTAATTGATAGACTGGCATCTATGTCTATTACATGAACTCTCACTCTGACGGCACACATTCACGGCAGAGTGAGCAAGTGACGTAATGCTGAATTTCTCCAAATCTGTTCAGTAGAAGAAACACCTATAGAAACATCTATATTTTAGATGGCCTGACAGTGAGTAAATATTCTACTTTATTCTTAAGTTAGAAAATAAGAAGAAAATCTCTTAAGAATGTTATTGAATCTTGCCCCAGACTCTTTGCCCTTAGCTGTGTCATTGAGTGTACCAGATTTACAACATACATGCGTGAAGGGTTAATCGATAAAAAAGCCAAGCAAAGAGAGGACACGTCTTCATCTTGAGTGACTCCATTACTGTGACATATTTGTGGGAAGGGGAAGGACAGGCCTCCGAGAACAATCCACAAGAATCCCTGTGTATTGTGTGGGAAAGTTCTAGGACTTCATTTCCATTTTAGTGGGACGTTGCCGCATATTTATTTAATCAAAAGGAATCCCCCTGCTGTATCTCCGCCCCACTTGAATAGAGTAAGAGAGCTTACTCAAAAAAAAAAAATTCATCTGTCTCTCTTCCTGTCTCTTTCCTGCGCCGCACTTCCAGCCTACATCTGTGAACACAGCTGCAGGCACATTCACATATCCATTGGCTGCATCCAAATTCCCATATTGAATATGACTCGGGTGCAGTTTAAAAATGCATGATTTGGCATGAGGAACAACTTTCTTTCATGAATACAGAAGGTTTGAAACTTTATTGCACTGTTTTTGAATACTGTGTAGCAGAGAAGTACACATATTTGCAATCGAATATATGCACAGCAGTCATCCCTGTATGCTGCTGACCTGTCAATGAGAAAATGAGAGTTTCAACACGGGGAAGACTGTGATGTCCTGTGAGATCTGTCTACAGCCATGGGCACATTCACCCAGAAACAGAATGAGAAGCCTGACAGCCAAATATCAGGCATGTTTATTTATATCCTCCGCTTGTGTTAAGGCATTGACTTTGTATCTACTTTTCCTGGGGCTTGATTTTGTCATATCAGTCTCATGCACTGACAATTTTCTGTTGATACAAAGCAGAGTCTTCTGTTATCATTGGATGACAATGAGAGAAATACTGTGAATGAGAATATGACTGCATGTGTGTGGGCTTATTTGACAAATTTATAAGATAATGAGGAAGAACTGATACTGCATACCATATACATTAGTG
The DNA here is from genome assembly GCF_012432095.1 of Onychostoma macrolepis. NCBI lineage: Eukaryota > Metazoa > Chordata > Actinopteri > Cypriniformes > Cyprinidae > Onychostoma > Onychostoma macrolepis. The sequence continues at coordinate 20,550,099 of NC_081158.1, read as the reverse complement.
GTCAAAATAGAATCGGCAAGATTTTTTAATGTTTTTGAAAGAAATTTCTTATGCTTACCAAGGCTGCACTTATATGCTCAAAAATATAGTAAAAACAGCAATATTGTGAAATATTATTGCAATTTAAAATAACTATTTTTTGTATTAATAATATATTTTTAAATAATTTAAAGCTGAATATTCAGCATCATTACTGCAGTCTTCAGTGTCACACTGACACAGTCCTTCAGAAATCATTCTAATATGCTGATTTGCTTTTAAAGAAACATCTCTTACTATTATCAATGTTGAAAACAATTGTGCTGCTTAATATTTTTATGGAAACAGTGATTTTTTTCAGGATTCTACAATAAATAGAAAGAGAAACAGCATTTAATTGACAGACTTTTGATCAATTTAATGTAATTTCACCTAATAAAAGTAATAATTTCTTTCTTTAAAAATGACCCCAAGCCTCTGAACAGAAGTGTAAGTGTGGAAGAGTAGCATTAACAAAATAAATAAATTAAATAAATTAAAAAAAAAAAAAAATCACTCATCAAATCTAATAAAAAAATAAAAAAATAATGTAAATAAATGAATTTACTTTATTTAAAGCATTTAAAACTATTTAATTCAGGTTTAAAATATTGTTAAATGTAAATAATAATAATAATTATTATTATTATAATAAAGTAAATAAAATAAGTTATTTAAGTAAATAAATCGGTCCGCTGGTATTTCATGACTGAAAAACACATAAATAAATGTTTTGATGCAAATAAAAGTTTTTAAAGTATTGCATTTTCTGTCTGTTTCATCATTAAAAACTAAATGTGACATTCACATTTTTATTTCTCAACTGTTAAAACTGATTTTACTTTAAGTTGCACTCCTCCTCCTCTTCCTATATATGAGATGCAAGAGCATAATAAGGCAGATCACTATTACAACCATCTTAGTTGCAATGACGTTTCCAAAACACCTCCTTCGGAACGCCACCTTTCCAAAGACCAATTAATATTTACACTTCCCAAGAAGGAATTCATTAAATTCACAGAGATGGCAGAAGCAGCAACAAACATACCCCTTATCTTAAGTAATAAATTTGAATAAATCAATAACTAGCGTCTGGGCCACTGCCACAATGAAAATAAACGCAACCCCGCTTAAACCTCTTGACCTGTACGCCACCTGTGCACCAGCAGGGGAATTACAATCAGTCCCTTGCAGGGGTCGTTTTTAAAGGTTACAGGTTGTAATGATTAGGTGGGGGTACCTGTGCGCTGATTACCCTGACGGCAGCTGTGGTGGGCTGCAGGCGCTTGGCGCTGAATGTACGAATCTAACAGCTGTGCCCGCTGTGGGTGGGCAGAGGTCCTGGCGATGAAGAGAGCCAGGCTGTAATTATCACAACACAGGGGCTCAGGGAGGAAGAAGGAGAGAGAGAGGAAGAACAGAGAGAGACAGACAAGCTCAGTAGCCAAAGACATGAATGCTAACTATATACCCTGAGTATTCATCACAAGTATCTGGAGTCAAGCCCCTTGCTGTGATCAGGGACAGACCATGTATGAATTATTCAGGAAAAATCCCTATTCCCTAAGTATTAAGGCATGCTAGATCTGATCCCTTCAGTGCTGCTTTTCAAACTGACGGGCTGAGTAACAACAGTTTGATGAAGCTGTTGCCATTACGCTTTCAACCATATAACTAATACTGACAGAGCAGAGAAAGAAAATAATTAAAACAAAAACACATCTGGTATTCACTCATATCACTTCTAAATCTAGTATTTAGGCAATCAGGATTATGAAATGAGACTGTTATAATGTGTTGTGTGCTAAAATAATAAGTAAGTTGTGTTCACACTGAAATCAATTCTAATTTGTTCTCAAACCTGATGTTTAAGAGTGGCTATCTACATGTAATCATCCACACAATGCCAAGAGATTTTCTTCAATAACTAAAGCCTTATTCAGACCAGAAAGACTCTAATTGGTTTTATTTTTTGTGATTGCAAAAAAAAAGAAAGAAAGAAAGAAAAGAAAAAAGAAAGAAAGAAAATCAGATCATAGGTGGTTTTCAAATCTCATTTATTTGGGATTTCACTGATGTCTCAGTCTGACCAGATTGGATTTCATGTGTCTTTTTTTTTGTTATTCGTCATACAATTTTGTCGTGTTAATATTGTATGTCTTACAGCAAGAAAAACAATTCATGTGCCTCTTAACAGGTACTGAATGTCTTAGAGGGAAGGTTCGCCCAAAAATTCTGATGTTGTTTACTCACTGTGATATTGTTTCAAATCTGCATGATATATTTTGTTTTCCTTTGTAACACACAAAAAAATATCTATATTTTCCAAGAACGAATAACATTTTAATCTGCCACAGAAAAAAAAAAAAAAAGCAGGTGTTGAATAACATGACATTAAATGACATCCAAATTTTTATTTGTGGGTGAATTGTGCCTTTAAAGGTGTGTTTTGATGGTCAAGTCAAATGTTACACATATTTGTTTTGCTATTATGACAACCAATGTGGACGTGCCGGCAAAAGTGACTGCGGTCAGAACAGGTGACCTAAAAAACTTCACTAAAAAAAGAAAACTAGTGAACAAAAAGAGTATCTGTCAATGTAAAAAAATTAATTAAAAAAAAGGATGGAAAACTGGAAAATATGGACACCGCTTTACACTACAGTAAATATTGTATACACAATCAAAAATGCCCAAATCTGACCATTCAAACTGTAGAGCATTTCCAAAAAAATAAATAAATTGTTGTTATGTTTAGGTATTGGGTAAGATTAGGGATGTAGAATATTGTCATGCACAATATGTGCTTTACTAATAAACAGCCAATATGTTAATAGGCATGCTAATAAGCAACTACTGTAGTTAATATTGAGAACTGGTCCCCGCACTTACATATAAAGAATTATTTTCTTCGAGAGATATTAAGTGTGTGGCAATAAGGGCAGTGTAGACTGTTAAAAGCTTTATACTGGTGCATGTTTAAAAGACAGTATGTAGCCTTCAAAACGGCTGCAGGGATGAAGGAATTCTAAAAATCTCTGTTCTTTATATCCTAGCTTGAATGGGAATAACAGACAAATAAATCCAACTTTTCTTATGAATCTGTTCATGTTTATAGACCAAATTCAATCCGTTTCCACTGGTTTTATGGCTTTGTGGCTCTCATAACACTCCTGATGTTAGGTTCTGCAGAGCCAAATGGTCAGCAAGGGCAACTCTATTGAAACACAGATGGCTGCTTGACTGAAAGCTGTATGCGTTTGAATCTCCCGTTGTTACTTAAGCATTCCAAGCAGACTGTTTGTGACATCATCATCTATTTATGGCACCGAAGTGAGGCAGTCAGAAGTTAAAAGGTATCCATTAACGGCCAGCTGCGCGCACAAAACATCAGCTCCCATTCTACGTCTGTGAATCAGTAATTCTATGCTATTCATAGACCGGACATGGCTGATTGGGTTAGAAGCACTTTGAGACTGATCAGATGTGTAACGCTAAGGCCTCTATCGATTACATCACCATTCATTTAAACAACAAATCCCTAATTAGCCTAAATAGAGGGCTTTCAAGTTAATGAGTTACTTTGTACAGTCTTGAAGCACTAGCCATTAATCCATGTGTCACATAACATGTTATTACTATGTTATAAATAGGTAATAACCTATTAATAAACTATGAATAGTAAAATAGTAGGACAAGCTGCAATTTAAAAAAATTCATTTGGTTTGTAATGGTGAAAGGTGTCGGTACATGACGTCAAGACTTCCTACACTGCAAAGAAGGTCAGATTTCCCAACACATCCAAGTAGCTAAATGGATGTTAAATGTAATCATAACACCATATTCTACATCATTCACTGTTCAAATGGTCAATATGTCTGGTTAGACATCCTAAAGGCTTTATTAAGACGTGTATTAAATCTAAATCACTGCTAAATGCTTGTTAAAGGTGTCACACAGACTGCTGATGTCATTGAGGGCTTAGAGCCAATCAGTTGACGATAACTGCACATTCTGTCCTTATATGGCACACAAATCAACTTTCGAGTAAATGCTTTATTAGAATGGCATGACCTACCCCATTTCCACCCAATAACCTTCTATATCAGTTTACAAGATTGTTAACCGTGAGAACTGATCTCTGATGTTTCCAGATGCAATGGACTAATGGACCTACTTGCACACATTCAGAGATGTAAAGCACTTGAGTAGTTGTATATTTTATTTACTCACCCTCATGTATTTCTAATATGAAAAGACCACCATCCACTTTCATTCTATGGAAAAGAGAAGCCTGAACATTCTTCAAGATAACTCATTTTGTGTTCCTCACAATAAAGTATATTACATAGGTTTGTAAGGATAAAAGATGACAAATTTTTCATTTTTTGGACACAATATTCCTTTAAGTATAATTTCTCTGTAGCATCTACACCCATGTCTATGTAGCAACTTTACCTTGACATCCAATGATACACAGTGAGTTTTTGTCGCCAATATGAATGCATGATAAAAACCATCTCTCAGGAGAACAGTGAACAGAGAGGGCTGCGAAGCGCAACGGACGATATCTGCAGGGCTTTCTTTCTCTCCAGGCTGTCAATCACAACTTGATGAATGCGCGTGGGACATGGCCAACCACTTCCCAGCATGCCTTGCACTCATTCATATGAGTGGCCAACTGATAAGAGAATGAAGTAGGGAATGGAGATGTCGGTGTCTATTTTGGTCCTTGCCCAAGTTTCTATTTTAATAAGCGCTGTCAATATGCGCACATTGAAAGACAGAGAGCTTCTTACAGCATTAAACATAAAACATAAAAGCAGGAGTTACAAGAGTGGATGACAAATAAAAAGGAACATCATAAGTTATTTTTCTTGGGAAAATAAGTATTTCAGTGCTGAGAATCATTATGTAGGAGGATTAATTTGAGCAAGAACTCACTGAACTTCACTCCTTAATTAGACACATATTTAATTTAAGATACATGTGTAGGAACTCAACACTAGAAAGAAATGTATGTTATTTATGTAAGAATATACATTATACATGTGTTTGGATTGTATTAGGACTGCTTTATTAATGAGATTAAACTGTTCTCAGGCCAAGATATTTTTCATAACTGTCACAGTGAGGCAACCTGTCATACACATTATACTGTTCAAAACTTTCAGGCCAGTAGAATTTATTTATTTATTTTATTATATTTTTATTTAAATTTATAGTCTTATTCAGTAAGGGCACATTAAATTGAGCAGAAGTGAAGTAGTTATAAAATGATTTTCATTCAAATAAATACTGTTCTTTTCAATATTCTATTCATCAAAGAACACACAAAAAAAAAAAGGATAACATTTTCCACAAAAAAATATTAGGCAGCACCAAATCTTGTACACCAAATCAGCATATTAGAATGATTTCTGAAGGATCATGAATATATTATTTATATAAAATATATATTTTAAAATATATTACAGTAGAAAGCAGGTTTTTTATTATATTTTTATAGAATTATATTATATACAGTTTTTTATTATATTAAACAATTAATATAATTATTAATTGTTTTGGCTGGTAGAGAGACTTATTTTTTCTTTGACAAAAAAATAATAATAAACCTTAGCAATCCAAACTTTTGAACTGTTATGTAAATAACTAATGAATTACAATTTATGCTGTCCAAAACAAAGATTTGATTTTTAAAATAAAATAAAATAAAATAAAATAAAATAAAATAAAATAAAATAAAATAAAATAAAATAAAATAAAATAAAATAAAATAAAATAAAATAAAATAAAATAAAATAAAATAAAATTTGTAATCCTTGCAAAAACAAAGGATTTTTTCCCAAAGAGTTTTTTTCCCCCCCAGTTGGCCATATTTTGCCATTTTCTTCTTCTTATTATTATTATTATTATTCTGTCAAATTAGATCCCTCTTTCAATATAAATTGGTATTTTTTTCCCCTGCCAGGAAAGTAAGTCTGATGACATAGAAATTCATTAACATCCCCAAGCACCACCATTAAATGGCACAATTTGATGCGTCATTCATGCAATAAAACATGACATAATGCACATGGAAATGTATGAACAACACAAAACAGCATTTAAACAAATACCGAGTATGATATTATGGTCTATCCTCAACCTTGTTGGATTTTTCTCTCTTTCACTCTCTGAAGTGTTCATGCGGCCTACGGGTTGAGTGAAGTAGGGCACAAACAATAACTGACGATCACATCGAATCATGTGCTGTGATGGAGGAAACCAGCTGACTGCATGAGCCCAGAGGATGGAAAGAGAAAGAGACAGATGCAAGGACGGAAAGAGAATGAGAGACATGGAGATAAGAAGAATTTATTCATGTGCTTCGTCACTTAATCATCTGACTTTCCACAAGCCCATCAAACTTCCCTGTATCCTAATGGTACATTCCATGACTACTCAATCCTGTGCGCTGATTGGACCGTAAGAGATTGAATGATGATAAATGAGGAGGACGTGTTTGATTTATGATGAGGGACTCAGTAAATTGACATGTTGTGTCTCTCTAATGACTCAGTTGCTGATGAATGCAACAGGACCATTACACCACACCAACACCATTCTGCTACAAAAAGCCACTTTTCACCATCCAATCAATTCTTGATAGATAAAACTGAGTCCTGCCCTGTATTTTCAGGTTTAATATTCAGTTTCAATCAGAAATGTTTCAAATTATGAAAGTAAAAATTACAACACAACAAATTATCGACAACACAAAGGAAACAAGCCTGCAACATAACGAAACTAACACAACGGAAACAAGATGCAACACAATGAAAACAAGCCGCGACACAACGGAAACATGCCACGCCCACAACACAATGAAATTAGCAGAACACAATGAACACAAGCCACAACACAATGAAATTAGCACAACACAGCAGAAACAAGACGCAACACAATGAAATTAGCACAGCACAATGAAATTAGTCTTTTCCGTTGTGGCGATTTTGTTGTGTTTTGGAGATTTCGTTGTGTTGTACACTACTGGGCCACCATAAAAAATGGATAGACAATGCTGTCAGCATGAAATGAAAATTCACCTTATCTATTTTCTAAATGCATGTTACATATAGGGTTGCGCAAATAGACGATGCCATCATCCATCGCCAATTGCTAACAGACATCCCGATGTTGAGCCGGCATCATGATTCCTTCCCCCACCCCCTCTCCCGCAATCCAATGACGGAACCCCTAAAGGTAATAAATATGAAATGGGAGGGAAAAAATATTTCAATACTTTCTCTCGCAATTATATCAATTCGTTGTGTAATTATACTGTAACTGCCGGCATCAGGGAGCCACTATTAATACGTGGGGCATTGAAACCAGAGATTGTCTTAATGCACGCTCTCATTTTACTTTCACTTTCAAAATTCGCGATCACACGGACACTATACTACGGAGCAGCAGTACTTACCACACATTTTACAAGATTAGATGTTTGTCAGTGGTGCTAAGGATCTGTAAATCATTCGCCATCGTCCTCAGTCATTACTCTGTTTATGTCGTAAGTGAAATTTTATGTACTGTTATGTAACAGGCTACCGCTAGCAAGCAGCTAACAATGTCCCTGTAGTGGCTCTGTAGAACGCGTTATTTGTTTTCCGTGCCTTTCTGAATACAGATTCACACTTCGGGCACACCACTAATCCCCCTCCACCCCCGATGTCATCGTCCATCGCGTTGTTTCACGGTAGACATCGTCCGATGCTAATTTGGTAGACATCACGCAATCCTAGTTATATATCTTATTGTGAAAAATTTATCCATGGATGTTTCTTTAAAAAAAAACACTTGACCTCATAATGTTTTTAAAGATTTATTTTGGAATGTTTGCCTTAATTATGACAGGACAGATCAGAACTGACAGGAAGCGAAGTGGGAGAGAGATAGGGGCGGGATTGGGAAAGGTCTGCCCATCGGGATTCGAAATAGGGACGCCCGTAGTGCAAAAGCGCTGTATGTCAGCGCTGCCCACAAGGCTATCGGCGCCAGACCTCATAATGCTTAATCAAAATGTCATAGCTGGGCCTTCCAGTGAAAATTACAGACTTCACTTTTTAAATGCAACATCCACATCTTAAAATCCAATTAACAACCAATGTATAGACTCTTAAAAAATAAAGGTTCTTTTTTGGCTTCTATGGTTTCATGAAGAACCATGGGACCTTTCCATTGCAAAAATGTAAAATGGTTCTTAAGCTTATTAAAAAATACAGAGCTTGGACAAAATAATTTGAACACCTGGGAACTAAGCACTGTTTCCTTATTAAGTTGTTTCTCCACCATCTGCCTTTAATACAGCTTCCTACCTTCTTAGAATACACAACTTTCATTGTATCTCAACTTCCATCAGAACATCTGCCAGTTGCTTCAAATATGATGGAGGAGGGAATCTGCTTCTCACTCTTCTCTCCAATACTGCCTATGATGGTTTGATAATATTCAAGTTATGTGATTGAGCTGACCAGGGCAGATGTTGAAGTTCATTGTGGTGCTCTATATGTCTAGGTTTCATGATCATAAAACCATCTATTTTGCAGTTTAGCACTGGTGTCTGTGATTAATGTTTTAGCAACTGCAGCTCTTTCAGGGATGTTGGCTTTGTGAAGTTCTCTGTGGTCAGTTTTTGTGGAAACAGGGTCATCAAGGTGAATATGAGGGATTGTTACCATTTCACTTCTGTGTTGTTTTGACTCCTTTTTAGTGTTTGCTTGTTTGACAGTCCCTATAATAATAACAACAAACATAATAATATATAATAATTGCAACATTTTTTCACTAAACCCTTCACATATTATATTAACCTAAAAATATTTAAATTATTTATATTATAATTCACATTAAGAAAAAAATATGCTTCATTTAAGAACTGTTCCATGAAAGGTTCTTTAAAGGAACCTAATATGGCTCTTCAAAGGAATCAATGTGAAAAGATCTTTCTGCTACATCCTTTTCATAGTGAATTCAACTGTATTTAAAAAACTATTTATTATATTCATTTCGGCACAAGGCAAATATCAAAACATGCCATCAACATTATGCATTCAGGCCAAAACCTGCTCCCACTGACAGTTACAGAGGGATGGTGCAGCATTATGAGTAGCAGAAGGGTAAACTAGTAAAGTCTAATGAACGAACAATTGATTTTTTGTTTGTTTGTTTGGTTTTACTGGAAAATGAAGGGTACCAATAGGTGTTCTGAGTTTGGTCCTTTCTTTCTCTCTCTTTCTCTTAAACTTGCTGACCCAGACTCAAAGGTGGCATTGATATGTGCACACCACTTTGGCCTGATGAGTAAGCAGAACTGAACCGCACAGACAGAGGACAGGAGTCTAAAAGAGCAACATAGGACATGAAAACAGGAGAAACTAGACAGCTGTTCAACCCCAGCAGCAAAAATACCCTTACAGGGATCTTAAAGGGATAGTTCGCCCAAAAATGAAAATTCGGTCATTAATTACTCACCCTCGTGTCGTTCACTTTGATTTCATCAAAGATCAGCGAAGGTCTTACGGGTTTTGAATGACATGAGAGTGAGTAATTAATGACAGTATTTTCATTTTTGGGTTTATTTTTTTTATTTATTTATTTCTGTCTGACTCTGTCCTGTCTGTCTGACCCTTAGAATTAATTAGTATCTATCTTACTTCTTATTAACTCACTGTAAGTGGTATAATAATAATAACGTAATAATAATAATACAAATTTGGCAGTTATGTGTAAATTACAGACCGATAATCAATATCTTTTATCAAATTTCAGATTTCTCAACTTAATCTGTTATTGTTTTTTGTTGTTCAAGTACTATTAATAGGGATGCACGATATTGGATTTTTGCCAATATCCGATATGACGATATTTTTCAACTCGTTTTTGCTGATGCCGATATATTTCCTTTTGTTTGGAAACAACAGCAAGTCTCTCCTGTGCAAAGATTCTAAACAAATTATTAATTTTGTAATTAAATTAAATTAATTTTGGTTAGTTTTTAACAAAAACTTATTTGTTAGAATTAAATAAACAATAATGAAGTTCTTTTATAAGGAAAGTACATTGAAAGCTTTGAAAATAATTATAAATCAACTATAAATCAATCACTTTTTTCAGACAGATGCACCTTAATATTTTATTTAAAGATTTAACATTTGTAGATGGTCTAAAGCAAAAGAGATAATCAGTCCATAAAGCAAATCATTCTGAAAATCTTTCAGAGCTCATAATCTGTAAAAAAAAAAACATATTACACATTAATAAATAAATCTGTATATAAAATTATTTAATTTACAAGTGTCATGTTTGTGATTTTTATTCATGTAAGCTATATCTTCTGACCTTTAAATCAAAATATTTTACGACATCAGTTACTGCTTTATTTAATCAGAAATACAATCTTAATATTATTTGTGTATTTTACTTTCATTTTATTACAAGTAGGCCAACAGCACCCCCTAGGGAATTAAAACTCCTTACCTGACGGCCATTAGGACCCTGGGGAGGCTGCCGATGCCACATGTAGTGCTAGTGACTGTTGAATCTATTGCGCACCGAACACAATAGATTCAACGATTAAACGATTCTGTTTAAATGCATTCTCAGTTTAAATGCAGCGATTAAAAACATTGAATCTAATCACCATTCAGGCAAAAATTTGCTTCAAGAATGACCACAATGCTGACTTGATCTTATCGCTAGCACATCGTAGTATGCACATGTGAGTTATTTATCTTATCGGCAAGACATATCGAACTGAAGCCGATGTTTACATTTTAAGCCATTATCGGCCGATTCCGATATCATTCCAATAATATCGTGCATCCCTAATTATTAATATAAATTATTATTAATAACACTGTAAATAAGAAAAAGAAGAAGAATGTATGTTATAATATTTTTTTTGTACTGTTGTAGTATGATTATTATTTTGTTTTCATTATGGCAAAAATCTGAAAAACTGGGTTTTGCAATTTTAAACTTACAAACACTTTAGTCTAAGTAGATAAAACTGGGGAAAAAAGGTAAATAAAGGTGAGCTGTAATTCAAATTTGATTGCCAAATGTGTAAATACACTTCAGCTTTTACCCACTAAAGCACAGCTAGTAGATTGGGCAGTTACTTAAAAGGGTTAGTAAATCAATAGTAATGATTGCGTTTTAGTATAATGCAGACAATAAATGACCTGAGCTTTAGTGTTGCTGTTAAAGCTGCAATGATTAAGATGACTCTTTGGTAAAATAACGCAGTAAAACGTGACCCCACATTAAAAATTGTGTCCTGTTTCTTGGTTTGTTGTGAGAGTTGCTGCTGTGAAGAAGGACATAAGATATTACTGCACATGATATAAATCACAGTCATCTTGGGGGAACGCAGCTGCCATTCAGATCTCAGTTCTGAATGTTAAGGTATGTATGCTAGAGAGAGAGGTATCGAGGTATCAGGCAGCCAATAGCTACCATCATGTGGCTAAAACCAGGCCACTTCCTCTCCGCATCACTCCACCTTCCGTCTACTTCCTCCCCACTTTCCTGTCTCTCCTCCTCTTCTTCTACAGCCAAGTTCACCCTGCAGCGATAATTCAGCCTATTTCATCTCCCTGCTCATCAGAGCCCAGATTTAACGCACAGTCTAAACCGCGAGCCCAAACCTCAGACGCTGTCAAGCACTAAAGGAGGTCAAAGTGTTGTTTCAGAAATGTTCCACATGTCTGCTCACTGTGGATCAGATTCAGACAACCTGTTTACATTACCATCTACAAAACAATATCGTGCAGAGGAAGCAAAATCTCTGTTTGTTTTGTTTTTTCATGTTACACATTTCCAAACTGATGTTTAAAAAGTTTCAGTTTTTAAAAAGCAGGTGAAACATCCTACTAAACCTAAAATTACAAACAAATCGCAAAGTTGCTTCAAAAGTAAATGACTACAAACATAATTTGGGCAGCTTTTGTTACTTGTACCACATAATGGCTGGCTATTACGACTAGATTTTTACTATTTTAATGCTATGTAAATGCAATGTAATGTAATGTAATAATTATATGTGTATAAATAAATAAATAATAATAATAATAATAATAATAATAACAACAACAACAATTAAAAATATAACAAATTAAAACAACAACAACAACAGTAATAATTTATATTATTGAATTTATTGTACTGTGGTACAGCCACAGTAATTTTTGAGCTTATATACATATATATAAATAACATATTTTGTGTAGCTTTTGTTACTTGTACCACATGACTGGCTATTACACCTATATTTTTACTATTATTTTATTGCTATGTAATTATATAATATAATATAATAAGTATGTGTATAAATAAATTAATTAATAAAAATAATAATAACAACAATAATTAAAACTATAATTAAAACAACAACAACAATAATATTTCGCACTATTTAGATTATTGAATTTATTGTACTGTGGAACAGCCACAGTCATTTTTGAGCTTTTATATATATACTGTATATAACATATTTTGTGTAGCTTTTGTTACTTGTACCACATGACTGGCAATTACAACTATATTTTTACTATTATTTTATTGCTATGTAAATATATAATATAATATAATATAACATAATACTCATGCATAATTATATGATATGTATGAATAAATATTGATTATAATTAATAATAATAATAATAATAACTTTCTTTTATTTCCTTTCTGACAAACTCATTTCAAGTCATTTTGTTCATTTTAATTCGCAAGTAAGTAAAAGTCTGCAAACTAGCCCGATTTCCAAAATAGTTTACTTTTTAATTAGTTTGTCCAATTTGTCCAATTTGATGCATTCAGGTCAATAAGATTGCTAATAAGATATGTGGCATTATCTAATTGAAAAAGTGATTGGCCAATCGCATTGCCAAGTGATTTTTCAACTGAATTATCCTGGTCCCCGCTCACATTCATAGCCATGCTTACTTTATTGTTTATTTTTACAGGGACAATGTACAATTAAAAGTAATTGAACCAGAGTTAGCTAATAGCTAATTTATATCTGCTGTCCCTGGGCAGGTAAACAAATAAAATAACATACAATATTATATATACACCACATAGAACATCACAATACATACAGATATCCAAAAATGTAAAATTAATAAAAACAATACATGAAAAAACACAGAACTTACAACACAATCATTAGTGGTTACAGATTTGTTCAGATAGTAGCCAGTGCTTAAGATTAGTTTTAAAAACTGTGAAGCTGTCAATGCTACGGATGTTTGTAGGTAAGGAATTCCATAACCTCACTACTCTAACCGAAAACGCTGTTTGACCTTCAGAAGCTCTGTGAGAACACAATGAGCTCAAAGGAGGTATAAGAAAGCCACCAGATTTTTAAAAAGCTCTGTAAAAAGCTATAAATAAACTGATGTTTAGCTTATCAAATAAGCTAAAACCTGTATCCATCATGCAATTAGTGTAAACTGTGTAAAGTGGCCATTACAAACATCACCAAACAATCACTGTGAATAAAATCTATTTCAATGCTGTTTAAAAAACATTAGCAGACACTGTTCACGGTTTCTCAATTACAACAGCTCATAATAACATGACTTTCCTGCTGGTACACATCTTCAGAATTATTCCGCCAAAGAGCCTCGTAAAGCATTAGCATGGAGTTGATGTGGCAAGGGATAATAAAGCGCTGCCACGCTAATTAATGGAGTCGTTTGCAAGCGTGCAAGGTCTAGATTGAGAGAAGTAACATCTCATTTAAAATGTGATCAGTAAACAGTGTGTATGAGTACTGTCATGACACAATAAAAATCAATACATTGTTATCGACCCGGTCGGTCTATACCGCCATTCTTCTCGTTAAAATGATTATGCAACACAGGACAGTAAAACAGCAAGAAATCAGTCACATGCTAATGTCTGTAATTCACATGATCAGTATTTTATGAATGGTAAATGGCTTTTTTATGTTCTTTTATCATAAGTTACTTACCGTCACATTGTTCCAAACCAGCATAACTTTCTTTCTTTTGTAGAACACAAAAGGAGATGTTTTGAAGAATGTTCACATTGCTATTTACCATAAAATTATATCATATAGTACAATCCAAATTCCGGAAATGTAATGAAAACTAAAAGAATTTCAAATCACATGAGCCAATATTTTATTCACAATAGAATATAGATAACATAATAAATGTTTAAACTGAGAAATTTTAAAATTTTATGCACTAAATGAGCTCATTTCAAATGTGATGCCTGCAACAGGTCTCAAAATAGTTGGGACGGGGGTATGTTTACCATGGTGTAGCATCTCCTCTTCTTTTCAAAACAGTTTGAAGATGTCTGGGCATCGAGCTTATGAGTTTCTGGAGTTTTGGTCCCATTCTTGCCTGATATAGGTTTCCAGCTGCTAAAGAGTTTGTGGTCGTCTTTGATGTATTTTTCATTTAATGATGTGCCAAATGTTCTCTATAGGTGAAAGATCTGGACTGCAGGCAGGCCAATTCAGCACCCGGACTCTTCTACTACAAAGCCATGCTGTTGTAATAGCTGCAGTATGTGGTTTTGCATTGTCCTGCTGAAATACACGTTGTCTGGAGGGAAGCAAATGTTGCTCTAAAACCTTTATATACCTTTATATAGCATTCACAGTGCCTTCCAAAACACGCAAGCTGCCCATACCGTATGCACTTATGCACCCCCATACCATCAGAGATGCTGGCTTTTGAACTGAACGCTGATAACATGCTGAAAGGTCTCCCTCCTCTTTAGCCCGAAGAACTGTGATTTCCAACAAGATTGTCAAATTTGGACTCATCTGACCATAGAACTTTTACACTTTGAAACACGCTTCTGGACCATGTTCACATATGGCTTCCTTTTTGCATGATAGAGCTTTAGTTGGCATCTGCAGATGGCACAGCGGATTGTGTTTACTGACAGTGGTTTCTGGAAGTATTCCTGGGCCCATTTAGTAATGTCAATGACAGAATCATGCCGATGAGTGATGCAGTGTCGTCTGAGGGCCCGAAGACCTCGGGCATCCCACAAAGGTCTTCGGCCTTATCCCTTACGCACAGAGATTTCTCCAGTTTCTCTGAATCTTTTGATGATGTTATGCACTGTAGATTATGAGATTTGCAAAGCCTTTGCAATTTGACGTTGAGGAACGTTGTTTTTAAAGTATTCCACAATCTTTTTATGCACTCTTTCACAGATTGGAGAGCCTCTGCCAATCGTTACTTCTGAGACACTCTGCCTCTCTAAGACATCCCTTTTATGTTACAGACCTGATGTCAATTAACTTAATTAGTTGCTAGATGTTCTCCCAGCTGAATCTTTTAAAAAATTCTTGCTTTTTCAACCCTTTGTTGCCCCCGTGCCAACTATTTTGAGACCTGTAGCAGGCATCAAATTTGAAATTAGCTCATTTAGTGGATAAAAGTGTAAAATATCTCTGTTTAAACATTTATGTTATCTATGTTTTATTGTGAATTAAATATTGGCTCGTGTGATTTGAAAGTCTTAATTAATAATTATATTAGTTTTCATTTTATTCAAATTTTAAAAACGTCCCAACATTTCCGGAATTCGGGTTGTAAACGAATGCAACAAATCAAGTTTGAATACAGTTTAAATTTCATATGTTCTTCAGAAAATTTTTATGGACCACTTCCATGAGGTTTTATGGTGCTCTTAGAGCTTAACAGTTGTGTCAGTAAGAATTTTTGAAAGGAATGAACACTTTTATCTAGCAAGGATGCAAACTTAACAGTAATGACATTTATAATGTCATATAAGATTTCTATTTCAAATAAATGCTGTTCTTACTATTCAAAGAATCCAAATGGCAAATGTATTACAGTTTCCACAAAAATATGAAGCAGCACAGCTGTTTTCAACATTGATAATAAAAAACAATTAGCATACTATGATTTCTGAATGCTTTCTGAAGGATCATGTGACACTGCAAAATTCAGCTTTGCCATCACAGGAATAAATTACATTTTAAAAAATAAGTGACATATATATATGTGTGTGTGTGTGTATATATAAACTTTACCAACCATAGACCTGGGTGATATACTGAATATTAAAGATATCAGTGCAACAATCAAGTGTTTTTGTGTTCCGGAAATTAGTTCCCCATCCGAAAGAGTTTTAGTGCCAGTGGGAACACAGTCGAAGGATCTCTTAAACCAGAAACCACTATACAAACAATATCTGTTCTATCATGTTTTTTTTTTTTAAATCACTCTCTAGCTTTTTAATTACTCTCAAGCAAATGCAAAAATATTGAGATACATATTGCTTACTGTCAAAATTTGGAAAAATATTGAGATATCAAATTTCAGGTTCATCACCCAGCCCTAACTGACCCCAAACTTGTAAAAGGGTATTGTTCATGACACTCAAATCAACAACAAACATTTTTCAAACCTCAGTACAGTAAGCAGCACTAAAACTGTGTCTCCACCAGGAACAAGAGTATCACTGAGGGAAAGTAAGTAGCACTACACAACAAAACCTTCTTTTATTCTCCGCCAGGACCACAGAGACTTCTGGAAGGAGAACGGTAAGGACTTGTGACTAGAATTACTGACACACTTTTCCTTTGAGCGTCGAGCTAATCTGGGTTTAGTCGTGATTACGTAAGCCATCGCTTTTTCCCATGTCTCTGGGCAATAGTAGCGCAGCTGAAAACCGCGCTTGGTGATTTTTAGTCCTCTTTGTTCGGAAGGAGACACTTGGACGCAGATTTTAGTATCACCAGTTTCAGCTGCTGCAATCACACATGGCCAGCTGTGACATGCCCATATTTTCACAGTCTCTCAGATGTGGAAGAATTTACTGAAACGCTCAGCAAAGGAACGAATTAAATATATCTTATGAGAGTGAAATTAACATTTATCATTTCTTTCCATGACACCGCTGGTACTCCGATATCCTTATTGGAATATGATGTCTAAGTTTAAGACATTCAAGAGGTAAACTTGTTAAAAAGGGAGGTTCTTAGTTGACACAAGCTGATTATGTGGACCAGACTTTTTGCCGTAAGTCAGAAGTATGGTTATATGAGTTTGGGTGTAGTTGTGGTACCTGTGGCAGTGCGGAGCTGAGCTGACGCTGCAGTGAGTCCCGGTCATAGATGACGTCCTGCAGGTGCTGCTGGGCGAGGGCAAGGCTTTCTTGTGTCTCTCTCAGGGTGTCCAACAGACGGTCTCTCTCGTCAAGCATGTTGACCATCAACTGCTCAAAATGCGAGTCAGGGTCAGAGGCGCTGCTCTGGGAGCCACGCTGGCTCATCGCCGTGTCCTCGCTGATAGTGGGCATCACTTCGCACATCATCTTTACCTGCTGAAAGAGGATGAATGCTTAGGATACCCATGGAAATATTAAAGTTTTTTTTTGTACTATGGTACAGCCACAGTAATTTTTGAGATTTAAATTTAAAAAAGGGAAGGAGTGGAGGAGTGGAAGAGGACTCCAGTGGCAACCTGTGAAGCTCTGGTGAACTCCATGCCCAAGAGGGTTAAGGCAGTGCTGGAAATGAATGGTGGCCACACAAAATATTGACACTTTGGGCCCAATTTGGACATTTTCACTTAGGGGTGTACACACCTTTGTGGCCATCGGTTTAGACATTAATGGCTGTGTGTTCAGTTATTTTGAGGGGACAGCAAATTTACACTGTTATACAAGCTGTACACTCACTACTTTACATTGTAGCAAAGTGTCATTTCTTCAGTGTTGTCACATGAAAAGATTTAATAAAATATTTACAAAAATGTGAGGGGTGTACTCTCTTCTGTGAGATACTGTATATAAAGGTTAAAAATATTTCTAATTCAATTCACCAAAGAATCCTAAAAAAAAAAGTGTGTCACATTTTCCACAAAAACATCAAGCATTGATAATATATAATAATATTTCTGATGGATTACTTGACACTGAAGACTGGAGTAATGACTGCTGAAAATTCAGCTTTGCCATCACATTACATTTTAAAATATATTATAACTGAATATTTTTTAATTATTTTAAATTGTGAAAATTTCACAATACTACCGTTTAACTGTATTTTTTTAACAAATAAATGCAACCTTAGGAAGAACAAGAAACGTCTTTCATAATCAGTAAAAAAAATCTTACCAACCCCAAACTTTTGAACAGTATGATATTCTCAACACTTTATGTACATAAACATACTGCTTTTGTCTGTCAATCCCTTTGTGTCTATCTGTAAAAGCACTGAACTGCTCAGAGCATCTGTGAGAAGACAGCATGTACACTGTATGTACATAGTGGTGAAGTGCGTCTGTTCCTGTTAGACTCAAAGCTGTCAGGATTGTGGCGGCTGGTAGCTGTAGGGGAGACGAGCATTAAAAACACACAGGGCCACAGAGCTCCACGCCTAGGCTGTGATGATACAACACAGGCGGAGCGGGTGGAGGAATCTCCTGGCAAGGACGAGATGTGTTTATGTGTGTTTATGAGTGCAGAAAAAACAGATGAACAGAGAAAGACAAAAGTCATGGTAAGTAAATCTTGTATGTGTAAGTGTCTTGGTACATACCGGGCGTCTCAGGTCCTGTTGTTATAAGCTATACAGAAAATGAATCTGTCCAAATAGTGTTGTAGAGTATATGTGTATAGTAAAGCAATGCTGTCATGGGAGGGTGGGCTTCCTGCACTCTAGACTTCATGCTTGTGCCGTTTACTGGACCAGAACGCATCATTTCCTCTGTTGCTTATGTAACACGGTGCTCTACAGCGTCTCCTGCAGCACCATGACTCGGTACAGACCACAACCACCACCTGTGCCATTTGTCTCAGGTGGCTTATATATTACACCCTTACTGAGGATGGCAACAATGTAAGCACATACTCAAGATTAGGGGTGGCATTTGAGGCTTCTGAAAAAAGGAGAGTGATTTTCTCAACAAGTAAGAAAAGAGTCATACAAAAAACTAGATAAAGTTTGTAGACAAACTTTAAGTTGGCTTAGAAAAGCCGAGCCAGAAAGTGTTGAAGGGGTGGGGGGTCAGTTTTAAAAGCTTGAGGTTTGAAGGTTTTCATTTACAAATAGTAAAGCTTTAATTTGGTACTGTAGTTTTAAAAGCTCAAAACCATCTAAAACCAGCCTGATTTAACAAAAAATTTTTTTTATTAAAAACCAGCTGGTTCATTAAAAAAAAAAAAAAACAGCTAAAAACCAGTTCATTTTGCAAAAAACAGCTAAAACCATCTAAAACCAGCTGATTTAACAAAAACAGCTAAAACCCAGCTAAAAATAGCTGATTTGGCATTAAAAAAAACAGCTAAAACCAAACAGCTAAAAGTAAATATAATAAAATATTTAAAAATATTATGAAGATTTTAGATTTTAAAAAGTAATATGTTTGTATTTTGTATATTATTACATATTATTATTAAATATTTTGAGTAAGCTTTTTTTTTAATATATTTTCAGTTTTCATTTTAATTTTAGTTCAAATATTTTAAGCTTTAGTAATAATAAATTATTTCAATTAGCTGACAAGACAACATTTCTCATTTTAAGTCTAATATTTATTATTCCAGCTTTATTTCAATTCACAAATTATTATTAATAGCTTTCATTTTAGGTAACAATAATGTAATATAATGTAATGTAATATAATATAATATATAACAACAATAATAAAAGAAGTGTGAAAAATAGTCATGTGACTGGCTGATTATTCTGTCAGCTATATTATGTTCACAACTGCTCAGAAAATCCATGAGTGGTTAAACTCATGGAAGCGGATGGACTAATTACAATGTTTACAAATAACCCACTCAGAAATCACCTCTTTCAGTCACATACAAATTTAAATGAACCTGAAATTACTTGAAATAATCTGTAAATGAGCCCTCTGAACGCATCTAGAAGCAAATCTAATTTCTGTCTAACGTAGCGACTGTTCTTGAGGCAGTTATTGAGAGACTGATAGCTGATCAATTTGAAATTTGCTTCACCAAAAGGAAAACTGCAAAATTAATAACAGTTTCTAAACGATCATTAATTTAAATTCAAACACGATTTCACCTCCCTATAGTATACACATATAAACATACAAAAAGGCATTGTCATTTTATAAACAGAAGACATATGGCCTACAATCTGACATTTTTCATGTTTACAGATAGCTTACAAGTCCATCCTAATCTGGCTGTCTCTGGCAATGGGCCTGCAGACACTATGCGAACAGGCTGTTAGCCAGAGTCCCACCATCTCCCAGCTAGCCACTAACTGCTAACTTTAGACCCACAAACGCTCTGGGCTGCGGCCAGCTCTCCTGTCTCCAACCAAGCATACAATGGAGAGCCCTGAAGCAGCCTGGAAAAGTCAGATTTTTTCCCCTCCTGTTATAAATAAAGAGACAATTCAGAAGACAAATTAATGTGTAAAGGTCTGTCACGAGTTACTAGACCACGTCTGAGTTTTTCAAACTTCCGCTGGGTATCAAAGCGCTTGACAAATGTCACTTAGATAACAGATGATTATAGCAATAATACCTCACCTAATTTGGCCGCTACTTCAAAAACAAAATATGTTCTTTTATGAAATGTAAACATGCAATGAGAATAGCTCAAGACTGAAACAAATACCACTGTTCTAGCAAGCTGCTTAATTAAAATGTAATTATATTTAATTAATTAATTATTCAGTGGAACAATCACCCTTTTGAGCAAAGAACAAGACATTTACTGATTCCAAAGGAAGCAAGGAAGAAGAAAAAAAAGTCATAAAAAATTTAGTCAAAAATAATATAATATGATATATAATATAATTTATAATAGCAGTCAAAAGTTCTTGAACAGTAAGATTTTTGATGTTTTTAAAGAAGTTTCTTCTGCTCACCAAGTCTGCATTTATTTGATCCAAAAGTACAGAAAAAACAGTAACATTTTGAAATATCTTTATTATTTAAAATAACTGATTTCTATTTTAATATATTTTAGCATGTAATTTATTCCTGTGATTTCAAAGCTGAATTTGAAAACATCATTACTCCAGTCACATGATCCTTCGAAAATCATTCTAATATTCTGATTTGATTTTCATAAAAACATTTATTATTATTATTATGCTGAAAACATATTTCTATTCATATTTCTATTCATCTTTGATGAATAGAAAGTTCAGAACAACATTTATCTGAAATAGAAATCTTTTGTAACATTAAAAATGTCTTTATCATCACTTTTGATCAATTTAAACCATTCTTGCTAAATAAAAGTATTAATTTCCCCAAAACTAAAAATACAAAACTATACTGACTCCAAGCTTCTGAATGGTATAGTGTATAATGTTACAAAAGCTTTTTATTAAAGATGATCTTTGGATCTTTCTATTCATCAAAGAATCCTGAAAAATCAACTGTTATAATAATAATAAGAAGAAGAAGAAGAAGAAGAAGAAGAAATGTTTCTTGAGCATCAAATCAGCATATTAGAATGATTTCTGAAGGACCATGTGACACTGAAGACTGGCGTAATGATGCTGAAAATGTAGCTTAGACCAAAGGAATAAATAAATTTTTTAAATACATTACAATAGGAAGCAGTTATTTTAAATAGTAAAAAATATTTCACAATATTACTGATTTGCTGTGTTTTGGATCAAATAAATGCAGGCTTGGTGAGCAGAAGAGAATTCAAAACAAAAATAATAATATAAAAAATCTTACTGTTCAAAAACATTTGACTGGTAGTGTATAATATTAGTGTTTTATTATATTTATAATATTCAATTAACATGAATGACTTTTTAATAATAACAACACTGGATATACTGTGATTGGCTGATTATCCTGTCAACTACATAATGCCCGCCTACTAACTGTTCAGAAAATCCATAAGTGGTTAAACTGATGGAAGAAGATGGACTTATTACAGAGTTAATAACTCACCTCCTCGGAAATGACCACTTTTGGTCACATACAAATTAAAACGAAGCTGAAATGACTTGAAATGATCTGCAAATGAGCACTCGTGCATCTGGAAGCATCTTCTCATCTCTGCTGCAGTCTAACATGGAGGTAGTTATTGGGATATTGATAGTTGGTCAATACAAAACAAATCACCACCACTTCTTACCCTTGGCCCTTAAAGCTTTCTGGTCAGGAAAACTATGTTCTATTAAAAATGAGTGTAAACTAGATAGTTGTTGAAATGACATGAAAGGGCACGGCACTCACTATAAACAATCAAACCCAAAACCAAGAGGGGTTGCTTTTTCCTGATATTTTGCGAAACATCCGGATATAACATAGAGAAGCGAGCAAGGACAGAGACAAAGGAACTGGAATAGAAGCGACGTCTCAATGCCATATGCCAATCAATAAATTATTCATGTGGGACAGAGTCTGGGACTCCCTCTCAATCACTGTGCAAACAGTCACACACTCACACATACTCACACACTTCTCTGCCTACAATGGGAAAAAAGACCTACATTTATTTTCACACAACACTGACACATTCAGTCACACTCAGAGAGTGACGTCAGGGACAGACACCTGCTGCGGCGCTCACAGCAGTTTACACACCACCTCTGACATCACTATTACACACCATCAGTGAGCACAACAGCGCCACAATAACAGACAACTTTTAGGGTTTACTGAAGAAGGTACATTGCTAAAAGACTCACATATGAATCACATATGACACAGCCATTATTTATTAACTATAAATAGACCTAACTATTTATAGTCATACATAGCTATAATAACAGCACAGTGGATTTTTTTTATTCTTTGAATTTTATTTTTGATATTTTTATTATTATGAAAACTACAGATGAAATGAAAATAAACATTTCTTGTTTTTTGTGTTTTGGTCCTCCTTTATATTAGGTGGCCTTAACTATTACGTACTTGCATCAAAAAAAAAAAAAAAAACAAGTACAGTGTACTTATTGTGTTCATATTGTACTGCAAAACACTTTTGCTGCTATTGAGGTGGTACGTGGGTAAGGTTACAGACAGGGTGGGTTAAGGTGTAAGGGATGGGTCAACTGTGTAATTACAAATGTAATTACATTTGAAATTAATTACAGATGTAATTACATGCAGGAGGCAGGAGATCAGGGAGTGCTTACACATCACTTCAATTGGCTGATTATTCTGTCAATTAGGCCTACGTAATGTCAGCCTATAATTTTTAATCATGCAGCAATGTGATACAATGGAATTGAGAAAAAAATGCCACTTAGTAATGCCACATAGTAACTTATTGGGAGTGAAAACACAGGAGCTCACATGATCTATTTCCTGTGAGATGCTGTAATTGCGTTAATTAATTTCACTGATCTACACAGTATGTGATTCTTACAGCAATATAAAAAAAAAATCCAGTTTCAATATTTCAGCAATAAAAGTGTCCGAAAAAAAAAAATTCTGACAAAATTTGGAAACATTTTTTTTTTTTTCCAATTCACACATTGTTTACAAAACTTTCTGAAATAGGACCCCTTACTTAACAACAATTAGAAAAATCACTTTAAAAAATAAAAGAATTACAATCATTTCAAAAATGTAACAATTAATTATACACACACAAATGAAACAAATGTACTGACAAAATTCTACTAATTCTCTGTCTCACTTTATAGTCTCAGAGATTAAAATATTTTCAAATATTTTGACATTTAATTGTTCCTACATGCTCCAAACGAAAAATTATGAATGAAACTCAACTTAACCACCAAACAAATGAAAGCAAGTGCATCTTAACTTTGTGATATACAAAGCTCCAGGAAGAAAGAAAATGGAGAAAGGAAGAAAGAAAGAATGACGCAGCAGGATTGGAAGAGGGGAAGAGAAAAACCATTACAGCATCTTAAGTGAAGACTCCCCCCATCTATATTTCATAACACCAAACAGCCACTAACATCAGACATCAGCAGCGAAGCTGGCAAGACTTCAAAACTTTAACTGCAGAATGATCCAGAGTTCAACTTCAGCTACTAGATACATAACGGTATTCAATGAACATAAAGAACAATGGAATCCTACATCCCATTTGGGCAATAATTGCTTTGTGATGGTTTACTTTGGACTGATCCAACAGGGTCAGTAATAATTGTGTTTTTATTTTGCTCAAGGGATCTTGGCCTTATTCTAGTGGGACCACCAATTGCATTTACGCCACATTTTGGTAGCAAAACGGGTTAAATAGGTCTTCAAATCCATTCTTCAGATTTTTGCTGAATATATTTTGTTGTTCAATCCCTTTATGATTGGTTAATGAGCAAACAGAGCCAAATAATCCAATAATGGACTGAACCAAGTTGAAAGTAGGGGGTTTGTGAGCAGTGATGGTCCAAGCGTGTGGGCTGGACTGAATAAATGAACAAAGGAATGTGCATTATTTGCTGTTAACACATTGCAGCTCACATTTTAACAAAAGGTCAAGGGCATAGAATATTTCGAGGATATTTGGCATAACATCCTGCAGTGAAATTTAAAGCAGATGGGCATGAACCCAAGACTGCTCAACAGCACAATTGGTTTGAGAGTGCTGTACGCTGTATTTTAAACCCACATTTCAATCGGAGTATTGAGTGGAGCACAAGGCAATGCCCAGTGTAAAAGCCCCACTGATGACAACAAGAGCGATCATATTCCACACACACTGACTGAATGAATGGATGGCTGTGGGGGGAGGGAGAAAGAGAGAGAGGTACAGATTGAGAGGAAAGGGAGGGCTGAGGTGAGTGAGTTCAATGAAATCTGTGGATTTTGTAGTGATACAAGACAGGTCAAGAATAATGGAACTGCACCAACCATGAAAATGTGATGCTGCATTTGATATACAGTGGGGTCCAAAAGTCTGAGACCACTAGTGAAAAGCTTCTATTTTTATTTTTTTTAACGCAACTTAGTTTTTTAGGAAATGTGCATGAATTTTAAAATGTCCTAGTATTTGGTTTGTCCTTGTAGCTTTGACTGTATGAACTCCACAAACTTCTTCACATTGTCAGTGTCTCACATTTACTTTCAATTGATTAGTGACTTGCATGATCTTAAACATCATATATAATCTTAAACTTTTAATTATTTATTTTAATTATTTACAATTGTACTAAATACATAATAACATGTAATATTCTCTCTCTCTCTCTTCATTTTATATTTAAACATTTTTGTTTATTTGGAGATTCAAATTATATTTTTAATCCCAGATTTTCAACAGTGGTCTCAGACTAGACTCACTGAGTTTTCATTTATGCCATTACATTTATATAGTTTATGGTTATACAATAAATAAACACAGTTTTATTTTAATATTTAAATGTTTTTTGTTTATTTGTAGATTTAAATTACATTTTAAAACCCAGGTCTTTAAGAGGTCTCAAACCAGACCCCACTGAGTGTTCTTAAAAATTCTAATTTATTTAATGCCATTATGATTATTTATTTATTTATAAATCACTAGATAATTTAAAATATTTAATTATTTATTTATCTATAATTCAATTTGATTTTAAATATCAGACTGGACTCCACTGTGTGCTCTTAAAATTTCTTATGACATTATATTATACATTTACAATAATAATAATAATAATCCTATTTTAATATTATATTTATATATACAATTTTTTTTTTTTTCTTTTTTAGATTTAAACAGGATTTTATATCCCAGATTTTCAACAGTGGTCTCAGACTCGATTGGGCGCTGTAATTTTTCACTGCCATAAACTAGAACCAACCTGTGCACATTCAGTGGTGTGAAAAAGATGATTTCCACCACACACCCCCTACCAAGGTCATACAAACCAGCTGTACATTTGTTAAAATACAGTGGAAACGGCTGAGGTAGCCTTTACACACCAGCACAACCAACAGGGTCAGTGGGACATCCTATTCTCGGCCTCTCTGTCTACAGTATGGACCATTAGAGGCAAGAACACCAGTGTGGCCACCACAATTCTCCATCAATAGGAAGCAATCATGGCTGCCACGTTAAATATTTAGTGTCCACAAAGTAACAAAAATTACTCGATTTGAGGTTTGAAAGCAGATAGTGCTATACGTTTGGTTATACCCATTTAACTTGTGACGTTTACTTGAAAATATCTTGAACTTTAAAAAAATTTACAGAGTCACAAAATTGCTTTAATAAACATTAAACGTGATGTGATTGTATGACTTGTCAATTTTGGCACAATATTGCCTAATGACAGTAAAACAGTCAAATATTACACATTAGCGCATGTGAGTAACATCACAATAAAAGTGTCAATTAATTCTTGAAATTTAAATAAAAGCTTCATGCTGTAATCATTCAAACATGTTTTGTTTGACTGAACAGCCAAGCATTAGTACATTAAAGCACCACGTTCACGTTCACGTTCACGTTCACACAGTCCTCCG
Source organism: Onychostoma macrolepis (assembly GCF_012432095.1). Classification (NCBI taxonomy): domain Eukaryota; kingdom Metazoa; phylum Chordata; class Actinopteri; order Cypriniformes; family Cyprinidae; genus Onychostoma; species Onychostoma macrolepis. The sequence continues at coordinate 20,523,631 of NC_081158.1, read as the reverse complement.
GCACATGTGAATAAGGTCCATTACAGCCGGACCACAGGCGAGTGGGATATGCAGGGATAATTCCCATGACATGCCCACTACACCTAGCAAGCCGGCATGTTATAGTGATCTCATCTCTTTCAAAACAGCCAATTCTGCTGCTGTGACTCTAATTGGAGAGAATCCTCAACCATTGTCTCAAGCGCATTACATCATGCCTGTCTTTGCATCTCTCTCCCTCCCTCCTCTCTCTTTCCTTTCTCTCTGTCAGTGTCTTCCATTGATCTATGCACCTTTTTCCTGTATGAGATATGAAAGATTATCATCAGTACCCAAGAATATGCATGCATTCATTCATGCATTCATTCATTCATTCATTCACTCACACATTCATTGATCTCTGTTACTACAGCAATACCTTTCACATCTGTTGGAAGTTTCCTTTCACTAAAGAGGCATTTCCGAATCACCTTGAGAATGGTGCACAAAGAATACTGCATTTTCACAAGTTGGACACAATGACTGTTGCACTGTATAGTGTATGGGTTGTCTTATACTCACTGTTCACTGTGCAATATCAATGACAGCTGCAATCTAAGCGCGAGCGCACAGCTGCTCCAATCATCCGATTCACTACAAGGAAGCTTCACTGGCCAAAATCAGCACTGCTCCGGCGAAACCCGCATGAATATCCACCGCTGGCATCCTCAAAAACGCGATACTGTCCCGTATATTGATGACATTTTGATTTCCAGATATGCCCATTAGTAATAAAATGGCACGTTAAGGATTCAGCGGCGAGAACAGCGGTGGTTGGTTGAGACCATTGTTCGAGAAAAGAGGGGGAGTTCGCTTCTGTCTTAAAGTTGCAGCTGTGCAATTTCCCAACAAATAGTTGGATCTCCATAGGTTTCCGTGTTTATGCACGGAAATGTTTTGTTTATTTTAATTAACATATACGAAAATTCAAACATTAGGGGCAACACAGTCTTAATGAGGTTACCCGACTCCACTAGAATAACTCCATTGAAATGACTTGAAAACATAAAACATTATGTAAATACGGCGAACTTGAACGTTTCAGTGCGTCTTCGCACCAAATATTTTCGGACAAAAATCGACAAACCGGCATATGTTGAAATGGTTTCAATTCACAAACCTTTAGATTCTCGACGGCAGGGGACAAATTTATAGTCAATATTACACAAATATAATAATAAAATAAAATAGATAGATAGAATTATGGATGGATGGATGGACGGATAGACATATAGACATATATATATCCTTTAGGCAGTAGGTGGCGACAGATGAACACTGTGTTTTTTAAGAGAGTCACTGAATCATTGACTCGTTTGAAGATTCACCAAAAAAAGGACACGCGACTCTTTTTCTCTATTGCCACTGTGGACTCACATAGGCCTAATTATTTGCATTATTATCGTATAGGCTATTTCATATTGTATATTGTACATTTTTAAATCCTATTTTTAATTTTGATTTTGAATAGAGAAATAATCCCTCTGAAAGATTGTCGAATGGTTTGACTAAAATACAAAATATACAGCTGAGACTGTAAAATGACATTTATGCCCTTGCAGTGAGTATGGAAAACATAAAATCAATGTAGAAAATTATGTAACAAATATACCGACAAACCTCTCTTTATTCTCTTTCTCACTTTCTACTAGTCATTGTGATTTCCTTTTATCATATTTTAACATTTTATTGCATAAAAATGTGTTTGTATGCATAAAAGGGGGGATACTGAAATTCTAGCTTTACCTTAATAAATAAATACATAATAGCTAATGTTGTGAGTTCTCTATAGAATCCAGCGTTCTCAATACTTTTTGTCCACTTTGCAGAAAATCTCATTTGCTGAAATTTATTAGCTCACAGCCTCTTGATAAAGTGTGGCTCTGGGGAGCACTGCACCATAGATCATAAAGCACCACAGAGTAATTAACAATTAAGCAAAATATGTTCAGTTAGGTGTTTCTAACTACAGAAGGAAACAGACCTGAGTGCAACTAGAATATCCCTCCTTTGGACAGATGTTCTTCATGGACAGATGTTAAAGCAGCAGAATGACTATAGAGCTGCAGTGTGTGCAGTGTCAGTCCCGCAGGGGAGACCTGAGGCTGACGGGGCTGTCGCTGTCCATGGTGCTGCTCCAGTGAGGAGCCAAGCACTGCTGTCCACGCTCAGCCCCAATAACATAAACCTGGCCATTTCAGTCATGTTTTACAATACTTTCTCCTTTCCTAGATTAACGTGCAAAGACAACTATGAGTAAGCCAATCTTAAACAGAGTGTAAACACTGTCGCTCTTCAGCACTTTAAAACATTGCCTTGTTCATTTCAGCATTCCAGCTTGTCAACTTCTAGCAAAACAATTCAACCAATAGTGAAACAATTATTTGTGAAATTGCATTTGTGCCCAAATTGCACACTTCACCTTGTTTTTTTAATCCACGTTCCTGGTCATATCATGCACAATTCATCAATGCATGTAATCTAGCTGAGTAGGATCTTGGTTAATGTTAACCAATAGTCAAACAGCTTTTTAATTAAAAACATGTCACATTATGGAAGTAAAATGGGTTGCGAAAGCCATTTCATGCTGATTTCAAGCGGTCTCTGTAGGAAGTCAGTGATCATGGTTGTGATGAGCTGAACTCCAGTGGAGAGGAACGAACTCCTCAGAGAGAGAGAGAGAGAGAGAGAGAGAGAGAGATCTGAGCTGTCTCTGAGGTGCACTGCCATTGCACATCAACAACACTGTGTTGTACTTCTCTCTTGGGTCGCTGGAAATAAATAGTTCACATAACATCTTTACATACAGTAATTCCCTCTTGCAGGAAGAATAAAATCTCAGTTAGACTTATTATAAATGGCTTTATTTTTTAATAGTATATCTGTACTTATGCTGGAAACAATGCTGGAAAAAATAAGCAAATAAAAAGTTTGTTGTTGTTTTTTTAAAATAAATGAATACTTTTTTTAAGCAAGGATGCATTAAGCTGATCAAAAGTGACAATAAAGACATTTATAATGTTACATATGATTTCTGTTTCAAATAAATTTTGATTTTTCTATTCATCAAAGAATCCTGAAAAATATATATCATGTTTTCCAAACAAATATTACGCAGCACAACTATTTTGAATGTTTCTTGAAGACTAAATCAGCATATGAGAATGATTTCTGAAGGATCATGTGACACTAATTACTGAAATAATGGCTGGTAAAGATAACATTTGGTTTAAATTGTTGTAATATTTACACAATTTGTTTACAGTACTTTACAGTATTTTTATTAAATAAATGCAGCCTTGGCGAGCAGAAGAAGCTCTTTTCAATCTGAATTTGAACAGTAGAGTATATACATCTTTTGTGAAGAAAGAAGTGCAAGTGGTCCAGAATGACATGTGGGTGATTAAATGATGGTGATTTATTAATTTTATCTCTTTAGGTTCTGCTCAAAATATTCAGCCTTTTGGATTGTTAATGCTAAAACAGAAAATCTTCTCATGTGAATATTAATAAACATGGTAAATATTACCATGTAGTCGCAAATCAGGTCTAGTTTCGCCTGCTTTGAGTGCCTGGATTCTGCAGCTATGTTTTTTTTTTTTTTTTAAAGATCAAAGGGAATGTGTTTTATCAAGCTTGACATTTACTCCAGCTTTACAAGCTCTTTTTAAGGTTTCGCATTTGCGGCTGTATCGTGCTGTATCGTCTGATTCCTGCTCAGCTTGACAAATTCCTTGCTGATTTCACACCAGTGACTCAGTTTAACGAAACAAAATCGACACATGACTAGTGTGTGAGAGGAAAGAATAGATAAGCTCTTATGATTTCCATGAGGTCTGGAAAGGACATCTTTGTGTTTTGTATGCCTATGTTTGATGCAGTGAAGAAGAGCAGATGAACAAGACCGGCTTCTGAGAGCTGTTCAAGACGGATTACGAGCCTCAACTTCCTGATAAACCATTTTATCTGTGCCATCCCAGCGGAGGCCACGTTATTACACTTTCTCAGGGTGTCTGCTAACATGTAAACTCCTCATAAACCCGTGTAGTAAAGCTGTTTACTGGCCTTCATCACAGTGATGGATATCGTGAGGTACATGGCAATAAAACTAGCTATTCAAAATTACAACAATAATAATCAGTGACATAAAACCTAGAGATTGTCTTTTATTATTTGCATTTGTGTGAAAGTTTGATGGACGCTCTATATATGGTACATACATTTATAGATACATTCAGGTGATTTAATGTCTAATGCTTTAAACCTGGAGTGGAAAGGATTTATTCCGTTGTGGCTAACATAATCCAATTTTCTGGATTATAACATTAATATAAATCAACACTTGCAGTCTGCATAATAATCACATATGAAACATTATGATATCCTTCAGGGGGTAAAAATGGTCATTTTAGATGCTTGTTGAGTTAATATTTTGAACAAACCCTTAACCCGGCCTAAATATTAAACTTCAGTGTGTAACTCGTTCATGCAACAGATATTAAACATATCTCAAACCATGCATTCTTTTGAGCAGAAGTGTGCTATTATTTTTAATAAGTGTTAGGACTTGTAATTTTCACCTGGGGATAAAAGTAATAATATAATTCCCTTACACATTTGATGTAAGTGTATGCACCACAACCTAAGCATATTATATATATCACAATATTTTACAAGTAAATTGTGTGGGGGTGGGGGGTGGATTTTTTCATTTTCATCAAAATGAATCTTGCCCTTCATAGAAGAGGCCTGTTTTTGTCGCTATATCTTCAAGAATCAAAATCCTCACCAGCCGTATGCATTAAATTTAAGGGTCTGATGCTAGCATGCACAATCAATGCGTCAAATGTGTCAATCTGGATAAAGTCTTCTGTTAAATGAATAAATATAAAAGCTAAAAACCACCTCACAGCAACAACCTTGTGGGATTATAAGAATGCAAGTCTATCATATTTCACCTGTTATTTCCATTTGTCCATTGGATGTGATTGCTGCCAGGGTGTTTAAATGTTCAAATAAACAACTCCCAATTCTGCTTTCATTCTCATATGCATTGATTAAAGAGTATCCATGCATAAAATGCTCTTTCCACATCTTTACTCACACAAGATATGAATCGCAACAGAACAGCATTAGATCTACAACAAAAAACCTCCTTGACTATAGCATTTAGAAATGAAGCAGTTTAATATATATATATATATATATATATATATATATATCTTATGGAATCTCCTATGGGATTTCCCTTCTCTTTTCTAATTAGCAGCTCCTTCCACCTTGAACATTTACATATCAAACAGAAAGTCTGCTCATTTATCTCCACCTGTGTTTTTTCTTCATTTTTTGTAGGGCTTAGTTGCCAAAGCACTGGTGGGATTCCCTAACTCAAAGAAAATGGGAGCAAACTCAAACCGTACGGGAATTCAAACAGATTGGCCCCATTCAGCTGGGAGCTAATTGGACTTTGGCGTAACAAAAGACATTGGCTTCAGACTGGATGGGGATCCCAGTTCTCCCGGCTGTAAACTTGCATAGCTCTCTCTCTCTGTTTTTAACCATGCACTTAACTTCTTTTAAAGAAAACAGCTTGAGCTGTCTAACAAAACAAATAGAAATGTGCTCAGAGTGTGCAACCCCTGCAGTTAAGGTAAATATGAGCAGTCATTTTGACAGTCATTTACAAGTAATTAAATTAATTCAACTTGAAGATATAAAGACAAATAGGCAATCATAAAATGCAATAATATAATTATATGCGCAAATCAAATGAGCAGTGTTTTGTGTGATAATTACATAACTGAAATGAATTCATTTATATTAGTGCTGTCAAACGATTAATCGCGATTAATCGCATACAAAATAATAGTTTTTGTTTGTATAATGTGTGTGTGTACTGTGTACTTTTTATGTATATATAAACACACACATACAGTATATTTTGAAAATATTTACATGTCGATATTTATATTCATATAATTTATATTATAAATAAATATATTTAATATATAAAGATAACATTTTTCTGAAATATATACATTCATGTGTGTGTATTTATATATACATAATAAATATACACAGCACACATACATATATTATGTAAACAAAAGCTTTTATTTTGGATGCGATTAATCGCGATTAATCATTTGACAGCACTAATTTATATATGATTTCATGAAAATAATAATTATGATGATGATTAAAATAATATATGCCTACACATGGATTTCCTTGCCTATTGATGATGAGTAATGTAGTTTTTCTAAACCATGAAAAGATATTTGTGCATTTTGTAGGAGGAGTTAAAGCTCTTGTAACTCTTGTATTTAAGATGAACTGCGATTTATAAGCAGCGATGCATTTAGGAAAGTTTTTTTTGCACATATGGTTATGTAATTCATTCTCATTTTGGAAACTGTCACATGTTCAGATTTTATAAATGAGGATTTGAAGACCGCTTAGAACCACACCTTGGATTTTATGCTGCCACCTATTGGTGTGAATGCAACATCACACAAAAACATTCTAAAAGTATTCGCAGGTCTATTTGTCCATGGGAATTAGTTTTTTCCTTTTTCCAAAAGTATATAACAGCTTTTTCTAGGCCACTAATAGGAACATGGGAGTTATCATTTTGTCAAAAATACTATTTCTTTCTTTCTGAAAAAAAAAATTTAAGTTGGAAAGAAATACTTTCTACACCTTTATAAAGATAAAAGATGCCATATTATTTCAGTTTCTCCAGAACACCGCAAACAAACAGTATTCGAATCTGTCCTCCCACCATGTTATTTGGTAAACAAACTTCTCCTCCAAGTCTGAGACAAGACTCTACAAACAAAATTGTCCCTAAAGCCCAATGCACTGTTACGACGATACATCAGACCTTCCAAACATCTCGATTCAAAGACAGATAGTCACCAGCCTCAAAACAAACCAGCCTCTATCTCGCTACTTTCACAATACTTCTGACATGAATAAAACATTCCACATCTTGAGTGTCCAGATATGATGTATATCTTCAATCTGTGTGAGGTGGGTTTTTTTTACAGCGTAACCTGTTGGGACTGTGCTTGGAAGAAGAAACTGCCGAGCTCAGAGGCATTTTAATGCTATAGATTAGGAAAAATGCCTTTTTGGGGATATCAGTCTGCAGACAGATGAGGTGTTTGCATGTATAGAAACGTGTGAAGTAAATGCGGGGTTTAAAATGACCAAATAAATGACTGAACCTTGCAAGACCTGAAAAATATTGTCTCAGATATTCTACAGACAAGATTAACTTTATCAGATATAAAATGCTGCATATCTTTTAATGCTGAAGGCATTCCTAGATTAGTTCAGCATTGTGTTTATCCATCTTGGCATGACGAGAATGTAAATGAGAAAATGTTGCTTAGAGTCCACTTGCAAGTATGGCTGTCATACTCTTATTAACCTGGGTTGCTTATTGGGAATGCACGATATCAGATTTTGCCGATATGCCAATATTTCAAACAGAAAACAAGATTATTTTTCTTACCCCATTGGCAGATTATTTTGCTTGTTTCAAGCAAAAACTCACTTAATTTTGACTTTTTTTTTCTGAAAACAAGACAATAATTTTTACTTGTCTATAAAATCCTTCTTGATTTAAGAATTTCTAGATATTTTGGCTGGAAACAAGACAAAAAATGTAAGTAAGAAAAGCATTTTTTGCAGTGTACATGTCAACAAACTCTCATAAGAGTTTTAGTAAATGGTCTGCTTCATATCTACTAACTCCTTATTGTGTTGGTCTCCCAACAGATATTCTACTGACTATAAGTAACTTTGCAAGAACGTGTCAACTTAATCTAACCCTAACCCTACCAGTCAACTAAGACACTACTAACACTCTAATGAGAGTTAGTAGAAATGTAGGTGCAACATTACTTATCAAAATAAAGTGAAACCCTTTTTTTTTTTTAAATCTCTAACCCTAAATATTAAAAATCAGCATGTAGTTTGTCCTGAAACATTTGTGCTACGAAGATGGATGATATCTCAAATCATGGTTGTTGTGAAGAGACATGCTATTACTTTTCTAAGCAATTACAAATTATAAAATAGGTGGACTTTTACTGAAGAAGGGACCTAAACCATACACAAGTAATCAGAATAACAAAGATATTATGGAGTGCGCTTTCTTTCTTTCTATTATATATAAAAATGTTTTGATTAAAAATTGAATAATGTTCCAACAAAAATGACTTTGGCCCAAAGTGTCCCTGAAGCATTCACATCAGCCTTGAAATGAAGAGAAAGGACACGTGAGTGGAATTAAGGGGCAATTCTTGACCTGCTTTATGCAGAATAAACTCCTGTTACATGCTGATTGGCTGTGTAGGGTCTCAGTTGCCAAGCAACTATCCAGCGGTGGCTGAAGCTCGCTGACAGGCAGCTGCTAATGGCCTTTCCACCCTGAGTAGTGGGTTTAGGGCAGTGTGCAACATGACATAGCTGGACTTCTGCATGATGCCAAACACATAACACACATGCATGAGAGAACATGATGCTTTTGGAGCAAACCCTACATTTACATTCCTGTCTCAGGGGTGTTGCACTGCAGAGATATTTACTCACGGAAAGCTACAACCGCATCCATAAACAGCTTGTGTCAAGCTGACAAGGGTAATGAAGCTTGAAAACATGAGATTTTCGAGAACTGAGTTTGAAATAAGTCTTAGTGACAATTATGTCCAAACTGAGTGTGAACAGAGCAGACATTTTTTAATTTTCCTGGAACACTTACAAAAAAAAAAAAAAAAACACACCATGATATTTCCATGTTTTTGTGTTTGTTTGTTTGTTTGTTTGTTTGTTTTTGGGACATGTGCCATGGTAATATTATTGTGTTTTTTTAAATATCATGGTAGTTTGGACATGTACTGTGCATGGTAATCCCATTCTTCTTCATAAATAATAATATTAATAATTATTATTTTTGGATGTATATTATTGTAATTTAATGACTTCTGCATACATTTTTTGATAAATACATTGATTTGATAATTATTTGGTAAAGGTTACATTTTGTATTTTTTTAATGAAATAAAAATAAAATTGATGCTAAAAGAATTTTAAAACATTACATACTTATATAAAACAATTACGTAAAACATAAGTTTAAAAGTTCACATACAAAAGTTTGGGTCAAGTAAGTTTTTTTTTTTTAAAGAAATTAATACTTTTATTCAAGCAAGGATGAATTTAGTGACATTTAGATATTTCAAGACATTTATAATGTTACAAAAAGCTTCTATTTCAAATAAATGTTGTTCCTTTGAAGTTTCTGTGCAAAGAATTCTGGAAACAATATATACATACACACACTGTCTAATTAGAGTAATTAAGAAATTATTTAATCTTATTTTATTTTAATTACTTTAGTATTTTACGAAATAGGTTAGGTTTGTAATCACAGAGGAACAGAGAAAACAGAGAACCTCGAAAGGGCACAGCAAATGTTGGTCATGGTGGTTATTGCTGGTGAGTTATATTTTTGGACTCAATCCCTTTCAACAAAAGCAATCACAGAAACATCACTGAGTTGCGAATCTCATATCCTGAAAACAACAGGATCCAGATTGATTCACCATGGATGATCACTGCAACTCCAGTAACAGGGGCTGATAGTCCACTGTTAGTGCTAAAACTAAAATAAATAAAGTTATGTAGCTAACCTAAAAATCCAAAATCTTTCCAAACAAGCTTGTTTACCGAGGGAGAGATAAACTGCTGTGCTGTAATTCCATGAGGTGCTTTGAGAAGAAGCTACTCTGCTCTCCAACTCAATTATCAATTTCATTGATAAATCCAAGACGTCATTATTGAGCTGCTCAAGACCACAGGACAAACAGGTCCATTCATCTGCTCTTAGGACGACACCATATTGTACCTCTGCAGTCTACTCGAGCTGCTCCGTTCCCCCGTGTTCAGTAGTCCTCCATACACACACTTTCAGACAGCACAGAGGAGGAGGAGTTCTGGGAAATGTTCATTCAAAAACTCATTTCATAGCCACTGAATTGGCTCAGAATTCCACTGAATTGGCTCTATCTCTCTCTCCACTCCACCTGTAGCTGGTGTGTGGTGAGCGCACTGGCACCATTGTATTGTGGCTGCCGTCGTATCATCCAAGTGAATGCTGCACACTGGTGGTGGTTGAGGAGATACCCTCTCATGATTGTAAAGCGATTTGGGTGCACAGTCAGCAACACACAATAAAGCGCTATATAAATGCCTCAATCATTCATTCATAGCCTCAAGTCTAGGTAGTGGACATTCTTTGACAAGTGCAAAAAATTGTCTATTTAGGGGCAATGTTTGGGTCAGTGACGTGACGTCTAAATTTTCTGTCCAATTGCATTTTTCAGTTAAAAATTGGTTTAAATGCATAAAAAAGATGCCATATGAAGTACCTCAAACTTTTCAAAAAAGTTAAAGTGAGTTAGTTATTTGTATTTTTTTCTGTTATTTAAAGTGTCACAATATCATGTGATGTGACCATCCGGCCATAACTGCTGTTTTGGAAACATCTTTGAAATTACCCTAAATTTATTCAGTTTCATTTTCTGCACTATTTGGCATGATTTCCAAAGTGTTTTGTAATCCTGTACAAAACTGCAAAGTTTTTGTGTGTATATTTCCATCATAATATACAAACAAACATTGTCCGATGATGTCCATTTTATGAAATATCATGTGGTGCGACCATCAAGAAACTACCACTTTAGGACTTTTATGTTGAAATCCATTCAAAGATAGGACTTTCCATCATATACCAAATATCGGAGCAGCTTTCCAGTGGTGGAGAGAACTCAAGGAGCGGGAAGGCCTGGAATCGAACGCCGAGGTTGTGTTGTTTCTTCTTGATAGGTGAGTAATGTTGATTTTGCTTCGTTTCACACAACTTATCCGTGTTTGGCTTATGTTTGAATAAGCCTGTGTGTCATCTTCACTTGTTTCAGCAATCGTCGCTGCCATGGTTGTGTACATACGTGTGGGGCGGAGATTTCAAAATAGGGGCGAGGTCCCGTTGGGGTATGGGCATGTTTTGGTGCTTTCAAATATCAACATCGTTTGTCAAAAATCACTTAGTGCACCTTTATTGCCATGAGCTGCACTTTTCACACGTCTCTTTAAATAGATATAAGGTCTGTGTGTCATTTGGAGCGACCACTCATCATATGGTGTGACCAATAATAGCAATAACTGTATTAAATTAAAAATAAAATATCTCATTTCTGTGGCTGAAATATGAATCACTGCTTAAGTGAATGATATTGTTAAAACATTTTTATCAGTGTTATGCAATTTACAGAAAAAAAATAAGTCCGTTAACTACATTTAAGAAGGCAACTCTGAAATTATAGAACAAACATATGAGATAATTATTTATAAAAACTCAAAAGAAATGCAAATACTTTGTTTCTAAACACTTTAATTACTGAGAACTTCTAAAAAAAAATGTAAGCATGTTAATGAAATAAATTAATTTTAGGCTATAGGCAATTCATCTAGATGAAAAAAGCACTAAAATAACTTAATTTAAAATGACTTTATTATATTAAATATTATATTTTTTTGTATTTTAAAATTGGCCTGTCTAAAATCCTTATACGTCAATGACCCATTTACCACCTGGAATTAATTTAAGGGGTATTTGTACCTTTATGAAAGCACATTTTCAGTTTAACCTAGGGGTTAAATTAGGCTGAACAGCATTCCAGCACCTTGGACTAATGTGTAATAAATAGGTTGAATTATTACTCTGCACAAACTGATACACATATAATAATAATAATAATAATAATAATGCATGTTTAATTCTGGTTTGCATCATTTCCCAATCATAAATCTTCTACACATCTCTATCTGTCCTTTTTCTTAATTAGCTATCAATAAAAGTAGCAACAAAGCCAATATTAAGCATTTCAAGTGTGTACACACACTAAAACCATACCTTAGTACTAAATATAATGCTCACACACACACTACTTCTGCTGAAGACACACACAGATTAGCTCAGAATACCTCCGTCTAGCCGGCTCTAGTCAGGTATCCTTAGAGACTCACAGTTTGGCAGCAGAGGAGGAAGTCTGGCCAAAAGAGCACCGGACTGGAGTGATGTACCTGACTGAGCAGAACTGCAGAATTAATCTCTGCTCAAGGAGAAAAAGGAGAGAGAGATAGAGCGCGATATAGAGCGGTTTCACTTTAATGGAAGTCGTGAGCTTCCTCTAAAGGTCTCTTAATGCTTCCTACATGTGACAGTTGATTTATCACTCCTTATGAGAGTTTGATGGTGGCAGTGCCACAAGGGCTGAGACCTCAATATCAATAAGAATGAGTCATCCTTTCAAAATCTCTGTCACTTTGCTCTGAACAGGAATTGATTTTGTTGGGATATATGTTCGTAGATTGATCCTCAGTCTTTTCATATGTTAAACAGTTCTTAAAGGAACAGTTCAGTCAAAATTGAACATTCTCTCATTATTGACTCACCCTCATGTCATTGCTGACTTTCTGTAATCAGTGTCTTCAACAATCGACATAAACATAGCCTGTTTGTAGTTGTTTTAATCCGTTATCCATGAAAAATCTTCTCCATCTTCCATAGCTCTCCATAAATCTCATTTGTGTATATGTTCAGTTTAAATATAGTACAACAAGATGTATTGCATCAGCTTTTACATCAATGTTGAGACATGTAAACCAATCAGGTTTGACAGAACTGATGTCAAATATGGCCTATTTGTACCGCAGTATATATTTGTAATGCTTATCCGGGTATTGAAGTAATATAGCATATTTGAACTAAATGCAAGTGCATATGAGATTTAAAATTTCGGTCTGTTCCTCATAAATAATGAGGCTGTCATACTTCTTCAGAAGACTTGGAATATTGCACACAAGTAGTATGGGTTACTTGGGTACTTTTATTGCACTTTGTCATTTTTGCCAGACATTTTTATAGTTGAAATCAGGCTGAGACATGAGTAAGTTGAATAAGGGTCAAAAAGGAATTAATGAAACAGTGGATCACATGCGAGAATCAGCAAAGGCCACAAAACAGATGCAGTGTACTCGAGACCAGACGGCCTTGAGTCCGAGTCCAAAAGCTCCCGAGTCCATGACAAGACCAAGAGCATGAAAATATGGTCTTGGACTTAGACTAAAGTTGGACTTTAAACAGAACGCAGTCTCGCCAAACTCAGTCTTCATTATGGAAAAGAGCTCTCTGGACATTCTTCAAAATATCCCCTAACCTACAGAAGACTGAAAGTTGTGCCTAGAAAGACATTAAAGTGAGAAAATGATGACCAAATATTTATTTTTGCTTTAATTATCCCCTTAAGACAGTCACAAGGAATCCATTCACAGAGAATAATCATGTATGAATTGATGTCAAAGAGAAATCTATATAAAAAGGTCTGGGTGTGCCAAAGCAGGCAACATTTCAATTGAGATGCTTGCTTCCCATTTTATGGACAAAACAATAAGGAGAAAGGTGGAAAAAAGGAGTCTAGAAAAGCAAAAGAAAAAGGCCCAGCCAACACAATAATTTCCCACCCCTTGAATTGGTCGAAGTATTCCCAACTGCTCAGGCCCTATTCAACCTCAACATCAAAGGTTCTCTGGCATGGCTTGGCAATCCATAGAGAATTCCAATGGCAGAATGGGATTAATAATTCAGAAATCATTCGGCTGAGAGCACAGTAAGGTCCTGGGAGATTTGACACAAAGATCATCCACAACAGAGGAGGAGGGTAGTGTGAATGGGTGAACATGAGTCTCCAGTGAGATGGAGAGAATACCAAGTGTTGGCTAGGAAATGAGGTGGTGGGCTCTTGATAGGGGGAGGGTCGGAGGAGGAACGGAGATAATCTCATCGCAAGATACGGTATGAATGTCCAAAGGGACTGGTGAGAGTGTACCGCTTGGAGCGGAGATAGATTAGGTAATTCCAAAGAGCACATGATGGCTTTTCCTGCTATAATCTTAGACAGGAAGCAGTATTGAGGATCTTTAAGAAGGTTTTAAAGTGGATTATACAGATAAAAATAACTTGGTGTGAAGAACCATAAAGAAAAATTGCCATAAACAATCTTCCAAGTCGGTAAAAATGATGCTTTGATGTAATAAACCATGGCTATATGAGCAGATACACAGATGGATAGACCCACAGGTAAACCAACAGAGTAATAGATGCTCCAACCGGAAACATCAAAGCAAGGTCACAGCAAGACAAATATTCTAATTAGAATAAATAGCTGTTAATGCGTCTATTTAGATCAATACAAACATTCACATGCCATCAATGAGACACTTTTTTTGTTTGTTTGTTTACAGAGAATGGTTAAATTTTTTATGTTGGTGTGAATAGGCCTTAACTGCAAATTGGTGTTTAAGCCAAGCTATCAGGCTAATCACAACCTGTATGCTAAGCCTATACCTAAAACAGACATTACCGGTCATTATAACAGTTCAAACAACACTTATCATAACATGATTTTGTAGGAATCACTTGCGGTCCTAACAGAGACCTGATTTCTCACGACAGTGGATCAGGCTCTATGTAGATGGAAGAAGTTGAGAATTTATGTTAATGCTAATAATTAGCATAGTCCCTGAGGGGCAGTGTGAGAGCAAACTCCCTCAGTCACTGTGACTCAGTGAATGTGTGCAATCAGCTAGAATTAGGATGCGTTCATGTAGAGGTGTCAACTGTTTGCAAATACGTGACTGGTCTGACAACAATTGTGATGGTTACTGAAAGTGATATCCAATCTATATAAATACTACACTGAGCTCAGAAGTGTAAATGACAAATTAATCACAATAGAGCTCTACTCTGTTGCTCTCAATTACAAATGGTTCAGTGATTGTATCAGAGGTTAATACCACTGTGCTTTTATATACACCATAGCACACAATCATACTCAGATACTATGAATTATACCAATTATTTACCTTATAATTCAAGGTATCTCATATCGGTAACACTTTATTATAGGGACAAATTCTCAATATTAACTAGTTGCTTATTAGCATGCCTATTATTAAAATATTAGCAGTTTATTAGTACTTATAAAGCACATATTCTGCATGACTATATTCTACATCCCTAATCCTACCCAATGCCTAAACGTAACAGCTACATTACTAACTATTAATAAGCAGCAAATTAGGAGTTTATTGAGGCAAAAATCATAATTAATGGTTTGTTCGTGGTATTAACGTGCATGGTGCATCTCCTCAAAATACATGTTTTAATGATTTATACTATGGTATTACCATGCCACCATGTCAAAAAAACATGGTACCATGGTACATTTTGGTACTTCTTTGCAGGTGAATAAGTCAAAGTATCTTTGATGAAACACACTTACAAAAATGCTATGGTATTACAAAGGAACTTACCATGGTTCTACTAAAAACACTGATGATTAAATTTACTGTACAAAAATACCAAAACACCTCAAAGTATACCATGGTATTAACATTGCGCATCTACTCAAAATACAGCGACATGGTAATACCATATTTTCATGATTTATACCACAGTATTAGCATGCACTACGTATATTAAAAAAAACATAGTTTTTTTAAAAGCATATTAATTACAGCTACTTACTTTTAAGAATAAATACCACACAAAAACACAATATTACCATGCTATTTGTCATTAAAACATGTTAATAACTGCATGGCACGTTTCTGTGTGTTTTTTATAAATGCAACCACCCAAGGTTTCAAAAAATGCTGTGGTATTACCATGATACATGTCCATGATATACCATGCTGCTTTTTTGCTACGTTTTCCTTCCTCAACACAAATCCCAAGCGATTCGCAGTATCTGCAAAATACAGCTCACTCGAACCATCATCTCTCTCTCTCTCTCTCATAGCTGGAAGGGGATTTCAGCCTAGATTTCTACTGAGGTCTTCCCCACTCTCATCAATGATGACTCACCAGTCTTGTTTTTGCCTGTGTTCTGCTCACAGATACAGCTCTATGGTATCGCACAGCTGGGTGTGCTGGTATTGACATACTGCAACCATGACAACACATCTTTTCAAGAAAAGCCTCCAAGGACACTGGTGCTAAAAAAGGAATAAAACAAAGTTATGGCTGTAATATAGATCTGTGTATCCTGAGGCTTAATGTACCGTTATGATTACTTATTTGCTCAGAGTAACGCTCACACTCTTGTGATTTTACGTGCTGAGCCACTGAGCTGATGGATTAGGTTTCACAAGGGAGGAAAAGTTTTTTGTGGGTTTTTATGTGGCTATGTTACACATGGTTCCTATCCTTTTGCTGTAACTCATCTTATACCCTCCGTAAGAACAGATTCGACCAGGCAGAGAAAAACAACACCACTAATCATTTGAGCCCACCGGCGGGCCCTTTCAGATGAAAAATACAATTACAGAAAGAGGGGACAGCGTTCACATCCATCCAGGACAGTCTCAGGCTAACGTTCACACATTAAAGCAGAGCTGGAGGGCTAAGCACAGTTTAGGATACACCACACAGTGATGTAGGGCCAAACTTTGTGAATGTCCAGAGAGAACAGTTACAGAAATGGTTTTGCAGTGTTCATAAAAAACCTAAGCTTGAAAAGAGAAAGTGCTGGCCAAACTTGCAAAGTAAAGACTAGAAAAGGAATTTTTTTACATTAAAAACAGTTACACAGTTCGCAATACAGAAAGAAATATATGTGTATGTGAATGTCTCACTAAAATATTCATATTGAGAAACACTTGATGAAAAATTAAAGACATAATGTAAAAAAAAAAAAAACAATGTTAAAAAAATAACCCACTGCATCGCAAATATTCTTAAATGGTTTTTAAGTATAAAGTTTTGTTTTTAATATTTGAGATATTTGAGATATTGAATATTTGTATTAATCTCTCTCTCTCTCTCTCTCTCTCTCTATATATATATATATATATATATACTGTATATACATATTAGTGGTGTCAAATGATTAATTGCAATTAATAAAAGTAAAAGTTTTTGTTTACATAATATATGTATGTGTACTGTGTATATTTATTTTACAGTAGGGCCTATATATTTTGAAAATATTTACATGTATATATTTATATTCTTATATTTTATATTATATATAAATATATTTAATATATAAACATAACATATTTTTCTTAAATGTATTATGCGTTTGTATTTATATATATATATATACATAATAAATATACACAGTATATACACATCATTTGACAGCACTAATATATATATATATATATATATATATATATATATATATATATATATATAAACAAAATTAATAAAGACAAAAAATAGGCTTAAGGAGAGGCTTAAATTGTAATCTCAATTCTTACGCCGATAATCATTTTTGAATGATTAATTAATTAAAAATTAAATTAGTAAATTAATTAATTACAATATATTACAATTGACAGTCTTCTCCTCTGTTTGTTGGAAGAAATGTGTGTTTAGATTATTATTAGCAATAAACATAACCATTGGTGTTTATCAAATGCAATTATACTGTAAGTGTGTTTTATTACATTGCTGTTTCCACTGTTTTATAAAAGCAATAAGCCACCCAAATACTGTCATTTTACCACAGTTACAGGAGTTTTAGAACTACAATCATTTAGAATTAAACCAATTTTAAATGACTGTAAGAGACGGCCTCTTTGGGTTATCACATTAGTGCTTTATAGTGCAAAACACTTTTGGAAATTCCAAATTTCTCACTTGTGGTTCCCTAAAAACAGATCCCACAAATCTAACTGCCTAAAATAACATTAATTGAGACAAACAACCAATAATTGATCAACGATACTATTACAGTGCAGCACCAAAAAAAAAAAGTGGTACAACGCCAACCAGATCTGGTCTCCTGTAGGAGCTAATTCAGTTGCATTAAGGGACCTTTTGCTGTGGTGTGCACGAGACTCAAGCATCTGGCCATTATAAAAACATTAAAGCTAATGAGCCCAACATATTAAGCAGATTTTATCCTGAAGCCCCTCATGGGTCCACGGCCACAAGCCGTCTTTGAGAAGAGGTGCAGTGGCTAATCTCTGCCCGTGTGCTCCTAACACATTCTCTCTGTCCAAAGCACACTGCCAATTTCCACTTGGCCTCCCGTTGTGCAGCCTCATGAATCATTCATCAATACTACAGGAAAGAAAGGAAAGTCTTTCAACGGGAGAATCGATGCTGGTGTCAGGGGGAAGCCCTGTCTCTCCGTCTAGGCCGCATAGGCAGACGTTACGCTCTCGAATGACGCTACAGTCAGCTCTTCACTGATAGAACATCAAAGATACGCAGTTATAAGTACATGGGAGACATTAACCTTTATGTCACACAGCATGGCAATTGGAAACTAAAGAGGGCATTTTTAATTGGACCCCATGCTGTGGATATATGTATATTATAGACCATGCTGACTGTCTCATACTGGACAAGACTGTGTTTTCTACTGAGCTTTGAATATTGTCAGATTTCTCTCACTGGTTCTGCATTCCCAGAAGTCTAAATCCAAGCTCAGCACTTCTGGATAAAAGACATTCCTCAACCTTGTTCTTTAATTTATTTAAAAAAAAGTTATTCTTCTCAGATTTTAGTCGAGAAAAATCATTGTATTGTGACAAAATACCTGCTTTTTTGTCTAAGTAAGAATGATGGAAATGTTCAAAAGCTTTTTTGTAGTGAATACTTTAATATAGAAACTGACATTCAAAAATAAACAGTCTACACCCTCTACTGTAAACATTCCTCAGTCTAAAGATTTGGATCTACTCTCACAGAAGGCAAACATCGGCAAATGCACCTTCATCCATTTCAGCTTTATTTGTAAACCCTCTTGATAAGTTTGAGCTCGCTGACAAGAGCTGTCACTCACACACTGCGAGATCGATGGGGAACGCGGCGCCTTTGTTGCCGTCTGTCACAGCAGTCACACAGAGATCTCTGTCACAGGGACAGCATCACGTACGCCACACTGCTGCCACGCTCGAATCACACAGGACCGCCACTTAACACACACTGTTTGAGCCTCACAATCAACAACAAACCTCAACACAGAAAACCTGACAGCAATATTCTGACACGGAATTTATTTTAGTACATTAACAGGATTACAGCTATACAAATAAGTGCACTTTTCCTCAGTTTTTGCTGCTTAATTCAAATTATTCAGCTTTGCGGCTTGCTGGATGGCTTTATAAATAACATGAGGTGTTTATCTGCCATGAAATATAATCCATTACATGACAGAAATCGAACGAGATTAATTTATGAGAGCTTTAAACGAAATTTCTGTTTGGAGGTTATCAAGAAATGTACCTGCATATAAAAACATTTATCTAATTGCTAATTTCAAAGTATCTCAGGAAGGTTTAAATATTGCCTGAATGTGATATTAAAAGGGCATTCTGCAATTATATTTAGTGGCATTTGCTTTTGCTATTGCTCATAGTTTTCTTTTCTTTTTCTTTTTTTTAGAAACAAAATTTACTTTTCTAAAGCAATTTGTTTATGATTAAACAAAAAATACTATTAAAAAAAAAATGTGTATTTTCATATTACCCGTTATTATTTTCATTTATGCCCTAAAGTTCAAACATTTGGTCAGTATTTTATTTTTTATTTTTTTAATGATATTAATACTTTTATACAGCAAGGATGCATTACGTTATTCAAAAATGACAGTAAAGCCTTTTATACAGCTATTTCAAATATATACTGTTTTTTTTCTCTTTCTATTCATCAAAAATATTACTCATTGCAACTGTATTTACACCTGATTTCTAAAGGCATGTGACACTGAAGACTGGAGTAATGGCTACTCAAGAATAATATACATTTTAAAATAATAATATTTCACAATATTACTGTTTTTACTGTATTTTATTAAATAAATGCAGCCTTGGTGAGCATAAGACTTCTTTCCAAAACATTTAAAAAAAACGTACCCCAAACTTTGTCGTCAGTCTGAAAGGTTCAAGTCAAGAAATAAGTCTACAGTTCACAAGCATGGCAAAAAAAGAAAAAGGAAATTGTAGAGTGATGTTTGAAGAAATAAAAATTAAAAAATAAAGAAATCCTGCAATACGTCAATCTGAATACAGCCTGCTGAGAACCCCCAATAACAAAATCAATATCAATTTCACAAAGTCTCAGAAAGCCTCAAAAGTCTATAGGTATATTATAAAGATTGTGTCACCACTTGCCATTTCAGTACTGCTAAAACCTCAACAAGTTACTTCCTGCTAAGCAGGTAGGCAGGTGAAAACATAAAGCTTATTTAAAATCACAAACATAAAGCTTACTTAAAATCACATCATATATATCAGCTGAAACACTTTCTGCTGGCACACTGCTCGCAACCTCTTAAATAAGACAAATGGAAAACACCACTTACATATTATATAGGCTATGAAGCTGTATACGGATCATGAAAACACATCAGCATTTGCATTTCTGTAAATGCTGTCAGAATCTGTCCCTGACCACCTCCGAATGTGCTTTCAGTGATCCGATCGAGTCTGACATTGAAGATTTATTTTAAAAAGGAAAGATGGTGTAGTCACTCATTCATTTACAGTACTGTGTCCAACCTCCCACACACACACACACACACAGCCACCATGGAGACTGCTTCATGCAGACTGTCTTCACCCTCTCTCTCAGATAATTTCACTCGCATCCACCTCTGTACACACACAAAGTTCAGATTATGTACAGTAAGTGTTACACCTGAGCTAGAAAAACTTATTATAGAGAAAACCACACAACATCAATCACAAGGGGAAAATATGCACTAAATATAGTCTTAAAGCATAGTGGGAAAAACAGTTTTTCAAGTTGAAATTCTATCAAGTATTTTTCCATATCTTTAAATGAATACAGATCTTACAAAGCATAAAACAAAACCCTCTCTAGACTCAGTCTACAGTAATTCAAGAGATTAACACTACAAACTAATTATATTTTCAGTTATAATTTTAGTTTGTAGTTGTAGTAATTTTGTTTTGTGCTTTTTTTATTCAGTTTTACTTTTAATAGTTTCATTTATTTCAGTTTGTTGCCAAGACGTTTTTGATCATTTGTAACACTTTCTAATTACTTAGAAAGTAATAGCACTTCTCCTCAAAAAATACCACACAATTTGAAGTATCATTCACGCACAAAAAAATAATACTTTAGCAAGCAACACTACTGAATCATCAAATTTTAGACGCGTGGAAGGCGTCCAGTTGTTATAAAGCAATATTTAACAGACTGTCTGCTACAGCAGGACACCAGCAGAAGAGATGCAATCTAACCTGTCTTTTCAAATAACAGTTAACGGTGCGAGTTGTGGGTGGCGACCGGAGATGAATGTGGCATTGCTTGTGCTGTGCTAGTTGGTGTGGTCTTTCCTCTCCCGATATAGCCTATATTTGAAACAGACAAAATAATAGAGATGGTAGGACCAGTCTGATGGATTGGAGGTATATGCTGTCAGATCCCATTGAGGGTGTGCACTGTGAAATTGCAGTGGAACTGTGGATCTATAGGAGAATGAGGCTGAGAATAGCTTTCTGCAGAAGGTATACAGCCTCTACTCTTTCTGCACTGCACCACCTGTTGTTTACCGCAAGCTGATGACAGGCGAAAACAGTCACCACCATCCACCCACCAGCTCAACACACCTCACCACCTAATCAGAATAAAAACAACATCACCTGTTGCACCTGCTATATCAATTAATTCATTTTCTAAATTAATAATAATCAATTTTTATTATTTTTGATAGACAGAACAATAGAACAAAAGAACGATCTAGACAGAACGATAGAATGATAGATAGATAGATAGATAGATAGATAGATAGATAGATAGATAGATAGATAGATAGATAGATAGATGATAGATAGATAGATAGATAGATAGATAGATAGATAGATAGATAGATAGATAGATAGATAGATAGATAGATAGATAGATAGATAGATAGATAGATAGATAGATAGATAGATAGATAGATAGATAGATAGATAGATAGATAGATAGATAGATAGATAGATAGATAGATAGATAGATAGATAGATAGATAAATAGATAGATACTAATATCTAACTAAACTAATTACAATAGGACAAAAAACAACTCAATACTAAGTTTTTTTGTCCTGTTGATTGTAATTAGATTCTTATTCTTATTTAATCTTCAGTGAGCATGACGACAAGGAAAGCACCAGGCCCAAACGGCGCCTCACCGGTATGTCTAAAAACCTGTGCTGATCAGCTGCCTCTGTCTTTCCACAGATCTCCAACAGGTTACTGGAGCTGTGTGAAGTACCTTCTTGCTATAAACACTCCACGTTATCCCCATCCACCCCAAAAAAACCTAAATAACAGGACTTAATGACTACAGATTTGCTTCCCTAACATCTGCAGTCATGAAGTCATTTTAAAACAGGTGTAGGCCCACCTGAAGGACATCACTGGACCCTTGCTGGACCCCCTGCAGTTTGCTTATTGAGTAAACAGGTCATGAATGATGAAGTCAACATGGGACTGCACTTCATCCTGCAACATCTGGACAAACTAGGGATGTATGTGAGGATCCTTTTTAGTTCGGCTTTCAACACCATCATCCTAGTACTCCTCCAGACCAAACTAACCCAGCACTCTGTCCCTAGATATATCTGTCAGATAGATTTCAGGCAACAGCTAGTGACACTGGGAAAATTCATGTCCAACACAAACAGCACTGGAGACCCCCAGGGATGTGTGCTCTCCCTACTGCTCTTCTCCCTGTACACCAATGACTGCACTGCAAAAGACCCCTCTGTCAGGCTCCTGAAGTTTGTAGATGACACTACAGTCATTGGCCTCATCCAGAATAATGAAAATCTCCATGTTGAAGGGAGGTTGAGTAACTGGCTGCCTGGTGCAGTCTGGAGCTGAATACACTCAAAAGACTGGAGATGATAGTGAACTTCAAGAGAAACCCCCAAGAATTCAGTTCATTTAAGTTCCTGGGTGCTACCATCTCTCAGGACCCGAAGTGAGAGTTTTACATGTGTACATGTTCCACTGTGGGGAAGAAAAAAAAAAACTTCAGAAAAAAAAGTTCAGCTGAAGAAGTTCAACCTGCCAAAGGTGCTGCTTCTGCAGTTCTACTCAGCAGTCATACATTGGGTTTCCATCACCCTGTTTTAATGCGCATTTTGAAGTATCGCATGAGAAACGAGTGATGGAAACGCCAAATTTCGAATAAAAATCCCTTAATTCGCAAAAAAGTTTTTAGCATCTGAAATGTTGTAATGGTCGTTCTGAAATGCCTGAGCAAAGTCTGTCATCAAAGTATTTCTGTATAATTGTCTTACACGACTGTGTTTCCAAACAGCAGCATTCACCTCCGAAAGCAATGACTGCATTTATTGTGTTTCGTCTGCTCGCTCTGAGGCGCAAGTAATTTTTCATTTATGAAAATTATTATATTTAGTAGCTTGTCCTAGTTTTCTATAGGCTATTTAGTGCCAGTTTAGCAGGAAGTGACGATTTTGTTCTCTTTGACTCGTTGGATGGAAACAGTGATATTCCAATTTTGCGCATAAGTTAAATTCGCAACTTTGCATGGAAACCCGGCTATAGAGTCCTTTGCACTTCTGTAATTGTCTGGTTTGGCTCAACTACCAAATTCGCATGGGGAGTTTGATTGTCAGGCGATCTGACCAATCATAATGTCAAAGCTGCCATTTTGTCTGACAAACAAACCAGACAGGAGAGTAGATTAACATCGGTGGATTTGAAAAATGCTTTGTATTGATGTCTCTCCGCGGTTGAAGCAAGATACCTTCAGATGCTCTTTCATGTTTATTTCATGCTTTAACTAAAGAGGAAGAGATGATCGGTTCACATGCCGCTTGAACTGAGGCACTACAGAGATCTGTCACGACACATTAAAGATCCACAAAACAGTATTTATTGTTTGAATTTCTTAAAAAATGACTACATTTGAAAGCAGAGACTTTGTTTCATACCAAAAGTAACCTGCTCTGTCTTGTCTGTTGGCGTGTTGTCAGTTTCCTCTTTGCTCTGCGATGTATTTTTCCCTGCGTGAGAACATGATGTGTGGCATGAGAGTGCCATGGATTGTCAGACACAGCAACAGTAACGAAGGGGAGCGGGTTTTTGCGAAGGGTTAATTCAGACCTGCTGAGAATCATTGGTACACCTCTTCCTACACTCAAAAAATATACTCATCCAGAGTGAGCAATAGGGCTGGAAAAATCACTCTGGACCCCTCACATCCAGGCCACTTCCTCTTTGAACGGTTGCCTTCTGGACGGCGCTACAAAGCACTGAGCATCAGGACAGCCAGGCAAGTTTCTTTCCTCAGGCCATCTACCTCATGAACAGTTAAATGCCCCACTGTGCAATAAAAACATGCAATATACTGTCCAATTATTCATATTCCTATGTATAATTGTATAGAGCATATATGCACATGCATTGTGCATTCTCAGGGTAATGCTCCACCCCCTTTGACATGGCTTTCAGGCGAAAGACAGTTGAGGAGGGAGACACACAAAACACATGTAGACGTGACTCTCCAATGTTGAGGCAGCAGATTAAACCGGGCAGGGAAAACGTGTTGCTAGGCAACAAATGCTGAACAAAGCTAACCGACCGACTCAGCGTAAAGGATAGTGTCCGTGAACGCTAGAGCACCGCTGTCAGAGCAAACCGTCAGTCTATGAGAAAAGATCACTAAACAGACTGGATATATAGAGAGCTCTGATTTACTATGAAAAAAAATCTCATGACTCCATTAAATCGTCCTCAGACAGATTACTGTGAAAGTATTTGATCTGTCGCAAAGGTATTGTTAGCGTTTTTTAATCGTTATTCGCTAAGTGCATTTGTCTTTGTCAGGCCAAGGCAAAAGCTTGGAGCCCCATCAATTGTGCGATCGATTTACAGTAATCCACCTGAGCTGTACTGGGACCCTCTGAGCTCAGAGTCCCTTCAGCTCTGGAGCGCAGCCAGATTCAGGCAAACAGCGATGGGGAAAGTCCTCCCGATCCCATTCATCACCGATCTGTCACATAATTTCTGTGTAAATTCAGACGAAGGTCTGTATCAAGTCAAGATGAAGGAGAGCGTAAGTGAGTTATCAGCCTTGCCAGAACTACATATAAATAAAATGTCTTGATCCTCACATATCTGGTTTCTTAAAGTCTTTGTAATGTCTCACACCACAGACTACTACTGTAAGTGCGTTACTGTACATATTTTATTTTACAAATCAAAAGGATAAGCTGAAATGAATGTCATGAATGCTGTCAAAGGGCCTTGTTTTCAAACTGGAACAGTTCCCTCCAAACTTATTTGTAAAAACAGCCAAAAATCACAAAACACTTATGAAAATTTTCTAAACTTCATTTACTTTTGATATTTTAACATTTAATTTGAAAAGTATGAAAATCAGAGAATCCTTCATAGAAATGTTGGTTTAGATTATCATAGTTTTAATTGTTCATCATTAACATGATAATCTAAACAAAAAGTGAAATAATCATAAAACATTTTAATTATTCTTTTAAGTTTTTATTGTTTTATTTTAATTTGTTATTTTAATTTATTTTTTAAATTAACATTTCATTTTAAAAAAATGACAGCTGTCCCATAGTTGTGGTGTAATTTCCGTAATTTCCACAACACTGAATATTGTAGTTACACCTTATTTTGCAATGTCTTTGTTTAATCTAATTAAACATTAATTGTACATTTAAGTTTTTATTATGTAATATGTAGGGTTAGGTTTAGATATAGGGTTAGATATAGTTTCAGGGTTAGGATTGGGTCGGTTACACTTTATTTTAAAGTGTCCTTGTTACAGTGTAATTATACATTTAAGTACTGAGTAATATTAATTAACTACATGTTATTACTTAGGGTGTATTCACACCTGTCTTGTTTGGTACGATTGAATCGGATCTTTTGGGCAGGTGTGAATTCAGCAATCGCACTCGGATGCGCACCAAACAACCGTAACGAGACCCAGCTGAAGAGGTGGTCTCGGTCCGCTTCTAAACGAACTCTGGTACGGTTGAATGGATGAACCAATGAATGGATGACCTTAGCACACGTGTGGTTTTGTTTACAATTTCTGGTTCACTTGCAAAAAGGACAGTGTGAAAGCGAACCGCACCAAACAAACAAACTAAACAAAAAAAAAATCAACATTGTATTTGGCCCAAACCAAAGCAAGTGAACTAGCGGACTTTCCTGGTGTGAATACACCGTTAGGGTTGCTTAGGGTTAGGATTAGGGTTTGGTTTAGGGTTACTTGTATGTAATTATGCATAATTTATTGTTAATACAATAGTAAGTACATGTAACGTATATTGTGTAAAAAAGACACCTTAAAATAAAGTGTTACCGGGTTTGGTTTGAGGTTAGTTGCATGTAATTATGCATACTTTACTGTTATTTCTACAGTAAGTACATGTAAGGACACTGAAAAAAGTGTTTTTTCCAAAGAATTCTAGGCTTAATAGTGTTTTTTTTTTTGGTAAAGTTGGTGAACTTATTTACCAAAGAACAAAACAGTGTCAGTGAAGAACATGAAGAACAAAGAAAAATCAAGGTAAATACCACTTGTGAAAATTGTATGTAATTTCCAATTAAAATGTCAAATCACGCAAACTGTGAGAAAATAATTATAAATAAACAAAATGTATACATAAAATATATAGGATACACAAAATGCTAGCTATGGAGTTTGTTTAGCAAGATAAATATCACAAAAATGTTCAAAATGTCACAAGCAAAATGCTGTTAACTTAAGCACAATACAATTTTCCTATGATGCATGCATGTCCATTCTAGGTCGTTGTTGAATAAAATAATGTGCAAAGTGTGTTTTAAGAGTGAATTTTATAACAATCCACTGGTCTAAAAGCATCCATAGTTGAAGAAACATCCATTAACAAAATGCAAATAGTGTGCAGGAATATTCATCTTTGCAAAAACAGCGTCAGCCTTCTCATTCTAGAAGAAAACATGCATATTTCTGCTTTTTGGAAATAGCCATCTGTGTGAGGGAGTTTCTCAAACACTGCAGTACAATAAACAATGTCAGAGTGAATCTTCCACAGGATCAATGAGAAGATGTTTTACGGAGACATCGAGATGAGGTGATAACTTCATTATATACAGCAGATGTGATCAATACTGGCAGTATGTTATTAATGACAGCCCTACTATAGGCTCTGAACAATATGTCATTTTGTTGTGTTACCTATTAGGATAAGGGTATATAAGCGTGTGTATATATATATATATATATATATATATATATATATATATATATAATTATAGTCATGTAAAAGAGATGGTAATTTAAACAAAGGTGTTTTTATGCAGTCATGCTGTCTGAAACATCTACAGAAGCGGACAAATGCAATGAGTATCTGACCCTCGGCATCTGTGCAGTGGTGTGAGCTGAATTCATGGTGGCCTGCCAGTGTCCCCGGATGGGCAGTTGTGGCACTGAAGCCCAGGGCAGAGCACTCAGCCTGGCATATTCCTGCACACTCATGTGGCAGCCACCCAACTGTACATCTGCAAATTCAGACCCTCCAGGTGATGCTCCCCCTGCTGGGCAGGAGCGGCACGCTTTTTGCTTTGCAGAAAAGCAGGGCTTATATAAGCAGCCTATTCTGAAGGTACAGAACAAGTGTCACCTCAAGGTAAGAGCGTGCAGTAGCGGATGATAACACGTGCTGATTGAGTGATTATGAAACAAGATGGTGACAGCACCATGAAACGTGTCATGAAGTGTAAGTTTAAGCTGAACGCGTGGAATTCATATCATAGCATTCTCACCAAGAAACAATGCCCAGTGAGAACTGATTTACAAGCCCTACAAGTTAATCAGAGCATGATGGTTGTCTAAAATTTAAATACTACAATGTACAGTACAATTTTATTACCAAAAAAAAAAAAAAAATGTTTTTTGCTAT
This sequence comes from Onychostoma macrolepis, assembly GCF_012432095.1. Classification (NCBI taxonomy): domain Eukaryota; kingdom Metazoa; phylum Chordata; class Actinopteri; order Cypriniformes; family Cyprinidae; genus Onychostoma; species Onychostoma macrolepis. The sequence goes on along the minus strand of NC_081158.1, from coordinate 20,495,555 downwards.
TGTGCATTTTTCTTTCAACCTCTTCACTTAATAAATGTGTTTACAATAGCCAGAAATATGTTTAATAGTGAATTAGCCAGTGGTTCTCAAGTAGGGGCCTCAGCAAACTTTTAAAGGGCACTAAAGATTCCCTAAAAAAATTTAAAATAAGACAAAGCAAGTATTAAAATAAGCCAAAAGAAATTAATTTCAAGATTTTTCTTTGAAACACCAGGGTACATGAATATATATAATAAAATATAAAAACTGGATAAGAAAAGTGTGTTTTCTATAACTGAAAAGTCATGCAAACTAATGAAATTTGTTATCTTTGTGTTTTTTGTGTGTGTTTTTTTTATATATAAAAAAAAATTTTAAGACAATTTTCTATCAATGCCAAGCTCTAAAATATTTTATCATAGAAACTGTAAAAATATTATATATATATATTATTAATCTTGATCTTTAATCTTGATTTGATCTTTAATCCTTGTGTTGTAAATCACAAACAACAAAGTCTGAATATTTTTTATGAATGATGGAGTCAAAATGGTTGAAAACCACTGGAATAAGCAATGAATGGTCATATTTCTGAATGACATTTCATAGATTTCTTAAAGACACTGATATTTCTCAAACGTAAGATTATTAAACAATGTATTTCTTAATGTATTAATATTACAAACTGCATTCAAACCATTCTGCAGATAATTATAGCCTAATGTGTACTATTTTAATGTAATTAAAAAAAATAGGATTAAAGAATGAAAATCTATACTTTCTTACATCGATTTGAATGTTAAGTGTAACCAACAGTGATGGCTTCATCTGTATTTGCATACTGAATTGCATTTAGTCGTCTTCTATAGATCTAATAGCATAATTGTGATTGGTCTTGTTTTCCTTGCATATCTCATAATTGCTTATACCCCATACATGTGTTGAAGACGTGCTAAACGTCATAACTGACCAAGTAATCTGAACAGAAGTCAGTAACACTTTATTTTAAGGTGTCTTTGTTACACAAGTAACACTTACTTACTATTATAATAACAATTAATGGTTTCACTTTATTTTGATGGTCCCTTTAACACATTCTATTGACTACAAGTAATGTTGCACCTACATTTCTACTAACTCTCATTAGAGTGTTAGTAGTGTATTAGTTGACTGGTAGGGTTAGGGTTAGATTAAGCTGACAAGTTCTTGCAAAGTTACTTATAGTCAGTAGAATATCTGTTGGGAGACCAACACAATAAGGAGTTAGTAGATATGAAGCAGACAGTCTACTAATACTCTTATGAGAGTTTGTTGATATGTAGTTGCAACATTACTTAGTGTCAACAGAATGTTCAAAAGGGACCATCAAAATAAAGTGTTACCCAATTAATTATGCATAATTACATGCAAGTAACCCTGAGCCAAACCTTAATCCTAACCATATAGTAAGTGCATATAGTTAATTAATATTACTCAGTACTTAAATGTATACTTACACTGTAACAATGACACCTTAAAATAAAGTGTAACCCAGAAGTCTAAATCAAATCTTTCCTATATAACACTATTCTTTTGCTGCCTTGCAAGCACTTCTATCTCCTTGGGGAAATGCTAACCACAATGTGTATAAACCTTACGTCAGTTCTGCTATGAACCAGTGAACAGAGTCAAACTGTGACTCATTAAAATCAAACGACTACACACATTCCATTCATTATTCATTCACCTCCATATATTCCATACATTTTAATTACTTCACCATGGCAACATATATTCAAACTGATGATTGGTGCACATGCCGTCGGTAGCTTAATGATGGTCATGAATAATTAATCACAACAGTATTAGTCTTCACTATAATATGAGCATGCATGCATTGCTTCTCATTTAAACATGCAGTGATGCATAATACTGATTCCCTGGTAGTTTGGCTAAAATTCCTTTAAGTGAATGTACATGTTGGAATCCACCTTCCAAGATTAATTTGGCTGCTAAAAAGAGATCATTGGAAGCCATGTGTGAGTTAACAAGAGCAGCACATGAGCAACAGCACAGATGGGCTGCTTAAATGCTATTAGCTGACTGAATTGGAGAGCATTTCTGTCTTGGGTACATATGCATCTTGTTTGACGTATTGTTTACATCAGTTGATTACAAATTAGTGTGAGATTAGTGCACATGTTGGAGGGACTTGATCCTTGTTAAAAAATTGTTTTAATGTTTTTTTTAATTGTATATGTGGATATCTCCTGCAAGCATAGGAACTTACTCTATATTGCAAACTAAGTTAGACTATGTTTGGACACTTTCTGATTGTCACACTACACCAGTGGATACTTTTTACTTTTACATGCAGAAGCAATTTTTATTTTTTTATTTTTTTAGAGTAAAAACCACATGACTATTTGATTAAAACAATTTAATATTAATAATAATAATATGCAATATTATTAGTTGTGGGTGTCACTGGAGAAACCCACCAAATTGCACAATTATTAAGTGTGAATTTCAGTTAAAAATAGTTTAAACTAGAGTTTCTCAAACAAAGGGCCTCAGCATACTTCCAATGATTACTTAAAAGTATTTAAATTAATCCATTGATATTAATATATTCAAGTAAACTACGTCTAAATAAAAATACCTAAAAAAGAAATTCAGAAATTATAGTTTTTGAAACTCCTGGAATAACAAAATATGTGGCTTATTCATTTATTATATCAGTACTCCCTGTTTCTATTCATTTAAAAAGTTTGAAAACAGAAATCAGCTTTATTATAATTACAGCAGAAATACTAGAATATCTTAGTCAATAGTCAAAAAGGTTGAAAACAACTTGTTTAGATGGATTATCTTAGCAGTGACTCTAAAAAATAATATTTTCACCCAGGTGGCTCAAGTCAATTGTACAGAAAGCATTTTCCCCATTTGTTTCCAGATGCCAACTGCCGCTTCCTTACATAAAATATATATTTTTTCAAGTTGAACTTGACAGTTGGTTTTTCAAAACCTAACCAGCATGTATGAGATAATCTACAGATGTAAAGTATTAGCTTCAGGTGCTCATGTATATTGTCCATATACTTTTAATTGCAAAGAGAGTGTAGTGAGAGAGAGAGATAACTCTTTCAAAGCAATTCAATAAACATTCTTCTCATCACGAGTTAATATATGGGGAAAAAATGCTACAGGCATTGACAAATTGATTTTAAAACCAGAAACAACCACAATCAAAGTACAGGAGCCACCAATGCTGCCTTCAACCAAACACACACACACACACACACACACACACACACACACACATAGAGTCATATAACCCACCATTACAGAGTAATCAACTTCCCCTGTGATGAAAAAGTAAAAGAGATTGCAGAATGTAGCCTGCAGTCGTAAGTGTGCGATTTCTAATAATACAGTGATAGACTGGCCTTTAACAACACTCACGGCAGTGGTGTGTTATGATATCATAATAAAAATTCCCCAGAACTAATCTAGATTTTTTTTTTTTTTTACAAGGAGCAGGTTATGAAGGGTGAAACTCTCCTCATATTTGGCTGCCGTATTACGCTATATACTGTAAATAAGAAAACCCACCCGGCACAAATGAGTATTTAAAGTGTGATAGATGATACACTTGGAAACTTGCAAACTGTCTTGACCCTAAAATCTACAAAACAAAGGCTTTGCATTTAGATTCACCTGGGTTCAGGATGCTGTTCAGGCGATGCTTGTCATTGTAATTTAGCTCCATGGAGACCAAACCAAGAGCAACGTCCCTCCTGAGTGTTAATGTTGCACATGCATTAGGCCGAGGCAAATACCATCAGCAGTCTCTAAAAACCAGAGGCCTGGGGATGATGGCAGTCCTCTCTCTGAATCCTCTGGAGGGGGATCTGCAGGTTCAGAATAGCAAGAGATGCAATGAATGAACAAGAAGTGAAGGGCATGACCGCACTCTTTTATTTTAGTTTTGGAGTCTGTAGCACAGATCCCAAATCTGAGATGCCTGGTTGTCTGTTGCCTACAAAAGTAGTTACTTTCTAAGAGGCATTTCACACAGTATGCGATTTTTTTAAATATAAAGCACAGGGTACAAATCGTTAAGTTTTTAAGGACAAAAGTCACAATAGACAAACTATTTTTAACTTCTTTTAAAATAAGAGCCACATTCAAAAATGTCTATCTCTCACATTTACATTTAAATACAATGGAAAAATAGTGCCGTAGAATGCAAAAACGCAGAGAACGCTTTTTGTGTATTTAAAAATGCAAGACATGAAGCAATGGAATAAAACAAATGCAAGTCCTAGCCTAAAAATTTTTTAAAAGATGAATTTTAGTTAACTTTTAACTAAGCACTGTGTTTTTAGACTGCCATTGCATATGTGAGATGATGCAAAAGATGCGGACACAATGATCAAAAACATTTGACTAATGCATGTTTCCGCAGAAAAACAATGGAAAAGTAACAAACTAATTCAAACTCTAAAGACATGTTTTTAAAAAGTTTAACTATTTTTAGTTAACTGAGCATTGCTTTCTTATAATATAGTCATACACACGATTCTGCAAAAGATGCAAGACGTGAGGTCAAAGACATCTGGCCCCTGTTTTTGCATTTAAAAGCGCGAGTCGCATGGCAGTGGGATGTATATAAAAAATTGCAAGGTATACTGTATAAACATGTTTTTTTGAAAGTTGAACTTCTTTTAACTTGAGCACCATGTTTTTAGTACCATGCACATATCTCTGCAAAACCACCTTTTGTAACATTCAAAAATGTCATGTTTTGAGCATGTTCACATATAAAAGTATCACAGTAGAATGCAAACAAGTATTTACAGATATGCATTTTCCAAGTATTTTACACAATATGCATGTTTTATTTATTTCTATTCTTTTATAACATTAGCTAAACAGCATGCTCAACATCATCAACAACGTTTTTTTGTGACAATGTCAATCATCTAGTTGAATATATTTTGAATTAAGAGAAGCATTTGCGTGGTGTGTGGTTTCATTTCAATCCAGATGCTGCCTTGGAAGAAAGCGGTCTATGTAGACAGCAGACATCAAGGCGCCTCAAAACATAGCTATTGTGTGACTGTTTATCTAAATAAAATCCCATAATTCTTGATACAAAAACTTTTGCTAAAATTATATAGTTACCACCAAAGCTACGTTCAGACATCTGATAAGAGGACACATACAAGTAGTGAGCGAGTGTGCAAGAGGGCCACAGACTGTGTGTGTTTGTGTGTGCCGTTTGCATGCTGATCATTTCAGAACATGATGTCCTGGGACTTAATTATTCTACACACAGCCACGTCACTCTCACTGAAGGAACCCTAATTGGGGGAATCAAAACACACAACAACGTACACAACTCCCCCCACTGCAAAGAGACCTCAGCTGACTGCCAAGGGCAATGTCACTGGAACAGCCCAGCAGATGGGCCTTTCAATTTTCGCTTGCTGGTCCCATGGCAGACTGGTAGCAGGTTATGCTCTGTTTGTTTGTTTTTATCTATGAGGTGATACCAAAATCTACTTACAAAAAGAGTTGTGGGGCTGGAGAGGGATATTACAATACTGGGATTTATTTATAGAAAGCTGGATGGAGTCCACTGTAAATGTGCTAATGATGTTAGCACCTAGGGGAACATCAGGACTGTTCAGGCGACAATCTGGCATCCAGAATCACAGAAGAACAATATCCAACATGCGCACAGAAAACTAACCTCTCTGATTCTTTGGTGTGAGTATGTGCGCTGTGTGTGGTAACAGAAGCTGTCGTCCAACATTGGGTTTACACTATAATCTGCTCAAGTGACAAAACTACAGAATGTCACATTTTATTATTGGGTGATTCAACACATAGATGTTTTACCAGCTAAGAAGACCAGCACTTTTATCAGCACTTTTATATACTAATTATTCTATCTGATGTGAGCATAAGTATTGGAACAGTTGCCTCACAGGTCTTTCTAAGTGATCAGCAGTGTCCTGTTGTATTAATTCTTCAGATATTAAAAGCAGGGAATGTGTCGTATCAGTTATATCCATTACTTCTGTATTCTGAATCTAGCATTCGATGACGACACACACAAACCAGGATGAAGATGAGGGAGCTGACTTTGAGAGAAAAGCAAGCAATTTGGATGCTAAAAGAAAAGAGGAAGTCAATTAGAGGTATAGCAAAAACAAAGGGCATGGAGAAATCAAGAGTTTGGAGACCACCGGACCTGATCGGCTGAGAAAAACAATAGATAGACAAATCATAAAAGCTGTGAAAATGAACCCTAAAAGACATGTCTGTACAATCACCAACAACTTCCAGAAAGCTGGGGCGATGCTCTGACAATTTACTGTCCTCAGGAGACTTTGACACAGAATTACAGATGCTACACAGCAAGATACAAACCTCTGACCAGCTCCAAAAATAGAAAGGCAAGATTAGAGTTTGCAAAAAAGCACAAAGGTGAGCCAGAAGAGTTTTGGACCTGAGTTTTATGGGCAAATGAGACAAGTATTAAACTTTATTAACCTTTAAGTGATGGGAAATCAAAAGTGTGGAGAAAAAAAGGGAACTGCAATGATCCCAAGCACACAGCCTGATCTGTAAAGCATGGTGGAGGTGGTGTCATGGCATGGGCATGCATGGCTGCCTCTGGAACAGGTCCTCTCAACTTTACTGATGACTTAATGTATGATGACAGTAGCAGAATGAATCTGGAAGAGTACAAAACCATCTTGGCTACCAATATTCAAGAAAATGCCACCAGATTCATTGGGAAGTGCTTCATATTGCATCAGGACAATGACCCAAAACACCCTGCCAGTTCAGTCAAGGAATTTATAAGGGCAAAGAAATGGAAAGTCCAAGTCAATCTCCAGATTTAAAGCTGATCGAACATGAATTTCACCAGCTGAAGAGGAGAGTAAAGGCAGAAACTCCCCAAAACAAGTAACAAGTTGAAATTGGCTGCATTAAAGGCTGGGAAAAGTATTTCAAAGGATGAGACCAAGAGTCTGGTGATGTCTATGAGACGCAAGGCATCTGCAACTAAATAATAGCTTTTAATCTTTTATATATCTGCCTTATGTTCAACTGTCCCAATATTTATGCTCACATCAATGAGTGGAATGAACTCCACAAGTGCTGTCCTTTTTATTTGGTAAAACATGTATGTGTTGAAACAGCTAATAATAAAATGTGACATTCTGTAGTTTTGTCTCATATTCATCTTTTAATCATATTTGCAGTTGTCTTGACTACACAGCAAGCAGAGCAATTTTGTCATTACTGTCCCAATACTTATGGAGGGCACTGTATATTTATACACACACACAAATAAAATAAAAATAATACAATTACATTATTAAAATAAATTACTATTAAATTAAATTAAATTAAATATAAATAAAATACACAAATATAAAATGAACTGATACTGACTTTATATAAACCTGAGGAGAAACAATTTAACAGTATATATCTTTCCAGAGCAGTTTTAAACATTTGGCAGCCCTGAAATAATAAAAACACAATATTTTGTCTTAGCTTTTCTACGGACACCCTAGAATCCTTTTGTGCACCCCTTGGAGTCCCTGGACCATAGTTTGAAAACCCCTGTGACAATCTACTCCAAATGCTTAATAAAATTCAAATAAGCAATTTGACATAAACATTTCACTTTTTCCTTTAGAATAACACAGCAAAAATACAGCCGCAGGAAAATAACATCATGACAACATTGTCTGGCTTATAACTGCAACACAAAGACACAAAACACTTCACTTAGCTTTAATGTCAAAAGACAAGCCCTAACAAACTCTCTTATAATAAAATGTCTGAAAATGATGCCTTACATTAGGGCTAACTGGGCCACACTAACCCACCAAACTTTAACCCCTTTAACAGTCAAGAAAACTGCACTTGTTGAGCCCTTTACTGTGGTTTGGGAAGGTGAAGCGTGTAATTTCAGCACAGCTAGTGTCACTGAGTGGAATTACAAAAACAATAATGTTTTTCAAACGAGTTTTTACAAACACTCCGTATGTCATCCATCTGCCATGAATCACACAAACAGTTTGTCCCGCAACACTATTAGTTCAGCCAAAAGTTGACATTTTGGGCCGGTCAAAACAAACTGAACATAGGGTACACAGCAACAGTGTTTACACATTTTGGGAAAATCAACTTACGTATAGCTGACTCTTTATTTTGCTTTATTTAAACTGGGATTGAGAAGGTATTTCACCTTTAAATGGAGACAAAGCTCTTTTTTGGAGGGAGAATATTTTAAGATACATTTGTGAATTTATGTTTCCTACATTTTTGTAACTCACCAGAAATGTTGACGTTTATAAGATGTTAAAAGTAGGCCGCAGTTCTGTCGCCCTCTACCGGACTAAGCGCGCGACCACACGAGCCGTCAACATGCGATGTTTGTCGCAAAATAAGGAACTGTTGTAAAGAATTTGCTTAGCGGCAGCTGTACACACATACACGTGTATCCAGAGGTGTTCTGAAGATATATGTAAGTTACACACTGCGAATGTAAATACTAGCTTTAACACAGCAATAAATATTGAAGTCCGCGTATTGGCAGTAATTACGCCTGTGAGCGGTGTTTTTACGTGATATCTATTAAAATAAAAAGCTATTTTTGCATAACGTGATGTGTGATGGCTAACCGGCTAACGAACATCTTGTAATTTTTCTTACACGGGTCTCTTGCTTCTGAATATATTTAAAGTTGGGTGATCGGTTATTTAGATGACAACAGATGTGTAAGATTATGAATAATCATTGTTATCAGGTCATGTGTATTCTGTATCGGTTTTTATGGAGTGACCAATATTTGCACATTTTAGGTGTTTCAATAGACTTCAGTTCATGGAGCTTCTCTAATAAAGAGATGAAATGAATCAGGTGTTTAATGAGGTAGACACCCAAAATGATCATGGAAAATGTGGAAATATCAAAGAAACATTGTGTTCTCCAGACTAGGGGGAATATATATATATATATATATATAACCCTGGACCACAAAACCAGTCATAAGATTTAATCATCATGAATAAATAAGCTTTCCATTGATTTTTTGTTAGGATTTGGCTGAGATATTATAACTAACGTTAAGTATTATAACTATTTGAAAATCTGAGGGTGCAAAAAAAAAAAAAAAATCTAAATATTGAGAAAATCTCCTTTAAAGTTGTCAAATGAAGTTCTTAGCAATGCATATTACTATTCAAAAATTAAGTTTTGATATATTTACAGTAGGAAATTAATATCTTCATGGAACATGATCTTTACTTAATGTCCTAGTGATTTTTGGCATAAAAGAAATCAATAATTTTGACCCATACAATGTATTTTTGGCTATTGCTACAAATATACCCCAGCGACTTTTTTTGACTGGTTTTGTGGTCCAGGGTCACATACACACACACACACACACCTTTTTATGATTTTACTTTTATTACTACCTTTGTCTTCTCTCTCAGTTTCCATCAGGATGGCAAAAAGTTTACGCAGCAAGTGGAGGAGAAAGATGAGAGCGGAGAAAAGAAAGAAAGTTGCACCCAAAGAACTGGCCCGACTCAAAGCAGTGCTGGGTCATGGAGAGAAAGGAGAGATCACCATGAAAGATGTCGCCGAGATCGCCACCGTGGTGCCGCCTGAGAAAGTGAAGGAGAAGCCAGACAATATTGAGATACAGGAAGAAGATGGTGAGCTTTTAAACATTTACCAGTTGGGGTTATATGTTGTGTTTTACCATATTAAATGCAGATCTGTTGTTGCTTTGCAGCGGATGGTGGAAAGATGGATTTAGACGCTAAACGCAATAAAAAGACAATGTTGGACGATCAAGGACGCTATCCGGTCTGGATGAACCAAAGGCATATAAAGAAGGTGAAAGCCAAACGTATGGCTAAAAAAGGAAAACCTAAGATGAAGAAGGGGCTTGCCTGGTAGATGAACTGGTCTGCTCATGCACAGACATTATGCCTGCCACAGCTGTACAGGAGCCTTGCTGTGCATCTTTTTCATGTACATTTCTATGGACTGTTTATAGAACCTTGTGCAGAATAACACTTTAGAGTGTTTGCATTTGTGAAATGTAATGATGATCTGTTAATGAGAGACATGGCTGTAGTTCAACATCATGATCAAGTCTTTTCACTAGCTGATATTTGGGGGGGTACTGTAAGTCACCCGCATTGTATTAAACAACTGACTCTTCCAATGAAATATACATTTTCCCTCTCTACCTGAAATCACTCACTGTGTGGGTCTGCTTTACTTTGAAATAAAAATCCAATTTACCTATCTGGAAGATTTAGTTTTATTTTGCAGTCAACAAAAATGCACAACACTGAGACAATGAAGAGACAAGCACAAGCCAGGCCAGTGACTTGTGTATCTCTATGAGACAGCATGGTATACTTTACATTTAATCTCTGCATCAACCAAAAGTCTTTAAAATAGCAAATTTAAGTTCTGCAAACAACTTAATATATTAGCACATTTGATTCAATGCATAAAGGTTTAGAAAACTGGTAACTGACATGACATTCCTCGTTTAAAACTATTAACAGTGTTTCATAATTATTGTAATATTGGACATCCTATTATCTCAGAGATTACATGGAATATTTGCACTTTTAAAAATCCATTTTTCATATTGTAGGACTGGAAATCAGCTAAAAGAAAAAGTAACTGAAAATTGTGACTATTTAAACGTTTATTTAATGTTCTTTTATACACTATTGTTCAAAAGTCTGGGGGCAGTATTTTTATATTAATTTAATACTGTAATTCAGAGAAGATGCATTAAATTGATCAGAAGTAACAATAAAAACATGGACGTTACAAGATTTCTATTTCAAATAAATGCTGTTCTTATGAACTTACTATTCATCAAAGAATCCAGAAAAAAAAAAAAGGTTTCCACACTGTTTCAACACTGATAATAATGCTTTTTGAGCATTTTTTTGATTAAAATGATTTCAGAAGGATCATGTGACACTGAAGACTGAAGTAATGACTGCTCAAAATTCAGGTTTGGATCACAGGAATAAAATACATTTTAAATACATTGAAATAAAATGAAATTGTAATAATATTTCAACTATATTAATGTATTTTGATCAAATAAATGCAGCCTTGGTGATCATAAGAGCCTTTCAAAAACATAAAAAAATATTAACAAACCCCAAACTTTTGAACAGAAGTGTATATAATCATATACATCTAAAATCTTTATGGATAAAATATGAATGTCCATGTTATTTGGTTAATAATCATGTGCACTGAATGGACAGTTCTGCTCAGCTAATCGATGCAAGCTCATTAAAGCAACCAAAAAGAACTCATTTTTCAGCCAGGCTTAAATTTTCGTTCTGTACATGTTAGTATATTGCACTTGTATGTCATAAAAAATGCAATAAAAATCATTTTCTGCAAGTGGCTAATAAAACACAAATTTGATCACTGATTATTAGCAACTACTGGAGCTCCACAAAAGTGGCAGGAAACAGGCCTGTGCGACCATGACATGTTCCTTTCCACCAACCCTCGTCCACCATCTCAACGTTAGTGATGATGTCACCTGGCATGAAGGAGATCTCGTCACTGGCCTCTGCAAAAGTATGATTGATAGTCATAATACTCAGCAGACTGAACTAAAAAAACAACAAAAAACTCAACAGAAATAAATTATTTAGCTCTGCAGACAATGTCAATGAGGTATCAATCAGCTGCTATGGACTGTGATGGCTGTACGTACCTCCTTGGTAGTCATAAATGGCCGTGGCCGTATCTCCTGCCCCACTTAGATCTTCATAGTCATTATCGGCAGCTGTTGAAGAAGCATCAGTCACTAACATTTATAGCTGTTATAATTAGAACCATCTACTTTTTTTTTAATATGGCTTTGATTCCCACAGTGAACACATGTAGTAAATGTCAAACCTGCAGTAGCATACGATTCGATATCCTCATAATCTTCTTCCTGGGGTACAGGGGCGGGTTCACATTCAGCGTAATTTTGCTCCGCCTCCTCCTCTTCCTCTTCTATCAGGTCAGCTGGGCGGGGCGGCAGTAATGGCGGCTCCTCATATTCAGGCTGCTCCTCTACCTGAAAGACAGCGAGAAAATGATAATCAATTCTCTCAGTATATGTGCTTGAAATGACTATGACAGTTCATTACTTTCCTTAAAACAACAGTACAATCAACATCTAAACTGGATTTTCAGAAGAAAATTTGAGGCCCTTGCTCGGGTGTTATTGGGATTTGCTAGGTGGTTGCTTACTGGTCCAAGATAAATTTCTATAATTTTACAGTCCTTTGATATGACTAAAGTCCAGAGGTGTAAAGTATTGGAGGAAATGTACTTTCCGGATACTTTGTAGTTGTACTGAGTATCAAAGATATTAGCAACTTTTACTCTTTACTCCACTACATTTGTAATGAGTGTTGCAGTTACACATTACATTTTGCATGGCACCTAGCTTTTCTGCAGCAGTTTATTTCTGCTACAAAAGATGTGATATTGCCAACTACAGAGCACTGAAAGTACTATATCTTGTGCGTTTTGCCCTTACTCACCCAAAGTTGTCAACAAGGCTACTTTACATGAATGCGAGCACCTTAGCAAGTAGTTGTGAATCACAGGTGTTTTATATATAAGGACATGACTGCAGCTGGCAATGAGGCCAAAACCAGCACATCCAGTGCCTCCTGTATATATATATATATATATATATATATATATATATATATAGCTCTAGTGTTTCTTTAGTTCTTTGTGAGTTGTTGAATGTAATGGTTGTCTGTTTGCCCGTCATTCTGTTCTTTTTGGCTTATTATTTGTTCTAGTTTTTCCATGAAATGCCTGCAAATAGACCCTTGCCTCTGCCTGTTTTCCCCAGCTTCTCCACAACGTTACAGTTTTTGACTGGAATGTCTCTTTGACTAGTGCATCTTTGAGCCTATATTTAGTATAAGTAAAATACTTAAGTACTGTTCAAATCAGATATCAGACTATTACTCAAGTTGCTTTGGAATTGGTGACTTGTAACTTGTAGTGGAGTAACTTTCCCTGTAATGTATCTGTACTTTTACTCAAGTATGGTTTTCAGGTACTCTTTATACCTCTGCTAAAGTCTTTCCTTCAGTGTAAATCAAGCCACATTATTTGAGGTATCTTTCGGGTCAGCAGCACTACTCAGGATTGCATGATACTAAGTTATCAGCAAAATAATAGTTATAGTTGTAATAATACTTGAGTAAATGGGGTAATATTCTGCACCTGTACAATTTAAATATTACTATTTTCTGAACTTTCTGTCACCCTTAAGTTGCAGTCACATTAGTGAATTTTAAGTGAAATTTCGTAGTGTAGCAATGCATGAAGCACAGCTCTCATCAAAGTCACTTTTAAACTAAGCAGCTTTCTGTTGGTCAGTGTGGCGAATTTGTGTAACAAAACTGTTACCAAATGAGAATCGGGAAATCTTTCATCCTCACGCAGATTCCAAATCACATGGATTCATATTAAAATGGATTTCGCACACAAAAATTCGACGAACAATAGTAAATGTGACCACACCTTTAGAACTGAATATATTCTTTTTGCTACTGTACCTTTAAGACTTTAATATCTAAATGAACCCTGTTATGATTGGCTGGTCTGTTTGCATGTGAAATGAGTAATAACAGCCCCACCAATTTACTGAATAAACGTTTATGTATAAATTTGTGCATTTGTGCATTGTTCAATTATCCCTTTAAAGTGCTCATGCTTGTGATGTCTTATGTGGTCTGGGGAGGAGTTTTGCATTGTGAACATTAGGGTATATTCATAATAGGGGCAGTTGTGGCTTAATGGTTAGAGAGTTGCTAACCCTCAGTTGATCCCCGCAAAAATGGCTGCCCACTGCTCTGGGTGTCTTCAAAGGAGCAGTGAAAATATAACAAAAAGTGTCTTGCCTGAGCTTCTTCCTCTGGTTCATCTCTGGGAATTTCAGGCAGTCTTCTGAATGTCTCTGGGGGATTCTGGGATGCTGGCACGGGTGGTGGTCTCTGGTTCTCTTCCTCCTCTTCACACTTGCTCTGCTCCTTAAGAGAGAAGATGACCAGCATTCCAAAGCGTTCATTATTAGTGTGTGAAAAAGAAAAGGCTGGTGTGTGTGGGTGGGTTATCTATTGTTGTCATGCGTTTCTATTAAAAGTGTAGCGAGCGTGTCTATACATATGTATGGGTATTAAGACAAATGCGAACCTCCTGTTTGCGTTTTGCCTCTTCACGTTCTCTCTTCTCTCGAGCGAGTCTTCTGGCTCTCTCCTCCTCTGCTTTCTTTCTATTCTCCTCATCTGAGGCCTTCGCCATGTTCTCAAACCGAGCCTTAAGGTTTCCAGCTCCTACACTTGCTATAAACACCAGAAAGAGAAGAATCTACCGAGTCTCTGAAAAGTACACGGACCCTTTATCAACATTTAAAATGGACGAATGCCACTGCATTACTACTCAAAAGCAATCACTTCAAATGTAACATTTCCATGTATATATGTACAGCAAACACTCACAGGCCTCAAAAGCCTGAGGCTTCTCATAAGATGATGACGGTGACTCCATATCACTGAAAGAAGCTGCACTCTGTGGAAAAAAATAACTCAATGTACATTCACTGGGAAACCTTCAAACATTTGTTGAAACTTCTATAATAATGCTATACAGTTCATGTGAAATGTACCTTATCCATGCGATCTGCTTCGACTCCATAACGTCCTCCAAAACCCTTTGCATAGTCTGAAATCAATAAGAACATATATATATATTTAGTATTATGTAAAACAGACCAAAAATGTCAGTTAAATACATCACATTTTGTGGTGCTAAACAGAAAAGTGCTTAAATTATGCCCTAGCCCTGGGGCCACTCACAAAAGATGATAACAGCGAAAGATAATCACTAGGCTCAGCTACGATTTGTAGTCATCTAATGTTAGAATACAAGAGTTTCATAGACCGTCTTCAAAAAGGGAAAAAAAGGGAGCCACTAGTTGTGGCAAGAGGCTTCCCATTGAGTAGATACCAGGTGATGTGACACTAATGTGGCAAAAAATACATCAGAATAAATATGAAGGTGGGTTTTGAAAGAGTTTTCCATTAGTCAAGTGATCTCAGGCAATATTTATGGTACCTTTCTGTGACTGATGTTTCTCTGTTTCTCCTTTATAGTCATAACCCAAAGCAGCCTTGTCAACCTTTTCTTTTTCCACTCCGTATTTTCCCCCGAAGCCTTTTGCATAGTCTGTGAGATGTTTAGAAAACAGAATTATACTTTAGAAACTATTCTTCCACCAAAAGGAGGCAAACATAAGGATTGAGGACCAGGATGTTGGTCCACATTAACAGCAGAGACTGAAATGACCTTTCTGTGACTGATGTTTCTCTGTTTCTCCTTTATAGTCATAACCCAAAGCAGCCTTGTCAACCTTTTCTTTTTCCACTCCGTATTTTCCCCCGAAGCCTTTTGCATAGTCTGTGAGATGTTTAGAAAACAGAATTATACTTTAGAAACTATTCTTCCACCAAAAGGAGGCAAACATAAGGATTGAGGACCAGGATGTTGGTCCACATTAACAGCAGAGACTGAAATGACCTTTCTGTGACTGATGTTTCTCTGTTTCGCCTTTGTAGTCGTAACCCAGAGCAGCTTTGTCGACCTTTTCTTTCTCCACACCGTATTTCCCTCCAAAGCCTTTTGCGTAGTCTGCGAGATGTTCAGAAAACAGCTTTATAAGCTATTCTTCCACCAAAATGAGACCAAAACATGGATTGAGGACCAGGATACAGCAAAGACTGAAATTACCTTTCTGTGACTGGTGTTTCTCAGTCTCGCCTTTATAATCGTAACCAACTGCGGCCTTGTCAACCCTCTCTTTCTGCACACCATACTTGCCACCAAAACCTTTAGCATAATCTTATGAACAGTACACAATTGATTATTATACGAAGCACAGAAAAACGATGCATAGAGTCTGCCTGAACTTCTGGATTTGAGATGTTTGAATGTATATAAATACCTTTCTGAGATGCATGCTGCTGTACCTCACCCTTATACTCATAATTCATGGCAGACTGTGGTAAATCAGTGATAAAAGGCAAAAGAAATAAAATATCAATTCATTTATTATTTATTATTATACAATCACAAGTGTAGGACGGTGAGAGAGTTTCTAACCTTGTCCACACGGTCCTTCTGTACACCAAATTTTCCCCCGAAACCCTTTGCTGCATCTGTCTGGGACGAGTGCTTTTCTACCTCTGCCACATAGCTGTGTCCTAAAGCACCCTGGGAAAATTCAGCACATCATTTATTTATTAAAACCATCAAACAAATAGCGATTGGTGTCACTGACATCAAACCTGGTGCAATGTGTTTTTAAAACGGCAAGTTTGAATATTCATATATGCAGAGTTTGCACTCCTGTGGAGAGGTTTTAGACGTAAGGTGCGTTCTCGTTAGTGAATTTAGTGGGCAGCTAAACAACAAAAGAGGTAAATTGTCTACAATGCAGCAATATATGAAGCACACTTTCAACAGTTTTGAGTCTAACCTTATCCATTCTGTCTTTCTCAACTCCAAATTTCCCTCCATAGCCATAAGAGGATTTAGGGCCCTGGTCCAGCTCTTTCTTCTTAACCACCTCATGTTCCCGAGACACATTCTGCCTGAGATCTGCAATGCTACACACAAACACAGGCACATTGCATGTTACTACATGCTGCATATTTCCATGGAATGTGGAACATTTGTTATGCACTCAACTCTTTGCACTTGTTTATGGAGCTGCTCATTTATATTTTTTTACATTATTACTCCAAATAATACAGATGTATCTTATATTTAAAATGCAGCGTGTCACTACAACATCTTATTCCGCTTCTGACATGATGTAAGTTTGAAATGATCAGTCCATATTTGGAAATGCAACTCATGTCTGCTGCATTTCTACTTCCTATTTCCTCTCTGCAGAGAGTGACACTCTTTTTAGCAGCGCTTTCCGTTCAATGCAACACGGTGCCATTGAAGCAACCTGCTATATTATCTCAAATCTGTAGATTTTGTTCAACTTTTCTATAACATGTGGCATCTGCATGTGTATGCACTGTTACCTGATGTGTTCTTTTCGACCTGATCCTTCTATGGTTCTGGAACCCCATCTCTGCTCCTGCTCTGATACATCATTCTGATACACAGACACATTTTCATTCATACAATATTAATAAATAATAAAATGTGTTACGTTTTAAGAAAACTTCACTATAAACAACTCTTTTAGATTAGCACCTTAGGACTTAAGAGTAGTGCATTTATTTTCAGGTCTGCTTACCTCAAAATTCGGATCTGTTTCCCAGTCGTCCCCCTCAGATTCGACCTTCACATTAACATCATGTCCCACCACAGATTTCCACATCTGTAGAAAGAGACAAGCTAAGATTTCATGACTCATGTTACATTTCCTCATGTACAGATTACACCGAATATTGCATGCAATATGCTCAAAATGCATCAATAAACAATAAAAACTATTTACAGATATGATGCATGAATAAATATGTATCACTGAGTTGACCACATGCAAGTTGACTAGTTTACAACTGCTCTGCTGTGTCATCAAGAGAGTAAAACACCAGGATCACAGCTTGTGAATATTTTTAAGCAGTTCCACATAGATTTTTATGGAAAACAAAAACTACATTTTCGCTTAGCTAGAATGTCTTCATAAACAAAACAAGTGTTAATGCACTTTGCAAGTTCCTCATTTTTCTAGAACATCAGATGGACATTTTTACATGTTCACGACTAAAAAGCTTCACGCTTTAATATCAGCGATAATCAAGATCACGAACACTGTAATGCAAGCACGGTTACGTACAGATAATGTACAGAAATATATAAATCTGACTTCCTGAAACGAAAAAGTTTTGGCAACTTGCGATGTATCAACCACTTCCTGATTAAAAGAAGTTGTTTTTTTCTTGATGCGTTGCTATTAACAATATGAGCAGATAACAATGGTTACTCACGTTTTAATGCTTTTTCCCCGGCTTTTTTGTCCGTTATTTGTTAAAATTTCAGTGTCAGGGTGAGACGAACGGCAGAGCAGACCTGCGCTCGAATGACTGCAGAAGAAGAAGCGGCGGACACGCGTTGCGTTCACGCGCAGCTGAGTCCTACCTGTGCATTTTTCACCCGTTAAAGCATAGAAATACACTAATATACTCATCTTAATTTTATAGTTGGTCCAAATGCCTCAAAACACAGATTAATTAATATGTAATATAAGCATTATGATTCTTGTATTTGTGAAATTTTGTGATTCAGATCTTAAATTCAAATTTCATAAATGCAAGATTCTGAGCAGATTCTGAACCATAGGTGGTTTGTTGGGGAATGGTGGTGGCTTTCCTGGATGGCTGGGTCGTTTTGTGCATTTGCTAGGATGTTTTGGGTTGTTGCTAGACCACTGGTAGATGACCACTATTGTTTGGATCGGTTGGTGAAGCATTGTGGTTAGTTTTCACCATTGGTATAAGTTTGCTAGTGCGTTTTAAAGTTGCTTTATGAAAACTTAAGCCCATCATACCCTGCTAAAAAACAAAACAATAGAAGCCCAATAGAAACCATCACATAAATTCCAATGATTTCCATTAAAATACCATTATAAACCATTAGCTTTTTCCTTTTTGTAGTGTGTTTTGGGCATTTTCCCAATAGGATTTAACATCCCACCAATAGAATCCATCACATACCAGTAGACAACATTATAGTTTCCATTAAAACCAATACATCTTCTATTGTGTTTTGGGCAGGGTTCTATTGTTTTTTTCAGCAGGGAAGCTACCTGAAAAACTATGTGCAAGTGCACCGAGTGCAAAAGCTGCTTTGAATGCAAAGGATGGTCACACTAAATGTTGATTTAATTTAGTTAATAGAAGTTAATTGATAAGGAAAATCTATTTATGACATTATTTTTGACCGAATCCTCATTTTACAGCATTTTTAGACAAGTGCCTAAAACTTTTAACAGTGCTGTAGCTTTGCATTTAGGTTTCTTGAAGCATCTTGGAGACGTTGCCACAGTTCTTCTGGATTTAGTCTGTCTCGGTTTGTTCTGTTTTCTTCATGAGGAGATCAGATCTCTGTGTGGAGCGCTGGCTGTTATCAGACTCCTTGTGCAAAATCTCACTGGATTATTACAATTAATGGCTAAATTAATGTCTGGAAATGTAAACTGATATTTCCTACCAACACACTACAGCAAAATATAGAAATAACTGACTTAAAACCATTTTTTAGCTGCTGAAAATACTAGTGTTCTAATAATTTTGGCTACCACTGTATATCTGCAGCATTAACGGTGTAGGATGAGTGAAGCATTCAGCAGTGTAATCAGAAATCTGAATGCCATGATAAGTTATTCTTAACACACAAAACATCTAAGTGTTTTAATTATCAACTTTTTTAATCTCATGGCTTTACTGTAAATCTGCAGCAATGGCACCACCATGTCCAAAAACTCATTGTATCATGCAGTCACACACCAGATGTGTATGTCTTCCCATAAATAGACTTTATTTCCAAAAAATAGCCCCTACAACAGGGTAGCAGGAGGGAGAGAAAGGATCATTTATACAGACTTTACAGATAAAACACTCACTGGGCTGTTCTTAAAATCTCACCGTAAATAGAGACAACATTTTAACCACAATCTAAACCATCCCTATACAGCCCAAACAGATCTGAGTGACAGTAGTTAAGTGAGAATAGGACGTCCAGTTCTGGCTCAGAAAACTGGAAATAAGCAGAACATGAATGATTTGATGAAGCTTTTTATACCTGAAACAGAATCAAAGCATCTAAAGAAATTCAAGGCATTTCATTTACGCCTTTAAATGTGAATAAAAGCAATAGTAGTCCAGATGTAAAGAACATGATGTGTAGTGTGTTATAGAAAATAAACACCAACAAAACAAACCGAAAATTAAAATTAACAAATATAAATGACAGTATTGCACCATGCTAGCAATCTAGTCCGCCATGAAAGGAAACAGTCAGCACACTAGGACACTTCTAGAAGACTTTTGACTTCTTGCCATGCAGACGCATCCAGTATCCGCTTCGCTGTTACATTACATCTGAATGTCATGACTTTGCAGAAACAAAGAGATATCAGGAAAGAAAACTAATTACAGGAAGCTGGAATGTGGTCAAAGTAAGTTGTCTACCTTAATGCATTTGACAGACAATGTGAAAGACCCTGTTAGACAGATGCTGACGCATTTCCAGACGCTTAAAAATTCCTTCATTAATTAGGGCTTTCTTAAAGGGTAAAATAATGTTCTTGAGGAAGTGCGGGTAGTGCTCTAGTGTTACTAGTCTGGACAAGCCCCATTAAAACTGGGTGGAAATTATTTTTTGTCAGAACGCTCTGATAACAAAAAAATAATAATCATCACAAACAGATCAGATGTAACTTTGGTAATTAAGCAAGGAAACTTATTCATAGAAATTAATTAACCCTGTGTTAAATAATGTGTCCATTTGTTTCATACAAGTGAATGAGCATGTAACTGTCTCTCTCTCTCAGTAAAGCGTGATGAATCTCTCTCACAGATATCCTCCCATGCATAGCAGCAACAGCACGTGAACAGTCAGCAGGTAGAGTGACACCAACAGAGGGGTTCGCTGACGAGAGCAGAAGGCAACTCGCAGCATCCGCAGTAGCCCAGGTCCACCGCTACGAGTCTAAGGTAAAAAAGATATACATGATTATATTTAAAAACTCTGGCTTTAATAAATCAGTAAATCAGATATTTGATTTGTAATAGCATGTTTATGCATGTTAAAATCAAACACTGTGAAACGGCATTGAGGGGTTGCGTTTACCCGTGTGACCACGCCCTCTGGAGGCTCAATAAGTACAGCCGTCTCTGATATCATGGCTTCAGATGCTGTCTGCCACTCTCCCTGTGCATAGCTGAAAAAGATGAATTGAAATTGTAATATTTAGTCTTAAATCAATATTTTATGGATGTGAAGAGTGAGGCATGAAATATGTGAATAAAAATTGCAGTGGCCCCAAAATTTAAGTAGCTCAGAGGAAAGTAGCTCCATATGATTTGGTTTGATATTTTGTGTCTCGTATGCGATATTTCACACTAAAGCAGTCTGCAGCAATAACACCCAGAGCCAGGGGCAGCGAGTTAATCTTAATCTGAGATTAGGGTCGAACCGTTTGAGGCGATCCTGTGCAGCGATGAGCTGCTCCTCTACTCTGAGTCTCTGTTCTGACTCCTCATCCAGCCTGACAGAAACACACACAGAGTTGAAGAGTTACTGTACAGCATAGGTATTATACATCACAATAGCCATTGATTAAAAAAGGAAAAAAGACCAAACAGAGAAGAAAATCAGTTTTATTCCTGCATTCGAACACGTACACATCACATGCTTAATTCCTTTCAAATACAGTATTAGTGGCATGTTAGCTATTAGCTGGAGTATTATCTACAACTGTAATCAACGCAGTTTGTGGCACAGGTGCTAAAGAGATTGACAGCATGCAACTGTGGATCTGTATAATTAATGATAAGACTAAACTTGGCAGCAGTACCTTCTCTGGAGTTCAATGCACTCAGCTTTATAGCCCTCATTGTGCTCTAGAGGGCCACCAGGGGCAGCGTCTACTGCAAGGCTTCCCTAACGGACAAAGAAATTAGTATTGAATGCCTCATACACTAAAGACAATGAAACAGATCAAGGACTTCTCAGATTTATACTTAATCCTCTGGCCCTCTTCAAAAATTTTATATTTTGACATTTTTAAAATCTTAGCTTCATCGGAATGAGATGACACTTGGTGACTTTTGTCACATTAGCAATATGAACACAAAAAAAATCATGAACATGAATCGGATATGTTAAAGAGTCCAAAAAAAAAAAAAAAAAAATAGTCATACTTGACTTCTTTGCGGTCAAAAATGACCGACATAGGAAATGAATGGGAAATACGAAAAAATGTGAAAACTCAGGGAATCTTTTGGTGGTACAAATTACAAATCAACCACTGGTCAGAAAAAAAAGTGTGCAGCAATCAAGGGGTGACTCTCTAGAATATCAGGAGTGCAAAATAGACACCCACACACGCACACACATATACACAGAAATGAACTGGTAAGACTGCAACAGAGCAAATTTTGAAAATGTGTTAACATTAATTGAATTACATTGAATAAAATATCAATTAATTACAAAATGTTTGTATAAAGTGTTTTGAATTATCACTCTCTATTCCTTTTGTTGTTTTGTTGTTAATTATCAAATACTGAGTAACAAAAATGCTTTCTATGTGTTCCCTTTCTAACAAGATTTTAATGTTTGACTGTAATCATAACGTAAAACCTGATACTTATCTAACCGAAAATATCTAAACCGTGACAAAAAGTAGTCTTTTAGAATGTCTAGATATATATCTAATAGCAAAACCTAACAAAATTAAGAAATTATGTCTAAAAAACAACAGGAATCCAAAAGCCTCTGTATATATCTATATAGGGTGCTAATACAAGAGGTTACAAATCATTACACAAGTTTTTATTTTTTAATGCCTCCAGATGGCAATAAAAATATTATTGAACAAAAATATATTACATTGATTTTCCTGAACAAAAAAAAAAAAAAAGTTACATTTCAAGGCTTCGGTCACTTTTGACCGCGAAGGAGGCAAGTGTGACTCCTAAACGAAGAGGGCCA
The DNA here is from genome assembly GCF_012432095.1 of Onychostoma macrolepis. Lineage (NCBI taxonomy): Eukaryota > Metazoa > Chordata > Actinopteri > Cypriniformes > Cyprinidae > Onychostoma > Onychostoma macrolepis. The sequence continues at coordinate 20,472,734 of NC_081158.1, read as the reverse complement.
GAGGGTTAAACATACAGTGGTGTTCAACAGACATACAAAGCGTATTTAATCAACAGGAGTACAGTGAAAAGAATAAAACTAGAATAACTAGAATAGCACAAAACAAGGCAGATCGATTAACGGAAAACAAGATTCCTAGGTTGCTTTCAATGTCTCATATTTGAAAATGAGACTAGAGCTTTTTACCTGTCTTTGTGTGTGCTCAAGCCGTAATTTTGATGACCGTGCTTCCTCCAGCATGGTAGTAAGTTGGCGAACCTGTTGGTCCCTTTCTGAGAGGGTGGTCAGGGTCTGCTGCTTCAAGAGCTCGGCCTGACCCTGCCAGTCCATCCTCTCAAGTCTATACATGGAAAACATTTGTAAGAAACTGTTTTTTTCACTTTTGGTCAAGTTAGGAACTATGGTCCCTAAGTCTACTAACATTTTCGGCTAACTTCTTTGAGGCTGTCTGAACAGTTATTTTACCACACCAATATAACTGAACAGAATAAGCTACAAAAGGGAGCAGACATCAAAATGGCAGAGGGCAATAAAGTCATGAGTTAAGTCTCACCTGAGCATTTCCAGTTCTTGCTTATATCTGTCCATCTGTGCATCTCTATCCCTCATCTCTGCCATGATCTTTTCCTCTTGCTCCCCTGCCCTTCTTCTCTCATCCTCCAGAGCCTGAGTGAGCCTGGATAGTTCACCGATCCAAGTCGATCCAATTCAGACCGCTGCAAGTGCAGCTGTTCCAACTGAGGTGCAATTAACAGTTTGCAAATGTTATTAGAAGAAGGAAGGATGCAAAAGCTAAGACATAGGTGGTAACACTTTAGTATAAGGGACTAATTCTCACTATTAACTACTTATTTATTAGCAGTGTTGTGCACGTTACTTTAAAAAAGTAATTAGTTATAGTTACTAGTTACTTCTCACAAATAGTAACTGAGTTACATCATTATAAAAGTAACTAATTACCAGGGAAAGTAACTATTGCATTACTTCATAAGTTCAAATATATCAAATAACTTGGATGCCCACAATATTAAATATGTTAAATAAATGAAATGGACGCTAATATAATAAATTATTATTATAAAACATTGTACACTAATCTACACTATTTTAATGTTTCTGTGGGACAATGTGAGAGACACCTATCAAATTCAATATATTATTGTAAATATTATCACCCTCTATGGACACCTTGGCAATAGAATTGCCATTGGCTAGTACATTTTTTAGTTTACTCACCAGACTAATATTAATGATCTGATATAGTATTTTATATTATATACAGTATATATAAAATGGCACAGTTTTTTTTTTTTTTAAATATCTGACACTTAGCATCAGTCAGTCAAGCATTGTAATATGATATTATGATAATTTAGCATTATATGATGATAGAACTTTAGTAATTAGAACAGCCATGTATGAATGCATATTTGTCATGTTGACAGAACTTAGGACTGGTGGTGGTGCTTAAGATATTGTTTGTCATTTAGTGTTTCTATAAAAAAGGGGGAAAAACTAAAAATGATACTGATAAGATAACAAAACTGATACGAATTATACTACTAGTAACAATATAAAACGTATTAAGGATTAATGAGCTGCTGGGTTCATCAATATTGATCACGTTGTCTGGGGTTTGCTCTAATTGATTTGCTGAAAACAAAACAGGGAGGATAATAGGTGAGCGCCAGCCAATGAGATTGTCGTTTGCGCATAAGTTCCGCCCACTACCAGAGAAACCGGCAGTTCTTAAAAGCTGAAGAATTCCAAAGGAACTCCGTTATTTTGACAGGAAAATACAACAAAGAATATCGTTTAAATGTACAACGGGGGAAACAGTAATTCGTTTGATTACTCGTTACTGAAAAAAATAGTTAATGGTTAATAGCGAGAATTTGACCTTAAAGTAAAATGTGACCACTTAGGTTTCCAATAAATGATCAAGTAATTAATAATGTACCATTCTTTCTCTGTCATTTTGCAGTGCTGACAGGGCATTTTTTAGACTCCACACTTCTCCTTTGGAGCCACTTGGAGGAGAAGCTGGGTGACCCATCCGGTTTATCTCATCTAAACGGAGACGCAGCTCCTTGGCCTCATTGACAGCCTGATCTCTTGCATCCTGCAGAGAGGCCATGGCTTGACCAAAAGACTGATTCTGAGCTCGAAGCTGAGAGGCTGCTTCCCTCTCCTCCAGAAGCTGCTGCTCCATCATCAACAGGTCCCGTGCCAGCTCTGCAACCCTTTCCTCGGCTGTTTCAGTTTCAGTGCGCAGAACACCACCTTCCCAGCGCAGCTCCTTCAACTCTTTACTGTGGACTGCCTGGGTCTCCTTCTCCAATTCCAAGGTTTCCTCCAAGGTGGCGATGCGCTTTCTAGCAGCTTGGAGCTGTTCCCTCAGCTTCTCTACCTCGGCCCCTGGTGCATCTTGCTTATCGACTCTAACAATCCCTTCACTGGCTTGGCTCAAGATCTCCTGCTCCAATGGAGGTGCCTTTCCTTGTGCAACATCTTTTACAAGAGCCTGAATTTGGCTCTCAAGATCTTCTTTCTCTCTCTCCAGGAAACTGATGCGCTCTACTTGGGTAGCAAGAATCTGCTTGTGCTGAGAGTCCTTCATAGCAAGAACTTGGTTCAGGTCATTTCTGTAGCCATGAAGTTGGGCAGCCAGTTTGGCATTCTCAGCATTGAGGTCATCCCGCTGTGACAACAAGGCTCGAATCTCCTCCTTTAAACCGTTGTTTTCACCTGCAGCCTCTTGGATCAGACTGTCCTTCTCCATCATAACCTGAGAGAACATGAGACCAAGCACGAGTTACTTTATTTAAAAAGTTACTTCATGCAAATTACTTAATGCAAATTAGTAAATATTTTCAAAATATACTCTATTCTAGGGATGTAACGGTATGAAAATTCCTTATCACAATTATAGTGACCAAAATTATAACGGTTATCAGTATTATCACGGTATTGTTAAAATGTGCTGGAGATGTTCTAAAAGTACAGACACATAAATCACTTCAAGTTTAAAAATCAACAAACAACAAAAAAAATGACTTTTTGTTTGCATAATCACTAAAACAATAACATCCCCAATGATGTTCGGATTTTAAATGACAACTTGACTGACAAAAGTTTAATAGCATGTTCAAATAAATAATGTAAATGTTCAAATAAATCTTTGAAAAAGTTTTATATAAAAGGTAAACCTCACATTTCAGCCTTTAAATAAAGAAAAGGGTTAAGTCAAAATGATAGTTGATTAATAAATGATATGTATTTTATCTGCTCCATAAATAATTCTAGATAACTTATCTGAATTGTTTAAATGTGTAGAATCCACATAAGTTTGTTTTTCATCAACCGGTCAAAATTTACAGCAGAGCATTCAAATTGGGTCCATTTTTGGCCAGACAGAAACTGCACACAGGCTGAATGTAAATACAAGTCTCTGTAAATCCACTCTCTGACAGCAGGTGGCGCTTATGGAAAAGCTGAATACAGCTGTTTCCCGTAAACTCCGTGGACAAAGCAGTATTGCGATTAAGAAAACTTCCTTTAGGTATTACATGGAACGAAGATGAAAACAAAATGCCATCCATTCCTTTCAGAAGACAGTCAGAACCTTCAGAGGTAAATTCACGTAATTAATTAATTCATATATTAATTTATAATTCCCTTAGCACTCTTTTTTCCGCCCTGTTTTCACTCAATACGAAACTACTCTGCACGCTGTGCACACGTGAGACTGTTACTGAAAACTGTGCTTTATGCTGCACAGTATTTATTTATCGGGAGTTGTTCAAATTGCGGTAATCGAATACGGTTTTAATGATAATTCGAATATGAAATGGTAATACTAACCGTGGGGAATTTTATCATGATTTATCGTCAAACCGGTAATCGTTACATCCCTAATCCATTTAGAGCAACATTACCTGGAGATGTCTTTCCTCTAGCTGCTTGTATTGGCTGAGCACTCTGTCTCTGTCATCCTGCAGGGAGCCCATAGCCTTGGTAAAGGACTCAAGTTGAGCTCTGCTCTGGAAGGTGTCCTCCTCAGCCTTACGAAGCCTTTCTTCTAAACTACGCAACTCCTCTCTCTTCTTCTCCAGCTCTTTCTCTGCCATCTCAGCCCTTCCATCTGCATCCTTCCTAGCCTCCTCTACAGCCTAAAAGAAGAGAAAGAGTATATATCGTTTTATGGTATTAAATTCCCTACAATGAGATTAATGAATATGCATGCATTTGCTTCAGAAACTTTATTTTCAGTATATTAAGTACCTGTGTCACAGCTTGCTCCTTCTCACCAAGGAGCTCCATCTCCCTCTTCTCCTTCTCATCCAATGCTGCCTGAAGATTGTCAGTAAGGTTCTTTGAAGATGCCAGGTCTGTTTCCAGTTGCTCCAGCCTCAAGCATAGTCTCCTTTCTTCTGTCTCCCTTTCTTTGATCACTACACGTGCCTCATTAGCATCACTCTGAAGCTTGTCTACTGCTTCTTCTAAAGCTTTGGTCCGGTGCCGTAGTCCCTCTGCCTCTGTCTCCAGGGTAGTCAGCTGGGAACGAGTTTGAGTCAGGTTGGTCTCTACCAGAGCAAGGTTCTTCTGCAGATCCCCTCTTTCTTTCTCAAGAGCTGCAAGGCTTTCATTATATTTCTTTTCTGCCTCAGATAGTTCTAGATGTAGGTTCTCTTCCGCTTTTTGCATTCTGCAGACATTGAAGACAGAAATTCATTATTTAAAATTTACTTTAAAGTTAAAGTAAAATTTCCTGAAATTAATAAAACGTTTTTTTTAAAATACAAAGAGAAAACAAACCTTTCCAATAAACTCTGCAGCTCCTCTTTTTGGGTGGTCTCCCTCTGGAGTTGCTCAGCAAGTTCTTTAGCACGGGTCTCAGCCTCCTGAACATCAGCCTCCTTTTCCTGTAGCTCGCTATGAAAACGACTCTCCCATTGCTTGGCCTCATCCAGCACTCGATCACGGTCATCCTGCAGGGATGACATGGAGCGCGAAAAGGCTGCTAACCGAGCCAGTGCTTCATCCAGACGCGCCTGCATTTTCTGGGCATGCCTGTCTGCAGCCTCAGCAATACTCCTTGCCTCAAGAGTTGCCTCTTCCTCCCTCTCCCGCTCCCGGTAAGACTTCTCTAGTCTTAATTCCATCTGTTTAAGCTCAGCTCCAAGGCGATACCTGACTTCATCCAGAGTACGCTCCGCATCTGCCTTCAACTCGGCCTCTTTGCGCTGTACCATTTGTTCAGCAGATAGTTTGTCTGCTTGGGCCTGCTTTGCTTCTTCCAGCGCCATGTCCAGTTTCCCTTTGCATGTTGAAAGTTCAGATGCAATACCTGTTCTATCTTGCATAATCTTTGCAATCTCCAAGCGTGCTGCCTCAAGTTCTGCACTCACCTCATCTCTCCCCAAATTCAATGACTTAACATCTTTACCCAGTTCACTTATTCTTTCCTGGTACTCAATGCAGTCTTTCTGTAGCTGACGAACTTCCATTTGCTTCTCCCTCAGAAGTTCCTCAAGTTGACGTGTCCTGTTTTGACTACCTTCTTTAAACCTCTGTGCTGACTTCAACTTCTGCTCCAGCTCTCTTTGTTTGCCTGTCTCAGCCTCAGCCTCTGCCCTTTCTCGTTGTGCCTGCCTCATGTCCTCTTCCATCCTGGCTGCCCGGTCCCTTTCACTTGCCACCTCAGCCTCCAGCTCAGCCCGCTCTCTCTCCAGTTTCTCCAATTCCCTCTGCATGTCTGTGAGGCGATCACGACTGTCAGATGCCTCTTGCTGGTAGCCTGCAATGCTGCCATTGAGCTGAGCCAGCTGGTTCATTAACCGCTCCTCCAGGTCATCCCTTTCAGCCTCTAGGCTGGTGCGAAGTTCTTGCAGTTGGGTCTCTTTCTTAGAGAGCTCTTCCTTCTGGAGCCCCTCTTTTTCTGAAGACTCCTGAAGTTGCTGCTTGAGGGAAGCAAGCTCTGCATTCAGCGCTGGCTCTTGCTTGTTTCTGGATTCCATGTGATCTTCAAGAGCAGCTTCAAGTTCCCTTATCTTATTCTCCGCTGTTTTGAGAGAGGTTTCCAGTTCCTTGAGCCTCTCCTCTGTTTGAGCAGTCATCTCAACATTTGCTTGCACTTCTTGTTCAAGAGCAGTACCAATGGATTCCTTAGGATTGGCCTCTGGGGGAACACCATCACGCTGGTACTCTTGAATTTCAATTAAATCAGGACTTTTCTGCTGTGTGGCAATTTTAACCTCCTTAATGGTTTCCACGGAGCATGTGTCCAGGTTCTCACTGCCCCTTTTGTCAATGTCCTCAGCCAAACGCTGTCTCAACTCCTCAGCTTCATGCTCCAGAGAGTTCTTTTCATCCATAACTATATTATAATTTGTTTTCAAGGTCTCGAGCTCTTGTTTGACTCTCTCAAGCTCTCGTTTCAGCTCAGTATCTGTATGTTTGGTCAATTTCTTTTCTTCCTGCTCTCTTAGCCTTTCATTCTCCTCCTCTAGATCCATAATCTTCTGATGCTTAACCTTGGCAAACTTTCTCATTTTGTCTTTCACAACATCCACCTCCTTCATAGCTTCACCAGCTAACCTCTCAGCCTCTTGTCTGGCTGCCTCATGAGCTCGTGCCTTGGCTGCTGACTCCTGCCTCTCTTGCCGAGCAGCTTCAAGCACTCGTCTCACTCGTTCAGCCTCATCACTTACATTTTCATATGACTTGAGGAGGGATTCATACTCTTCTTTCATGCTTTGCACCTTTTCTTCCAGCTGTCTGCACACTTGTTCGGATTCCTCTTTGGCACTCTCAGCCTGATGTTTACATGCATCCTTCTCATTCAAAACACTCTCCATGGCAAGTTTGAGGCTCTCACATGAGGCATGCAGACTCTGGTTTTCCAACAAAGTTCGATCCACCTCTTCAATTAACTTCTCCCTCTCTTCTCTTGACTTGTTCAGCTCCACCTCTATTAACTCCAGTTTCTGTTGCAGCTCTAATTTGATCTTCTCAGCAGCAGCCTGTTCCTCCTTTAGCACCTGTTTATCTTTGAGCACCTCCTTACGTGATACAAGAGCAGCCTGCAGTTTGCGTTGAAGCTGTTGGAGTTTGGCACTATTATCCTTCTCTTCTTCCTCACGTTGTGGCATTTCTGCTTCCAGTTTTTTAACCTTATCTTGCTCAGCTTTAAGCCCTTCTTGTAGGGAAGCAATCTGCTGATCTTTCTCCAGTACCGTTTCCTGCATCTTAAGTAAAAGGGAACTTTGTTCACTAAGCTGTTGGCTTAAATCAACAATCTCATCATTCTTGTTTTTAAGAAATTGTTTAAATTCTTCCACTTCTGACTGAAGTGCTTTGATCGGGGACTCAGCATCTGACATGCTTCTTTTAGCTGCTTCCCAAGCCTCATCCACCTCCGCTTTCAGCTTCTCTGCATTAGCTTCGGCTCTCTGACGTTTCTCCCTAAGAACCTCCATTTCCTCAGTGAGAGCATCAATCTGCCTCTCCTTTTCTCTCAAGGCTTCAAGTTCTTTGCAAAGCTCTTTGAATTTGCTATCAGTGACTGATTGAGAGGATTGGCTCTCTTGTAAGCGCACCTCTAATTCCGCACGAGCAGCCTGCTCAACTCTTAATTCCTCCTGGAGAGCATTTATAATGTCCTCATGATCTTTTACCATGGGCTGTTGAGATTGCTCACCAGGTTTCTGTTGTTGTGTCTCAGTCTCAGCTGAAGTAAAATCCACCCAGTCCTCCTGAACCCAATCATTTGTCTCTGGTTTCTCTAGATTTTTTGTAGCAGACCCAACATTCTTCTCCACATTCACACTCACCACTTTATCTGTATGATTTTTTGATTCTAGCAGACCCTCAAGCTCCACAATACGATTCAACAACCCAGATTTTTCTCTCTCTTCAGTTTGGAGGCGTTCAAAAAAGTACTCCTCTTTCTGTTGTTTCATCTGCTCAAGATGATGGCGATCTTTCTCTTGAGCTTTCATAACAGCGTCCTCATGAGCATCAGTAGCTTCCTGAAGCTTTTTATGCAATATTTCAGTGTCAGATTCCATGGATGCTATCTGTGAAAGAAGCCTATTTTTGTCCTCAGTCATTTGTGACATTTGTTGTTCATTTAGTTGTACATACCGCTCAGTCAAATGTTCTATTTCTGCACGTGACTCAATCAATGCTTGATCTTGGTTACTGATTTTTTGTTTCAGACTTGTTAAGGTCTCCTCTTTTATATTTAAGTCATCTCTGGTCTCTTGCAACAAAGCATCAAGTCTCTGTATTTCTTTCTCTTTTTCCTTAATCTCATTTTTGAACTGAAGAGTCATTTCCTCACTACCATCTCTTTCCTTTTCTTCCCTGCTCTCAGCCTCCTTCTCAAAGTCTGCAACTTTTTTAATCAATTCTTTCCGCTGTATCAGAGCTGCCTGCAGCTTTCTCTTGACCAGTTCTCCATCTTTCTTCATGGCAGCCATTTGAGTATTCAAGTCATCTTTCTCCTTGCGTAAAGCAACAAGCTCCTCACATTCTGCTGTTTTATCCTCTATGATTTTCTGCTGGTCACCCCTGACACTCTCGAGTTCATGTATTTGCTCCTGTAGCTTTTTGACTTCACTGGATGCTGCAAACTTTTCCTCTCCAGCCTGGAGTAGTTTGGCAGTCATGCTTTCACTGAGTTCCATCATCTCCTGGTCTTTCTGTGAAAGACACTTTTGTAGATCTTCCAGCTCAGTAGTCCTGTCAATGAGAGCAGCTTTTGCCATATCAGCCTCCTGAGAAATCTGCACTAATCTGCCCTCCATGTCCACAAGCTTCTGTTCCAGTTTGGAGGAAGTGAGCTCTCTGTCCTCCAGTTGAGCAGTAAGCATTCTAGCTTGTCCTTCTTGTTCAACAAGTCTTTGATGGACTTCATCAAGGCTCGCCTGTAAGGCTTTCATCTTATCATCTTTAGAGAAAACCTCTTCCTGCAAGTTTTCAAACTGCTCAGCAACATTTTGCCTATCTATTTTTTCTTGCTCAAACAATGCCTTAACTTCAATCAGCTCATTCTCGTATATATTTGCCTTGGACTGAACCTCACTTTTGGAATCTGTGAGTGACTTCATTGCTTCCTCCAGCTGGATGACTCTCTCCTGTGATTGTAAAGCTGTGTCTTTCAACTGCTGAAGCTCTCCCAGAAGTTCACTATATCTTTTCTGAATCTCTTCTGCTAAGAGCTGTGCAAAAGCCTGACCAGTGCTAAAATCTGTATTTAGCAGACTTCCCTCCTGTTGGCCAAGGCGTACCTGCACAGTTTCATGGATAACTAAAGATGGTGATTCAATATCAACTATGCAGCTAGTTGTTGCAACGTGCTCTTCGCAGGTCTCTTCCCAAGATTGCGTGGATAAGCGTAATGAGGCAAAGTCCTGAATTTGGGGTGCCCACTCTTGATTCCCATCTTGGTTGACTGCCTCCAGAAGAGTCCAGCTACTATGAGCCACCTCTGAGTCACTGCTTGTCACCATCTCATCCGAGGAGGTACCCTTTGATTCTCCAGGGGACTCAGGCTGGGGTGCTATAAGCTCAGGGCTACTCTCATTGCCAGCAGAGACAGACAGAACAGATGTGTCAACTGCCACAAGTGTTGTCTCTTCCTCTTGTGTGCCCTCAAGAACCTCAGATAGAGCTGTAGGGTTGTCGTGCAACCCAGCGATGTCCCCTCTGCTTGGGCTGTCGGCACCTTCCTCCTCTGGAATAGTTTTGCTTGTAGTGAGTGACAGTTTTTCTTTGAGAGCAAAGAGTTCCCTTTCTCTGTCTGCAAGCTGCTGCTCCAGAAACAGTATCTGATCTGTCTGAAATTTGTTTTCTGAACTATGTCCATCTTCACTGTTATCTGAGGGTAGCATTTGTGAGAAGAAAGAAAAATCATGAGATAACCATGTGAAAATCATCAAATAACTAAAAATTAAACATGCAAAATCATGCATCATGTAAAAACAAAAAAACAAAACATTGTTCCAACAATTCTTAACTTCCTGTTTTTGTTTTGTGTTTTGAATGGGGGAACCGGTCTTTCTGGTTGTTCTAACTAATATCTTAACATTACAAACCACAATGGTAAAGGGCATATTCTCCACAAGAGAGCAAGGCTATTATGGAAGAACATGGGACTGCTGTGACTGAAAGCAACACTGCAGTTCAAATCACATTCAGCTACACAAGGGCAAACATTAGACTCACCCTGGTGTGTCCTGTCCAAATCCCTCACAGACAGGTCAGTCACATGATCATGTAATGACTCACCAGTAACCTAGGAAAGACAGGCCCCAGTTACAACAGTCTGCTTACACTAATGCATGCTTATTAAGAGTGCATTGGTCTATTGAATTGCCACCATAACTGCAGGTATTTCAATGCTATTACAAACCATACCTTTATTAATATTTAATAATTGTGCCCTTATATGTGGGGGCCAGTAATAGAAAAAACAAATTATGAAAGTGAAGAGGATTATGATATCTCTGACCTGATAAGTTGTGAGACAAACCGTCTAGGCATTTATGTCACCTTGCGTCTGTCGCACCAGACACAGCTTATGCTATATACCAGACGCACTGCCCTCAACAAGTACATCGTATTCTGTGCATCAACTCCATTGCATTAATAACTTTTTTTGTCTTTGTCATTAGGTGCAAATATTATCTGATCATGAAAAGTCACAGCAGAGCTCTGTACCACAATCCAAACAACTTTAAGTATCATTCATGTCCATAGCATATATAATGCAGGACAGATTTAATTCCAAGAACCCCGAGTACCTTTTTTTGAAAACCTAACACCTAAGCATGAGCGAAAGCAATATTTCCTTAGCTCTTATTAATTGCATTCAAAACACTCAAAAGTTCTACTGTACTTAAAAACAAATAAAAGAATAAATATTTATCAGTGTCATCTGTTGTATTTTACAAAGCAATGTTTAAAACTCCAACATATTTTTGCAGTCCACCTACCTGAAGGTGTTGCTCCAGTTCCTGTATCCTAGCAACTGCTTCCTCTCTCTCAGCTGTGCTCTTATCCAGTTGACCTAGAGCATCAGGTGCATTAAGACATAATTACTTTTTGATCACAGTACAAAAAATTTGCCCTATGTTGTGGCATTGTTTGATAAAATGCTTCCAAGGACAGTTTACTGAAACCACAAAAGCTGCTTTGAACTTTGTTCTCCTGGGCTGTTTACCTTGCAGAGATTGTAGAGTGAGTGTGATGTTGGTCATGCATGTTTGACTCTCTTGCTGTTCGTCTGTAAGGTTGCTCAGCCGAGCTTCTAGAGCAGGTAACAGCTCTAAGAACTGTGCAGGGTCAGTAGGAATGGACATTTCCACCTCTGCCTCCACAGCAGTTGTCAAATTATGAATCCCTCTCCAAAGTTTCTCTAATGCATCCTTGGCTTGCAGTCCTGCTTTCTGTTCCTCTTTATTGGCATCTAACGTCTCTCTTAAGGACTCAAGCTCGTTTTTCATCTCTACTAAGCGATCTCTTTCACTCTCAGATTCTTCTTCCCTTGCTCTCTCCACTTCCTTGAGCTTCTCCTGAAGATGATGAAGCTCTTCCATGTGGCTTGCCACCTCCACCTCTAGCTTCTTTGCCATTTCTTCTTTCTGGTTCTCAGCGACTTCCAGACAGGCTTGCAAGTTTGTCAGCTCGGTCTCAAACCTTACTTGTCTCTCTTGTAACGTCTCCAGACTTTCTCTCTCCTCAGCTGAAAGTTGTTCTCTCAATTCATCCAACTCTGTGGTCTTTTTCAGTAACTCAGCATTGAGAGCACTGATGGTCTGCTCTTTTTCACTTTCTGTGGTTTCCGATCTGGCTTCTAGAGATGCTTTCATGTTGGTCAGCTCTGCCTCGAAGCTAGTCTCTCTCTCTTTAAATTTCTCGAGCATTTCGTTCTTCTCTCTTTCTTCAGATTCAAGTTTTGCTCTCATTTCATCCAACTCAGTGGTCTTTTTCAGTAACTCGGAATTGAGAGAACTGATGTTCTGGTCTCTTTCATTTTCTGAAGTTTCTAATCTAGTTTCTAGAGATACTTTCATGTTGGTCAGCTCTGCTTCAAAGGTCCTCTCTTTCTCTTTTATTTTCTCCAGCATTTCTTCCTTCTCTCTTTGCCCAGATTCAAGATTTTCTCTGATTTCATCCACCTCTGCTGTCTTTTTCAGTAACTCAGCATTGAGAGCACTGATGCTCTGGTCTCTTTCATTTTCTAATGTTTCCAAGCTAGTTTCTAGAGATACTTTCATGTTGGTCAGCTCTGCCTCAAAGCTAGTCTCTCTCTCTTTCATTCTCTCCAGCATTTCTTCCTTCTCTCTTTCCCCAGATTCAAGTTTTGCTCTCATCTCATCCAACTCTGTGGTCTTTTTCAGCAATTCAGCATTAAGTTGTGTGACGTTGATGTTGAGTGTACTGATGGTCTGCTCTCTCTCACTCTCTGATGTCTCCAATCTGGCTTCTAGACATACTTTCATTTTGGCCAGCTCAGCCTCAAAGGCATTTTCTTTATCTTTCAATTTCTCCTGCGTTTCTTCTTTCTCTCTTTCAGCAGATTCAAGTTTTGCTCTCATTTCATCCATCTCTGTGGTCTTTTTCAGTAATTCGGTGTTGAAAGAATTGACGGTCTGTTCTCTCTCACTCGTTGAAGCCTCTAGTCTGGCTCTAAGAGCCTGGAGTTCTTCCTCAGCACGCATTTCCCACTGCTGCCTCTCCTCTTCTCTCAGTCGCCGGGCTTCTGCCAACTCCAATTCCATCTGCCTGAACTGAGCAGTCAGAATCTGCACAGATGAAACATTCATCATGTTTATTCATTCCTCTTGCTAAAGGGTCTATAATCCTAAAAAAAAAAGATTTCAGTCCAACCAGCTGTAACCACAACATGCAACAAGATATTCTGTTGGTTACTTGGATTCTATTTTTAATCACACTGCTGGGCATCCCTATCCTCAGTGAAATCTCACCAGCTGAAAATCACCACAAAGCTGTACGGTTTAAGGAAAAGAAATCTCTTGATTGACTGTGATGATTTCTAACATATTTTGCTTTCAAAAAATTACCAGGACACAGTGTAAACTATACGTGTTGTACTGACCTGTTTCTGTTGGTCTGCACTGTTGAGTTCCTGCTGCAACATTTCTAGGACTTCTGAACGAGAGCGCAAGGACTCCTCCAACTCCTCTATGCGCTGCTGGGATGCACGAAGAGCCTGCAAAACAATAAGTAGGATTAAAGCAAAATAGAACCACATGAATTGAAAGACTTCCTAAAAAAGCTGCAGGGTTTGATTTTTTTTTTTTTTTTTTTTTTGTCATGCCCGGTGTAGACACCGTGTTAATCCGCCCTTTCTTTCTTAATTCCTTTCCAACAACATGAACAAAAACATAAGATGAGTTGGATGCTGCTCACAGAATGTGGAAATGCATGCACCATGCAAGACAGCTTAGATCAAAATTGCCATGGTAACATGATGAGCTATGATTTCATGCTTTATAATAACACACAAATATGGCTACAACACCTCAGGGTATCCCAAAACAAAAAGCCAACAAATATGGAAACATCAAGAAGACAACGTTATTCTGGCATTGCTGCTCTTTCCCATCTTACATCTTTACTGATGCATAATTTATATGTATGTATATATGTGTGTGTGTGTGTGTATATATGAAGAGTTCAGATGCAAAAGCCTTTAAGTGCCATCTGAAATTTTCTTCTAAAATGAGCATTTTTCTCAGGCTCCTATGTTTATGTTCAGTTACTTCACTTTAATGGCAATGAAAATAACTTATTCATTGCCATTAAAATGAAATTACTGAACCTACACATAGGAGCCTGATAAACATGCTTATTTTAGAAGAAAATAAAGCATACATAGTAACAAAAAAAGTAAAAAAATAAAAATAAATAAATAAATAAATAAATTAAACAATTTTGTAATATTAAGCAATAAATTCATCATAACATTAAAATACATTAATAAATTATAAATATATTGGGTAACAGGGTTTTAAATTTAACCTAAATTAAGCTACCTAATGTTGCTTTATTTAGTTACTGATAAACCTTTTTTGTTTATAATCATCCAGTTATTTTTTTTACAGTAACTTGGTAACAGGATTGAATACATGAGCTTGACAAATGCAGTCAACCCTATAATCGGCGAAAAAAACAGAACGGATGAGAATCTTCACTTGTCTTACCATCAGCCTATACAAAGTGTCTAAGAATTTTTTTATTTTTTCAATTGGGGGAAATTATGCAGTACAAGACTTTAATGCAAAATGTGGGACAGAGCTCAATTATATTTAGCCATTTTAGATTAGGGAACACTATTCACTATTAAATAGTTGTTTATTACAATACATATTACTAGCATTTTCAGTACTCATAAAGCACATAGTAATGCCTTACTCTGCACAACAATATTCTAGACCCTACCCAACACCTAAACAACTACCTTACTTACTGTCAATAAGTAAGTAGGAGTTCATTGAGGGAAAACTCTTAGTTATTAGTGAATATATATATTACCTAATCTAAAGTGTTACCAAAATATCAAAGTGGGCTCTCTTTGTGGAACATAAAAAAATTCAAACATAAGAAACGCAAACACACCTGCTGTAAGTCAGGGTCATTTGAGACCTGCGTGAAATTAAGGAGTTCCTGCTCATGTTTGAGGATTTGTTCTTGAAATCGCACATCTTTTTCCTTCACCACAGCCTGCAGAATTCGCACCTGGATGGCATTTGAAAAATAAAACGGTGGATATTGACTTTAGGAGCGAACGTCTGAGATTAGTTTAATTATTACAGAAATAAAACGGTACCTGCAAAAGGACTGACCATCATATGACACATTTAAAGATTCAAACAAAATAAGATCTTATGACTTGTGAACACACCTGCTCTGCATGACCTTCCTCTCTCACACGCTGTTCGGCCTCCCAGAGCTGATGTTGGAGGCTCTTGTTAGCGGACTCTGCCTGGCTGAGCTTTTCTTTCAGCTGCTGGAGTTCCTCCTCCACTCCTGGAGCCATTTGGAAGGAGCTCTCTGAATTCTAAAAAAAAAAAAAAAAAAAACTGTTCATTATCATACTGCCGTACTGAAAATTTGTATGAATTTGGCAATCGCCCACATTTATTCTTCGTCTTCTTAGGGAAGCGTAAGATGAACAATAGAATACACCACTAATAATCATTATATTAAGCTATCAAAGACCCCTTCATGCTTAAAATAACACGAATACGTCAGCTTATCACTTTACCTGACTGCTGTTCAATGCTTCTTGTCCTTTCAGCTCATTGAGCTGTTTGTTTAAGGCAGCCATCTTGGCTTTGGCCTGCAGTTTAAGCTTTGTAAACTTGACTTCTGCCTGTTCTTTCTCTTCCTGTATGAGAACAAACACTGTCACAAATGCAAAATCAAGCTTCAGACCTGCTAACATTCATGGTTCACTTGTTTGTTCTTTTCTCGTTATGCAAGCCCACACCTTATGCTGTTTTTCAGTGCTGGCGAGCTGGCTGTCCTTCTCTCGAATCAGCTCTTTCAGCTGAACCACCAGCTGTTCGGTCTGGGCCAGCCTCTCCAGGACTTCTTCTGAGGTCCCCGAACTCTCCAGGGATGCTTCAGCATCAGGCTGGGGCTGAGGTACTGGACCATCCTGCTACAAAGACAACATTCAAAAATTATAGAGGGCTTTGTAGATGGTTAATCACTCCCTCCCAACCGCATGCAAGTATTAAATTCACCCTATTTTCCAAATGCATGTTATAGATCTTATTGTGAACAATTCATACATGTATGTTTTTCATTTAACACAATCAATTCATGCCAATTCATAACTATTTTACATTTTGGCGAATTGATGGCTAATTCATTTGTATTCATACAAACTCATTCATACGATCTGCTTAGGCCACAGTGATGTTTAGATTTAGGGATGGAGCTGCATGCTTACTTTTTTCAAAAAATCTGGTTGGTTTCTTTATAACAACGTATGTTCTTGTTTGTTTGTTTGCTTATGCTTGTCTTTTTCTTAAGGCCCATTCACACGATAACCATATTAGCATCCAAACCAGCACACAATAATAGTTTGTTTATTCTAAGCATTCGTTGCAGTTTTGTCGTCTGCTATTTTAAATGCTCAAGCTCTTTAAAGTCAAATGGATTTTGATTGTTTTTTTACCTTTCATCAGCTGGAAAAAAAAAAAAAAAAAAAACATTCTGAAAGTGATTCCAATGATATCTTTTGTCTGTGCTGTTATTTTTATAGCTGTTTTATAGACTCTGCTATTCTTTTCAATTTAGAACGTCTATATATTTATTGCTATAGTTAGTGTCTTTGGTGTGCAAGTCAAGATGGTAAAAGGCTTGTAAACTAACTCATAAATCTGTAAATGAGTACTTAAACGTGGAAATGTGGGCTATTGTCTGATCTTTCAGCTCTTGTAAACAGTTACTATAATTATTCGGGTAATTGCAACGTCCTTGTGTATTCCAAAAAGTTTCTTGGTATTGACCCAAAATATGAGTTCAAGGATTGTTCAGATTTTGTCTACTCACCTGGAAGTCTCCATCGGAGCGTTCCTCGCCCGAGAGCTCCTGGAGGACAGAGGACACCCCTTGGGACAGCCGGCTAAACATGGCTGACCTGCATGTGAAGATATGCAATAAAATGTTAGTGCACAGTTTGAGTATTTTGTATCAACCTATGTATTGTGTACATTACTGACACATTTAGGACACAAGTAAAGATAAACCAGAATCATATGACGTCAGATAAAGACTGCAATAATAACAGATATAGACTGCCCATCTGGCACACATCTCACACTTATGCACAACAACATCTATAGTTTAAAATTTAACCAATACATTACAACAGATTTAGTGTTTCATGAGGGCAGAACTTGACCACACAAGCTAAAAAGCCCATTTGACCAACAACTAGTAATACAATGTTATACAACCTTGGGACTTTTTCACATTTCATATCAAAGCACCTTTAAATATCATACGGCCTCTCTAAATTAAATGACACTCACTATTAATTTACAGTTTGGCATTCAGTTTATATAAAAATAACAGTTATGTTCTGCATCGTGCCCCTATATTGCATTACAACACATTAATAAATCAAATGCATATATTGCATAAAGGACAAGATCTTACAGTTTGGTTAGTCTATATACTTGTTGTAATTCTCACAGATTATGACTGGACAAAGACTGTAAGCACATCACATGCATAACTCAAAATACATAAAGCATAAGTAGAACACTTGATGATCTTAAATCTGTTACGCAATGTGTGTCCCCTGTACTGACAACAACTACAGGAGT
Source organism: Onychostoma macrolepis (assembly GCF_012432095.1). Taxonomy (NCBI): domain Eukaryota; kingdom Metazoa; phylum Chordata; class Actinopteri; order Cypriniformes; family Cyprinidae; genus Onychostoma; species Onychostoma macrolepis. The sequence continues at coordinate 20,455,356 of NC_081158.1, read as the reverse complement.
CGTGAACGCCTGTATAACAGTAACAATACCTCTCTATATTTCCTGAAAATAAATAACAACCTTTGACAGAGCCATAAAGCGGAGAAAAACGAACAGAACCGAACAACGCCGAAACATAGAAACCGACGACTGCGGCTGCGTCGCTTTCATTTTGTCTACACAACAGCAAAGATTATTGAGCGACTCTTCTTCCTTGTGTTTTAAAATCGACTGGTATAACAACACATGATCGAGACACACAAAGGTATGACTTGTATTTTTTATATTTGTTATGAAATGGCCTTTTTAAAGCCCAATGAGCGGCAGTAATGAGCGCAAGCTGTAACTGGGCTCGTGCTGATGACTCGTAAACAACTCTAACGATATTTATAAATGTACTTGTGTTTGTCAGCAGCTGGATACATTTAGAGACATCTTGTTAATGTTATTAAAGCATGAAACTGACCTGAGTAATCGGCGCAGGGAAGAGCTGCGTGGTTTATTTGATCAATTTCGTCTCCAGGATTTTAGAGCCACATCACCAAACATCCCGGAAACAGAAACGCAGCGCTGTGATTGGACCGCGCAAGGGAACGTGTGAAAACTACCAGTGACTCTGTGAGCCGCATGACTGTACACCAAGGGACCGTCCACAAAAATAAAACGTAGATTCAAAATAAAGTAGGCATGGTTGTTTGCAAGAGATAATAGTAACAAGTTACAACAATTATTTTCGGTTTGGAGTTACATCATGGTTCAAAACAGAATGGGACGACATGATTTAAAGCTTAACATGATTATTAATTATGGAAAACAGTTAGGACGCAGTCTTGTTCTTCTGGCACACTACATCACAGTGTTTGTAAGCTTTGTATCTCGCTCGGTGAACTGTTTTGCCGAAGTGATCAAGTGGATGTCAGTGTTTGCCAGATACACGGTAGCGGTATTTGAATCCCTTCGTAGGAGTCTACATTGGTGGACCAGAAGACACAGTGGGACATCCATAGAGATGCTCTCCAGCAGCGAAACAGAGTCAGACTGATGAAGGACATGAAGTTATTATGAACTCAAAGGAAATGTTCCTGGATTTAAATCCTTAAATGGATTTATAGACTCCAAGACATGCAGCATTTTGTAGTGTTTCTGTACTACTCGAGCTGTATGTTGCCGTCTTGAGTTTTTGTTTATTTCTAAATGGGATCATTGAAGCACTGAGGTCTAGAGGTTAAGGAAGATGTTATAACCACACCTGACAGACTGAAGACTGAACTCAACACCTGTTTTTCAGGTCTAAACCAGTAGAAAAGTTGGTTAAGTTCATAGTAACTGGTTTTGCCTCAGTTAATCCTAAATAGTGTTGTTTTTACCTTAGCAATTTATTTATTTTTTAAAATCATTTCATATCCACTGAATGTAGTTTAGCAGTCAAGGAGAAGAGCCAAATCACTACCGTTAGCACATATGTATATTTTACCTAATTTATTTTATTTAATGTCTGTGGTTGGAGCAAATGTACAGTATGTTGGGTAAAAGAATAGCCGTAAATAATCATAGTAAAATAAATCCTGAAACAAGAGGGAATTTGTATAGTTGCAGGGGAAATACTAATCGTGTGGTAACGTGAACCAATTCAGCTCCAACATATGATCTATTGGACCTCTTTCACATTTCTGGGTTTCTCAGAAGTGAACAGTGCTTTTTTAGCATCACTGAGAACCATTAGTTTAATTTTCCTTTATTATTTTACTTTTATATTTTCAGTTTTATAGCTTTTATCATTTCAGGTAATGTTTATTCATTTCAAGTAATAATCATGTTATCATATATATAAAGTTGAGTCTGAGTCTATATATGTGTGTGTGTATATATATATATATATATATATATATAGTTGTTAATGATATTTGCTCTGAGTTTAGTAAACTTGATTTGATTTCTGCATTCCCATTTGCTCCAATTCACAACAGGGTTTGCATGATTTTATTTATTTATTTTTTATTAACAACACTCTCAGAGCTATTTTTGATTTATTTATTTTTGATTAAATCATTCAATGCCAAATAAATAATGCTGATTTATCATCACAGACTGTGAAAAGGGTCCATTGAAGTTTTCCTATGGGCAGATTGTGACTGTGTGTGCCAGTACCCCATAGTCGGAAGCAAGCTTTGAATATTGTCTATATTATTACTTATCCAAAACATCATATTTACTGTTAAAGTGTTGAAATGTCTCTGTAATGAAACTCTCTGTAAGTTTTTACATGTTTGATATCAATACTAATCTTAATACCTCTCCTAATCTGTATCTTAAAACATTGTGTTCTGAGAACAAAGTACTGTCATGATCAACAAAATGCATTTTTAGAAACTTTCCAGAGAAGATGGAACAGATCTAGCAAGATTTACTTAGTTTAAGCCTAAGAGAAAAAAGAAATAGACAGCATTTTGGATCTCTGAATGTTGTTATAGGCTTAATTTCTTGTGAACTCTAAAAAGGACGTATTTCGTTCATGTTATACTGTCTATGATATGTTAGCTTTTGAATGGTATCAACTATTATTATCTCATATAAATCATGTAATATGGATGTGATGTGTGTAATTTGACAATCAAATGGTAACAAACTGAAAACTGTTTTTTTCATGTGAAGAATGTTCTTAACTGCATTATTTGGAATCATTAGCAAGATTGTGAATATCGATACGTAATTATTGTAAAGGCTTGTATAAAAATGTATGAAAGAAATATATCTGCTGAAGTTTGTAACCTTGGCATAAGATGATGACTCAAAGTTGTGACATGGCTACTAACATGTGAATACTTATCAACTAACAGTTTGAAAATAAATTTGAAAACAACTTGCATATGAGAAATGCTGATGCCGTTGCATCTGTTTGCAGGCCGTCACATGGGAATGTTTGTCAGCATGTCCCCAATCTCACATGCAATTACCAATGGCCATCCCAGCCATGGTCATCCTTAAGCCTTACATACGCAGTGTGCTGGATTAGTCGCAGTTAATTTCAATAAGATAAAGTTGGTGGGGCGTGTCTGATCCCAGGCCAGTACAAAAGCCACCCGAGGGTCCCCACCTCTCTCTTAGGTCCCAGTATCGTGTGTCTGTGAGAAGCGAAAGCTCGCCTGCACAGCAGACCAGTTGGGCTTCCTGACAGATTAGCTCCAGTCTTGCTCGCCAAAACAACCAGTTCTCAGTTCAACGATGGGGAATTCAACGGGCTGCACCGTGGACGACCTGCAGGCTGTTGAAATGCATCTGTGGTATAAGAAGTTCATGACTGAGTGTCCATCTGGTCAACTCACGCTGCATGAGTTCAAGCAGTTCTTCGGGCTCAGAGGTCTGGATCCAGAGGCCAATGCCTACATCGAGCAGATGTTCCGCACTTTTGACATGAACAAGGTGAGTGAAAGACAAGTTCATTCTGAGTGGATAATAACAGTGGCTAAGGATGCCTCTAAAACGTTCGGCTTTCAAAGACAGTTTCAGCATAGCTGGAGTATTTGAAGTTTCAGTTTTTATTAAAACACTGCTTATAATATGCAGATTCCTTGCATTCGGTTACATCAGACTTGAAACTTTGTTTGCTAATTTGATATCAGGCTGATTTATGCTGAATCTCATCTTTTTGTTTTTTTTAGAAGAAATCATTCTAATTTCTTTCAATAGCAGTGGCATCAATATATTGGTCAAAAAATTTACCAATATTATTCAGCTATTATTCAATAGCTATATACTGTTTTTTCTTTTTTCAAAAGAAATTAATACTTTTACCCAGCAAAGATGCATTAACTGCTCAAAAAGACATTCACAATGTTACAAAAGATTTCTATTTCAAATAAATGCTGCTGTTTCTATTCATCAAAAAAAAAAAAAAAAAGGTTTTCAACTTTTTGAACTGTAAAATATACTTAATATAGAAAACAATCATTTAAAATTGTAATTCACATTATTTCAATTGTATTTCACAATATTACTGATTATTACATCTTGATCAAATAAATGCAATCTTGGCGAATATTAAGATACTTAAAAAAAAAAATCTTACAGATCACAAACTTTTGAATAGCAGTATGTATATAACCCCATATTTGCAGATCACTGTACACAGGTCAGCACACGTGAGTCCATCATTTATTAGATCATACTTACTGTGTTGTCTGGCTCTATATTTATAGCGCTATATTTGGCACTTCATGTCAGCTTTTATTTACAGTGACTCGTGTTAATACAATGAATAATGAGCTTATCTATGAGATTAAGATTTGCAGATTGTTGAACAGGTTTGAGATTGTATTATAGAAACCAATCCCATTCACGTGCAGTAACAACTGTTTTATTACTCCAAGCCAAAACATGCTTTCATAATTGGGTCTCAGTGGGATTTTCGGCACAAAAATAATAAATAATTTTCCATTCGTTTTTTTACATTTTGAATTTATTTCTATCCATGATTACACATTTAATAATTTGTAAGTGGCACACATTTGCCCCCATATTATTGAGGCCTGCATTATAGAAATATTAAAGTTTTTTGTTTGTTTTTTCTTGGAAATCAGATAAATCTTTACTAATGTTCACCCACTACTAATACCAGTAAAAGCATGTCTGATCAATTACTCAATGCAACAATGCAATATAGAATATCCACATATCTCTACATTAACACACCTCAGCATTGCCCATGACCTTCTCCCTGACACTGCCCTAGACAGCTGGAATCTGTGTCGCAAAAGAGAGGTGACATTTGGAGGAAAGTGTGTTGACCTGAGGATTATGTCTGTGACAATCGGCTGGTGTCTGTGTCTCAGACGCAGACCTTGGAATTGGCAGTAATCCTCCAGAGGGCACCCTCATCATCCCGATCGTGATCCTCCATCATCTAAATAAGAGAACAATAACATCCAGCTGCTTTAGGATTCATTACAGACTAATGTGGGAACACATACTTAATATAAAACATTTGACAACTTATTGAACATAAAACGCACAGTTCCAGATGTGGATGCTGATTGGTAGACAGATCTCAAAGGTCACTTGTCTTTCATCAGACTTGGTTTCAGATGTATTTTAATCATTTCCTCATCACATAATCTTTAAATAAAAGTTTATAATAGCCACAATAGATCAGACATAAAACGGTACATATCAAGTGTTTAAAATGAATTGTTTCTGAAATGCATTTGTTTCTTTTGCAGGACGGTTATATAGACTTCATGGAGTATGTGGCTGCTCTCAGTCTTGTAATGAGAGGCAAGATGGAGCACAAACTGCGCTGGTATTTCAGACTTTATGACGTTGATGGCAACGGCTGCATAGACAGACACGAGCTCCTCAATATCATAAAGGTAGGAAAGAAAACGCTGGAACAAACTGCACTAGATGGCTATGAAAATAAATGGTAATAACAATGTTTTCTTTTACATTAGGCCATCCGTGCCATCAATGGAAGTGAGTCGCAGGAATTGAGTGCTGAGGAGTTCACAAACCGAGTGTTTGATAGGATCGACATCAATGGAGATGGTGAGCGCAATAACAATTGGAATTGGAATAAGATTCTAATCTTTAAAAGAGTATGCTTGTCCGTAACCGCTAACTGTTCTCCATTCAACAGGGGAGCTGTCACTGGAGGAGTTTGTAGCAGGGGCACGTAGTGATGAAGAATTTATGGAGGTGATGATGAAGAGTTTAGACCTTTCGCACATTGTGGCCATGATCCATAACCGGAGACACAGCGTCTAAGAGACACGCTCATATATATATATGCCACATGAGGATCTCCCTTAGAGTCTCTTGAAAACAAGAGCAACACTCAGCGATCTAATTCTGAAAGCACTTTAAAGCACAAACAGTCACTTCAAACAGAGCTAAAGGGGCCAAGAAATGAAATTGGTGTGGGACGTCCCACATCTAATAAACTGACTGTTTCCCAAAAACAGCCTTCTTGCTAAGCAGAAAGAGGCTTCATGGGAAAAGAATCAGTATGATGTGGACGTCCATTTATAGAGTTTTATTTTTATTACTTTATGAACAAAAAAAAAAAAAAGATGTAACATTTTTTCTAAATATACATTTATGTATCACTTGTATTAGATGCCTCAGAGAAAGACATTTATAAATATTTGACTAATAAGTGGATAAAAAATACATTTGTTCAAAAGTTTGGGGCCCTCAAGGCTGAATAACTGGATTGAAAAAATACATTAAAAACAGTAATATTGTGATTCAAAATAATGTTTTTCTGTTTGAATATATTTTAAAATGGAATTTATTCCTGTCATGTCAAAACTGAATTTTCAGCAGCCGATACTGCAGGCTCCAGTTTTATCATCAATGTTGAAAACAGTTATGCTGCTAAATATTTTTGAGAACATACAAAAGAACAGCATTTCTTACAATTAGAAATCTTTTGTAACAATTTTACAGTAACTTTGGATCGATTTAATGTGTCCTTTCTCAAAATAAAACAAAAATAAAGTAAAAACAACTTTTGAGCAAGTGTTTGTCCGCTTTTGTAGTTTATTTAAATTTTTTTATGAATGTTCTAGGTTAGTTGATATTTTTGGTACTATAAATGGTCACAATTTTTAATAACTCCATCTTTTTTAACCGCATTCTCCAGTCTGATTTAATGTCTTGATTAATATAAGGTTAATAAAAATGACCTCATGTTATTTGAATTTCATTTGTTAGTACACATTTGTTAAAACAGTCTTCAGTTAAGTATTCCACTGCATGTCAAACTCTGTCAGGTCAGGAATGTTTACTTCTTTATAGATATATGCATGCTATATTATCTTAGCCTCTGCAGTGTTTAAGAATGAAATTGGCTTGTTCTGCATTTGCATAGACATGTTATAAGGGTGCCTTCTGTTGTAGGACTACAGGGCCTACTTTAAGCTTGTTAATGAACTGCTTGTGCTTCCATTTGGACATTAAAAACATAATAACTGACACCGTTATAAGTTCATGCATGTATTAAATAACAGCCAACACCAAAATGACCCTTTGCCCTTGTGTCTCAAGCCTCCATCTTCCATTCAAAATACGTCAGTGTGTGAGAAAACACGAGTCACATTTGGAGCCTTTTTAACTGTGGTCCCTCAGTTTCTATGACAACCCCAATCTATTACCATGGAGACCTTGTGAGTCAGACACAGCATCAGTAACCTCTGAAAAGCTGAATTAACAGACCGCGATACTAAAAGCCTAAATTTCAATTAATCACTTACACTCCATTGCACACACTGCTCCTTTCTCACAGATCCTCATTTAGTGGTTGTTCTGGGTTGTGTTTGTCTGCATCCGAGAGGGTGATTGGTATTCATGCTAGCTTTGCCATCTTGTTACAAAAGGATAAGGAGGTCAGTCCTCTGAGCTGAGCCAAATAACACAAAACATATTTGTAAGATCTCACTCATTTAAATGTGGCTGAATGGACATGTGCAACCGTGGTATTACCATGAAGCCTGGGAGTGATGTTATGCCAGCCATCATGCTGCAAAAACACTGCATGAACATGGGAATAACGACTAACACATATAAATGAATTATTGTTTGATTTTTAACACACTTTAAGCAGAGCACACATATTATACACCAAACTATCTTACCTTTTTGTTTCAAAGTTTGGGGGTCAGTGAGATTTTTTTTAATTAATAGTTTTCTTGAGAAATGATGCATTAAATTGATCAACCATGCTAATTTTATAGTGCAATTATATAATAATGTACAAATGACTTCTATTTTAAATAATAGCTATTTTTTTAACATTGTTCATCAATAAATAATGGCTGCTGACAATTCAGCTTTTACAAATTATGTTTTAAAAACTAACAAAACAGGTTATTTTAAGTGGTAATAATATTTCACATTATTAATGTTTTTACTGTACTTTTAATCAAGTAAATGCAGCCATGGTAAGCACCATAAGACTTCTTTCAAAAACACACACACAAAAAAAAGTCATACCAACCCCAAACTTTTGTAAGGTAGTGTGTGAAAAATAAACTGGACTCATTATTAATTTTATTACAAACTATACAGTATTTATTAGACCAACATTAAGTTGTTCCACACGTTAACACACCAAACCCATCAAATCTCTCTTTGAGGAAAGAGTCTCTTGTATAAACTGAGTATTTTCCCATGGTGACATCTGATTGGACTAATAAATGCAGGAACTTCCTGTAACACAATTTATCCAGCATTCCATTCACGTCCATAATTCCAAGTGATGTGATTTTGTCAGATTAAATGCCTGGTTCATGTCCACTGCAAGAGGATCACAGGAAGTCGTACAGATACTTCCCCGCATCAAAGCCTACGGTTCTAGAATTAAAAACACATAAATAGTCAACAAGCTAGCACACAACCATGTAATGGCTGGTAAATGTAATAAAAAAAAATTGTTTACACATGGAATTAACTCAATTTTAGGTAATTATTATCTAGTGCTGTCAAACCATTAATTGCATCCAAAAAAAAGTTTGTTTACATAATACATGTATGTGTAATGTGTATATGTATTATGCATATATAAATACACACACACACACACACACACACACACACACATGCATGTATATATTTCAGAAAAATATAAAATTAAATATTTATTTATAATATAAATTATATGAATATAACTATATACACATGTAAATATTTTCAAAATATATACTGTATGTGTGTGTTTATATATGTGACCCTGGACCACAAAACCAGTCTTAAGTGTAAATTTTTGAAATTTTTCAAAATTAAGTTGAGATATATTTACGGTAAGAAATCTACAAAATATCTTCATGGAACAAAATCTTTACTTAATATCCTAATGATTTTTGGCATAAAAGAAAAATTTATAATTTTGACCCATACAATGTATTTTTGGCTATTGCTACAAATATACCCCAGCGACTTAAGACTGGTTTTGTGGTCCAGGGTCACATATACATAAATATACACAGAACACGCATATATCATGCAAACAAAAACCTTTTGTATGCAATTAATCGTTTGACATCACTAATATGATCATAATAGGTCAGAACCAAGTTCTTGTGTAGGGTAATGTGTATGGAGTAATGCATTAAAGTAGATAGTGACGTTAACACAAAGAGAGACATCCTCCACTTGAAATCTGATCACAAGCAGTCACAGAAGATGCAAGTTTAATATTATCTTTCTTGCCTGAACAATTGTAACTGGATCACAAGACAGACAGAGCAAAAGGTCTAACAATCTCACACACACACCTGGAGATCGCAAGTATGAAGTCCAGTGAAACTGCACATTTGTATTTGGGTGAGTCCAGCTGATCATCGTGCCCCACCTGAGAGAGAAGCTGCAGAGTAACTAGAGATGAAATCTGTAAGACAGAAAGCAAACAATGTATTTCTTATGAATTATAATGATTATATTTAAATATTTATTTAAAAAACGCCATAATATCTGTTTGAAGTTCAATGGTTATTCAAGCTTTCAGGGCGACCAATTTGTGTTTCATAGGAAACTTTATTAGAAAAGTTTTTTAAAATTTAAATGTCACACCGAGTCACGCAGGCAGTTAACCTTAAAGGGGTCATATAATGGTACATGCACTTTTACAAGTTGATTGTACTGAAATGTGTGTTAGCAGTGCCTGTACACAACCATCATAAAATGATAAAAATCCATCCAGTGTTTTTTTTTTAATCTCCTTATTTGTTTTACCCCGTCTCAAATCAAGCCGTTCGACCGCAGACGCCACACGGTCGGACGCCCCTCCCACGATGGTTGATTGACAGCAGTGTTTCAACACAGACCCGCCCTTGCTCGTGAGCGAGCTGTCAATCATAGTTGATATACGCTGGAGCTGTCTATGAGCAGAATGGCGTCTAAGCGATTGTGGTGTTCTGTTCTCGGGTGCAATAATGAACACAGCAGTCATTTTGATGTTCCTAAGTCCGAACCGCTGAAGACACAGTGGCTGAGTTTTGCTTTTGAAGGGAATATTCCCCACGAGCAACGTCAATGTTTTCATGTTTGCGCGAATCATTTTTCACCAGACTGCTTTAGAAGTGAAGGTCAGTATAAAGCTGGTTTTGCTAAGAAGCTGCTCCTGAAAAAAGAATCGGTACCAACTATTCGTGTTCCTGCTGAACCTCCAGAAGAAGTGAGGGTAACGTTTATATTAATCTTTATATTAATCTTTGCAAATCGCTAGCACGCTTCACGATGTATGTGGCTAATGTTTACATTCAGGGTACATGCATGTTTTCTATTTACGACATTCTCAATATAATTAATAATCCCAGGTTTATAATGAACAAAACGTTATGGTTATTGTGTTATTACAAACTGTGTACGCAGGTATTAAAGTTAACATGATAACACTACACTAAGCTTACTTTTGTAGATGGTTTATAACGGTGTCTGTTAAGAAGTAATGTAAAAAATTTAAATAAATAAAAAACAGTTATAACTGCATGAAAATTAATGGTAACAATACCTGCAAAATACTGTTTACATCCTGCAAATGCATATGATCCAAGACTATAAATACTCTAATTGATGTCTTCTTCGGGGCCGTTATCCTGTTCCGGGTCCGACTCCAGTTCGAATTGATACGGTTGCACAGTATCCTCAGAGACTCCCGCTGCCATTCTTCAAAATATACCCTCAACTGTTGTCAAGGCAACACTCCACGTGTGTTGTGTCAAAACGCCCCACAGAACAGAGGGCGGGCGAGCAAAGCTCATTAGTATTTAAAAACACACGCACTAAAACTGTGTGCTGAAAACAGAGCTGTTTTTGAGCAGGTAAAATGAGTGTTTTCTTACAATACTAATGAGAATTTTTAAAGTATATTACAAACTTTCAATATAGACCCTAAAGAATCATATTAGCTTGTACAAAAATGGCATTATATGACCCCTTTAAAAACTTGCCTTCAAACAAGTTTTAAATTACACATTTGTACATTTTACAGCACAAAAAAAATTAAAAAGATTCACAATTTTTTAAGGCCTGGAAGTCAAATTTAAAATGGATAATTAGATGTATTAATATATGAAGATTTTATTTGCAAAAACAGATAACTCAGTTTTTATTAATTTTCATAAATCAAGCTTTTTTTATTGTGTTATGTTTTTATTGTGTTAGTTAGCTGTATTGTTTGTTATTATTATTTAATCAAAACAACCCAACTGCAGTTTGATTGATATTAATTAATTGGAATGCAGGATAAAAAAACAAACCAAAAAAAACATGATTTTTGAACATTTTTAAAAACTCTGTTGTTAATTTATCAAAGAAAACTTATTACATTTTGACAAAAGTATTATAGAAATTATAAAACATTTTTAAAAAGATGAAACACTGCCACCCAGTGTCCAAAATGATTCCATGATTTGCTTGTGCTGCCACATTGTACATAAATCATGTGTTATTGCCTTATATAAGCTAATTAAAATGAATAGCATAGTTTGTTATTATCTGAAACCTCATCATTTGATCAATTAAATTACCTGTGAGAAGATACTGGCTGTAGGTGCAACTCTGCTATCAACCACACTGTAGAATATGGCCAACAGTCTATCAAGAGGAAAAGGCTTCGGTCCCAACAGATGGTTACTCGTCTGCAGCAAAAAGACAAAATCAGAGGGAAAAAAAGATAGATAGATGACATTAATAAACCTGCAGGAAGAACAGTGATGAACAATCAGCAACAGTAGCAACTTCTCACCTTCTCATGTTTCTTCAAGAAATTAGTCTTCCTTATTTTCCCATGACTCTGAAACAAAGACAAGTCTTTTTTTTGTGATCACATACTTCATGAAGGTGCAGTCATGATTCAGTAAGATCTCGTGATCATGTGTAGATAATAAAGAAAATGTACCTTGAGGAAGAAGCGGCGATCTGTGCGAGCAGGGTTAAACGACGCCAGGTAAGCAGCAATCAGCAGAAACTTGGAGTAATACGGCAGCTCTATGTGAGCATGTGCTGATAAACCTACAGAAGGAGGAAAAGACTTCTCAATGGCTGATAATAGCAAAGGAAATAGAAAAATCAAATAAAACTGATTCTGTTTGCTATTAACAATTTTTTAAAATGCCATTTTTAAGGTTGCTAATATTGTTTTATGAGTCTCCTAAAACAGGTTTACATGCATGCAAGGTCAAAAAACACTTTAGTTTTCTCAAAAAATATATTTTATTTTACCTCATTTCTAAATTATTCGTAAACGACTCATGCGAAGCAATTCAAAGAATCTCTCTAAACCCCTCCTTTCCGTGAGCCCTCACTGCTGTGATTGGTCAGATGGCGCAGTCCTTTGTGATGAATATAGCAGTCGTCATTTACTCCCTACATCTGAGCCTCTGAAGACGCAGAGTATTAACGTTACTTTCGCTTTGAAGTGAATGCACTGATTCACGATCTGCCTAAATGCGTCTTTGTTCGTGCGAATCATTCGTGATTCAGCTTCATCTACAGAAGTAGTGAGTATAAGGGTTTTTTATGAATCTTTGCAAATCGCCTTTCCTAATAATGAGCTAGCTTCTCGCTAAAGTAAACAGTACTGCTCGTCACCCAACGGAAGAGAGGGGCGGGGTCAGCAGAGCTCATTAGCATTTAAAGAAACATGGACTAGAATGGCTTGCTAAAAACAGCTTATTTTGACAGGTTTAAAAAGGTGTTTCTTACACTACCATTGAGAAATTTTAACCAAAGACTTTTAATTAAGACCCTAAAGAATCATATCAACTTGTGCAAAATGGGCATCCGATGACCCCTTTAAAAATTAAATTGAAACGCATAAATTCATTTCAAATGTAACTTTAGAGTGCTTTTTGACCCACCGAAGTATGACTTAAGTGCATCTTTATATATAAATTTATAATTCCACTGTCCTAGAAATATGGGTAAGTGACCTGCAGAACTGACAAGCATTTTATGCTAAACTAAAATATATTTTGTCATTTCTATTGAAACCTGTATGTAATTTACTTAAATATATGTCTACTTACACATTTAAATTGAAATTGCAATTTAGTAATACCTAAAATATATTAATATAGAATAACATGACAGTTATTGTAATCAAGTACATTTAGTGTTTGGCGATATCCTTTTTATAACTTTACAATATTACAAAGTGCATTTTAAGTGTAAGAAACACTGATAAAGTGTACTCTTATGTGACCTTACATTTAATTAATATTACATTATCAGCTTTTCATTATACTTTTAATGCAATTATTTTTCATAAGAGTTGTTCAAATCCCTAACCTTTAGTAGGGTAATAACAACAACAACAACGCTGATGATACTGGCCTTAAACACACCACTATCAAATTATTGTGAAATATGACTCATCAGGGCAGCTAATGTGAGGTCAGAGGGTCGATATGAGTAGACATCTTGGCAGTCTATCCTAGAAAAGCACTGGACACAGCTTTTAGCAGCCCTATGCAGATGGTCCGTGAGGGCATGACTGAGGATCTGAGACTAAGGCCTGTCTGAACACAAAGAGTGTGTGTCTGTCTGTGTACCTCTGAGGGTCGTGGCCTCCTTCTCGTCCATCTGCTGCTGCTCCCATTGCATGCTGATTGAAGTAAACCAGAACACACAAACAATCAGAGACTGATGTGATGCACAGCTCAAGCACTCAGAAATCACACAGCACTAACAAACCTGGACACCTCTCGGAGGTAAACCGTCTGCATGGCTCTCTGCAGATGGGGCTCAATGTTTTTCCATAACTTGTGAATATCACTCTCTTTGGCTGAAGGAAGCAAGAAAAGATTTCAAACGCCGTATACTGACACACAAAAAAAGGAGTTTAGTATATTTAAAGGGACAGAGCACTCAAAAAAGAAAATGGCATAATTCATATATGCATCATTCATATATAAATGCATCATTCATTCATTCATTCATCAGATCAGGAAAGCTACTGAACTACTTTAAAGGAACAGCTACCCCAAAACTGAACATTTGCTGAAAATTTACTCAGCCTTCCAATATACAGGTGCATCTCAATAAATTAGAATGTAGTGGAAAAGTTCATTTATTTCAGTAATTTAACTCAATTTGTGAAACTTGTGTATTAAATAAATTCAATGCACACAGACTGAAGTAGTTTAAGTCTTTGGTTCTTTTAATTGTATTGATTTTGGCTCACATTTAACAAAAACCCACCAATTCACTATCTCAACAAATTAGAATACTTCATAAGACCAATAAAAAAAACATTTTTAGTGAATTGTTGGCCTTCTGGAAAGTATGTTCATTTACTGTATATGTACTCAATACTTGGTAGGGGCTCCTTTTGCTTTAATTACTGCCTCAATTCGGCGTGGCATGGAGGTGATCAGTTTGTGGCACTGCTGAGGTGGTATGGAAGCCCAGGTTGCTTTGATAGCAGCCTTCAGCTCATCTGCATTGTTGGGTCTGGTGTCTCTCATCTTCCTCTTGACAATACCCCATAGATTCTCTATGGGGTTCAGGTCTGGTGAGTTTGCTGGCCAATCAAGCACAGTAACACTATGGTCATTGAACCAGCTTTTGGTACCTTTGGCAGTGTGGGCAGGTGCCAAGTCCTGCTGGAAAATGAAATCAGCATCTCCATAAAGCTTGTCAACAGAAGGAAGCATGAAGTGCTCTAAAATTTCCTGGTAGATGGCTGCGTTGACTTTGGACTTCAGAAAACACAGCGAACCAACACCAGCAGATGACATGGCAGCCCAAATCATCACTGACTGTGGAAACTTCACACTGGACTTCAAGCAACATGGATTCTGTACCTCTCCACTCTTCCTTCAGACTCTGGGACCTTGATTTCCAAATGAAATGCAAAATTTACTTTCATCTGAAAAGAGGACATTGGACCACTGAGCAACAGTCCAGTTCTTTTTCTCCACAGCCCAGTTAAGACGCTTCTGACGTTGTCTCTGCTTCAGAAGTGGCTTGGTAGCCTTTTTCCTGAAGACGTCTGAGCGTGGTGACTCTTGATGCACCGACTCCAGCTTCAGTTCTCTCCTTGTGAAGCTCTCACAAGTGTTTAAATCAGCTTCGCTTGACAGTATTCTCAAGCTTGCAGTGATCACTGTTGCTTGTGCAGTCAACTTTGCATTTAATATGCTTTGATACAGCACTTTGTAAACAGCCACACTTTTCAGTAATGACCCTCTGTGACTTACTCTCTTTGTGGAGGGCGTCAATGTTCGTCTTCTGGACCATTGCCAAGTCAGCAATAGATCAAGAGATACCCGGAATTTATACTGTAGGGATGGTCATTTATTAAAACTCAAATGTAAATATTCTAATAATGTAATATTTTGAGATACTGATTTTTGACTTTCATGAGCTGTAAGCTCTAATCATCAAAATTAAAACAAAAAAAAAAAACTTTTGAAATGTTTTACTTTACATGCAATGAATCTAAAATATATGAAAGTTTCACTTTTTGAAATAACTTGCATGAAACAATGAACTTTCACGACATTCTAATTTATTGAGATGCACCTGTATAGATAAATTTGTTTTTTTTCCCATCAGAACAGATATGGAGAAATTTTGCATTACATCACTTGCTCACCAATGGATCCACTGCAGTGAATAGGTGCCGTCAGAATGAGAGTCTAAACAGTGGATAAAATCACAATAATCCACAAGTGATCTACACAATGTGAGAAGACAATAGTAGACAGACTTTTTCAATGGAGGAAGCGTTATTATGGATTATGGACTGGTGTTTTGGCCAAAAGTGATGGTTTAAAGTGAAATGCCTTAATGCTACATTTGTTCCTTACAAAACGTCCATCTTCTGACTTCACAAGACATTAATTGAACTGGAGTCAATTGCTTGTTGATTATTGTGATGTTTTTATCAGCTGTTTGGTCTCTCATTCTGATGGAACCCATTCATTGCAGAGGATCAAACATTTAAACATAATACAGACTACAGAGGCTCAAATTTGTTCAACACAAAAATACAGATTTCAGACAACATGAGGGTGAACAGATTATATAATTAGTATTTCTGTGTACACTATGCCTTTAAATGGAAAAGTTAAATCTAAGTATTGCTCAGTTGTGTTTAAATATTTTACCTTCTCCTTTCTCCAGGGGTTCACAGAACTTGGAGAAATTCAGGGCAGCCTGTTTAAATGAAATTTTAAACTGTGCATTTTAGTATATTTAGCATTTTAGTACCACCTAATTTATTGTGTCTCCATAAAGCTGGAGAGAAGCAAATCACTTTCTACTGGTTCATGAGCACCTGCTACATCATAAAAACTGCTACAAAATAACTGCTGTTTGTTGTGATAGACTCAGATAGTATGATCTCACCAGGTGCCTGAGCTCTCTCAGATCTCTGCATACTGAGAAGAAGACCCCCAGCAGGATGTTTATGTAGGAAGCGTAGAGCTCAGGTGTGTAGGAAGGGTGATGATCCCGAGACAGAATCTGCACAAGCTCCGCTGAGAGATCAGAAAAAAGGATTTTAGACAATTCACACATCCATTCGAGTATTAAATATCCTCGGCCCCGTTTGCACCCGGTATTAACGCTCATCTCAGGTGAGAGCCTCTGATTTTGTGATTGTGTTACTGTATGTTGAAAAAGCTCTAAAACGTGTTGACAAATGCACTAGAATTTTAATCTCATCACAAAATGTGATCCAGCAGAATAATCACGGTTATATAAAGCTTTGGGATACTGACAAATTTGATCTTCACTCATATTAACATGACCTCACTAGTCAGTTTGTGCTGCAATTATATAATAAAAAAAAAAGGTCTTTATTACATAATCAAAATCTGTTATTTGATGCCCATCTTTCACTGTGATGGTCTTACCCTCTTACCTTTACTGTAGTCTGGAAAATTAAAGAGCAGAGGTTCAAAGCAGCCAGTGTTGGGCCGAAACTTTTCCCACACAATTTCGCTGAGCAAGATGACCGTCACATTATCATTTACCTGCCAAAGAGTGTGAAAATGATAAATGGAGAGATATAGAGATATAGATATATATATAGCTAATCTCCAATGTATAACAATGACTATTAACAAGCAAAGTCTCCACAAAATCTCAAGTCTCCGCCAGAGGTCAGATAAAGAATGAAGAAAAGAGAATTTGCTTACCAGACATACAGTAAGAGTATATAAAGAACAAGTATTCTACTTGATGCAGTAAAGCATTAGTTAAACTGAGCACTTACCAATTCCTGTAGGCGCAGAAGAGCAGGAAGCAGACTGAAATCCATATCTCTCATGCGTTCAGCTCTGTCCAGAATCTACAGGGACATTATATGACATTATGTCACAACCTGCACAGACATAACATTCTGACTCCAGTCCAAACATATTATTGAATCAATATTATACTACACAGTCATAGCAAAAAATATCGGCACCCTTGCAATTCTGTCAGAAAATGCAACACTTCTCTCAGAAAATTGTTCCAACTGCAAATGTTTTGGTATTCACGTGCTTATTGTTTTTGTTTGCACTGCAACAACACAAAAAAACAGAAGAAAAGTCTTGATACTTGATAAAATTTCACACAGAACTCAAAAATGGACTGGACAAAATTATAGGCACCTTGTCAAAATTGTAAGAAATAATTGCTTTTCAAGCATGTGATGTTTCTGTAATTTGTATTTAGACACACCTGTGGCAAGTAACAGGTGTGTGCAATATAGTAATCACACTTGCAACCAGTTAAAATGGAGAAAAGTTGACTCAACCTTTGTGCTGTGTGTCACACTGAGCATGGAGAAAAGAAAGAAATGTAAAGAGTTGTCTGTGGATTTGAGGGAAAAAATTGTGGAAAAACATGGACAATCTCAAGGCTACAAGTCCATCTCCAGAGATCTTAATGTTCCTGTGTCCACTGTGCGCAATATCATCAAGAGGTTTACAGCCCATGGCACTGTAGCTAACCTCCCTGGACTTGGACGGAAGAGCAAAATTAATGAAAAATTACAACGAAGGATTGTTCGAATGGTGGATAAAGAACCCCGATTAACTTCCAAACAAATTCAAGCTGATCTGCAGACACAGGGTACAACAGTGTCAGCTCGCACTATCCGTCACCATCTGAATGAAAAGGGACGCTATGGTAGGAGACCCAGGACGACACCACTGCTGACACAAAGGCATAAAAAAGCAAGATTGGAGTTTGCCAAAACTTATGTGACAAAACCACAATCCTTCTGGGAGAACATACTGTGGACAGAAAGTAGAGCTTTTTGGTAAAGGACATCATGGCACCGTTTACAGAAAAATAAATGAGGCCTTCAAAGAAAAGAACACAGTCCCTACAGTCAAACATGGTGGAGGTTCAAAGATGTTTTGGGGTTGCTTTGCTGCTTCTGGCACTGGATGCCTTGACTGTGAATGGTATCATAAAATCTGATGATTACCGAAGAATTTTGGGGTGCAACGTAGTGGCCAGTGTCAGACAGCTGCGTCTCCACCAGAGGTCATGGGTCTTCCAGCAGGACAATGACCCAAAACACACTTCAAAAAGCACTCAAACAAAGCGCTGGAGAGTTCTGAAATGACCAGCAATGAATCCAGATCTGAATCCCATAGAACACCTGTGGAGAGATCTCAACACAGCAGTTGGGAGAAGGCATCCTTCAAATCTGAATGACCTGGAGCAGTTTGCAAAATTCCAGTAGAGGGGTGTAAGAAACTCATTCATGGTTACTGGAAGCGATTGATTTCAGTTATTTTTTCCAAAGGGGGTGCTACCAAATATTAAGTTTAGGGTGCCAATAATTTTGTCCAGTGCATGTTTTGGTTTCTGTGTGGAATTGTATCACATTTGACTTTTCTTCTCTGTTTTTTTGTTTTGTTTTGTTCCAATGCAAACAAAAAATAAATAAATGTGAGTACCAAAACATTTGCAACTGCAACAATTTTCTGAGAGAAGGGTTGCATTTTCTGACAGAATTGCAAGGGTGCCGATATTTTTGGCCATGACTGTAATATGCTAACAAACTCACTATATAGCGTGTCTGAGTGGCCGGCGAGTTGGAGCTCATCTGTTTGTACAGTCGCACAAAATCTGACAAAGATGGGCAACGGGGAAGCAATGCTGCAGCATCGGCCCCAAAAAAGGCAGACAACACCTGGTTAAAGAGAAGCCCACTGGACACACACTCAACACAGTCCACTGACGCATGGGGGAGCTGAAACACACACACACAATAACAAAACTTCAGTCAATGTCTTAGTTATTTTACATTTAGTACACACTTTTACTCAAAGCAACTTTCAATACACTTACTACAGTAATAATTCTTCTGAAGAAATCTGAATTCAAGCTGGAATTAAAACTAGATTTTCAATCACTACTACTGCAATCACTTTTAAAGGCTGGAATACACAACAAGACTTTTAAAACTCAAGGTATCATACACTTGCCTACTTTGTAAATGGTTACAGAGAAAAACTTCATAAACTACATGACTAAAGATTCACACACTACCAGACTTACAAGTTGTTCCAAACACAACAAACGCAAGCAGAAACATGCACCTCCTTTCTAGAAATCAAGACAAGTGAAAATAATGTATATTTAATAATACATGTTTGATATTCTCAGACTGGATAGATTAATAGTCTGGAGTCTGTGTCCATCATTCACTATGAATTTTTCAGTGACAAACTGCACAAAATCTGCAGACTGGTTCTGACTTTCACCAACTAGTGTTGACTCCTTCAAACTGTAATTGGGAAAAAAGTTGTGTAGTGCATTCCATAAATACAGGTGCTGGTCATATAATTAGAATATCATCAAAAAGTTGATTTCACTAATTCCATTCAAAAAGTGAAACTTGTATATTATATTCATTCATTACACATAGACTGATATATTTCAAATGTTTATTTCTTTTAATTTTGATGACTAGAGCTTACAGCTCATGAAAGTCAAAAATCAGTATCTCAAAATATTAGAATATTACTTAAGACCAATACAAAGAAAGGATTTTTAGAAATCTTGGCCAACTGAAAAGTATGAAAATGAAAAGTATGAGCATGTACAGCACTCAATACTTAGTTGGGGCTCCTTTTGCCTGAATTACTGCAGCAATGCGGCGTGGCATGGAGTCGATCAGTCTGTGGCACTGCTCAGGTGTTATGAGAGACCAGGTTGCTCTGATAGTGGCCTTCAGGTCATCTGCATTGTTGGGTCTGGTGTCTCTCATCTTCCTCTTGACAATACCCCACAGATTCTCTATGGGGTTCAGGTCAGGCGAGTTTGCTGGCCAATCAAGCACAGTAACACTGCGATCATTGAACCAGCTTTTGGTACCTTTGGCAGTGTGGGCAGGTGCCAAGTCCTGCTGGAAAATGAAATCAGCATCTCCATAAAGCTTGTCAACAGAAGGAAGCATGAAGTGCTCTTAAATTTCCTGGTAGATGGCTGCGTTGACTTTGGACTTCAGAAAACACAGTGGACCAACACCAGCAGGTGACATGGCAGCCCAAATCATCACTGACTGTGGAAACTTTACACTGGACTTCAAGCAACATGGATTCTGTGCCTCTCCACTCTTCCTTCAGACTCTGGGACCTTGATTTCCAAATGAAATGTAAAATTTACTTTCATCTGAAAAGAGGACTTTGGACCATTGAGCAACAGTCCAGTTCTTTTTCTCCGCAGCCCAGGTAAGATGCTTCTGACGTTGTCTCTGGTTCAGAAGTGGCTTGGTAGCCCTTTTCCTGAAGACGTCTGAGCGTGGTGACTCTTGATGCACTGACTCCAGCTTCAGTTCTCTCCTTGTGTAGCTCTCCCAAGTGTTTGAATCGGCTTTGCTTGACTGTATTCTCAAGCTTGCGGTCATCCCTGTTGCTTGTGCACCTTTTCCTACCCAAATTCTTCCTTCCAGTCAACTTTGCATTTAATATGCTTTGATACAGCACTCTGTAAACAGCCACACCTTTCAGTAATGACCTTCTGTGACTTACCCTCTTTGTGGAGGGTGTCAATGTTCGTCTTCTGGATCATTGCCAAGTCAGCAGTCTTCCCCATTATTGTGGTTTCAAAGAACAAGAGATACCCAGAATTTATACTGTAGGGATGGTCATTTATTCAAACTCAAATGTAAATATTCTAATATTTTGAGATACTGATTTTTGACTTTCATGAGCTGTAAGCTCTAATCATCAAAATTAAAAGAAATAAACATTTGAAATATATCAGTCTGTGTGTAATGAATGAATATAATATACAAGTTTCACTTTTTGAATGTAATTAGTGAAATAAATCAACTTTTTGATGATATTCTAATTATATGACCAGCACCTGTAAACACTTTTACAGGTTTTATAAACCACACCTTTCCAAACACTCAGTTTTCATGTTCTTACCAAAGCCACTAGAAGGCAAGCCTGCAACCTTCAGCCAAAAAAGCGTAACGGCTAAAGCTAACGCTTCCGATTTGGCAGTATGTTGGAAAGGAGACCAGAGGCAGTTTCTTTTTTTTTTTTTTAATGGATGTCAATGGAGGAGAGGCTTCACTACGCCAAATAAACAGCTTTTTAGAGGAAACAGCTTATTTAATGAATTGACCGCCTATCTGCTAATCTTCAACATGTTTTACACTAAATACTTCTGGATTAAACTATTTTTAGAGAGTTTACAACGAAAAAAAAATGCCGTTTTATAAGAGAAGTCACTGACTTTTTGCAACAGGTAGGATTCAGCTTACGGCACTTCTCATTTATTCCTATGGTATCCGTAAACGGCGATTGAGTGTCGCACAACTCTTGACTGAAATTCAATGACGTCAAGGCTGTAATGTGATTGGTTATTAAGGCACACGTGATCCAACTTGACCGTTACGCTTTCTCCAACAGTAAGTAATACAGACCCTCTCATCTCCCTACAGAAACCCCTAGTCCAAATACCCACACTTGCGGTCTTGGCCACTTGAGAGGAAGTAAGTGCGCAAGACTATCCCAAGTCTTCAAAACAACAAAGCACACTAAATCCACACCATCTCGAATGGCTTAGTGTATCCCATCATGCATCATGTTCTGGAAATAAATCTTGAGACTTTTTGCCGAGATCTCGCAAAAGATCACAGAAACCTTTCCAGTGCAAGTTAAATATTACTATAATAGGCTAATTAGATATTATATAATTTGGTAGAAAAACAAAAGCGTTGCACGTTTTATTGGTGCAAAGATGAGTAGTGATGATATATATTTTGTACAACATTTGCAACTGCTTTTTAATCACTTAATCAGAAGCACCAAAAATGTAATTGTGTCATCTGTTATAGGGACTACTGAACAAGACATTTAGAAGTTGATTTTAAAATGCAAAGTATTTAAGATAAAAATAAAGTTATGGAAACGCTTGCATTTTTACAACACCATAAGTGTGTCCCATCAAGTAATGGAAAGTTCGACACACTTGTGGTCTTCATCCTACAGGAAATACTTCATATAAGTAGTCAAGTGCAAAGACTGCAAGTGTGGGTATTTGGACAAAGCATAAGACAATATCTGTTCTTACCTCCAAGTCTTTCATGATGGAGAGCACCACATGACTCTTTCCTGTTGATCTGTGGCCATAGATGAAGATTGAAGGATAACTGTATTGATCAGGCTGTTAACAGACAGAGAAACCACAGCTCACATTAACTACAGACATGTGTGTGTGACTTGATATTTAACAATATCACACAGTTGAAAGATGCTTATTTCAGTAGCCCCTAATTGAAGAATCACCTACGTTTAACTATTTTTAATTGAATAAAAAGTATATAAACAACATAACCATCTTTAATAAAATAAATAAATCAAAATATAGGTCTTTAACTCACCTGTCCCATGAGCGACAGCAGTGACAAGAGCTGTGTCTCTCTGCATGGCAGTCTGTCAGCCAGAGAGCGCAGTGTGTCCTCAGCATAACCGGGACACTGCAGTGTCACAGACATTCTCTGATCATAATAAAACATCTGTATTAGTGCAATGTTAAAAAAACAACCTTATGTAGCATTTCAGACTAGAGTTACAGATGATAAGAAACGACTTGCGTCGACAATCTTTAAACTTAATCTTAAACGCTAAAAAGCACAGACATTCATCCGATGCATATACATAGCCATTTAAAAACCAAAACCGCAAGAACACACTGTGAATAATATTTACACGTGTTCAAACCAGCAAACCGCTTCGTTATGCGGCCACTAATCAAAACAAGCATCAGAAACACCTACACGTTACTTGAGCAGATGAGAAACGAAGAGTTTTATTTTCAGCTTGATCCTTTCCTTGCAGGATAAACTTCACATCACTTTTCCCGCGCGGTTCAAGAAGGACGTCACGACGAGTCCGCGTCATTTCCGGACATGAGTCTGGGATTTGTAGTTCTCTGCGGTTTAAATCCCAACGCTCTTGAATTTAATTTTTAAACGTTTAAAAACCGAGAATCCATATAACCGTCGGCCTGAAAGCCAGCAGAGACACAGGTGAATTTGTATATAATTTTAGGGAATATAAATGTATTCTCCAGGCATGCAAGCGTCTCTCCGTCTGCTATGCGGAGAGGAGTGACAGACGCAGCCTGAATAACGTTATTCGGGTGTGACAGAAATCTGCGCTGTTCGCTCGAGCGCGTCTCACTGAGATCCTCACGCGCGGCATGAATCTCATCCCAGCGTTTATTTACTCAGACGACATCGCTGTGGTCAGGTGTAATGTGTTTTATTGCTCTGAGATGTGCGCACAGGATTAAATCGGATGGAGCAGCGGTACGCCGTTAAGCCAGTAACCGAGAGGAGAGCGATATTTGCGTTAAATCTGAGAAGAATGGACACGCAAAATATGATGCAGTGCAAGTGTCGTCATCTGAACATCCGTTATTTCTGTTAAACGCCGCACAGCGAGATTTATCTCGGAGAGTCCTTGTCCTAGCCTCATGGAAACAACCTTTGGGACTGTATAAGGTAGATTATTGTTCATATAAATATTTATTTTAATATATATATATATATATATAAAGGTCTTTAATCTAGTAAGGTTTGGGTATTCGCAAACCATCCATGTATTATTAATTTATTCGGGTCATCATTAAGTATTCATACTGACATTTCCGTTGGGAATATTATCTCTGATGCACCGGAATGCGTCTTCTTCATATGAGCTGTGTCTTCATATGAGTTTAGTCATTATTTTTGCTGTCCCAAGTGTGATTATTCACCTTAATGAGATTGCTTGGCTGAATGATGCGGATGCATAGAGGCTGAATGAGAAGAGAGCTGGAAGAGAACATCATTGGAGTCACGGACAGACTGCCACATCCACGCTGAACGAAGCACTGTGACATCTGGCGCTAAAACTGCTTAGTCTGTCGCGACATCTGTGAGCTGGTCTGTCTGTACTTGAGTTTTTAGGTGGCACCCCAAGCAACATCCAGAGAGGACCGAGTCCGGATTGAAACCACAGAGGACTAAATGCAGAGTGGACTGAATTCATAAAAGTAGATTTAACCCAGACACGATCTGATTCCAGACAGGACCTGAATCCAGTCGCAATCTTGATAGGATCTGAATCCAGACTGAATTCTTAAAGGACCTAAATCTAGACTGAATCCAGATACAACCTGAATCCAGAAAGGATATGAATTCGGACTGAATCTGTAAAGGACCTGAGTGCAGTGTGAGCTCGTGGCGTATCTAAGTCCAAATTGAATCCTGATTTAACCTAAATCTAGACTTCATCCTGATCTAACCAGAATCCAGTATCAATCCAAAAAGCACCTAAATCTGGACTGAATCCAGACAGGACCTGAATCCAGCTAGAACCTAAATCTAGATTCAATCCAGATCGGACCAGAATTTAGACTCAATTCAGATAGGAGCTAAATCCAGATAGAACTGAGTGCAGTTTGAATCTACCGTGGACCTGAGTCCAAACTGAATCCAGACAGAACCTTAATCTAGATTCAGTCCAGATAGGATTTAGGCCTGAGAACTGAATCCAGACTAAATAGAGTCATCCATAGGGGACTTGAGTCCTATTTGAATCCATAAAGTACTGAATCCATCTATGATCCCTGGGACGCCTGTAGCGATGCTCCCAGCCACGGAGGCAGCCAAGATCTACCAGACCAACTATGTCAGGAACTCTCGTGCCATCGGGGTCCTGTGGGCCATCTTCACCATCCTCTTCGCCATCGTCAATGTGGTATGTTTTGTTCAGCCCTACTGGATCGGGGACGGCATGGACACGCCACAGGCCGGCTACTTTGGCCTCTTTCACTACTGCATAGGGAGCGGAATGTCCCGGGACCTGACGTGCCAGGGGAGCTTCACAGAGTTCGGCTCCATCCCGTCTAGCGCCTTCAAAGCTGCGTCCTTCTTCATTGGGATGTCCATGGTGCTGGTCCTCTCCTGCATCGGCTCCTTCGCCTTCTTCTTCTTCTGCAGTACAGCCACTGTGTATAAGATCTGTGGGTGGATGCAGCTGGCAGCAGGTGAGTGAGTGACTGTGCATCATTTGGAGGTTTCCCAAATTGGGTGTACATATACATGTAGCCAAGAGCCAGGAGTGTAATATGTAAGGCTGGAAGTCAGAAAGACAATCTGTGAAGTCCAAACAAACACACAAACACATATTGGCATATCTTTTAGTTCTGGTTGCACTTGGCATATTTTGGCATATATTCTTGGCACCATGTCAAAAAAAAAATTATCATCATAGTACTTTAAACACAGTACTGTTCAAAATGTGGGGTTACTATGTTTTTTGGGGTTTTTTTTAAAGAAATTAATACTTTTAGGATGCATTAAGTGATCAAAAGTGGCATTAAAGACATTTATGTTTTTTGAGCACCAAATCGTCGTCATAAAATTATTTCTGAAGGATCATGTGACACTAAAGATTGGGCTAGTTGCTGCTGAAAATTCAGCTTTGCCATCACAGGAATAAATGACATAATACAGTATATTATATTCAAATAGAAAAGAAATAGAAATAGAAAATATGAAATTGAAATAATATTTTACCATTATTACTGTTTTACTGTATTTTGATCAAATAAATGATAAACTTTTGAACAGTAATGTACATATTTAAATTCTAAATAAAAGGTTTTTCAGTAGTAGTCTAACAATTTGTGGTCCAATAAATTTTTTATGTACATATAAACTTGTAAAAATGTTTAAACAATAAAAGAAAACAATAAAATGTTCTCAGTCTTTTTCTTTTTAGTTTTTGTTATTTTTTTAACAAGTCAAATAAACAGTTCATATCAAAGATTTCAACCGTTAATTAAAATACTGTGTAATGAACCCTTAGTTTACATTGCCATCCGTTTGATCACTACTGAGTAGTCTTTTTGGTGCATCCTCCAAATGTGATACTTGTAGAAAAACACTTTTTATATCAGACCCACTAGCCATGCAGTGAATCCACAGTGGACAAGATTATATAAATAAATAAATCATGCACACCACTTTGTTATCCCTAAATTAAACAGATGAGCATAATGAGAAAATTATCTCAAGCACTGGACATGTCTTTTTTTCTTCTGTAAAGAAAAAACAACTGCAGATAGGCTTAGTCAGTTTATTTCCCCCAGCTGACCAATGCTGAATGTGTCCTTAATATTTTTGATAGATGCTTCTAGTAGTAATTTCATGCTGTTTAATGGCCTCTGAGAGTTGGGTTTGGTTGTGTTGTGCTCTAAAGGCTTGTATTTAAAGGGAAGTAGAATCTATGAAGTAAGCAGATGAGAGATCTCAAGATGTGTGAACTGCAACTGCACATATTGCTTTCATCTGAAGGCTTTGGCTTCAAAGGACTGCATGAGTAGAGTCAGCATTAAAAACGTATATCGCCCTGTATGCTAATATTTACTTCATTCCAACTCACGTCTTTTGGTTCTGTTTTTTCCCGTTTCATATGTATCCCTGACAGTGTCAACAATTTTAAAAGCTCCAGGGTTCCATTTATTTAGATGCATTTCAGTGTGAGTGAGTGACCACCCTTTTTTAACATGCGTGTGTGTGTGTGTTTGTCGAGTGGACTGTGCTCTGCCTATTGGTTTTTACTGTTGGAAGGGAGGGATGCACCACAGGAGAAAATGTTCTAAACATATCCAACCAAATTTCTCAAAATTTCGAGCGCTCTGTAAGCATATCATTTTTTCTCAGAAAGGAAAAAGACAGGGGTCGTCTATTATTGTGCCTGGCCTCAGGGACTTCAGGTGAGTTTTGAAAGTAACTCACAGTTGTGGACAAATTACTGTCATAGGTGGCTTATGTGTAGCTGTCAGAGCAAAATGACACATGGTGTTCTTGCAAGCCTCTGTATTACTTACTGTAGCTGTTTATAGAGAACAATTCTGTTATCATTTACTCACCCTTATGTCATTCCAAAGTCATATGATTTTTTTCCTTCTGCTAAACACAAAAGTAGATGTTTAACAGAATGTCAAGTCAGTTATTATTCATAAAATAATATTCATAAATTAATATTCATAATATATAAGTATATTATATCTATCTATCCATCCATCCATTCATATAATTTATATATAATAATATAAATGATATGAATATAAATGATTTAAATATATTTAACATGAGTATGGTGTCATTGATGCATACTTATAAAGTCACCCCTGATCCTGAATATGAGATGTTGTGATTCAGATCATTATATCTTGCTTAAAGTATGATTTTCAAGTTTAAGTCTTGCTCGACTGACAATTTTTTAATGAACCAATTAAAATGGCATTTGTCAGTAGATGTAGTAATGATGGTGTATTTGGTTGCACTTTCAGAGGGGAATAACCTCAAGTAGCTTTACTGCAGCCGCTGCTTTCAGCAAATGTGGAAAAAAAAAAAGAAAAAAGATTACATAATCAGATTTTTAAGGACGCCGGAAGCTTAACTGCAGATTTTTAGGGGGGCTGAAGTTTAAATAGGTCTAGAATCGCCTATGGTGCCAAGTTTGAATTTGAAAGTGCAAATAAGATTTGAGAGCCAAGGCAGATGGGAAGGTTTGATAGGAATTTACTTAAGTTTTAGTCTGGTTTTCATGGAAGACAGGGTCACACTTTATTTTAAGGTCCGATTCTCACCATTAACAAACCATTAAGAGCCAGATTTACTAAACAGGGCAAATTAGTGTTGGAGCGCAATTCCTTAAAAGCGCCGATGGGAGGGGAAAATTCTGCGTGTGATTTATTGACAATGCACACATTAAAGAACACAGATGCAGCCAGATCCTTTCCATAATGACCATCGCAATCTATCAAGAGCAGCGCAAATTACCGCCTGCT
Source organism: Onychostoma macrolepis (assembly GCF_012432095.1). Lineage (NCBI taxonomy): Eukaryota > Metazoa > Chordata > Actinopteri > Cypriniformes > Cyprinidae > Onychostoma > Onychostoma macrolepis. Next base: position 20,427,060 of record NC_081158.1, on the reverse strand, counting down.
TTAAGATATGCTTTTTTGGGGCATTAAATAATGGCGCAAATGTTAGTAAATCACGTTGCATTATTTATTTAAATACTCTCCTCCCATAACTTTTGGGTCTGAAAGGGAAACTCATTGCATATTCAATAAAGTCAGGTGCAAAAATGACCTTTTCAGCGCTAATTCTTCACTGCACGTCTTTAGTAAATCCTGACAGTACTATTTTAACACCAAAAGATGGTTTGCATTGGCGAAAGCTGTTAGTAAATCTGTCCCTAACTATGACTTTTGCCCCAATAAATTCTTAATTTGCTGCTTATTAATAGTTAATAAGGTAGTTGTTGCGTTTAAATAGGATTAGGGATGTTGAATATGGTCATGCAGAATATGTGCTTTATAAGTACTAATAAACAGCAAATATGTTAATAATAGGCATGCAAATAAGCAACTAGTTAATAGAGAGAATTGGTCCCTATACCTAAAGTGTTACAGAAGAAAGCAAGTCATGCAGGTTGAGAACGGCATGAGCGTGAGTTAATGAAATAAGTTATTTTTCTAATTGCTGGTGAAGCTGTGATTCGTTTCTTGATAGTTCACATGGGGTGAACAATGACTTTTTGATACTGATGCTTTGGGGAAGAAATGATTGATTGATTTTAGGCAAATCTGAAAGAGCTATAAAGACATTAAGAAGCCATTTAGTACAATGTCCTTTAAAACCTTTTATGCTTCTCATACAGGTGAGCTCTGAATGGACTGTCTAAACAGCCTTTATGAGATAGAAACTAGGATTAGCAGTTAGCAATAAAAAGCCCATTTGGATTTCTAATGGCTCATTGATTGGGTGAAACTCTCCTCAGAACAGCATGTATGTGGGTAATGAGAAACTAATGTCACTGTTTACTTCTCACCGCCTTGAAGGAGCACAGTCAGTGCTGGTGGCTCTATGGGTCACACCAGACTGTAATCTGTTAAATTCAGACAGCACTGCATTGACAATTACCAACCATAAAATCATAACTGTGAAGACCTGCAGTGTGAATGTCCTAGTACGTGTTAATGGAATCGACCAGAAGTTAATATTTAAGTGATTAATGATACACGGCAAATGAAAACAAAACTTCACAAGGCTCAATAGCAGAAGGCTAAAATCAGACTGATTGGCTTGTCCGAGGTACGATGATGGATTTGTCACGTCTGAGAGCAATTACAAAATCACATAACATATGAACAAATACATACATAGCGACCATTAACGGCCGAGGGTTATGAGCTTTACAGAGGCACTAATGGAAGCAGGGCTGTGAATGGAGAGCTGATAACGGACTGTACTTCATACTCAATGACTGACTCATTCAGTTCACTCTTGGCCTCCAATAAAACACCCACTCTTCTATCTGTCTCTCTACTCGTTCCATACATCCAGTTATCTGCTGTATTCTAGTGTAACAGATGCTTTACTCTTCTCTGCAGTCACTTACAAACAAGTACTGAGGTCTTAGTTTAATGGATATTGGAGTATCATGTATGATATCATAATATGGTAATCATTTAGTACCATGATATACGCACAAAAAAAAAAAATTGGTTCTTCAGCGGTACTTTGGGGTGGATGATATAGTGGCGCGATATAGCAACTCTACTGTAATGAAGAACCTGTTATGTCCAGTATGGTTCTTCAACGGTTCTTCGGGGTGGTTAAGGTGCTACACTGCTGTCATACAAAGAATCCATTAAGCCCCTGTATTATTCTTTAAAAGTTCTCTAACTCTCTCTTAGTCTTTTATTTTAGTTGGGGAAAGGGTTAAAAAAAACAGCATTAAAATACAGTATATTTCCTTAAGTTAACATGGTTCTCAACCTTTTTGCCCCCAAGGAAGCCCTATATGGAAATATTCCACACAAGACTTTTTGACCTCAGAAAAGCATAAAAGTGATTGAAAACAGCTTTTGCCATTGTAGTAAATTCCAATTCATAGCAAACATGAGAGTGGAGTAACATATCTAAAATCTAAGAAGGAGAAGGAGAATAAGAGTATGGTTCTACATAGCACCATTTGACAAAGGTAAAAGTCATGCTATATAGCACTTAAAGTGGTTCCCCTATGATTACGAGTCAATGAACCACTTTTAGTGCCATTTAGCACAATTTTTTATTTTTTTTGAGTGCAAGTCAAAAGACATGGTATTGCCATCTGATACCATCATATTATTAGACATTCATATTAGAAATTGACTTCATTTATATTTTCTTCCATGGATAAAATAAAAGATAACACTCTAAATCAATAATTTGTGTTATGTTTAAAATGTATAAGAAAAATATTATAAAAAGTTCTCTTGCATGCTAAACAAAAACTGTACTATTAATTTAACAGACTTTTCACTTAAATTCTAATTAAGTTGACCTCATGAACTCAATTAATTAGTTATTTTTTCCTCTCATTTTTAATTGTCTGGTGGTGGTTTCAGCATTGTGTCAATATAAAGAGGTAGTGGTTATTTCACAGTTTCCTGAAAATATTTAATCTTTATTTAGCACATGTGTGAATCATATCCGAGAGCAGACGAATCTTGCACTAGTGGGAGTGAGAAAATGAGGTGCTTTTTTCCTCATATTTTTTATGTTGAGAGACAGCAGGTGATATACGATTATATTAGAATCCTAAAATTGGATACACTGTATGAATTACAGTATTTGGTATTTGTTGTTGGATATGGGTGTCATGCACATGATTTGTTTTTGAAAGGGCAGTTGCAGTCCTGGCTCATTTCTTTAAAACAATTAACATGTTTTAAAGTATAAGGGGTTCACCAGGTGGTATGGTTTTTAATTAGCATGCAAGGAAACCCAGGTACCAACCAAATATATCTTCACAAAAATGAATTAATTTAATTCAATCTCAATTTATTTTATTCAACTGTTTTATTTTATAATGTTTCTTCATTTACTTTCAAATGCCAGGAATACTTATTCTCTCTCTTTTTGTTAATGAAATGCATTTTTTGGTGCATTACTATGCAATGATTTATGTTTGTAATCCTTATCTTCATAACATATAACAAGCCTGTGGTGTAGAACATGATTGGCAGCTATAAATGAGATGCTGCTATAATTAAAAGTGCCTCTTTAGAGTTAAGTGTGAGCAGCTGACTTGGCTGAGGACAGGGAACATCTGTTTGATCTAAACCACAAGACGCAGTCTGCAAATGACATCAATGATGGACTGATGGCTCAGAAAGCGGAAAGAGAGAGAAGAAATAATAGCCTACAGTGGGTTCCATGGCATATTTGACTGCCATTTTAATATTAAAAAACTTTTGAAATCAAAACTGGAGTTTAGTACATGTCTGTTAGCTTTCAGGCAAATTTATGTGCTAGAGTAACTAACTATATATTGAGGACTTGTTTTGTTCACATTATAATACAGATACCACACACACCACCGTCCACCAACTAGCATTAGCAAACAGCAAAATATGGGGGCTTTTTGGCTGCAAAAGGACTATAAAAGCAATTGGCTATTTAAACAAAGGATAAGCCCTTTGAAATCATGTTTCAAATGGAAAAATATCTAAACAGGAAATAAATTAGCATCGTTAAGCCATTTCATAGGGTCTTTAAAAAGAGCAAAAAAGGGTCTTAGAACACAATTTTCATATTAAACTCAAATACAAGCCTAGTTCATGGCCCAGCTGTTTCATGTATTGAGTTTAACTCTTAACAATTGCATTTATAAGCGTCTAATCAGCCTTATTCAAATGGTAAATTATAGTTTTAGATTGAATTTTCAATAGACTTTATACCAAAGGCAACATCAAATGTCATTTAAATACAAGAGCACAGAAACAGGTTGATGAAAGACATTATCGTATGAAAGGCGTCACGCTCCTCACCTCACAAAACCTGAATCTGTAATCACCGTAATTGGCTGGTTGGTGGGTTTTCTCAGAAGTTCATACTGAAGACCCATCTCTTGGAAATCGACTGCTGTCCCTTGAGGGAAGTGTGAATGTTTGATGCCATCAAACCCTCTGCAGGGAGCAGATGTTATTGCTGCTAGTTGCCGTTTGGACAGTGGGGTGCTTACCTGGAAAACCAATGAAGAGACAGAGAGAAATCATCGACAGTAACGATGAGACCCTTTGGGACCCAGATGTGCCTGTTTCAGCACTAACTATGTTTAACTATCGTGTACTGTGGGGAAAGCGAGTGAGAACAGGGAAGATAAATAGAGAAAGACGTAGGTGTGGGTTTATACTGACACAAACAGCAAAAATTAAATGAGCTCCAGGAAAAGTGTGTCACCTTTGTTCATTGTGTGAGAATGTGTGCATGCATGAGTACCTGACAGAATGACATTATTTAGGAAAATTGCATTGGAATTTAACTAGCAGCAACAAGAAACAAAGTATGCTATGTGGCAAAAACATTTGGAAATGTAGCATAAAACTTTTTCTTGCCATAATATGAAAAAAAATAAAAATACCGTGGGAGGAAAGCAAACTCACTAAACTCACACATGAACGTGAAAAATCAAGATGAATAAATAATCAATAATCAAAATGTGTTAAAATAATCAACCATTAAATATGTCATTAAATAAAACAAATAACATGGAAGTATATTGATTCATTGAATATTGATTAATTTATAAAAGTGTATATTTATATATTTGTTCATTTTATTTTATTTATTTTTTTAAATTTTGATTTATTTGTTTGCTGAAAGATATATTGATACATTATCATTCAAAAGTTCGGCCTCAGTAAGATTGTTTTAAGAAATTAATACAGCGTATTAAGCAAGGATGCATTAAAAATTTATCAAAAGCGATAATCAAACTTTTGCATTGTTACCAAAAATTTCAAATAAATGTTGTTCTTTTGAACTTTCTATTCATCAAAGAATCCTGAAAAACAAATGTGTCAGAGTTTTCAAAAATAAATAAATAAATATATTAAGCAGCACAACTGTTTTCAACATGGATAATAATGAGAAATGTTTCTGAGCAGCAAATAAGCATATTAAAATGATTTCTGAAAGATCATGTGACACCAAAGACTGGAGTCATGATGCTGAAAAATAATACAAAAAAAATAAATTTATTAAATAAAATTATTAAAAAATAAATTCCATTTTAAAATACATATTTTAAATTGTAATAATATTTCACAATATTACTGTTTTACTGTATTTTTGATCAAATAAATGCAGCGTTGGTGAGCATAAGAGACCTCTTCCAAAACATAAAAACATTATCTGATCCCAAACCTTTGATAATAGTGAGTATACTGGTGCTTTTAATATTCATTTATATTTATTATTTATGACACTTAGACCCCACTGATTTTCATTGCACAGACATCTGTCCTTTCAAGGGCATAGGTTTGTTCAAATCACTAATCTTAGTACAAACCAATAATAATAATGGTGCTTACTTAACCATAGCGCAAATATGCACTCCACACTGCACTTGAAACTCAAGGACTAGCCATTTATAAAACCAGTGAACTGTATTGTAGTGTACTGTGTCAACTGTCCTCCACACGTGCACTACTATGAATCACAAAGTAATAAAATCACAAACAAGCTTTGTTCAGCTAGCCATAATAGCCTTGAACTCCAACATGCAGCGTGAATCAGTCCTCAGCTAGTCACGTATCAGAAATCCAGCATTAGAGATTAGCACTTAGTGGTTAAAAATACCCGTGCTCCATTAACACGCAAGCTTTAATCCTCTCCGACTTGATCTCCGCGGCGTGCTGATGAGCACATCGAGTCTGCTAATTTAAACTCAAAGTCACTTTCAAAACGTATGGCTCAAACTAATTATGATATTTAAAAAATGCATCAGCACACACTGGATGGAGTTTGTCGTCTCTTAATTGTGGTTGATGGCTTGGCCAAAGTCTTTAGTGGATTGATTAGCTTGTGTATCTGGAGTTAATGTCATTAGCGCAGCCGTAGGAAAACTGGCTCTTGCTTGCCACTTCGCTTAGCGACTATTAGCTAATCTTGGCTAAGACTGCGTGCCCATGCTGACCACATTTCTCATTCTAAAAGGATGATTGAAAGCCCACGCTGATGTTGCTGACGTTCTTGTTCTGTGAAGATCTGCACTGCTTTTAGCTTTGACTTAACTCCAGTGAGGTTGGCATGGCATTACCTTTGTTTATCTGTTGCTAGTGTATCATGATCGCAGATTAGCCCTCTTTAGTTTCAATGTCATTAAAGAGTCTTAACGTCATTCTGCTTTTTAAAATGTTATAAAGTGCATTAATAATAAAGATTATTATGTGATATTTTAATTTGCACACACTAGGATTGTGCGATATACTTGTGCTGCTAGGAAATATGCTGTACCATGGTACAAATTCATCATTTTTGGAAACTTGGAAAGTACAACTTACCCTGAACATCCAATTCAAAAAGTTTACACCCCCTCTTAATGCATTGTGTTGCCTTCTTGAGCATCAGTAAATGTTGTCACATTATATAATAGTTATGCATGAGTCCCCCAGTTGTCCTCCATGTGAAAAGATGGATCTCAAAATCATACAGTCACTGCTGGAAAGGGTTCAAATATGCAGAAAATGTTGTAAAACCAAAGAATGTGCAGGAGCTGGAGGATTTTTCTGAAGAACAGCAGGTTCTTAAGACCAACAAGGGACTCATGAACAACTATCACAAAACAGAAAGACGGTTGTGGATCATCTAGGAAACGGCACACAGTTTTAAGATTCAAGGGTATGTAAACTTTTGAACGGGGTCATTTTTATAAATTCAGTTATTATTGTGTCTTGTGGATAATATATAAACATCTGTTATGTGAAATAGCTTATTCAGGACAGTATTAAATAAACAATAACATGCAATTTTCATGATCTCTCTTATTTTGTTAAAATTATTAACATTTTGCATATTCTGCAAGGGGCATGTAAATTTATGAGCACAACTGTATACACATAAATATACACAGCACACACATATATATTATGTAATCTTTTACAAACTATTATTTTTGGATGTGATTAATTGCGATTAATCGATTTGACAGCAATAGTATAAACATTAATGAGAAGACCATTAGGGTTGTCATATTTAATGACGTGTCAACCAAATAAATTGCCAAACCCAACACTATAGTTTTATTTACTTGAAAGCAACTAAATGTATTTAAAAGATATATTAATAAGTGAAATATTTACATCAAATTATTATTGATACCAGAGATCGGTATTGTAAATTATGTATGAATTGAGCCTGGGCGCACACTAGTGATGGGAGACACAAACCTTTTCGAAGTTTCAAATCAATTTTCGAAGCGCTCGAAACATAACATGTTGGTGACGCCTGCTGGTCAAAACTGTATAAATGCAACAAGAACATGCATAAAAACAGCTTTTACAAACCCATTGCAAATGTTTTCTTGAAAGTATAATACATTAAATTCAATTAAAATAATAAAATACCATTAATTAGTGAAGTGTCTGTATAATGTTTAAGAATTATTATTAATTTGCAGGGCTTATTTTGTTTGTTTTCATGAAGAGCTTGTCTAAACAGGCCAGTAAGAGGCTATTAACTACTACTCATCCTTTTAATTTCACAAAAGTCTCATTAAAAATGTCTACAAATTGATAAAACTGATCCGAGATTAGGTAAAATCCATGTTTCAATGGTTCTCCACTGGGGGGCGATCTCAATGAATTCACATGAGATCGCCCCCAACGGCAAACCATAGAAATTTCAAAACGTTTCGAAACAGTTATGACGTAACGAAGCCTTATTTACTGCGGTCACATGACTTTGGCAGTTTGATACTCACTCCGAACCACTGTTTCTAAACAAATGTTTCTCAAAGGTTTCCAAGCGCCATTAAGCAGCATATTGAAAGCGCCCATCAATAGTGCACACTACTAGCAAGACAGTAGCTATGGTGTGCATCTAGTCGCAGATGCTACAATAACTCTCAAAACCTATTTTTAAAAATCTGGCTGACCAAGTCTCCAAGTGTGTGCGAGCAAACGAGCAAAGCAATGAGCAATAGCGACTGAAACTGTGAGACTAAACAGCGCAAATGGAAGGCGAGGCAGTGGGAAGAGAAGTCAATTAGGAAAAAATACCCAACAAGCAATCAAAGTGTCAGCTCACTGCTGCCCACATCTCTCCTAACAATTTTTCAGCTCTTTTCCCCACAAAAACTACTGCAGGCACATCCTTGTTTGTTGACATTGTCAAGAATTAATTCTTGTATAGCTGGGTTGAGTTGGTGTAAGAATTGAATTTTTGGTATTGTACTGTAGCTACAATCTTAGAGGATAATAGTCTTGCTGATGCACATAGTTGAGTTAAATGTGAGACAACATGACAGAAAAGTAATTATGAATCTGTAAATGTGCGTAGGACAAGCTTCTTTTGTAATGTACGCTTGGTCTTGTCTCCGAATGAGAATTATCACGAGCTGAGAGAAAATAGATTTCCACATTTAAAAATACTCCATTCTGCCATAATCAATAAAAAACAATAACACATCAAGCCTAAACAAGCAACAGCCAAATTTATTTCCTTTGTAAACAGAAGTTTAAAAATACCAGCAACGGCTGCCAGAAATCTCAGAGGATGTGTCCTCAAACCGGTGCGGAAACTTGGACATCGGCTTTGGAATAAATAGCTAAAAGCGATGCATTATGCAGTCTGTCATTATCTAGGGTTATCACAGTTAAGTGGAGGATGGGATGAAATTAATTTGATTTTCATTTTGAGCTCTTCAGTTTGTGCTTCCTGTTAATTCTGCTTTCCCAAGCACTGGAGCTACATTTAGTTTATTATCGCCATCTCTTTCCTGCTTCACCTTTCTGTGTTTTTTTCTTCAAACATGAGCTTGTTTAATTACGCATGACGCGTGTTTAATTAGGACGGGGAAAGAGAAAGAGAAAGAGACTTTAGAGTCTCTAAAGAATGAAGGTGAAAAGACTGACAGCGAAATCTGGCTGAGCACTTAAAATGCGAACCCATAAACACATTTGTGCACCTGCAGCAGAGAACAAATGCAAGAACACAATGATCTCTGACTGCACTGCTCTTTCTGAAAGCATTATTTTCTTTTAAAAAAAAAGAAAGAAAGAAACTCAGAGGACTGGAACATGGGAACAGAAGATTACAGACAAAGCATGTAAACAACCAAACGTGGAGAGAAAAAAAATTGTAGTACCTCTTCCAGTAACATCTGCGAACATCCTATGAAAGCAAATTTACCATCATTATTTGTTTCTAACAATTTATGTTTTCTAGCTGCTTTTTTTTTTTTTTTTTTTGACCTGATCTCAAGGCCATTATCACAGATTTACTACATTTTTCTGAGAATAAAATGCTTGACTTTATACATGTTTATGTGAATATTAACATTAGATTTTAAAGTAAAACCACTGCAAATTATTATCATTCATCAACACCAACTACAGTGCCTTCCACTAATATCGGCACCCTTGATAAATATGAGCAAAGGCGGCTGTGAAAATAAATCTGCATTGTTTATCCTTTTGATCTTTCACTCAAAAATTCACAAAACCTTTTTTAACCTTTCATTGAAGTAAAACACTTGAAAGTGGGGAGAAAATCTCATGATGAAATAAATGTTTTTCTCCAATGAATGTTGGCCACAATTATTGGCACCCCTAGACATTCATATGAGTAAAATATCTCTGAAGTATATTCCCATTCATATTTACATTTTTTAGCACACCAGGGTGACTAGGAGCATGAAATTATCCAGCCATGACTTCCTGTTCCACAGGATTATAATTATGAGGAACACAAAGGCCAAATTCCCTTAATCATCCATCACAAGGAGTAAAACCTAAGAATACAGTTCTGATGTACAGAACAAGATTGTTGAGCATCACAAAAGATAGAAAAGTGGCTGTAAGAAAAGAGTTAAAGCATTGAAAACACCCATTTTCACCACCAGGTTAATAATTAAGAATTTCCAATCAACTAAAGATGTTAAAAATCTGCCTGGAAGAGGACGTGTGTCTATATCATCCTAATGCACGGTGAGGAGGAGAGTTTGAGTGGCCAAAGACTCTCCAAGGACCACAGCTGGAGAATTGTAGAGATTAGTTGAGTCTCGGGGTCAGAAAACTAAAAATTGTCAAACAGCACCTACATCACCACATGTTGTTTGGGAGGGTTTCTCCTCAATCATCCAAAAACAAACTCTAGCATATTCAGTTATCAGACACGACTGGAACTTTAAATGGGACTGGCTTCTATGGTCAGATGAAACTAAAAAATGAGCTTTTTGGCAGTAAACCCACCAGGGTAGTTTTGTACAAACAGGGATAAAAAAAAAAGTACCCCATGTCCACGGTTAAATATACTGCTGGATCTTTAATGTTGTGGGCCTGTTTTTCTGCCAGAGGTCCTGAACATCTTGTTCAGATGCATGGCATCACGGATTCTATCAAATACCAACAGATAAAAAATCTAAACCTGACTGCCTCTGTTAGAAATCTTATAATGGGCCGTGTTTGGGTCTTCCACCAGGACAACAATCCAAAACAAACATCAAAATAAACACAAAAATGGGTCACTGAGCACAAAATGAATCTTTTACCATGGCTGTCCCAGTCCTCTGACCTGAACCCTACAGAAAATGAGAGAAGTGAACTAAAGAGAAGAAGTACTAACATGGAGCTGTGAATCTGAAGGATCTGGAGATATTCTGTATGAAGAAAATGGTCTCTGATCTGTTGTCAGGTGTTCTCCAAACTCTTCAGGCATTATAGGAGAAAACTCAGAGCGGTTATCTCGGGAAAAGGACGTTGCAATAATTGGGTGCCAATAATTGTGGCCAACATGAACTAGAGAAAGCATTTATTTAACAATGAGATTTTCCTCCCACTTTCAATTGATTTACTTCAATGATAGCCTGGAATTTTGTGAACTTTTTGAATGAAAGATAAAAAGGATAAACAATGCAGATTTATTTTCAAAGCCGCCTTTTGTTCATATTTACCAAGGGTGCCAATATTAGTGGAGGGCACTGTGTGTGTGTGTGTGTGTGTGTGTGTATATATATATATATATATATATATATATATATATAGACATGACATTTTAGACATATTTTAGACTTTTTATTTAATTGCAAATGTGATAACATTATTAAGCTATAGCAAACTTCACTATATTACGTTAGTTTACATTTTAATAAATAACCTTCTAGCTATTAATATTGAAATAGTATTTTATTTATTAAAATTATAATTGTGAAAACCACTGTAGGTGATTCTTCTATATGGTATTTCAAATAAATACTGCTCTTTTGAGCATTTATTAATCATAGAATCCTGAAAAAAAATGTGTTATGGTATCCACAAAAAAATATTAAGCAGTACAACCGTTTTCAATATTGATAATAATAAGAAAGTTTTCTTGAGCACCAAATCAGCATTTTAGAACGATTTCTGGAAGGAAAAAAAAACAAAACAAAAAAAAAAACACTGAAGACTGGAGTAATGGATACTGAAAATTCAGCTTTGCAATTCTAGGAATGAATTACATTTTATATTATATTAAAATAAAATAAAAAGTTATTTTAAATTGTAATAATATTTCACAATTTTTATGTATTTTTGATCAAACAAATGCATAAAAGTATATTAAACATCACCTCAGTGAAACTCCATTGCAAGCATCTCAGTGTAGCTGTGCTTTTTAATATTTACTGTACTATAATTTTATCTTTTTGTCCCTCAAGGATAAATTATTTTCTGTGGTTATGCCACAAATCTGTCGATAGAGGAGAAAATATGAATAAAATATGAATGAAAAGAAAAGGATGAACGATTATTAGTGCATTATCCCAACTCATTCAGAACAACGACACGGTTTATACATTTTTCACACATTTTGTATTGTATTTTTGTATGCAGCCAGAGGCAAATCATATAAAACAGCTTCGGTATCTTCTTGCCTGCTAGTCATGGCATAGCATCACTGTTCATTTGCATAAAGGGATGTTTCTTGACTGTATGTGTGTCTAAAGGCCACTTTTTGTATATCAATACTATTATGTATCGCAAGAAAGAAATCAAGGAGAATCATGCATAGATAAAAAAACACGAGAGACTGAGGAGTGATTCGATGTGTGTCGGCTTGCACTTTATATTTACCTACATGTTAGTACTTGAAAGCCAATCTGAGCCTCTGCTTTGGTTGCAGCAGCAGCAGGTCCAGTGGGAGACTGAGACTATCCAGAGACAGCCCGAGAGAATTGCACGTCTTCAGACAGTTTCATACTTTGCTCATCTCTCCCAGATCCTTTGATATTATGTATGTGCCAGTGATGGTCATTCCTAGTTTGTTTGATGTGTAGAACCTGGGCCTCACAATGCATCCACCCCCTCGCAGATAAAACCTGCTTCTGAAGCCACAGCCGTGATCAAAGTGCCCGTCTGCCCTTGCGTGTCCTATCCGCCTCCTCCCTGACTCATTCCTCAACTCGTCACTGATGCAGCCAAAACTACAACTTCTAGGAGGATATACTGTACATCTAGTGTTTTAGGCACAAATTAATATCTCAGACCAGAGTTAAAAGCAAGTAAGCAAATGCAAGTGATCAAACATTAGCACTATTGTTCGGTCAGTGTACTGCAAGTCAGAAATTTGACATTAGTTAATGATGTATAAGACTCTCCATGATAAAGAAAAGGAAAATCAGGTTTAAAACACACGCCAAGTTCTCGTAATGTACTTTTTGAATTCATTTCTTTTGATTTTGAAAAACTTTTGCATCATTTTCAACAACAGTACACATTTAACAATGTCTACATTGTGATGTAAAATATGATGTAATTCGTTCCTTATGCCATGAATACATGTGAGTGTCGTTGCATATCATAAATCATTATTTCTATATATTTCAAGGTATTTTTTTTATAGATTAATGAATTATTATAATCATTTATTTTACAAGCTGAACTAAACTTGTCTTATCATAGAAGTACAAATTATCTGATATATTTAGAGATTTATTCACATTGACACAGTTTTGAGGGTCTGCAGGGGTCTTTTCTATTATATAATTTCTTTTTTTTTATTCTGCATATTGGTCACACCACATGACTTTGATGTTGTGGAGTTTTTTTTTTTTTTTTTAAATATGTGACCCTGGACCACAAAACCAGTCATAAGGGTCAAATTTCTGAAATTGGAAGCTGGAAGCTGAATAAATAAGCTTTCCATTGATGTATGGTTTGTTATGATAGGACAATATTTGGCCAAGATACAACTATTTGAACATTTGGAATCTGAGGCTTCAAAAAATCTAAATATTGAGAAAATGACCTTTAAAGTTGTCCAAATTAAGTTCTTAGCAATGCATATTACTAATCAAAAATTAAGTTTTGATATATTTACGGTAGGAAATATACAAAATATCTTCATGGAACATGATTTTTACTTAATATCCTAATGATTTGTGGCATAAAAGGAAAATCTATAATTTTGACCCACACAATATATTTTTGGGTATTGCTACAAATATACCCGTGCTACTTATGACTGGTTTTGTGATCCAGGGTCACATATTAATATTTTGTAAAACAATAATAGAGGCTTATGTCAAACTTCTTAATATATTTCCTTTTTTAAGAATTTGAAAACTTATTTTTATTCATTATGATGTGAAATTTTATACTTCAAATTCACTTTTTGAAAATGTATTTTAATTAGTGCTGTCAAATGATTCATTGCGATTAATCGCATCCAAAATAAAGGTTTTTGTTTACATAATATATGAGTGCGTATTGTATAAATTTATTATGTATATATAAATACAAACACATGAATATATATATTTAAAAATGTTATGTTTATATATTAAATATACTTCTATATAATATAAATATAAGAATATGATTATATAAATGTATGTACATGTAAATATTTTCAAAATATATACTGCATGTGTGTGTATTTATGTATACATAAATATAAACAGTACACATACATGTATTATGTAAACAAAAACTTGTATTTTGGATGCAATTAATCGCGATTAATCATTTGACAGCACTAATTTTAATACAGAAATTAAAAACTTTTTCATAGAAATGTTATATACAGTATAACTGTATACTGTATATATGAATAACAGTTTTTAATGCATTTCTGATTACATTTATAAATAGGACTAAATATGAGCATTACTAACTTAATGTGCATTGTTGCGTTACTAACCCTAAAACGAACCCTAAATCTCACTTGAGGGGGCAACAACGCCAAGCCAGAGGTGTTAAACTAGATTCAGGTAGCCAACTATAAATGTGTCATGGTACAGGTGCTGTATGTAGGATTTTGACTCTACTAAAGCATAAAAATACTATAATATGTTTGCAGATATTTAAGAAACATGCTAAGTTAACATACTTGTTTATCTGAAAAACAATGCTACAGTCAGTTATTCTCCTTTGATAATGTGCATTCCAGCCCGGAATGTCTGTGTTTGTTATGGTTTGTGAAACCCACCCACTGCCAGTTTACCCAATTGTATTTCGGCACCCCGGGTTGCCAGTTGGCGGAAAACACAGCGTATTTAATTTCAAATTAAATTACATTACATGCAGGATGCAATGATTGGGGCCTAAAAGATAAGAAAACTGTAAATGTTGACCAACAGAACACCGCCTCACAGCACACACTGTAAACCAGCTTCTTTCCAAACCCACACAACGCCCTTCTTTTCAGTGTCCTTGTCAATCAATACATAATAATGGATTGAGTTTGTCTGAGCCAGACCAGAGGCCATTAGCAAGCATATCAGTGTGCTGTCAGAATAAATTACAAGGCTGATGCTCTGTGGAGCAGAGAAATCTCTCACCTAGTGGAGGCCGAAGAGCCGCTGTGGCTCAGATGAGAAGGATAAACTGACCTCTACGGTTAGCACATTAAATCAAGCAGGCAGGGCAAAATGTTAAAGACAGCTTTATAAATGACAGTGTAAAAGCCCGTGGTGCTGGATGTCATCAGAAAGATTTTTGAAGAGCACAGAAAGCACTGTTTTCTCTTCACTAACACACACCTTCAATGTTTTCACTAGAAACCAATTACAACACATTGAATGAACTGTATTTCTCTCCCCCACAGCAGAGATGTCAATGGGATGTTAACTTGATCCTTGCTGTAATGACATTGATTTCTGTGCGGCAAGATATGCATTTTTTTGATGTATCAGAGCATTTTTGATGACGACTTCTAAACTTTGCTTAGAAGGCCAACATTGAAAGCACACAGAATAATTACATAAGCAGAACAGAATGGGCATCAGCAGTCAGGGAAAGGCAAAGTAAAGCATGTGTGAGGCCAATTTTGGAAAGTAAGTCCCCCTGTGTATAAGTGTCTGGGGAGATAAGTGTTTCAGTGGGAAGGGAAAACAGCACTTCTGTTCTGAGCCCACTACTATCAGCACTTTCTGCTTTCATCCCTCATATACATGAAATCGTTTTTATACTGTGTATCCATTTTCAGTTGCAGTAAAATGAAATAACATTTAAATGTTGTGAACTAATGACTCAATTAATATATATATATATATAGAGAGATTTTTTAAGTGGACTTAATTAGCACCAGAGCCATTATTTATTTGCTACCCTCACCTGATGGAGTCTTTTAATAGACTATATTTTCATGGAATATAAACCTTGACAAAAAATATATGACTGTGTCGCTTACGGGCTTAACCTAATTAAAATTAAAGCCTGGAATGAATAATTTAAAACCTCATAGATTATAGAAGATAATATGCATAATTAGGTGCACACTGGTATAGTGCGTGATGGATTTCAACCTAGAGATTTTGCATATTTCATGATTTACTTTGGAGGTTTAGAAAATGAGTTGTCATGGAAATATGAACAGAAATCATTAACTTCCATACTGCAAATATAAATACAAAAGTAATATTAAAGCAATGCATAATGTGTTTTATGGGAAAATATATTTGTATATTTTTTCATAGGAGATAATGTTTGGTTTAACCTAATTAACATTTAAAATATAATAATAATTTTACTATTGAAATACAGTTCATATTTAAAGTTAAAGAAGCCCTGCTTATAATACACACACACACACACACACACACACACACACACACACAGTATCTCACAGAAATGAGTACACCCCTCACATTTTTGTAAATATTTTATTATATCTTTTCATGTGACAACAGTGAAGAAATGACACTTTGCTACAATGTAAAGTAGTGAGTGTACAGCTTGTATAACAGTGTAAATTTGCTGTCCCCTCAAAATAACTCAACACACAGCCATTAATGTCTAAACTGCTGGCCACAAAAGTGAGTACACCCTACCTGTAACTGACTAACTGTAGTTATGAAATGTAGCAATGTAGTAGATGCGCTCTAATAATGCAAAATGGGCTATTGTTATTACTTGCCGCATTAACCACAGGTTTGTGACTGTAGAGGGACACATTAGAAGGCTCCAGTTAATATCAGTAATAACTTACAACACTTATGGCTGCCAAAGCAAAGAGAGATTTATTGGAGATGAACTCAATTCTGGAGACCTGAGCTATTACCATAAGACTGTAAGATATATTGAGCAGTCTACTTCCATTCCAAACCCGCAATGATGATCTAGTTTTTCACTAAACTACATTTACATCCATTGCCTTTGTCCATTGGCAATTCATTGCGCCACTGTATTGTTCCACACAGAAAGATTCACATTTGTTTGTTTCTTTCCATTAACTTAAGTAAAAAGTTATAGAACAAATTAGCAACATATATTACTAAATCAGTCCACATGCCTCTTGCAGTACTTTGCTGAACCCTTGGTTTAAAACCCTACGGTAAATGTGTTAATATAAATCACAAAAATAATTTTTTTAAGAGTTTAGTGGGACAAAAACTCTGGTCCTGACAGTACCTATTCAAATGGTTTCCAACCATTAGGAAATAGTATTCACAAATAAGTTGAATGTTTTAAAACCATTTGGACCTCAGAACCCTGTAGCTGACACAGAGAACCCATTAAAATAAATGCTGTTATAAAAGAGAATATCAGAAAAATAATTAATGAATAAATAAATAAGGGAAGGCAGGCATGAACAGAATTGAATCAAAAATAGATACTTGTGTACATATTCTAGTGATCATGGCAGCAGTAATAGATCAAATGATGTAGAAAAGATTTATCACAGGGCTTATATCCAGACATGTGGTGTAGTAAAGCACAAACATTTTAATGAGCCAAACAGTGGCTGTATTGCAGTGGTGGGGAGATGCTGTACAGCCCCAGTAAAGTGTGCCAGAACTGCTGCATCCTCCACAATCTAGCACTGAACCAACCTGCAGTATGGGAAACTGCGGGGCGTGGATTGCGCTCAACACAGATGTTGTGGGTGCGTTTGTCCGTTAGCCGATTTACATAATTCCTATGGTGAATCGGATGCTAAAACAACGCAGACAGTACGCGCAAATAAACAGCGCTATCAGTGGGTACAATTCATTCTTAGTGAATTTCCCCTTCGGTTATCTCTCAGTCCAGCATGGCAGGACGCCAGAGAAGCAGAGATAGTGCTCAAGAGAGCTATAGTGAGTTCTCAGCCCAAGAACAGCCATGAGCATCTGCAGGGGGAAAATGAACAGATAGAAAAAAGACTTCAAGAGAGTAATGAGAACAGAAGAGGCGATAATGCAAAGACCAGTTTTCAACTGCAAAAAGAACAGTTCAAGTGGGAGAGAATAGACCATTTGAACAGTTCAAGTGGGATGGAAAAAGAGCATGGTGGAGTTAAAGAGGACAAAGGTGGTCAAAGGAGCAGAGAAGAGATGAAAAAGGACCACATTGCTTTGAGAATGAACTTTTAGATTGATCTCATGAATACCAGGTAAGTGATAGGAAGTAGTAGACTGCCTGATCCTAAGAAAGGATGAAGTTTATACTGAAGTTGCAATCACATTATCAAAATATTGTGGGCCAAAAAGGTTAATTGATAACCAAACAGTTGTCTGCATTTTATTTTTTGCCATATTATTTAAGTCAAAAGCTATCGTCAACTGTTTTGTTACCAATATTCTTTAAAATATTTTATTTTGTGTTCAATAGAACAAAGAAACTCATACAGTTTTGGAACAAGTGGACGGTGAGTAAATGATGACAGAATTTTCATTTTTGGGGGAACTATCCCTTTAACTACTATGATTGAAGGTGCAGTATGGGTCCGACTTTATATTAGGTGGCCTTAACTACTTACCTTTAAATTTATCATTTGGTTATTGTGTAAATACATGTTTTTACATTGTACTTATATTTAAAAAAAAAAAAATTAATTAGATGCATGTAATTACATTAGTGATATCCAATATGCCGATATTTTTCAACTCATTTTGGCCGATACCGATATATTTCCTTTTGTTTGGAAACAAGTCTCTATGGAAGCCCGTTTCCGCCACTGAATAAAAAAAATAAAAAAGGTTATTGCGACTTTTTATCTCAGAATTCTGAGATATAAAGTCGCAATTCTGAGATATAAAGTCGCAATTCTGAGATATAAAGTCGCAATTCTGAGATATAAACTGGCAATTCTGACTTTTTTTCTCAGAATTCTGAGATATAAAGTCGCAATTCTGAGATATAAAGTCGCAATTCTGAGATATAAAGTCGCAATTCTGAGATATAAAGTCGCAATTCTGACTTTTTTTCTCAGAATTCTGAGATATAAACTCGCAATTCTGAGATATAAACTCGCAATTCTGACTTTTTCTCAGAATTCTGAGATATAAACTCGCAATTCTGAGATATAAACTCACAATTCTGACTTTTTTCTCAGAATTCTGAGATATAAACTTCGCAATTCTGAGATATAAACTCGCAATTCTGACTTTTTCTCAGAATTCTGAGATATAAACTCGCAATTCTGAGATATAAACTCACAATTCTGACTTTTTTTCTCAGAATTCTGAGATATAAACTCGCAATTCTGAGATATAAACTCGCAATTGCGACATTATCTCGCAATTCTGACTTTTTTTCTCGCAATTGCGAGTTTATATCTCACAACTCTGATTTTCTCGCACAATGAAAACTCTTTGTTCAATTTGCACTATCAAAATTAACTAGATGAATGCTGCGTCCGAATATGATTTTTGCAAGTACGTAATAGTTAAGGCCACCTAATATAAAGTGGGTCCGCATTATGAATAAAATTCTTGCTTTTGCTGTCAAAGGAAACAACAAGTTCTTACATAATTTGCTTTAAAGGTCATTCAAAAGTCCTGTTTATTTGGGTTTCGGTACAGAAGGAACACGCTATCAGACGTACACGTTGACAGCTGACCTCCTCAGATGCGCAAAGCTTAGTTCGCATGCAGCCTGATATTTGAAAACCACCTCTTCGGTAGTTGTCATGGAAACCGCACACTTCTCTGCCCTCCCCTTTTCTGCGAAGCAGCTAGTGTGCAGATGCAGTGTTGCACAATTAGTCTCGGTCGGATTCATACACGTGCCGAGCGGTGGGGGTCGAGTGGATGGGAGGGTTTCATACATGTGAACGCACACGCTCCGAGGGGCATGGCAGAGTTGCTCCTTCTGGAATTACTTCAGTAGACCACTCAGCAGGTGGTCTCTGATACTAATCAGGTTTCCTGGAGCAGTAACACCAATTAGAGCTAGAATAACAGAGTGTTGCAGTCCTAACAGGAGCCGTGGTGCCATTCCATTTATCTTTTTTTCACTATATAATTTAGAAAACATTAGAGGAAGTGCACATTATGGTTATTAAACCCCCAAACATCTGGAGGTGGTGTGATGTAATGATTAAGCCACAGGGCTGGTTTGATTCCCGCAAGAAGCAAACCATGAAACATAACCATTGTGCCTTTAAGTAATGCACCTAGCCCCAGGAAATTATGCCTGTAATAAATTCATGACAGCATTCTGTGGAAACACTGTGTGAAAGTCACAGAAACAGCTTCCATTGGCTCTGGTTGTGGCTATTAATATTTATATATGTTACTCAGGCTTATAATTTGAATTAATGAAATTTAAGAAACCACTAACTCCAAGTATTAAACATGAATGATTCCTCATAGTGGGTAGCTCGTTTAAGAGAGGTATGTGATGTCACTGTTCTCAGAGATCATACATACAGTGACTTACAGGCTGTTTCCGAAATCACCCCCTTTACCCATTTAAGGGCACTATTTGAGAGGAAAACCACTTGTAGTGGTGTCAAAAACCATAGTGGATGTTATCGAGTGCACAATGCACCGCAATAATGAGTAGACCACCAATGTACACTCAATGGTTAGCGAATACCCATAATGTACTGTGAGGGTCATGCCGAAATAATTCCCGTAATGGCACCTGCAGCTGAATCATTCATCCATTTTCATGTGGGTACAACGTAATGTCATGCAGGTACACATTTCTATTTATTACTGATTATTAAATAGTTTCATTAAGGTTTTGCGAAAACCGAAATTTTCGTCCGGAAATTTCACGTTGAAAAATAAATACGACCTCACGGTGTGTCAATCACGTTTACACACTGCCTCCGAAACTTTCGTCCGTCATTAAAAAAAAAAAATCAGACCAGGTTCGATTTTCTGCGTTTTCGCTTCTGTAGCAAGCATTTGGATTGGAAAGGATGATGAATACGAAAAGTACGAAAAACTCAATGTGCAAGGACCTTTATACATGCTACAGTAGTGGAATATACTAATAATATATATATCTCAAGATGTATATTTTCATTGGAAGCTGTCAGTTTTATTAGTGAACTCATAGATATTTATAAGTAGATGCCCTATTAGCGGCTGTTTCTATGGGCCACTTTATGTAAGCCGTCCGCCATATTGGAATAGTCAAAGCTCGTCTGTGAACACTTGAGAGCAAGTTGCAACTGTAGTTATATGGATGTATGATATCTATATCTTCAGTAGACTTCAGAAGATGCTTTTGCTAAGCTAACACAATACAACAAGATGAAACTGTTAACAAGGCTTTTAAAAGGTACTTTAGTTCAAAAACCTGTAATATTGAGTTAATACATTTTAAAAACACAAACAGTTTTTTTAAGCAGTTTTTACAACTAGATGCTGCGCAATGTTGTTGCATCTTGAAACTCATTGATTTTTATTGTGATTGACGATATATAGACTGTTCCAAGATGGCGGAAGCATTGACGTGTCTAAGCGGGTCGAATGTGGCATCTACCTATACATATCTATGAGTGGACTAATGTAGGGAATAGTAAATGAGGGTATATGGGGTGATTTTGAACACAGCTAGATTTTACGATGAAGGATCCCAAATGGTCTTGAGACCAGAATATCATATGTTCAGAAAAACTGCATGGCAGTACCCTAGCAAACACATAGCAATGGGCTGAAAACCACATAGAAAACCTTAGCAACTGTAAAACAACACAGTCAATTACCTTCAATATCATAGCAAACATTTACCCTAGCAACCAAACAGTAATGCAGGACATTCTAGAACAGTACATATTTTGTGGCAGCAAAAAAACAATATACATATTTTCAATCTCTTCCTAATCTAACACAACTGATCCAACTCCAGGAGACTCCAAAACCTGAAACGGATGGGTCAGATAAGAGAAACATCCAAAATGCATACTGTTGGTGTGCCTCCTGGAACAGGGTTGGGAAACACTACTTTAGTAACACCCCAAACACTGCAGCACAGCTGTTTTCAACAGTTCTGGAGGGCCACTGTCCTGCAGAGTTTATCTCCAACCCCCGATCAAACTCACCTGCTTGCAACTTTTCAGTGATCCTGAAGACTTTAATTAGCTTGTACAGGTTTGTTTCATTAGGCTTGTAGTTAAACCCTGCAGGACAGTGGCTCTCAAACAGTCCTGCTGTAGCAGCTGCATAACACAACAAGCCTAACCCTCCAGGACTGGAGTTGAAAAGCCATGCCAGTACCCCAAGGGGTCGTTCACACTGCATGCATTTTTCCATTCCAATGCTCTACTTTTCGATTGTTTTCCTATGTAAATGCGCTAGATGGAGGTGTATGACTGTTGCACTTGTGTCTCACTGCTTTTGCAGAATCTTGCACAAGCGCCATGTTTTTAAGACGCTGTGTCAAGAATTTCAACTTTTATATGCAACGCTGCACATCAATGTCAGTTCCAAAGCAGTGGACCAATCAGAAAACCCCAGAGGCAGGGCAAGTGTTGCAAGCTTTTGTTTACAGCAGCAAGCTGGCATGGCAACTGTCTTATTTGATGGCAACATGGCAGCGGAGGCGCTGTTATTTCCGTTATTTACGCATCACGTCTCAAATGCGTGTCTTGAGACCATTCTGTGCTGCTTTTTTAAAAACCATTCCTGAGCGCTGCATCTCACATTTTTAGATGCAAAGACATACTGTTTCAATGGACAGAAAAAACTCAAAACAAAACAGCAGTGAGAGATTTTCTCTCTTTTGTTGTTTGATTAACATGAATAACAGACAGCAGGAATATTCGACTGCTGTCACTTTAAGAGCTGCCTGGATCCAATATTGTGCAGTGTGCACATATCTTTCGCTGCTGATTGCATTTCAGCGGTTTAAAAACACTTGTTTTGAAACCACAATGCTTAAAAAGTTTTCGTGAGCATGTAGCACAACAACGTCACACGAGCGTTTAACCGCAATAGAGATGATATTCCAAAATCTCAACCGGTTGACAAATTTCTAACGGTTAATCTTGTTTTGCCGTATATCACCCATCCCTACACAACGCCCTAGCAACCATCCATAACACCTTAGCTGGGGACACACTCTAGCAACCACATAGCAATGCACTAAAACCACTTTAAACACCTTAGCAACCACAAAACAAAAGATTTGGTTCTGAAAACAACATTTAAGAAGGATTTTCAGCTATTTTGTGTCATTGTGATCAGCAGTGTTGGGCAGTAGCGTCGCTACAAGTAGTGACGCTACTAGTTTAACTGCATTTCTCAGTAGCGTGGTGGTAGTGTCGCTGCTTTCTGAATCAAATAGCTTTTCGGTAGTTTAGCTCTTTTTTTGATCAAGTAGCGCGGTAGCGTCAACAAAAGCTAACGTTACATTTTCCAAAGAAATTATTCTGAAACTCGAGCTCAAATCAGAAATATAACAGCTACAGATCACTGATCCTGGATCAGTAAAAGTGACGCCTCTGCCACTAAAGCTCGTAACACCATTGGCTCCTCAAGCTGTCAGTCAAACCTCATTATTCCTCCCGCCTCTCTCGTCAATGAAGTGCGGCGCGCAGTTTAGAGCATCTCAGCTTGTTTGCAGTCTGAAGGTAAATAAAGAACTGTCGATTGAATAAGTACAGCGGTTTCTTTACTCAAAAAACACTATTTATAAAGGCTGTTTTTTTGTTTTTTGTTTTTTGTATTTGAGGAGTGGAGAAGAGTTTCTCTAGCATTTGTGAACAAGTCACAGCCAAGTAGTTTGTGCGAAGCGCTGAATCTTTCATAATATGATACTTTGGCCAAAGAACAGAAAAAAAAACTGAACGCCCACATAATGACAGAAAACTGGGGAAAATGGGACACGAGTAAGAAAAAAAAAAAACATTCGCTGGTCAAAAGCTTCATATTTGAACTTGATTTTGGTGAAATGTTTATATTAATATAATGACACATGCAACGATGCAAATAAACATAGCCTATCTGTAGGCCTAAACATCTATATGGTAACACTATACAATACGATTTCATTAATGTTAGCTAATGTCTAACATGAGCATACGATGTATAAAATACATTCTTTACAGTATTACATTAAAATACATTTGTTACAGTATTTATTAATTTTTGTTAATGTTAGTTAATGAAAATACAGTCGTTCATTGGTAGTTCATGTTAGTTCACAGCGCATTAACAAATGTTAACAAACAACTTTTGATTTTAATACTGCATTAGTAAATGTTGAAATGAACTAAGATAAATGCTGCAGAAGTATTGTTCATTCTTAGTTCATGTTAACTACTGAACCTTATTGTGAAGTGTTACCATTTATATAAATGTATCTGTATACAATAAAGCCACAATACTAACTACCAATAGGAGGTTTCCGGCCGACAGCAAAAATGTATTTTGCCTATGTCACAATATGAGGTAAATCCGGCCCTGTACATGATACTGACTATGTTGCCAAATTGGTTTGGAACAGTTGTTGAATAAACAATTAATCTGAACTATTATGTCTATCTGCTTGATTGACAGTTTTATTGATCACTGAGAGAGTATTGACTTGGTATGATGTTGGTTCAAAAATCTTTTTTTTTTTTTTTTTTTTTTAATAGCTTGGATGTAGTAAACTACTTTTGCCATGTTGCCGTAGCTTAGCTTGCTACATTTCCCAGGGCTGTAGCTTTAGTGTAGTTAAGCTTCATTTAAAGAAGAGTAACTGTTAACTTAGCTCACTACATTTTCTAAGTAGCTTGCCCAACACTGGTGATCAGTCATTATAATCAGTGTTGGAAAAAGTTTTTTTTTTTTTTTTTAAGTAATGCATTAAGTAATGTAATCAGTTACTTTTTAGGGAGTAACACAATATTGTAGTTACTTTTTTATGGAAAGTAATGCCTTACGTTACTTTTGCATTACTTTTTAAATCTGGGCAGGGCTTGCTTGTATGTTTTTAATTTAAAAAAAATTCTATTTTTGACAAACATAAAAGCCCTTTCACACCAAAAGTGAAATGAATACGCCTCAGGCTAAAGGAAAAGTAAATTAATGCATGTTCACATTTATTCTAGAACTACAGTAACATCTTACTCCCGATTTCTCTCAACAAGGGGACAGGAGAGCTGTCAATCAAGAAACTGGCGTTACTTATTTGAAAAAAGTACCTTAGATAATTTCTTGTAAATTAAAAAGCATTGCGTTACTTTACTAGTTACTTGAAAAAGTAATCTGATTACGTAACTCGCGTTACTTGTAATGCGTTACCCCCATCATGGATTGTAATAGACACACACACATAAATGGAGTGTCCTGCATTGATCAGCCCTCTTTGCTCCTGCAAAGCATCTAATCTAAGACCCAGAGCCAGTGCACACCGTTCCAGGCACAGCGCACCGAGGATAAAACGTTCTTAGGCTCTGCGCCACATCTGAGGAATATTAAAACAATCCCATCAGCCAACTTCAAACGCTCAGCTCACGCGGAGAAAGAAAAGAGGACATCTGTAGAATATTCAAAGAAACGCTCCTTCCTCTGAGTGCTGTCACACAGTCTGGGAAACCTGAGAGAAGGAGATTATCTCTGAATTTAGATGAGCTGTGCTAATACAACAGAACGCAGAGAGGGAAGCAAAAGCTCTAGTGTCTGTCAAGCAGCGAAGATGAGGACTGCATTTGGCAGGACACACCAAGCATCACACGGACACTTCAATGAGCGCTTGGCAGGGCTAAATAAACTCCCGTCCTGGGGGCCCCGATTCAAAACTTATTGGTTTCCAACTGGGAAGAGGAAACAGCTATCACATAGTATTGCGTTCTGCCAAATACACACGCAACACGCTGGTCGCTATCCAAATAGGCTTGCAATGCCAATCCGGCTTGTATGGTTGAAATAAGTGCATCAGAACGATAAAAGAGGATTTTTCTCTTAATCTGTTTGCTTTTTCTTACTGTCTATTAAGGGCTTGATGCGTGTCCTGTAGAGCTCAATGTTTGTGTCTCTCTCTCCTCTCGTTAAATCTGTATTTTGGCACGTTCATTTAGTTTCCTCCCACACTTGGCGGGTGTGCTCGTGCTCGCCAGTAATTAATTGGACCACCTGTTCCCAATCACCTTTACTGTTCCACCACCCCAAAGAATTATGGGATATGTAGTCTTCTGCGCTAGGGTAATGAGGTTATATGTGCACATGTTATAAAGGTTAAGACAGCATATTTTCAAGATGTTAAATGTAATGTATTTTTGGACGTATTGGTAGATTTGCCTTAATAAATACATAAACTGCAGTGACGCATAGAGGAAAAAAAAGAGGGAGATAGTTTTTTTTGGAATGAAATATTAGTGTACAGCTTACTGAATTATGCTCAGTATACTCTTTTAGAAATAGCATGTGAAACAGTAAGCATTATGCAAAAATATAATATGTTTTAAACCATAGCAGGCTGTGTTACATTTCCTCTGCAGTGCAGTTCAGCTATCATCTTGGAAAAAGTAATAATAATAATAATCATTAATTAATTTTGATAAAAATATTCTATACTAGGAATTCAATTTAAAAAAAAAAAAAAAGTAAAAGGGATAAGATATATTTAGAATAGCATACTATGAATTTTCATAATTTTAAATGTTTTTATTTTTTAATTGGACTGTCAAAATTTATGATGTTAAGATGTTAATGTAAAAATTTCCACCCAAAATTGGATTAAAACTGCAATAAATAATATTAAATAAATAAACCATAAAATTCCCAACATGTACACTACTTGACTGAATGAAAGAGTGTAGAATGTATGCAGTGTAGTGAAGTAATTTTATTTATATAATTTCATATGCTTTAAAAAAATTTTTTTTTGGCAGCATTCATTGTATACTGTGCAGTATGCAGTAAGTAGTAAGCTAATATGCCACTGATTTGAAACGTTTGTAGGTAAGCTAACAATATTCAAAAAAAAAGTACAAAATGCATAGCAAACTAGATATTGGGTAAATAGTCATTTTTATTACATTGACTGTTATTTTAAATCTATTCTTTTTTTTGAATGAAATGAAATATAGAGTATATTTATAACCAGCATTTGTTTACTGTGATTGTCACAGTGCATTTTGAATCTGCAAATGATACATGCAGATGCAATGCTGTTTTAGAATTTCTCCCAAACTAAGTATCTTGGGTAGAATAATATTGCTGTCTACCTGTCTACCAAAGTATGTACAGTATACATAGTTTATAATGCAGAAAAAGTAAAAGTAGTATGGTAGTTTGCCTTCCAAAAATAGCCAGACAGACAGCAGGTAGGATAAAAGAGCATTCTGTGTCAGTTGTGCTGGCCTGGTTTGCCCAGGAGGGAGGAGTTCAGGAGCGCTGCAGTCAATAACACACCCATCACTTATCAAACACCTCACAAGACTGACAATACAGAGAGCGTCTCCATGACAACACAACTCACTCCACAGAACTGGCACACGTTCAGAGACAACTCTCAGCTGCGGCGTGAATAATAACTCAGCTGCATCTCTTAGACTTTCCTTAGAGCCCTTTTATTTTATGCAGTCTTAATTCAGAGGCTGCATTGTAACATTGCCTTGTTTCTTTTCATCTTTTTGAAAGGGTTTATCTTTTTTGCAGCATTGCAATTAATACGAAGCTAAAATTTCAAATAGCTACCTGCTTTATGTGTGACTTTGGATGCGTTTAGAATATCATACTTCAGTTCTACTCTTACTGTTAACTGCAAAGTTATATTTTATGGTCAAATTCTTGCTGTGAACAAACCATTAACTACGACTTTTGCCTCAAACTCCTAATTTGCTGCTTATTAATAGTTAAGGTAGTTGTTAAGTTTAAGTATTGGATAGGATTAGGGATGTAGAATATGCTCATGCAGAATATGTGCTTTATAAGCACTATGTTATTAATAGGCATGCTAATATGCAAATAATGAAAAGTGAGAATTGTTCCCTATACTAAAGCGTTACCAGACATTTTTACACAAAATAGAAATGCAAAAGGACCCATTTTATTTCTAAGGTGACAACTAGGTCAGACGGCAATAATGTGGCATCCTTGTGGCAAATTTAAAGTTGCATAATGTGTTACTTCACATACCATTTAAAAAAGAGGTTGTATACAGTGTCCATGCCATTGTAAGCCCGTTTAACTTTTAACCATATCATTTGTCTGCAGTGTTATGTATATTTATGTTTATCTACTGTAGACCCAAAACTCTTAACAAAACCTAGTTTTGAAAAATCCTCAGTGAGAGCCGCCCGCTGTCTGAGGTCGAACATGCGATCCTGTGATGTGTAACATATGCCACTGTCAAGAGCAGAGAGGCCCATCCAGGATTTAATTCACACAGTCACAGACAGATGTTTGTCTGAAACAGGCTGAACCCAAATTTGTCTTGCGTCAGTTATGCGTGAAAGCACAGCTTGATCTACACGGATGCATGCATGATGAGGTGAATGAAGAGGATAATAGACAGTAATAAAACAGTGGCAAATACATTATGACAGAAAAACCTAGATAAATAGACAGACAGGTAGATTGTATTTAGCCTGTGTTGATGATTTCAGATCTCAGAGATGCTTTCATAAGCTTTGAAACAGCCTCCCGCTGCTAAAAACCAACCATCCTAGGGAGACACAGGCCTGTAAATTTAATCTTCAATCATTTTTACTACTTACCTTGTCGCCCATGGGAGCGTCTGCAAATCTCCTACAATGCCCGTAACAGAGGCATTGATTCTGCAGCACTCCCACTGATGCATTTGCATCAGCTATGACGAGATACATTCACTGTCAAGCTGTAAAAACGGATTGAAATTAATTAATACATTTCTTTTAAAGTTCTAATATACCCAATATGGTGTGTGTGTTCATTTAAGGGTGCTTTCACAATTGGTTCGATTGCTTATACTGTAGCAAAGTTCAATTGCCCATGTGTGTTAACATTGTATTTTTTGATTCCAAACAGTGGTATGATTATTTTATCATAATTCATAACGGCAGCTGTTTACCCTTGTTGCCATAGAATGACGATGCAGGAGAAGGCGGAAAAATGCACAGTCACCTCACTTTTATAATTTGGTTTTGTTTCCAAAGTGTGAACACATAACTGCACTTGTGTCTCAAGCCCTATACAGATGGAATTAGTTTTACACGGAGAGGTGGGGTAAAGTAATTATTACCAGAGCTTCTCAGTGATTTCAGACCTGTCCAAACGTGCCATCTCATTAATCATTAAGAAGGACAACTATGATTCCATCCAAAGATTCGAATTAAGCTTAAGCACAAAACTGGAATCGCACAAAACATTTGCGAATAAAGCACCGTTTCCATCCAACGAGTCAAAGAGAACAAAATCTTCACTTCCTGGTAAACTGGCATTAAATATCACTAAGAAAACTAGGAGAAGTCACCGAATATAATAATTTTCATATATGTGACCTTGGACCACAAAATAAGGGTCAATTTTATGAAATATGGTTTGTTAGGATAGGTCAACATTTGGCTGAGATACAACTGTTTGAAAATCTGGAATCTGAGGGTGCAAAAAAAAAAAATATTGAGAAAATTGCCTTTAAAGTTGTCCAAATGAAGTCCAAAAATTAAGTTTTGATATATTTACAGTAGGAAATTTACAAAATATATTCATGGAACATGATCTTTACTTGGCATAAAAGAAAAATGGATAATTTTGACCCATACAATGTATTGTTGGCTATTGCTGCAAATATAACTGTGCGACTTAAGACTGGTTTTGTGGTCCAGGGTCACATATGATAAATTACTTGCGCCTCAGAGCGAGCAGATGACAGACTTTGCTCAGGAATTTCAGAATGACCATAACAACATATAGATGCTGTGCAAGAGATCGGTCTGCTGCTAGTCGGGTTATCCAGTCTCATAGCGCAAAGTCACATGACTTTTTCCATGCGCATGAAGGATTTATTTATTGGAATATCGCAAAATGTGCATAAAAATAGGTGGATGGAAACATAGCTAGTGTCTATAAAGATTGACAACTTTTACCTTCTGTAAAAATGACCTCAGGTAATCCTATCCCGTGCGAATAGACAAGCTGTAAAGGTGTAATGCTAGTGTGAAAGCACCCTAATCATGTGTTTAGCTCTGTTCAAAAACTTATTGAGCTACTTTATCTACTACTTACTATTCAGCTTCCTACCCGAAATATAACCTTGTAATTGACTGATTTGAAACGTTCGCAGGAACTCACAATAGATTAACAGTTTGATAACAGTGTTCTAATAAATGCCTTATTTTTTGGCCAAAACCAAGTATCTTGGAACTCAACAATGTGTTTCTATCTACTTTTTGGAATAGCCTTTGAATCAGGAGCGCTGCTAAGGCGTCTTAAAACATTGTCTAGGCAGCTCATAGGTTTTGGAGAAGAGCTGTAGTGTCTGACTGCAGAAGCAGGGAATTTCATATTACCATGGATGCAGTGAGGTGATTTTCTCTCTCTTATTCTCTTTTCTTCTATTCTTTCCCACCATTCATCCCTCTCTGGAAGGAAAAACAACAAGCTGCCATTCTCCGGATGAAACACAAACCCTGAGGCGTTACTCTATTCCTGCCTTGACAATACATTAAGCAGCAAACAACTGCAGCTTAGCGAGAAAGACAGGAAGTCTTTTAACCTTGCATTATATTCTCCTCTCTCCATCCATCTTGTCTCCTTCCCTTATCGTCCTTGGTGCTTCTTTCTTCTCCTTCCATTGGCTGGGATGTAAAGCCATTTCAAACAAATGCCAAGTCAAGCGATGTCAGGGGAAGATGAGCGTGAGGAAGCACCTTTTTTCATCCTTCACTGCTAACCTGCATACAAATGTGAAAAGCTGAGTCCTTAAAGGGATCGTTTACCCCAAAATTACAATTCCGTCATCATATACACACCCTGATGTATTTCCAAACAGGAGTTTCTTCCATGCAATTACATTGTTCAAGCTTCTTTTCCATACATTAAAAGTGGATAGGGACTGAGGCTATCAATTTCCAAAAAGCAATATAAAAGGTATCATAAACGTAGACCGTATGAGTTGTGAACTATATTCCAAGTCTTATAAAGCATTATAATTTGATCTATGACTAGACTGAAATGTATGCCATTGTTCACTGATAATCTTATTTCAGCTATAGCTTTCAAATCTCATTTGTGTTTGCATATTTTCAAATATAGCGCACCAAGATATTTTACTAGGTTTGACATAAATTACACCAAATGCTATTACTATTAATCGGTCTCATAACCAGTTGCAACGAGGCAAATTTAAATGTGCAAAAACATGAAAAAAAAAAAAAAAAGAGTTGACAGCTGTGGTCAATGGGAAGATTTTTAGCAAATAATGACTTAAAGGGATAGTTCACCCAAAAATGAAAATTCTGTCAATTACTTGCCCTCACGTTATTTCAAACCCTGCAATACCTTTGTTCATCATTGGAACACAAATTAAGATAATTTTGATGAAATCAAAATGTAATGAACTTTTTGTTTTCACAAAAAGCATTATTGGAGCTTCATAAAATTAAGGTTGAACCATTGATGTAAATTGGACTATTTAAAGGTAGGGTAAATGATTTCTGGTAGCCAATGTTGATATTTGAAATCACCAAAACAAACACTCCCCTACCCCAAAATGGTCTCGCCCCTATTTTGATAGCTCAGCCCCACACATACGTACCACAACCCAGGCAACGATTATACGAAACCAATGTTACTCACCGATCGAGAAGAAACAAAGCAACCTCGGCGTCCGATCGCAGACCTTCCCGCTCCTTTAGTTCTCTCCAGCACTGGAAAGCTGATCCGATATTTACACGGGTCCTACTTCTTGCCTTATCGCAGCGTTTCCCAATCACACTCCTCCCGCCCCCCCGTGCTGCATATTTCGTATGTATCTCTTATCACGTATGACGTTTGTTCTATTCGACCGTAAATGCCCTGCGAAGTGGACATCACCGGATATTCCGCCATGATTCCAGTTCGAAACGAGTGTATATGTTCCATTCAAAGGGCATTAAAGTGTGCGAGACATGAATTTAAATAGTATTTATTTACAGAGGTATATTATGGTCACACTTCTCTAGTAAGTTTCGTCTGTATGTGAAGACGTTGTGCAGCGCAAATCCGTGAATGAATGTTCCGAAGTGAAGTAAACTTCAACGGATTTCCCTGCTCAGGGAGTAGGGAGCAAAGAACACTGTGTAGGGATCATGTTAATCAGAACACAGTTCATGCACGTAGCTCTCTTCTAATGAGCTGGCTATCTGAATCAGGTGTGTTAACTAAGAGACGGGAGGGGGAACGCTGCCTTAACGTTAGCCTTCTTTTGTTCCGCAGACGTTTTCCTCTTTTGTTTTTTATCCGCCATCTCGCTCGGCTAATGTCCGTCCTATGCACGGAGCGCTCTCTCCTCCCCATCATGAGTGGACACGCCCCTTACTGCTGATTGGCTATTTTTTGCGTATACCCCACCTTTAATGTCTTTACTACCTTTCTAGGCCTTGAACGAGTCAGTTGCGTTGTTGTCCATGCAGGTCAGAAAGCTCTCAGATTTCATCAAAAACATCTTCATTTGTGTTCCGGAGATGGGAATTACGGGTTTGGAACGACATCAGGGTGAGTAATTAATGACAGATTTTTCATTTTGGGGTGAACTTTTCCTTTAAATTAAGGTCTATTCCATATAAATATTAATGTATGATTTCAGATGGCTGGAATATAGCACATAAGTCATATATACTGCTTTGATGGTGAATGATGACAAAATGTAAATTTTTAGGTGAACACAAGTTCAGAACAACTTTTGAAAGGGACTGCTCCATTAGTCAGGTATATTTTAGCTCCCTGTGTTCTGGACAGTTCCTTATCCCCCTGCAAGGAGCTTCATCAAGAAATCGTTGACTGAGATTACAGGATAGCATGAAAAATAGATATGCAGAGAAGAGGAAAGACTAAGGGGGAGGAGAAGGGTATTACACATGTATCTATCCTTACGGAAACACTCTCTCACACGCAGAATTCTCCTCTTTAACTGTGTTTATTTATAGCCTCTATCTACAAACACATCTCGGATGTGACACTCACAGCATCTGCATTCAGAGCACTCTCACTGACCCAGATGCAGCATGAGTGCTCGCTGCCAGCAAAATCAAAGCCCGCACAATGCAACCGCAGTCTAATCTATTAGAAAAGAGCTAGCGATACTACAGAACCACAAGGTTGCCTTTCCATAATCTATTCTGCGGCATCTATTACATAAAAATAAGACAAAACGGGATGAAAAAGACAACTTGTCTTTTGCAAGATGGTTGAGATAAGGACAGCTCATTATCAGAGCTCAACTGTGTGTGTCTCTTCGATAACATTGAAAGGTTTAGCTGAAGAGCTCCTCTTCATTACTATATGTGTGTGGTGCAGTGCTGCAGGCTCTGGAGAGGATGTGAAATGAGAGAAAATGCTGATGTTTTTTAATATTTATAAGCATTTCCCACATAATGTGTGTGTGTGTCCATGAATCTGGTCGGTTTTAACGCAATACACTCAGCAGCCTTCCCTCCAGTGAGTCCCATAGTGATGTGACAGGTGTACGCAATCTCTGCACTACCACCAAACAGTTTTACTAAAACAACTGTTTCTAAATAGGTTTTCTAAACTCTTCCTCCATCTGTCATTGGTCAAAAAAAGGGGCTCCGCCCCAAACTCACATCACTAGTTAAAGGGATAGTTCACCCAAAAATGAAAATTCTGTCATTAATTACTCACCCTCATGTCGTTCCAAACCTGTAAGACCTTCGTTCATCTTTGGAACACAAATGTGACCCTGGACGACAAAACCAGTCTTAAGTGTCAATTTTTCAAAATTGAGATTTATACATCATCTGAAATCTGAATAAATAAGCTTTCCATTGATGTATGGTTTGTTAGGGTCGGACAATATTTGGCTGAGATACAACTATTTGAAAATCTGGAATCCGAGGGTGCAAAAAAATCAAAATAATGAGAAAATCGCCATTAAAGTTGTCTAAATGAAGTTGTCAGCAATGCATATTACTAATCAAAAATTAAGTTGTGATACATTTACGGTAAGACATTTACAAAATATCTTCATGGAACATGATCTTTATTTAATATCCTAATGATTTTTGGCATAAAAGAAAAATCGATCATTTTGACCCATACAATGTATTTTTGGCTATTGCTACAAATATACCCCAGCGACTTAAGACTGGTTTTGTGGTCCAGGGTCACAAATGAAGATATTTTTGATGAAATCTGAGAACTCTCTGTCCCTCCATTGACAGCAAGGACCCCTTACACGATCAAGGCTCAGAAACGTAGCAAGGACATCGTTAAAATAATCCATGTGACATCAGTGGTTCAGCTATGAGAATACTTTTTGTGCGCCAAGAAAACAAAAATAACAACTTTATTCAACAATTTGTCTCCTCCACGTCATGTGTTGTTGCATTGTGCAGCATTTTCACTTTCAATGTGGACAGACAAATTACTTGTCACTTGTCACAGAAAACAGGACATGGTGTACCACCATAAGAACTTAGATGACACATGCAACTTCGACAACTGCAGGAAGGCTGGTTACACAAGTGATAGATTCAGTTGCACTGTCATAATCAGCCCCAAGAGGAAACCTATGAACTCTCGAGCTAGAGTGACTGCAGTGCAAATAAGCTGTGGACACAGGGATGAGGTTGATTGGCTCTGAGCTTTAATGTGATTACTATTAGACTGCTGATGGCTATTAGTATAATGATGATGAATGTCTTTTGAAGTTTCGCTTATTAGAGACACGAACCAAGAGATTAAAGCGAGAGATAGAAGGACAGAGATATAGGACACAGGAAAATGCTTTTAGTGGCTGTTCATGTCTCTATAGCTAGCCTATTTTATGACACAGCAAAACTGTGTGACAAAGACAAGTAGGAGATGTGTTAATCATGCCTGATTCGTTTGGCACTATCCATATGTGGGCTATTTTATCTCTTATGATACCGCTTTACTTCCTACTCACACCCGTTTAAGTTTCTTTTTTCCTGTTCTAACTCTAGTCTAAATCTGTCCTCCTTGGTTCATTCAACCAGTTATGCTGCCTTCAAGTCCTGCTGGGAAGTTCCTACTTATGGGTTCGGAAGTCGTAATTACTACATGATATGCATTTAAGTGATTTTGGTCAGAATAAACAGTTGGGCAATTTCATAGTTTTTTCTCTTTTTTAGTTTCTTGCAATGGCTTGATGCTTTGTCACTAAAGCAAAAAGAAAATGAAGAACAAAATATGTAAATTAGATGTGTAATTGATGCTTTGAGTATAATTTCTCACTACCACAGAAAATGGTAATAGTAGTATAGCCCAGGAAGTCTATTGCATCATAAACAGGCTAAATAAATCAAACTCAACGTATTTGAGATTGGATGCATGGGATAGTCCAGGGGTCTGCTCCAGGTGGGCCACCTTCCAGCAGAATTGAGCTTAGCCTCCAATAAAAACCTCCAAACCGGCAAATCAAGGTCTTTAATATCACTAGAAATTTCAAGGAAGGTGTGTTAGAGCTAAACTCTCACACAAGATTGTAGCCTTCAAGAAGCAGGATTGGACACCTTAGTACTAACCTGTTCATTGCAGGGTTAACACTCTCATACATTCACACTTTTTGAATTGAGGAGAAAACCGGAGCACCCAGAGAAAATCCACTCCAACACGGAAATAACACACAAATGGGGGACCTCCAAGTCAGGTCTCAAAGAAAATCCCAATTTTGTTCTATTAGTAACTACAGCATTGGGGTGCCCTTCATGTCTTGTGTGACCAGCCCTACGTGTCTTGAAGGCAGCATCAAGGTAATTTGTTAAATAAACCAAAAAGAAGCCCTGGTTACATTATAAATGATTTCCTCTTGTGTAACTGATTGCAT
Source organism: Onychostoma macrolepis (assembly GCF_012432095.1). NCBI lineage: Eukaryota > Metazoa > Chordata > Actinopteri > Cypriniformes > Cyprinidae > Onychostoma > Onychostoma macrolepis. The sequence goes on along the minus strand of NC_081158.1, from coordinate 20,391,393 downwards.
CTGCAGAACACTGTCGATGAATCAAAACTGGCACATGCAGTATTCACCGTTCTCAGCACAAAGTCTTCCAGGATTTACAATGACTATGGTCTGATACTCCTGAAAGATGCAGTTTTCCGGTCTCAATTCATCAGGGATGTTGTCGGCGCTACTGATCTGAGATCAGATCTATTGCTTGTTCTGTGGAGTATGTGGCAATAGAAGGGTAATACAACTCATGAGCTGTCACAAACTAGATAGACAAGTGTTTCTCAGCCTTGTTCCTGGTGGCACATTAATAGTACACATTTTTGAACTCTTCCTAATAAAATAACCTGATTCAACACATTACTAGAGCCTCCAAGACATGAGATGGGTGGTTCAGATAAGGGAGACGTATTGAATTGCTTGCTTTACACACTTCTGGCTCAACCAGGCTCATGAGTTTGAGGTACGACTTCTTGAGCAATGGTGGACAAGCTGTCAGACTTATATTTTTGGCAGGTTCTAAATGGGCAAATCTAGGGACCAGAATATCATGGAAACCTGTAAGTTGGGTTTTTTAACTTAACTTTGGCCAGTAAGAAACCACCAGAACACCCAAGCAAGCAACTGCAAAACCACCACCCACGCACAGCATTGGGGCTGCGAGTTTTACACTGGCAAGCATCACTCACATTTTCTTCAAAAACTTTTGAAATTTCATTTGGTGTGCAAAAATTACTCATAGCAGCTTTCAATAGTGAGCTTTGTGGGTAGGTATGTGAATATAAATTGGGGGCTCGTCCGGTATTGCTGGTACCTCTCTCCATATTCATCTTAGCTGTCAGACATCTTATAATCGAACAAAAGAAACTGCCATGACTTCTTTCATTGGAGCTGATTGTGTTCCCCAGCTTATCCATCTATTATATCGCTTGAGAACAGAAATGCATTTTGCTGTTGATTAAATCCGTAGACCTTTTATTACCTGGACGACTCACAATGCCTGCTTTCTCTCTTAGGTACGTGTCTGGTGTTGGGCTGTATGATATATCCTGATGGCTGGGATGCTGATGAGGTGAAGAGGATGTGCGGAGAAGGGACGGACAAATACACCATTGGAGCATGCTCAGTGCGCTGGGCATACATCCTGGCCATTATGGGCATCTTGGACGCCCTTATTCTCTCTTTCCTGGCTTTTGTGCTGGGCAACAGGCAGGATGGACTCATGTCCGAGGAGCTGCTGGGAGACAGTAAGATTAACATTATTTTGTCGAAAGGATTGTTATTCCATGTCTTTGTCATGTCTCACCATGGGAGAATGCAGACGTACCTCTGTCAACTTGAGTTACTGTCTTTATTTATGCAAATAAATAATTGAAAGAGTGTTGGACAATAAGAGGTTATAAACAATTGATATTGTGTTCAAAACAAAAAATACAAATAGAAAAACAACTTGATATTTGGTCCCTTTGATGAAAACACTATTTGGTTGTGAAATCTAAGTGATGTAAGGGGAGGGACGGTGTCATTAGTATAGGACAAATATTTGTATATATATTTGAGGCCAAGATTTGAGGCAATTGCATACTAAACAATTTGTAAGTATTACCAAATGACAGGGACATTTCACCCAAAACTGAATATTCTGTCATTAATTGCTCACCCTACTGTTATTCCAAACCTGTAAGACCTTCGTTCATCTTCGGAAAACAAATTATGATATTTTTGATGAAATCAGAGAGCTTTTTGACCCTGCATAGACAGCAATGCAACTGACACGTTCAAGGCCCAGAAAGGTAGTAAGGACGTTGTTTAATCAAGTCGTTATTTTTGTTTTCTTTGCGTACAAAAAGTATTCTCGTAGCTTCATAAAATTAAGGTTGAACCACTGATGTCACATGGACTATTTTAACAATGTGACGATGCCTTTACAACCTTTCTGGACCTTGAACGTGCCAGTTATGTTGCAGTCTATGCAGGGTCAGAAAGCTCTCGGATTTCATCAAAAATATCTTAATTTGTGTTCTGAAGATGAACAAAGGCCTTACGGGTTTGGAACGACATGAGGATGAGTAATTAATGACAGAATTTTCATTTTTGTGTGAACTATCCCTTTAAGGTAACATGAGATGAATTTCAATACAAAGAGGTGAAATTAACATTTCAGTGTATAATTAAACTTTTCTCTGTGAATGAATGCAGAAATAGCTGGGCTTAATTGTGTGCATTTCTGATACACATTATATGGTTTAATTATAATCACAAAATGCATAATTTACAGAAACGAAAATGAAGAATAACAAACTGGATTCTCCATTTCTCCCCATAAATGTTCTAACACATCAGTTTTCAACGCGCAGCTGTTGTGCCATTCGGTCCAATTCATTCATTACTAGACAGAGCCAGCCAGCCAGAGCCAGAGGCGAGCGAGGACAGACCAGCTTGAGAAATAAGACAGAGCGATGGTCATTAAGGACAGAATCAGATGATAGGGCTGTGAAAAGAAATGAGATATCAGAAGGAGCGAGTAAGAAGAGGAAAAGAGCAAGTGAAGGAAAGGTAGAATTTACCATGGACTGGGGTTAATTGAAGCCTGGGGCTCCGGACCCAGCCATGAATTACTAATGACTGTTTACACAGCTTGCTGTCAGCCTGTCCATATTAATCACAGGCACAGCATCAGCTGGAACCCATGCTATGCTGAACAGCACACCTGGAGCAAAACACTATTTATGGATATGGACTATAAAATGCTTCATATAATGAAGTTAAATGAAAACAAACTACACTTCCAGGACGTCCTGGGCCGTAAGACTATTATTATTTTATATAATATAATGAAGGGTCACTTATAGGTGTGTTAAGGTTTTATATGAAACTGATGAGTTGCACAATGCAAATGGTGATTAAGGATGTTTGTATAATGATGAATGAGCAATTCACTTCTTAATCCTGCAGAAACAGAATTTATGTCATATTTTGTGATGGCACTTGATGGTGTTAGTGCCATCTAGTGGAAATTATTGGTTAAGTTTATCCCAGCTTGGCAGTATTTAAGAAAATCAGAAACAAAAGGTCTATTTAATGTGTATTTATCAACTGTGACAGCTGTCAGTAGTTGATAAATAATTCTGCTGCATTTGAAAATTACTCTGTGGATTTAAGCTTTGATTTTGCTTTTGCTTTAAGTTTGATAGACGTTTCTCCTTTTTTTTCCTCAACAGAGAGTGGAAATGCATAGATGCCAGATACACTCAGGTGAGTGAGTGTTGGTGAGTCTTTAATTAAAAAAATACCATGAAATAGTTTGATTTTGCCTTTTTTGACGTATTTACTACTGAAACGGAGTTAGGCTCAGACATACTTAATATTTAATATAGATGCACTACTGTTCAAAAGGTTAGTATGGAAGCCCGTTTCCACCACTGAATAAAAAAAAAAAAAGAACAAAAGGTTATTGCGACTTTTTCTCTCACAATTCTGACTTTTTTTTTCTCAGAATTGCGTGATATAAACTTGCAATTGCGAGTTAAAAGTCCAGTTTTGAGAAAAAAAAAAAAAGACTGATGTGTTCTCAGAATTGCCAGTTTATATCTCACAATTCTGACTTTATAACTCGCAATTGCGAGATATAAACTCGTAATTCTGAGAATAAAAGTCCGAATTGCAACTTCATGTCTCGCAATGAGTTTGTCACGCAATTCTGACTTTATTTCTCATAATTATAACTTTTTAACTCGCAATTGTGAGTTTATATCACGCAATTAGGCTATGAGAAAAAAAGTCAGAATTGTGAGATAAAAAGTCGCAAATTACCTTTTTTATTTTTTATTCAGTGGCGGAAACTGGCTTCCATAGGTTCGGGATTATATGATTATTTAAAAATAACAAATAATAAAATAAAACAAGATTATGGGAAGTTCCTTTCTTCTGTGAAAGGAAAAAAAATAAGACACTTTGTCCATACAATGAAAGTCAGTTGGTCCAATGTTTTTTTAGACCTAGCTGACAACAAAATTATTAAAAAATTTATTTTGTGTAGAAAAAAAGTCATGTTAGGAATGACACGAGGTTGAGTAAATTAGACTGTTTTCATTTTCGAGTGATTTAAAAAAAAAAAATGACTTCAAGTTTAGCTTTCATGTGTAAATTTCTCAAGTGTAATGCTGTTAATTTATAATAAAACATGCTTTAATCTGTTTTCAGGTGTTTCTGTCTCGTTCAAGGAAAATCTTTATGTGAAAATCACAATCCAGCTTTACCCATCATCCTGAGGGCAGGAAGCCTGACTGCAGCAGTTTGAAAAAACGTTAAAGCGAAGGATGCAAACGGGCTGAATGGAGTTGGGAACTCACTGCTTTTCTGTCCATTTCCCTTCTTTGCACTTCACTCCCTGGAATTGCTTCTCAACAAATCCCTACCCTAGTTTGATTTACCTTGTTCTGTGCTACTAACATGATAGGGCAGCTAATGCACCGTTTAGAAGTAACTTTGACTTGGATTAATAATAATAATAATAATTATAATATTAAAAAATCTTATTTATTTTACATTGTGTCCTCTTCTAAAGGCCTGCATTACAATAATGTTAATATTTTGGGATTTATGAATTACTGTAAAACACTGTTCTATTTGACTGGACTCTCCAGTATAGAAGGAAACATTTACAGGCTTGAATTGTGGGATGTACACTCCGGCACAGAGCTGCACCACAGAGACATTTCCAGCCTGTTATTGTTTCTCTATCACCAACACCCCTGGACACAAAAAAACAAAAAGCAGCAAAATGGGACACTGAATCCTGAACACTTACCTGAGAACCAATTTACAGGCAAGTGATCATTTATCGGGTTTCAAAATGTACAATTATTTCACCACAACACTATCCAACATTGTTTAAAAGGGGTATGTAAACAGAAGTTGAGAGTTCACTGTTAATATATTTTAAAAATAAGTGTCAAAATTAGGGGCAGGCATCTCTGCCATTAGTAATTGTGCACAAGCCAAGTATATAAAGAAGTAGGAGAGTGTTTTAAAGTATTATGTATTGAGTGTATATGTTGAATTTCTGTATGTCTCTAATTCGATATTTACTTCTTGGCAGTGTTGGTGCTGTATAGTTATGTGTGCCATAATTATGATGTTCTCAGCTGGTACCGTTTTGTACTCTTGGTATAATCATTCTGTCCCACCAAGATAAACGAACAGCCTAGGATCGCCAATCAAAAAGAAAATGCCATGGGAAAACCTGGAGGATGTGGTTCAAAAAGCAAAAGCCCACAGGAAATGACCTCACTGTGTACCTAGTGCCACTCCCTCCCTTCTTAGACAGCTGAAGAGTTTGGACAATGCTGGATGAAGTTCTGAAGGGAAAGAAAAAAAATGGTTCGCTTTAGTTATTGGGTGTCTGTCTTGTCAGATGATGTTGTATGTAGAAAATGCTGTAAATACACCATTAAAATGTATTAGTTATAAAAGTTCATTAAAGACAATTCACCCACATTAATGAATAAAGATTTTACCTCTACAGACTACAATCAAGATATTTCATTCTGAGCGTTGCTGTAAAGAACAAACAGTAATATTTATCTTTCGTTTTTTTCCCCACAGGCCAGCGGTGTCCAGTCTTGCTCCTGGAGGGCCAATGTCCTGTAGAGTTTAGCTCCAATACTAATTAAACACACCTGAGCCAACCAATCAAGTTCTTCTGGATTGCTAGAAGCTTCCAGGGAAGTGTGTTTTTGGCTGGTTGTAGCCAAAATCTGCCGTCCAGGAGCAGGACTGGACACCCCAGACCTGCACTAGGTAATACTGACCTGACATCTGCTCAGTCCTCAACACTGCAAAAGTTGCGCATGATGTGTTATTGAGAAACGTACAAACATTGGCGGTTATAGCTAACTGTATCTATGCAGCCCTTATGCTCATCTTTCTTCATAACCTTTCTACCTTCGTTCCAGTTGATTTTAACCTCTGGCTTGATGTTGATTGGTCATGTAATCTCTCTTCCTTCATTCCGATTGGGCTTCTCAAGTCTGCTTTCATTCTGATTGGTCATAAAACCTCTTTTCCTTCGTTCTGTTCGATCGAAGCAAAAACAGTTTCTTTCAAGCATCTATCAGACATTAAATGACAAAAAACTACTAGGTTTATATTTTCAGTGACAACCTTAAGATAGGTCTCAGCAACGGCAGTCTCTTCAAACCTTCATTGCAGCACCTCTTCACACAGTGACCTTTACAGTGAAAGAAAAATTCACATTAGGAACATGTAAACATCAAAAACAGCCCCCTTTCCCGACCCAGTAAAACACACAAGACATTTGGTTGGTATAAAACTGTCATTACAGTGATTTATTATAATGAACCATGAAAATAGCCAACCAGTGCTGTGTCTGTGAGCCTCTGTCCTTCACACACACATACACTCACACACAAACAGTAAAAAATAAAATAAAATAAACCAGAGAGGAAGAAATAAAAATAGTGCTACAGTCACAGAAACATTCAGCGTTTTTGTCAAGAGCGCTTGTATTTACAACCATATTCCAAAATGGGGATGGGAGCGAATTATACAAGCATAGAAAAGAAAAGAAGCCAATATTTACAACTGTTTCTGGAGAAAGCTGGAGTAACCACCTATACATTAAATTACACTTTCTACAAATAACCATTGATATTCAAAAATAAACCGCTTACCCCCTACAGGAAGGACCTCTCTTTCTAAAGCTGCCACAGAGAACAGCACGCATCTGTCTGTGCCGTATTTGCCTTCCGTTTCTCATGCGCACTTCAAATATGCGCACGGATACAGGCGGCACGCAAGCATACACGCTCCCTTCCGCTTAAAAACAGACACTCATGCACACAGACTCGCTCATTCACACAAGTGCAGTCTCCTGGGGCAGTGAAGCGGCCTATCAGAAAGGTCTCCTCTGAATTTCTGCAGCGGTGCACAGATATTTTTGTTACATGGAGGAATAAAAAAAATAATAATTCTGTATTTTTTCTCTATACAAAACCTCTTTACTATATAATGAGCCACTAGATAAAACAAATAACTGATGAATGAAAAACAGTGAGAAACGGGAAGAACGGGGAAAGGTAAGGAGGAAACTGGAATGTCCCATTGCATTGCACTGCACTGGGAGGATAGAGGAAGGATTCAACGGGAAGAGACCGGAAAGGGCGATTAAAATGAATAAAAACATTAAAAATAAAAAAAGACGTCTGGAAAAGACAGGATGGCAGTACAAGATTATGGGAAGGAGAGAGGTGTGGGGGAGTCTGGGTAAGTGATGAGCACCAGGGTTCATTAACCATCATCTCTCACACACAGTCTACTTTTACAGTTCTCGTTTTTCTTTTTAAAATGTACCCTTTCCCCCCCCACCGGTTTCCATTAGCCTTTGTGAAAAGGTACATAGAAAATATTTACAGTGGTGCTGTGTTGCCTATGTTACATGATGTACCTCCGCCCCTCTCTGAGTGAGTTTGTCTAGGGGGCGGGGTTTAAGTGGGTGTGGTCAGTGCCATCCTGTGCCCAAGTAGCCGGTGCTGTGAAAGGGGGCGGACGAAGGGGTAGGTCCTCGGTTACCGCCGGAGATCTGTGAGACGCTCGGATTGGGTGGGGTCTGTGAGGGAGGAGTTTGTTGGGGAGGTGGTGGTGGAGGCGGGGGTAATACAGTTTGTTGATAAGTGGAAGGGGTTACTGAGGGGTTGGCTGGTGCAGACTGGTGAAGTAGAGTGGTTTGAAAGCCACCGATGTTCTGGAAGGGGTGCGGTGCGGTACTGGAGGGAGCAGGCGGAGGGGGCGGAAGGGGTGGGTGTGGTCCTTGTTTGATTGACAGGAGAGTGCCGCTATTGGGCGGAGGCTGCTGGGAACTCTGTCCCTGAGGAGGTGGAGGAGGAGGTGGGGGCGGGGCAGAGCTCAGCAGAAGCTGATGCTGCTGCATCGAAGGAGGTTGCAGATTGACATGCAGCAAGGTGGGACCAGGTTGTGGGTGGGGAGGTGGAGGAGGGGGCGGCGGAGGAGGGCAGCACTGCTTTGGTAATGCAATGCATGATGGGTCTGTAGGAGAGGTTGGGAACCGGGAGGAAAGGGTGACGTCACGGTAGGCTTGAACGCAGGAAACGGTGCAGCAGCAGCAGTGGGCTGAGCAGGGAAGTAGGAAGCTGAGGTGGGTGGAGCTGGGGGTGGAGGGGGCGGTGGCGGTGGGGCATTTTGGGGATTATACTGAGGGAAAGTGGCCGGGCCAGACGCAGCCTGGGGTTGAGGCTGGTTCTGAGGCTGAGCTGTCAGGAAGGCTCGCTGGCCGCGGTAAGGTGAACCTTGGGGTTGCGCTTTGGGAGAGTGAATGAGCGAAGGTCCAGCGTAGTGACTCTGTGAGGCACCGGAGGGCCCGCAGTGGAGCTTGCTGGGCGTCAGTGCGGCTGGTTTGGAGCTCGAAGTCTTGGTGCTGGACTGCTGGACGGACAGTGCCTGAGGCTGAGAAGGACCACGAGGCTGTGCTTCACCATCTTCTTCCTTGGCTGGTCGAGACACAGTCTGGGGTGCTGGAGAACAAGGCTGCAAATGGAAAGAAAAATGGTTTATGACAACGTGCACTTGCTGGTTGAGAATTCTCGTGTCAGCGAGACAGAATATTACATTGAGGGAAGGTTCTCTTACTGCATGTGTCGAGGGACTTTTGCAGCTCTTGGGAGAAGGACATTCCTTCACCTGGGAGTCGCCACCCTCTGACTCTCCACTGTCTGAAAATGAGACAAAGCAGGTATTTTTATATTAATATTAGAAGATCTTACCAAGGTTCCCACACCTTTTTAATCAATGCATTTTCTCGATTTCTCCAGATGTTTGGGCTAACCTTCTTACAAAGTTTAGCTCGAACCTACTGCTCCAGCACACCTTCCTGATTACCTTGATTAAGCGTTTTATTGATTAGTTAGGGTCTTAGCTAAACTCTGCAGTAAAGTGGTCCTTTAGGAACAGAATTGGACACCCCTGGGATTATTGGATGAACTTTGTTTAAAAAGGCTTCCATTTGTATGTCAGGTACCAATTCATGGGTTTTAACAATTATGACAAAAAAACATGGACATCACAATCCAAAATTCCAGGGTTGTTTTTACCTGCATCCTTGCGATGGTCACTCAACAACAAGGCCCTGTGGTAGCTTCGCTCCCTGGCCTGCTCTACTGATGTTGAAGATGTCCTGTAAATTAAAATAGAATTGTATATGCTTAAATATTATTTTAAATACATAATTTGCAAAACTCAGTAGGCACAACTGGCCATCCAACTGTCTAAGATAACTCCACAAATATGTAAAAAGTCACAAGACAGCCTTATTTCTTTATAAGAGTTTTAATCCAAACCATTAAAACAAATTTCAAGCTGTTAAAGTGGAACTAATTTATTCTCATGGAAGGGAACATACACTTTAGGGACATACCACTGCCCTTCTCCGTCTCTCTCCCCCTGAGGTGGGCCGTCTGGCTCCTCGCTGTGCTGAGGGGTCCTGGGGGTTGGTGTTGCTGCGAGAACAGGTGGCTCAGGGACCACTTCCACTGCGACAGGGAAAACATCTACTGGTGGTGCTGTGGAAACAGGAGAGCCACACTCTCCCTTGGAACCACTTCGCCGTGCGTCACGCTGACGTTTCCTATACTCCAGAAGAGACACCTAACAACACAAACACGAGATGTCAGTTAACAAATTCTAATTAAAAGGCATACATAATTTTTTGGATAAAATTGATTCCAGCTATTTCTTCAGTTAAGTTTAGCAGCCAATGAATTTAACAAAAAAAAATTTTACATTTATACATCTGTCAGATGCTTTAACAGACCTTTTTCTTCTGTGGGTTCTTTGCAGCACCTCCTTCCCCTGTGCCATCGCCACTCAATGAGCGAGTAAAGGTCACGCCGCTGCTCTCCTCATTGCAGGAATAAAACGGTGCCGCCTCACTAAAGGGGCTAGCAGAGGTTGAATCTGGCCTGTACGCCCCCATCTCCAAGGTGTGAGAAGGGGTGAGGTCTCTCAGATTAGAGTTCACTGGGGAAAACGAGAGGCCACCTCGGTCTGGACTCTTCATCCAGGGAGGGTAAGAGGAGGCTGGTGTCTCGGGTGCTGAGGCAGCTTCTGAACCGCCACCATCAACCTCCATGCCTTCATCTACTGCGGCATCCTGGGGGTCAGCATGGGAGGGCTGAGGACTCAGAGACCCCATAGATTTCGTAGATTCCTGTGGAGCCGTATCAGAGCTTGCATTTCTCACGCTGGGAGAAGCCAACAGCGAAGGAGGTCGCTCAACCTGACAAAAGACAGCAAGATGTGTTAGATGTGCTAATGAAAAATGCAGCAAAACACCTCTGTAGCAGGTACAGGATATTTACTGAACTCACGTCTTGTGTACTAGGCCTCCGGCTTCCATCTGGAGAGCTGTCCATAGACGACTCACTCTGTGAATTTACAAAGGTATTTCATGATCATTTTTGTTGCCTCTAGCCAAAATAATGCTTCAAATCAACACCGCAGAAGTGACCCATCATTTAAAGTTCATCACTGGTGACAACCATCCCTGCTTGGCCAATAGCAAAAGTGTTAGTGCCCTCTTGTGTCAGAACTATAGAGTTCTGTTTTCATATTTTGGAGATAACTTTCATTAAATATTGGGCAAAACATTTCCACTACATTTCGCTCAAGAATACTGGATTACGTTTTAAATGTTTAAGAATCCTTTTAGAGAGACTGTACTCTCAAACACACATATCTATGGATTAACATTTGAAGTTTATATATAAACTAAAATATATATATCATTAAAGACTATACATTTTCATTAGGTTTAATTGTTGAAATATCAGGCACGTCTATGGCAACAATCTTACCTCTTGTGGCAGAGGGTGGTTGGGAATCTGCAAGGGTGTTGAGGGCTCAGCACTGGGTTCCTCTGGCCGTGGTCGAGGAGGCGTGGCAAGCAGCAGAGGCGTGCCTGGTGCTTCTGTTGACTCCGTTCGGGTTGGGGTGGCACAAGGAGACCCATATGGAGTGGAAGTCTCGGACATACAGGGATCGAGTGAACATAAGCGCCTTTTCTTCAACGGGGTAGGCAACTCTGCAAGCACATGGACCAAGTAAGACTAAGTACAGCTTTAGACGAGCTTTGAGTTATTAATTTGCTGCAGGACATGGACCGCTGACCCACCTGGTAGAGAGCAGCTACCGTTGAGGGGTAGAGGGCTGTAAGACTCGCCGTTTATAGAGGGGCTGAGAGGGCTCTCACTAGACATCAGCAGAGAAGGACGCCCTCCACCTGGGCTGGTGGAGCCCTCCTCTTCTAAAGCTTGCTTCAGCCAGCGCTGCACAAAAGAATATTGAGTTAGACCAGAAACTTGCTAGTCTAAATATGAACACTTGAGTGAACTGGAGGGAGCAGGCCTCCCCCCCCCCCTGCACTATCAATTGCCAGACAACCATTTTATCATCGGAAAGAGGCAAAAAAGTCAATGATACTTGTTGACACATCTAAATAATGCATCAATTTTACCTTCTTGCAGGACCCAGTGGTAGGTGGTGTTTCAGGCATTTCTCTCGAGCGCCGTCGCCCCGTGGGCACTCCCAGAGTGCTGGGGCTACGGTTGGCCTGAAAAGGAGATGAGAAGCGGACGTAGTGTTTGGGTGTGCTGTAGACGTGTGAACTGCAGGCCATGCCCGGTAGAGAGTTCAACTGTGTGGCCAAGACCTCGGGATCACTACTGATCCGCAAAGGCCTCTCAGGGGGAGGCTCCGGAGTCCGCAAAGCACACTGTTCCTGTTTGTCAACACCCATCCACTCGCTCACTAAGTGCTGTTGGAAAAGAAAACATGCAAGTTGTAAAATGCACAACCAACTGCTATGAAATGCATTCTATGGGTGAAGATTTCTACCTTTTTAGTTTTGGGGTACTTCTGTCCACTGCGGCAAGTTGGGGCGGGTGAGCCGCTGTGGGGTGGGCTGGAGTCAGGGGCATCTGTTGGCGGAGCGTCAGGCTCAGGGGCCAAAGGCATCTCGTCATCATGAGTCTCTGTTGTTAAGGGCTCTAATGTGTCACCAGGGGAACTGGGTGGCAAGTCGGAGCAGGTGCTGACCGTTCGCGCTCGCCGCCGCTGCTGTCCGATGTGCGTGCGGTTCCGCGAGAAGCTTTTTCTCTGTTTGTTACGGCTCACCTTTGCTGGCTTCAGACAAGGCTCCTCCTTCACTAACTCTAGCATGGGCTAAAGGTCCAAACAATTAACAATATATTAGTGCTGCCAAACGATTAATCGCATCCAAAATAAAAGCTTTTGTTTACTAATATGTGTGGGTGTACTATTTATTTGTTTTGTATAAACAACTTTAAAATATATATATATATATATATATATATATATATATATATATATATTTTGTATATATACACATATATAAATACACACATACATACACACACACACACACACACATATATATATATATATATATATATACACACACACATGCATGTGTGTATTTATATGCATAATAAATATACACAGTACTCACATGTGAGAACAAAAACTTATTTTGGATGCGATTAATCGCGAATAACAGCGCATATTTTTACTACATGCATGTTGATATTACCAATTTTACAAATTTAAAGTCTTTACTATATTTCTGATCAAATAAATGCATGTAATATTAACAGTTCACATTACATTACATGTGAGTCAGTAAATGTTTCTTTTCTCTTCAACTCATAATCAGTTGCACAGGAAACGCACAACTGATATGCACATGTACATCATTGAAGGTTACCTGTAACGTGGCAGGAGATTCAGCCTCTGGTGTAGCAGGAGGCTCTTCCTTAATGTCGCTGCGTCCACCAATTTCCCCTTTGGTGCCGATCCTTTCTAACGCTTGCTCTCTCCGTTTTTCTCTTTTCTCCATACGAGCAAATGCCTGCAGAATTGCCTCCATCTTCCTCTCTTCACGTGTCTATATGAATGATAGACAGAAATAAAGAAGGAAAGAAGACAACAGAGAAAAGTTGAGTCTATTTTCTGGCTGACAGTTGGGAACCCAGCTAGCTACTTAGCGCAATCAGCAGGCCATAGCCAGCAGCAAAGGCGGGAAAAGAGAGAAATGGGACACTTCTCTTCTAGTCAAGAGGAAACATAATACACCCCCAAGGTGTGAGAGGCAGCATGTATGTGTGTGAGAGTTTCTGTACTCTCTATTGTCCTACCAAAAAGAAAGGCAACAAATACCACACAAGGGTGTTTTGAGGTGGGCCATGTTGAGCGACTGAGGGTTGCATGCCTGGACTTCAGTCTCAGCATGGGGTCAGTGAGCACAGGACAGTGGGGTTAGTGTGTGGGTTCTCCTGTACAGTAACAGGCAGGGGGTGGGTTGGGTTGGGGGTCGTTCAGGATATGAAGGGGTAGGTTTACCTCCTTGTTTCTCAGAGCTCTGCAGCAGGAAGCCCCTGCGCCGTGACGATGGGACTCCTCTGCCGGGCTGCCCTGAATGGTGCCGAAAGAGACAGCCATCAGGGTTTAAACACACACAGGCCTCCAGTTTGCTCACACCCCCCATGCACACAATCATACGTATTAGCCTAGTCTTTGCTGTATGGGTAATGTGGTTGGGGTTTAGAGCTTCAATATGGGCATACCTTATGATTAATGGACATACCCCTCTTTCACCAAAAAGGTGCCAGTCTTGACAATGCTCCTGTCTTGGAACAGAATCACTAATATATGCCTAAATAAAGGAGGCAAGATAATTTCTTCACCACATAACGTTCATAACTACACTGATGGGAAAAAGTGGTCTATATGGGAGGCGTCTACTGCAATAAACATTCTGTTGAGCTATTGAAACCAACTTTCCCCATCCATCTGAAATAAAATAGTTTTATTTACAAATATATCCGACGAAAGCATTTCATGATTATTTAAGGATTTTTCTAGTTGTTTGCGACAACTAAGATTTTTCATTTTAACTACACTCTCACTCTCAAAAAGTATAAAGTACACAATATTACACAAACTGGTAAATAAAGAAACCTGTAAAAAAGCTTGTTTGAAGGTGCAGTGTGTAAATTTTAGCGGCATCTAGTGGTCAGGTAGAGAACATCGTCGTTTTAGACAGCAGAAAGTAGCCAGTCAAGCAATGAGGTAAATTAAGGAATTATATTTACTTAATTATTCAGTGAACCGAATATTATTGGTACTTGTTCATCGTCTCAGTGTTTTATTCGCAAGAACAATATAGTGACGAAACACGCTCTGTAGAGCAGTTTGTCTGTTTAGGGTATGGCGGCACAAAATACTGACTTCCATGTAAGGTGTATGTAGATAGAAATTGCTCATTCTAAGGTAATAAAAACATAACGGTTCATTATGTCAGGTCTTTATACACCTCTGAAAACATAGCACCATTATGGTGGAAAAGACGTGTTAGAGAACTCAAAGATTGATAGGGAATCAGTACTATTTCTGAATTGCCTGTTTGTCTTGTTGCAGCAGAGAAAATGAGGAGAAAGCATGGGGAATTTCCACTAATAATGCACCTCACCATTAATTTATCTAGATAAAACCACATTGTTTACAGCTGCTGTTAGCTTTTTCTGTACTGTTAATGGTTAAGTCATTTCAGGATTGGTTGTGAGTTTTATTTTCCTGAACTTTCCAGCAGTCAATGCCAACTTCACGATGTTTGTTGAGGAAAGTTTTGGAAGTGAAATGGGTTCAGAGCCTGTTTTTCACACACTTTTTCCATCTGCCTTTCATGGCAAGCAAACAAAAAAAGCACCACACACAGTAATGGCCACACCAAAACATTCAAATAAAACATGTACTTGTTAAGCTAGAGAGTTACTACACTCTCTAAGGTTGATCTTAAGCTACTACGTAACCAATAGCCAAAGCTATTACACAACCAGACAGCATTACTAGGGTTAAAATCATCAAGATTCGTTTTTCAAAACAATTCTATGTGAGGATCATTGCAACTTTACATGACCTTTTTTTTTATATTATTAGTCAAGAGTTTGACTCTGTAATTTACACCCTAACATATTTTATATATAAAAAGTAGCCCAGTTTTTGTTCAGGATTGAGTGAGTTGAGTTTTGGTAGGAAGCGGTGTTGAATAGATGCCTGATTGGACGTGAATTATCGTAAATGTGCTTTAGAACGGAAATAGCTTTTAGACAGAGGACCATATATATAGTAGAATACCACCACATTGAGTCCCATGTTAATTAGCATGTAAATTAAAACACTGTGTAGTGCTATCGTAGGTTCTTTCATTTAAGCATCATCTCTCACTACTAACATGGTCTTGACATTTAGTAATGACAGAGGAGAGAAATGACTGCAGATGCAACACACAGTCCAGTTTTTAACATTCCCTCATGGAGAACCAAAGAGGCTCCTTAAAAGTTGAAGTATGAAAAAGAAAAACAAAGCAACAAGGATGAGTGCCCTCACGCTACCCTTCAGGAGGTTAAACTACACAGCGACAGGAACAGAGAAGCGGTGGCGGCAGCAGCGAAATTAGCGGGAGGTTTAGAGGGGGTGGAGGGGGAAGAAAGGAATGGTGGAGCATTCTGGGAGCTGCCCAAATCACCACACACACCGGGAGGCAGAACGAGGAGGGGAAAAAGACAGGGGGGTGGGGGCAGTAGCGTTTCCATGGCGACCGTGATTGCCAAAGTGGTCGCTTTCCCCTGGACGCACTTACCATCTTCCTCCTCTTTTCTGCAATCTGCTCCTCTGACTCCATCTCTACTTCATTGCTAACGGAGGTTTTGTCTTCTAGATCCTCTATTAACTCAGGATCCTGCAAGAGGGGGAGAGGGCCTTTATCATCGCCTGACTACAGACCAGGAGAGGAGCATTATAGAGGGAGAGAAAGTGGGGGAAGTATCGATTCGGGCCGAGATCTTGGGTCAGACAGACCAGATTGTACTTATGAGAATCTGTGCATCAATGCAACTACTAAAAAGATCAGAGCAGATTTCCTCTGTTCTAACTGTGCCAGAATTGCTGACAACTCCAACTTCCTGGGATGTCCTGATATATATGGCACCAGGATGGCAGGGAGTTACGAGGGTAGATTCTCGCACACTTTCAAAGCGTGCCAAACAAGCAAGATTTAATATTCTGCCACCGGCCACCAATGAAATACATATGAGCAAAATAATGCAGAAACATGTTTTTTGGTGATCAGACGCTGTAATTAGGGCCAGGAAGGAAATGCGGATGAGTAAACAGATCATTAGAATGACTGAAAATATCCAACGAAGAAAGAATCATGCACAGATTAATACACGGATAATATTTACATGCAAAAAAAGGGTTTTTCGACCTTTATAGATGAAGGGACCGCCTTACCCAGACTCTCAGCCAACCCCGAATATTTTAAAAAAGCTAGATTTTCGCTGTTAGTCTTATCAGCATTAAACTACCTTTCCTGGATGAACACAGGTGTGTTTTCATTTTGTGAGATGAGATGGTACTTAAGTGGGTGTGTGCGAGACAGATTTCACTAACAGCACTGTGTGTCTATCGTACCTGATTGTTAGATATGGAGAGCCGGAGAGGAGAGAGTTTTCTCTGTTTGGCATCAGTGAGTGATTTGGCCTTGGGCCCATCACAGTCCATAGTGAGGTTCTGGTTCTGTCCGCTCTCATCTCGCGACGGTTCTTTGTCCTTGCGGCCGCGCCGTCGTGTGCTAGAGCCCAGATTCTCCGTGGGTTCCAAGTTATGCTTGAGCACAGGGCATTCCTGATTGCCTTTCACACACGCACAGTCCACCTTATATTTACTATCAAACAAGACGAGAAACAGGAAAAGTAGTGAGAAAAGCAAGTCAAGCTGACCAATCAGAATAAACTAGTGCTGTCAAACGATTAATTGCATCCAAAGTAAAAGTTTTTGTTTAGATAATACATGTATGTGTACTGTTTATTTATTATGTGTGTGTATTTTTATTATATATATATATATATATATATATATATATATATATATATATATATATATATATATATATATATATATATATATATATATATATATATATATATATAAAAATACACACACATACAGTATATATTTTGAAAATATTTACATGTATACACATTTATATTATATATAAATATACTTAATATATAAACAACATATTTTTCTTAAATATATATATATACACACATGCATGTGTTTGTATTTATATATACATAAATATACACAGGGTTCCCACACCTTGGTTAACTTCAAATTCAAGGACCTTTCAAGGACTTTCTAGGTCCAATACCTTCAAATTCAAGGACTTAATGTGGGGACACATTTCAAGTGAGAGCAAACGTTACATCACGTCACCTTGTAAGATACATTGTTACAGTTTTCATGTGTCAAACACAACTATGCAAAAAAGCAATTATTATTATTTATTTTTTTTGCATTTATTTTTGGCCATATGACAGAAATCTGATATTTGTCGTATTTCTGTTTTGCATAAAATTTAACAATATTTGGTACATACTATACTGTATTCTCAAATGATCTGATATTAACTTTTGCATGGATTTTATTGAAAAGAGCTTAGGCTCATGTAACCAGAAGTTTTAAGATATATGAATATGCTTTTAAGTTTTTCTTGCCTCATGGCTTTACATTATCTTAACAAGCAAAGCAATTCAACATTACATCCTTTGGATCTCTGGCAAGCCATTCTTTGTAATCTTCTATGGTGAGCCAAATATCTTGAAATTTGCATTTTCCAGTCATCATGTTTCAGCGGTTTCAGCCTATTTTTGCAATGTTTCACGGTGTGTCTGTGAAACGTTGAGGTACCTTCTTAGTAGTTTCGTGTGCATGTGAACGTCATGGCAACGAACAACACAAAGTACCTCACGTGGGAAACACTTAACATAACGCATAAATGTGCAACATAAATCAAGCAAGCTAGTATGCACAAAGTGCTGGTGAAATAACACATTAGCGGACCGGAGGGAATAATATGGAATTTTCAAGGACCTGTATCTATGTTTGTTTATTTTCAAAAACTTTCCAGGGCCTTGAAAATGTTTAATCAGATTCACAAACTTTCAAGGATTTCAAGGACCCGTGGGAACCCTGTATACACAGCACACACTTATTTATTACGTAAAGAAAAACTTTTATTTTGGATGCAATTAATCGCGATTAATCGTTTGGCAGCACCAATATTTATATATAATATAAATTATATGAATATAGATATATACATGTGTAAATATTTTCAAAATATATACCTGCATTTGTGTCTATTTATATATACACATGATAAATATACAGTACACACACATATATTCTATAAACAAAACCTCTTATTTGGGATGGGATTAATCGCGATTAATCGTTTGACAGCACTAGAATAAACATTTAAGACTCAGCCCTAGTACGTGTTCTTACCAGCTACAGTAGTCATAATCAAAGCCAATGGTGATTTCACTCCCCTTGGAGATGGACCTCAGAGAGTAAATGTATAAATGCAGCATGCCGTCCTCGATTACGTGCCGCACCTCAGCGTTGGGAGTGCAGGAGCGACGAATGAATCGAGCCTCGTTTCCGAAGCTCCGCGCATCCACACACATTTCCAAACCGTCAAACTTAGAGTAGAACAATACAAAAGGGTACGGCCTGCAAATAAAACAACGTTATAAACAAAACATGGAACCAAAATTAATGCTCAAAAGCACAAAGTGTCTTTTCAAGTACCTCTTAAAGAAGTAACCATTGGCTTCAAATTGCTGTCGAAGCATGACCTTCCCCCTGTACTCGATTATGAGCGAATCGGCAGCCAAGTCCCGAACAGCCTTAAGAATGCGCTTATTCTTCTGTACGTGACTCTGGGAGGAAAAATTCACAATGAGCATGTCATACAAAGCCACAAACAGCGCACCAGAAACACAGACCAATATTCTGGTGGAATTTGAATATGTGAGTATTTAATACCTCTACGGGTGGTTTGAAGGCTGCAGTGTGTGTATTGTAGGCCAGCGTTTTGCCATCTCTGGCTTCTTTTACTCTTAGCAGTATCCGCACTTCTTCACTGTACT
This sequence comes from Onychostoma macrolepis, assembly GCF_012432095.1. Lineage (NCBI taxonomy): Eukaryota > Metazoa > Chordata > Actinopteri > Cypriniformes > Cyprinidae > Onychostoma > Onychostoma macrolepis. Next base: position 20,372,314 of record NC_081158.1, on the reverse strand, counting down.
GGTTACTGCTGGCTTCCTCATAGCGCTCCATCCACGACTTCATCTTATTCTCCCAAAGAGAGGGAGGATCTGTTGGATCACACTCGGGAGCTGAGCCCTGAGGACACGAGATGGAAAACAAGCAACGTAAGCATGCGTGTAACACATACGAATAGTTATTTGGGGGGTCAATTTGGATAGCTCCAGACTACCCACCTTTACTCTAGATGATTTTCTAGAGCCTTCACGGAATGACTGAAAGACAAAAACAAGCAGAAATCAGACTTGTATGTTTCAAATCAGGTGAAATAACTGATCTTGGTTCCATAAAATGACATTTATTCAAATAGACAACAAAAAACAAAACAAAACACAGGACTGTATTAAATTGATCAAAAGTGACAGTAAAGACATTTCTAATGCAACAAAAGATTTCTACTTCAAATAAATACTGTTACTTTGGACTTTCTACACAATCTTCTGAGAGAAAAAAAAAAAAGAAGCAGCACCACAGTTTCCATAAAAATTCATTTTTGAAGTCACGTTTAACAGAAGTGTTTGTTGTGTGATTCAGACCTTCTTGGCCCTTGCTGTAGCTGGGGGCTCCTTTTCTCCACTCTTCTTTCGTTTCTTATCAGCCTGTTTGTTGCCGAGACGTGCTGTTGTGAGTGTGATGCTGGTGGGGGTGTGTTGAAACGCCGTGTACAACTCTAGTGGAACCTCATCCCCACTTTCTGTAGCACTGGTGTCCCCGTCTGTAACAATACACACGTTACATAAGCTTGTACATTGAATTTACCACCTCAAACATCATAGTACAATTGATATTTTCCCCTCAACCATAAATAAAAAGTAACTGTAGTTTGAACAGACACTATTGTCCTCGAAGTACACTTTTGACATTGACTCAAGCTGCAGCTGTAATGCCCAAGCATCTCCAGCAGGTGGCAGCACAGGCAGAGAGCTCAGATATTTCCTAAATCTTAAGAAATCTCTAGCAATTACATCACTACAAGGAGAGCTTCTTATAGAATTGCCAGCATAGATTTCAGGAGGGTCAGATATACATTTCACGTTATGCAAAAGCTCATATGATCCTGTATAGTGTAAAGTCTTCAGACTCTAAAGATGCTTCTCTGCAGCTGAACTGTGGGAAAAATCAGTGGTGGCATTGTTTCTTTGGGAGAGGTTGAACGTGTCTATAGGTGTGTTTGTTTGTGTGAATGCATGAAAAAATTAAAAACTCACCAGACATGTTCTCTCTCTTCCTGGTTTGCAGTAGGATGGCGTGCTCTCGGTCCAGGGTGCGTGGCTGACAGCGTTCACACAGGTAGGTCTCGGGAATGTGCTGCCGGTCGATCCCCATGCAGTCTATGTGCTGCCACACACTAATACACAAAGAGAGTTATGAATGAGGAGAAATGGAATAAACTATTTTGATTCTTCTGTATTATTTGACTGTGAACAAAGTGACTGACAGATCCAACTATTCAAACAACTGTAAGTTTTCATCTACACTCTGAATTCCCAGCACTGTTACTTGTCTTGTCGACAGTGCTAATCTCAAACAAAGAATGGGATCCTATCCCAGCAAACATTAATGCCACTGTTTAGAGAACAAAAAACAGCTAACGCTGGAAAAAACTCTCTGTAGTATTTTAACAGATAAAGCTACAACCAAAATAAACATTGTTCTTAAAAAAATACTTGAGCCTGATTTTTTTTTCTTTGTAAAAATGCATTTAATTACACTGAAAACTTGACTTAATTAACATGACATTTCGTAACAATTGCTATTAGCCATAAAATTAAATCAACATCAATATACAAAGTAGATAAATGATATAAATAATGAACAAAATGTTAAAACAATGCATTTAAAATAAGGGCTGGCCACTATGTTAGATTACATAGCTCTGAACAATCAAGAAAAGAATTGTACAAAATATAAAACATAATATTTTGCAAAAAGTAATATTTTAATAGTACAAACTACTGTTAAAAAGTTTGGGACTGGTAAGATTTTTAATCTTTTTTTGAAAAGACTTATGCTCACCAAGGCAGCATTTTTTTATTATTATCAAGAATACAGTAAAAAAAAAAAAGTTATATTTTTCACATTTTATTATAATTTAAAATAACTGTTTTCTATCTTAATACATTTTTAGATGTAATTTATTCCTGTAATACAAAGCTAAGTTTTCAACATCATTACTCATTACTACTCTTCAGAAATCATTCTTAATGCTGATTTGGTGCTTAAGAAATATTTCTTAATATTTTGGTCAAAACAGTGATAGATTTTTTCAAAAGACTCTTAGATAAATAGAAAGAATAGCATTTACTTGAAATTAGAAATCTTGTGTAGCATTATAAATATCTTTACTATCACTTTCGATGAATTTAAAGTGTCCTTGCTCCATATAAGTATAACATGGACATTTTTGCCCTACATCTAAGAGCATATCTGGGGCATATATGCCCTTTTAGACAATTTTTGACAGATACAAGTCTCTACTACCCAAAAAGTATTTTTTAAAAATCAAATATTACATTAAAACACTTACACACATCTATGTCACTCTTAGTGGCATCTTTGCCATCTTAATGTCTGTCTCTGTCTAGGACCCACCGGTTATACTACACATGATTCTTTAAAGGGATAGTTCACAACATGAAAATTCTGTCATTAATTACTCACCCTCATGTCGTTCCAAACCCATAAGACCTTCGTTCACATTCAGAACACAAATTAAGACATTTTTGATGAAATCCGAGAGCTCTCTGACCCTGCACAGAACATAATCAGTGTTGTTTACGTTCAGTATGTGCATGCTTTCTCCTGAACGTAAACTGATTAAGCTGATTACGTTCTGGGGAATGCACGCGCTTGCATCGTGGTACACTCTAAAACGGCAGAAGGTGGTAACTATTTTTGTTTTCTTTGAGCACAAAAAGTATTCTCGTAGCTTTGAAAAAATTGAAGTTGAGCCACTGACGTCACATGGACTGTTTTAACTGTTTCTGGGTCTGGGAACATTTCAGTTGCGTTGCTGTCTATGGAGGGTCAGAAATATCTTAATTTGTGTTCTGAAGAAGAACGAAGGCCTTACGGGTTTGGAACAACATGAGGGTGAGTAATTAATGACAACATTTTCATTTTTGGGTGAACTATCCCTTTAAACCAGGCCTCATCTCAAGAACTAATAAGCTCCAGATATATAAAGCATTTTGGACAGATAAGCGACTCGGCAGGTTTTGAAGCGCAGCCAAGAATGCTGTAATTACACATGTAGACATAGTATGAACATGTCGAAGTGTGTGCGGTCCCACCTGCACTTGTCGCAGCAGATCATGTAGCCATCGTCATGGGTGAAGCCGCAAATGCAGCGTGTGATGTCAGCACCGTAGCTGCCGTCTTCTGAGGTGCTGAGCGTGGTGCCACGCGACGCCTCGTCTTGCACGCCTGGCACGAACAAGTTCTCGCCTGGCCGGCCCCCGGACACAAACAAACCCTCGCCCGGCCGGATCAGCACCGAGGGAGGCGGGGACGCCGGCGGGGTGGGTGGGGGTCGCGCCCCATAATTGTGGTCCTTTAGAAAGTCATGACGCGAAAGCATGATCAGATAACACAGAATGCAGATAAGAAGGTCCACAATGTAAATGCAGGAAGGCATGTGGCGTGTTTTGCTGGGAGATGATACTCACGGCGTAAGGCAGACCGATGTAGCCGTGGGAGTGGTGGGAGCCGCTGTTGTAAATCTGGTGAGGGTAGCTGGACTTCTCAACTACCACAGAGCTGGCCTCCACAGATTCTGGTCTACTCCATATACACAAACACACAGGGGGGAAAAGAAAAAAAGAGAGAGAGAGAGGCCAGAATGAGGAACAAGTCTGACAAGGCGTGTTTTTTTAAGTAGGCCTATACAAAAAAAAAAAAAAAAAAGAAAAGAAACAGGTTTGACAGCAGTGAAACAAAAGGGAAAAGAAGACGGAAGATTAACAAAGCTTGCTGGGTTACAAGGAGAAGTTTATTCACCAACGAATCAACGGTTGTGTTTGCACCAGTCATTGCATATTTTAGCATGGCACAGAACATGACAGACCTCAGTAGTGACCTGCTATCTGTACACACGCGCATGTGTGTGTGTGTGTGTGTCCTGTCATGCCCTCAGCTGGCGGGACGTGGCTTGTAGAAAGTGAAATAACAGGATCACACTTCTCTGTAATCTCACAATGAAGTCTGTCACAAACCCCAAACCCTATCTGGACCACACAAACATGCCCAACGAAAGAGCCCTCGCTTCCACGTGTTATTAGTAAGCGAATGAAATGAATGGAAGGAGATTTAGAGTAAAACCAGAAACGGCAGGAGTTTTTAAGCGTATAAAATTGGCTGCAAAAGAACACTTAATGCCAAGTTTCATTGGCAGAAAGGACACAGAGTAAGACGGACCATTCCAGACAGATTTAAAATCTTATATATAAACATAACAGTCATTTTTTTCACACAAAAAAAGTGTCAAGGTCACACAACCACTCTGATGCTAGTATAGAGACAGATTACACGCTTAACCTAACACCAGTGCACTCACATAAACAACAGTTACAGGGTAATTTGCATATTACTACTACACTCGTGTATAAGAAGAAAGAATGTGCTGTTTTCAACACGTGAGATGACACACAAAAAAGCACATATATACTTCAAAACATACCGTAGTCCTTAAAAAAGACAGTATTATCTATAAAAAAAGGTTCTAAACCTACCATAAATCAAGGTGTCTGCACAGTAAACAGCACAAGCAGCACGACAGCACACAGAAACCGCTCCGTATTTGTTTCTCTTTCCTGTTTTTGCTGTATTCCCACTTTCCTCTTAATCATGTCGTACTGCAAGCAAAGAGAAACTGTACCTGCTGGCCTTCTCGTCACATTCACCTCGTGCTGTCTGTCCCTACCTCACGTTCACACTTCCTGATTCAGTTGGCGCTTTGCAGCCCAACTGTCAAAGTGAAAGTGTGTGAACTGCTGAGGGGCGGATCCCTTGATAGAAAGAGTGTGTGTGTGTGTGTGTGTGTGTGTGTGTGCACAAGTCAAATGAGAACAAGAGCTCTTGCAAAGAAATGGCCCTTCCAGGCAGGCGATAAATGATTAGCAGGTTTTATTGATGCTTTTACGTTGCGGTGTGGTTTTAGCGATAAGAATATCAATGCGGGACAGGTGACAAGCCGGGGTATTTCCTGAGCATCAGTGACAAACTACAATGTCTTTACTAAAAAACAGTTACCTCTCTCAGCAGGGGCAGAAGGAGGACTTTAAATAGGCAGCGAGTCAAAAGGAGACAGAGAGAAGGTGTTTGAGTAGGCGCAAATGCAGAAAGGGGTTTGACAGATAAAAAAAAAAAAAAAAACTGATTTTACCATAAACCCAGCATTAAAACAACATTATTTTGACCACATAAAAGAATTATGACACTTAGTTTTGTTTATGGTTTGCAAACATTTGCATTACATATCAAGCTAAGCAACGTCCAAATTGAAATGAACCTCGAATGTTACTGTCCTGTGTAATAACTTCCTCCTCTCAAATTTCAAAATGTATTTGACAGCTAAAAGTCAGTCTTCTCGAAATATTGTTAGGTGACGAATCAGTGCACAAATTACACACTTCACCTTTAACACCTGGTCCTAACCAGTCCCAATGCGATGGTGTCCACACACTAGACATGACGATTCTACAAGACACAAATCACAGCCTATCGGCTAATGGATAAATTATCCATTGTCACTTTCAATATGGCCATTAAGTCACACAAACAATATATTTAAACCCAAATTAAACAATTTAAATATTGAACAAAAACGCTTGTCATATATCACTGTTGAGGCTGGTTAGGAAACAGTATAAAGCTCCTTGCAAACCGAGCAGTCAGAAAGGAAACGCTTTATTTTAAGGTGTCCTTGTTACACGTTATATGTACTTACTATTATAATAGCAATTAATTATGACACATACAAGTAACCCTAACCATATACTAAGTACATATAGTTAATCAATATTACTCAGTACTTAAATGTGTAATTACACTGTAACAAAGACACCTTAAAATAAAGTGTATCCATCCAAAATTAATGCGTTTTTCATTTCTTTTCGTCATCATAAAAAAAATTGTCACGCACAGAAACCTTGCACACTGAGTCCGATGCGTATTAATAAAATGTATTAATTCGCAAAACAATACAAAATTGAGTCTTCAAACAGTGAGGATGATTTTGTTGTCCTCTCGCTTCTTAAAAAGAGAAAAAGAAAGAGGAAATATTGGGTCCATCCAGTCCTGAGAGTTCCACCTCCTTGTCAAGGAGCTGTGGGATTATCCCGAGTGATTCAAAGTTTACTTCAGGATGTCAGTCTGATGCTTTGCTAGCGATGCTGGATTTTGGCGTTCGCTTGTACGGTGTTGTCAAAACACCTCTCAAAATGCTTGCTACAGATGCGTAAAATGCAATTAATTGAACCCAATCTGAATTAGTTTATGACCGACGAAAGAATTTCAGGCTCACTGTGTAAGGACCTTGAGGCTTGTAAAACTATTTTCTAGTAATTACTGACGGTTGAGATTGTGTAGTTAAAAAGAGATACATGTTAACCATATATTATGTATTATTTATACATTTCATAAATTTTTTAATGGAATATAACGTTTAATTTCAATATATGCTTTTGTTTATATACAAAAAGGGTTAAATACCGTAATTAAATAACAGCCTTAATACGGAAACAACATCGCAGCACACCATGTTGTTGTGCGTTGTGTCAAACAAAAAGAATAAATTAAAATAAATAAGTAAAAAAACAAAAACTGATCACAGAGAGAAAACACATGAGATGGAAAAAGACAGTGGACAGCGTGTGTGGTGATGTAATTGAAGCTCCAATTAAATGTAACGGGCATGCATGTGCTAATCATAGCCCACCACTCCAGAGACAGCTTAATATGGAACAGACAATTCACACACATACACACCTGTTGAGAGAGAGTGGGGCGACAGACAGGGCACAGAAAGAGTAACATCACATGCATAGACATGAAATCACTCAAAGCACAAAGCAGTATCCATCTAGGGCTAGATGAGGTTTAGAGGGATTACAGCAGCCGTTTCGGGTCCATTGGCATTTTAACGGACTGTCTGTTGACATCACGGTGATGCACAATGCCGGGTAACCATGACAACCTCTGCCGCAGGCCCAGGGTGGGCTGACCCTGACCGAGGAGTAATGTCAGGAACAAGCAAAAATCCACGTAGGAGACGTGTGACGCTCGGATGAGATCTGGCGATGCACAGACCACCCAGAGATAAACAACGCAACATTTATTTTCTGTACGTGGCGTTTCTCGTTTAGCAGCAGGTGGAGATCTTTCCTAAAGCTTGTGGAATAAATCTGCGTATGCAGACAGACGTAAGGACGCCCGAAAGAAACTAACACCCAGACGGGCGTAAAGCTACGCGGCAGCACGGCCTCTTAAGCAGGCTAAAGCTCCAGGGCCCAGCTGTCACTCAGCCGGTCGCCATGACAACAGGCCCTGCGCAGTGCAGGGGAGAGCACCATGGCAACACAAAGTGACGAGGTAATGGGACGGAGCTCCGCATTTAAAGAGAAACACACTGCTTTCATTCAAGCGCATGCTGCAGAGGGGAGGGGTCTGCTGTGCGGCACGTGATGTCACATCTATTAGACGTTTAACAGCTGTGCTTCCTGCGCTGAAACTAACAGGATGTAGGAGAAATTTTATGAATAGTACTACAGTGTGCAAGACTTGCTTACTGATGCTACAAATACAGAACTGTAAACAAAAAGACTTATTCTCAATAAAATTCAGCATTTTCTAATGAGGACAGTAGACCGGATAAATTTAAATGGTGTCATTGGCTCAATCTTTTATTGTTAAATATTATATATACACATACATATACACACACACACTCACTAAGGGTGTATTCACACCAGGAAAATCCGCTAGTTCACATGCTTTGGTCCGGACCAAATACAATGTTGTTTTTTTTTGGTTTGGTGCGGTTCGCTTTCACACTGTCCCTTTTGCAAGTGAACCAGTAACTGTAAACAAAACCACATGTGCTTAATGTCATTCATTCATTGGTTCATCCATTCAACCGTACCAGAGTTCGTTTGGAAGCGGACCGAGACCACCTCTTCAGCTGGGTCTCGTTACGGTTGTTTGGTGCGCATCCGAATGCGATTGCTGTATTCACACCTGCCCAAAAGATCTGCACCAAGGGGGAAACGAACTTGAGTTCGATTCAATCGAACCAAACAAGACAGGTGTGAATACACCCTAAAACACATCTCTTCCATCTTTATTTGAACCTCTAACTCTAGCACTCTCTATTATAGTTCTATTTAATCTACTTTTCTTTTTTATTAAAGTAAAAATAAAACAATTGACCCTCTAACACTTTCATTCTCTATTCTATTTCTATTCAAACAACTTTTCTTTGAAAAGAAAAAAAGAGCCTCTAACATTAGCGCTCCCTATTCTTTTTCTATTCCATCTACTTGCTTTATTTTTATTTATTATATATATATATAAAAATAAAAAAACTTGCTATGTGTACTGCTTTAGGCTAACTGAGACTTGTCACAGCACTTACATTATTGCTTTTTTGTTGGTTTTGATTGCTTCCATTGTCCTCTTTTTTAAGTTGCTTTGGATAAAAGTGTATGCTAAATGACTAAATTTAAATCTATCTATCTATCTATCTATCTATCTATCTATCTATACATGTACTTTTTTCCCTTTCAAAATGCATACAAAAATGTTTCAATTTTTAAATCTTTACATTTTCAATTCCTCACACAAAGCAATACATGCTTTCAGAAGACTTGCTGGTGCACAAGTTATACAAATCAATTTTATGGTGTTTTATTGCCAATTTTTGAGCTTGACAGCTCCAGTCCTCATCCACTTCCATTGTTTGGAAAAGACCAACTGCTAGATAACTTCTGTTCTATTGAAAAATCACTTCTTTTTCTGTGGATGCAACAACACCAGAGCATGTTTCTGATGAGAAAGAAGCAGATAAATGAGAGAACGGAAGCGGTTGGTGGAAAAATCTGACTACAGATGCGTTTCTCTCTGCTGATGCAACCAGAAAACGAACAAAATGAAACGAAAGGTAGTGATGAGTCAATATGAAAGGACAACGACAGAAAGAGAGAAACTCACTCTGAGCCTGCAGCCATGTCCAGGTATGAGGTGTTGGCCGTGTCCACCCCTACTGGGATGACTACGCTCATGACGTTCTGTGCTGGGAGTCTCTTGTCCTACTGAGTCCAGAACACAGCAATCCAAAACACTGAGGCATGTCAGCCACAGCACTCATTGCACACATCTAAGTGCATCCACAAGGCCTGCAAAGAGACAGAGAGAGAGAGAGAGAGAATAGCACTATTAGTGTTTGACAATCAACTTTACACCAGACTCAAGATATAACACAAACAGAGCTATAAAAACGTGACGGGGGCACACTCATAGACACTAGTACACGCAGACAGAGCACATATTACGAAACCTGGGTCATTACAGCTAGTATTGTAAACAGGATATGAGTCCTTTCAAAGAGTAACTATGATTCATAGAACAAATATGAGGCCATGGTTGGCCATGAAGGCTAATATTATTCGTGCAGACATCAACAAAAATACTATGTATAAAAACTTGTTACTTTTATTTCTAATAGATAAACTACTAAAGATCAGTTTGTGCTTCAACACGTTGGTTTGAGTAAAGTTTCCCTAGCCCTAAAAGAAAAAAAAAAAATCAGTGTTTGAACAAGCCCTTTGTAAGACATGGGAGGGGAAGTGAAGATTGTGTGGCAAAACTGCGTCCAATAACAGTGCTCGACCTTTGCAGAAACAACAAACAGGGTGAAGTGACTCCGCAGTGACTCAAGGGGGCGTAGTTGCATGCATGGAAGAGAGAGAGAGAAAGACAGAGAGAGAGAGAGAGAGAGAGAATACAACATGGAGGCGGCCTTTTATATTTTCCGCTCTCCACCATAAACGTCCACTCATCCCGAGCGTGCACAGAGACATGTGGTTGCTGCATTGCTTGCGAGAGGATTTAATGTGTGCAAACGGCGGAGGCAAAAACAAAAACGACGGATGGAAAGATTAATGATTAAGCTTTGTATGTGTCGGGTAGTTGGAGACGAAGAGAAGCAGCTCTGTGGATAAAGGAGGGAACTGGCATTGACGGACAGCAAAAGACAGCCGCAATAGCCAATCAGGGGCTTCCCTTGCAAATAACGTTTTAATCCCTGGTCATAGGGGCTAAATATGTCACACTGACATACTTCCCCTGGAACAACAAACAGCGTGGCGACAAAGGAATTAAAAGTGTGTGTGTGTGTGTGTGTTGTGGTGATAAATGGGATTAGAGGAGGGGCCAGATGCTGGGACATACAGTCTACAGATGAAACCTGGATTTTGGCTAGACTGTTCGGCTACAAAACAGAAAACAGGATGGAGGAATACTAGCATTGTGCTAACGACTTAGCCTTCAGTTATATATATATAAAAAAGCTCATCAATTATATTTATTTAAAAAAAATAAACCCATATATGTGTTTTATTTGTATATTTTTTTATATTTATATGCAGCGCACTATTTATTGAGACAGTATATATTTTGTTATTTATATATTTTATTACATTATATTATATATTACCGTTTTACTAAAACATTTTTACCAAAGTAAACTGGTAAAAAAAAAAAAAATATATATATATATATATATATATATATATATATATATATATATATATATATATATATATATAAAACTGAATATTTTCTTTTTACTAGATCATTTATATCTACATAATTTGATGAACTTGCATTGTATAAAAAAAAAAATGTAAATTAAAATTATTTTTTTTTATGAATTTTAACCCACATTTGGTTCATTTTGGACTTTGCATACCAGGATTGTGATCCAGATCACTGCAAATAAACAAAACATGAAGTTACATGCCTGCACACAACACACACCTTCACCAGCCTTAACATGCCCCTTTAAACACACATTTACACTTCCCTATGAGGGTGGCATGTCTTCTGCTCAGTGTTTGGAATTAAGTTTCAATGAGACTGTCATCTGCACTCACGGCATGTTGAAGAACAGACTTGTAAACTGTGTGTGATGTGCGTGATGTGCCCTATGCAGACCATAAAGGCTATAAAGCAGTCCAAAGACTCGCAGAGATGACAGCTGTCAGCTTGGGGGCTAATTAATAGGAATCTGACGACATGTGTCCATTAGTGTGTGATTTACTCTGTAGGCTACTACGATTCTCCCATTTTTGGCCGCGTCAGGTCGCTTTCACAAGCGCAGTGGGTCTGATATATTGGGGATGTTTCGACTGCTGTGAAAAATGAATGGAGTTTCACAGCTCCTGAAAAAGCACAGGAAATAATAGCTCTGTTCCAAATCTAGCGGGCTGCTTTGCTGTCTTTTGTTTATATAGGCAGCTGTCCTCTAAGGCAGTATCCTGACTGAATTGGAACCTAATAAGTGACTGATTTGGAATGCTATACAAAAGCAGCATTATGGCACACAAATAGCCCACACAAACAGAGGGGAGGCGCTACTCAATATTGATTCCAATATATTGTTTTGATGTTAGCAAAATACAGAGCACGCACATAAAAACGAATTACATTGAAGTATATGCTTTTTCTATCTATATCTCAACTGATTCCACTACGATGGATGCACTACATATGTATATTACATTTTAGGAAAAACCGTAGACTTTATATAAAAATCAAAAAATTAAAATTAAAATTAATTCCGCTGTCTCAGTTTTTTTTTTTTAATAGAACCCATTCAATATCTTTCTAAAATAATAACTTTTTGGTAACACTTTAGAATAGGGAAGACATTCACCATTAACAGTTTTTCTTAAACTCCTAATTTGCTGCTTATTGATAGTTAGCAAGGTAGTAGCTAAGTCAAGGTATGGGTAGGATTAAGGGATCTAAAATACAGTCATGCAGAATAATGCATTAATATGTGCTTTAAGTACTAAGAAACAGCCAGTATGCTAGTAATATGCGTGCTAATAAGCAACTAGTTAATAGTGAGAATTGATCCTTAAAATAAAGTGTGACCCAATTTTTTTTATTAAATTATAAAAACAAATAAAAACAAAATCAAACAAATAGTAATATATTGTACTGCAAAAAAAAAGAAAAAAAAGCATTATTACTACTATTATTATTTGTTTCTTACAGAACAACAGTAAAATGCCAATGCCAATATTCATGGCTGTAAGGTTAGCAAAACAAAACAGTTCAATTACTGACTTAACTACTGAGCATAATACATATCCACAAAACATTTACAGTATTTAGACTATAATAAATGGTATTTCAACTGTTTGTTTGAAAAACAACTAGACACACAATATTTTTCTTGTTACACCACCAAGTCCAAGCTTAATTTCAGGGTTTGGAAAGGGGGAATGGAGACCCTTCTTCAAAAACGAAATCCTGTAGGACACACACACACAGACACCCCACGAAATGCTCCCTAAGTAGGCAGCTCACTGTGTTTTAATATAAAGCTAAGTGACCATGCCCTCTTCATGAAGGCGTAACAAACAAAGGAAGGCGGCGAAAGAGAGACAACATTGTGTTGTGTAATAAACCCATTTCCCTTAGAAAGCATACAGTGGTCTCTTTCCAGCTTTCTCACACCGAGTCTGTTCTTCTTGGCCTCAGCAGGGCAATCCTGCCGTCACTGCTCAGGAATGCACGCGTGCGCACTGTCTCTCTGTACACACACACATGTCTGGTTTGCTATCCTTGTGGGGACTCTCCATAGGCGTAATGCTTTTTCTACTGCATAGACCATATATTCTATTGGCCTACACCTAAACCTACCCCTTACAGCAAACTTTCTGCATTTTTAGATTTTCAAAAAACTTGCTTGTTTTAGCTTGTTTACCTGTGGGGACCTCAATTTAGGTCCCCACAGTGAATAGAAAAACAGGTACACACACACACACACACACACAGAGAGATAACCATCACATATATTCTCCGAAGAGCCTTTCTTTCCCCTCAAATACACACTCAACAAAAATCCCTCTCCTCAAATGTAAAAGGGAGGTTGTGGAAAAAATCTAGTACAGTAGAGCATTCCTGGCTAAATCCGAGCATTCAGACTGCCTCCGACACGCCCATTTCCTTTAGTAGAACCGTCTGCCACTCGTGAGGAACACAGCCAGAGAGAGGAGGAAAAAAAGAAAGAAAAGCGCTTCCCTGCCCTACCCGGATTTCTTTCCCTCCCCTTTGCACTTCCTAAATAAACCCTTGACACTCAGAGGGGAAGGGAGGGGTGGACGGGGGAGATGGCTGCAGAATACGAGACCAATTAAATGGTCATGAGGAGAGAAGCCATTTAAAGAGCCTATAAAAAGATAAGCAGCTTTCGAAACTAAAATATATAAAACACGTGTAATGTTATGCAACACCGTGTAATATTCCTTCTCTTTGCCCTGTCCTTCCAGTGGAACTATCCATCTAAGGATGGGAATTCTGGCGCAGACGCCACCAGCTGAATCCAACTGTTTTCCTCCTCTCTCTGTATGGACACAATGTCGTACAGGAAGCTCCTCCCTCGCTACAGCGGGCAGGGAAACCCACAGCCTCATGTAGGAGTGTGAACACATGTTTTCTCCTTTCTCTCCCCATTTCTCCCTCACTCTCTCCCACAGTCGTTTTCCTGGTTCGCGTGATTTGATTTTGAGCGGGGAGAGATGGAAATAGAGCAGGCTTCCAAACGCTAGCCCCGGCGATGTGACTTCACACCATTCTCGCAGGCTGAGTCATCGCAGCCTACGCTACACTGAGGCTTTACACAACCACGTGCCTCAGAAATGCACGAACGCACGCCGAGAGCTTTTCCAGACTGTCATTGATAAAGATGCATGAGGTACGAGGTCGTGTCACCTTGCTCGTGTCTTTTCCTGTGAGACAAATACGCCACAATCGGGGCACAATCGCGGCTAGCAATGCTCAATGCATTAAAGCAACCATGCTGAACGTCATTGCTGCAGAGATTAATAATAACTTGGTCGATAATAAAACAGGCAAAAAAAACTCACAGACGTCCCACGTCCAGAGGCCAGAATTTCATAGAGACCTCAGGGTAGGCTCTTTTGACTTGGGCCAGTAAGCAAGGAGAATTCTTGGGCATGTATTTTATCTCAGCTTCTCGAACAAATGTTAATGAGGTTAATGGTTCCTGCGCTAGACTGCCAAGTGGCTGACCACCAGTGCACCTCCACCATGGTCAGAAAGGAGGCACTTGACATTCCTAAATTAGATAAGGATGACTGATGACAAACAAAATCAATGCTGCATATCCCTCATATAGAAAAGCGTTTTATTTTAAATTTTAAAGAAAATTCGACACATGCTTGCTAGGGCTGGGCGATATGGCCAAAAAAATTATCACAATTTTTTTTCCATATCAATCGATATCGATAATTATCATGATACATGTCAAATCTTTATTTATTTCAAGTGTAAAGCCATATTTTTGCTCCAAAGTGAAAGTTGTAGAAACTAGACTGTTAATTGTCCTTGAAATAAATATCTCAATAGAAAAAATTTAAGCATGTTCTAATGAGTGATATTGTTTCATATCAAGAAACAGGTTTGTGTTGCTTGATAATATTAATAATAATAATAATATCACTTGTGTCTCTTAGAAATGCACATTTGATAGTAGTTGTAGCTTGAGTTAGGATGCAGATGCAAATTTTTGTTCATCAAAATCAGTAATATCTGTTAAAATTGTAGCAACTTTTTTTTTTATTATTAATCATTGGTCTTCCATAGTAGCACACATTTAAATCATGATAATCACAGTTAAAACCACACATATAGCGCCTCAAAACCATGGTAAAAATATAACTATATGGTTTTTAGGTATTTGTATGAATGTCTAAAGACATTTAGTATAATAGAAACATGCTATAGCTTAATAAAAAATAAAAAAAATAATTATATTCCATTACTCCTTTAATACATTTAATTCATGTCTAGATTAATAATATAGTAAAAATTCGATACAAATACCCACATTTCTGCCACCATACCACGGTGCAAAAAAAGTCGGAGATATTCTGGTCCCTAAATATGACCTTTGATTACAAGGTCAAAAAATGTTTAAAATATGCACAGATGAATTGTTCACAGCAAGGAAGTTACAATGCATTCAGCAGTTTGTTCAGATATCTTCCTAAGCAAACCACTAAACCCAAGGCAAACAAAGACAAGTTTCCTTCCTCATATTTAAGGCAGTATTGGAGTATCAGAGTGTAAATATACGTATGGATGAGCAGGGATCAAATCAGTCAGTCGCAATAGTGCCATGGGCGAAAAGGACAGTCTGGGCCACTCAGAGACTTCACGATGGCACAGCTACATGATTGATTTCACGCCTGGGTCGCACCATTACATCACAAACACCCAACAATAACATTCACACATTTATAAAGGAGTAGGATGAGGTACTGCATCCTCGCCTGTCTGCTTTATAGGGACACCTGTCATGTAGGTACGGTCCGTTGAGAGAGCTCAGTTACAGCCAGCAAACAAAAACAGGTTACCTGAGCCCACAGCTCCTCCCTGCACATCTCTCACGTGACCTTACGGCACTAACAGGCCTCCCGGTGGAACCAGCTACCAGCATTTAACCACACCTCAGCTAGATAAATATAAAAACATGCTATCTTTTACGTTTATGAGTCGAGCAAACCGGGATAGGCTCTGGAGTGTGTTTTGTCAGGTTTTAGCATGTGTGTGTGTGTGTGTGTTTGTCCCAGTGTGCGCAATGCGAGCATAGATGCGTCACCTGAGACTGCGATTGTGAGCCACCTGCCTCTCTCTCCCTTTATAACCTCCATCTCTCCTGAGGGGGGGTACTTTACTTCTCCATCCCTCTGTCAACACAGAGAACAAACAGACACTGCCCATGGCCTCACACACACACAGCGTCGAGTCACCCATGTGCAGTGAGGCTAGAATGAGAGTGTGATATGACAACCTGACAAAGAATAAGACAGGATGGTGAATGCAGCTGCTGCCGAGCTGTTTATGCTGATCCGAATTACAAGTTTTCATCTTTCAGGTCAATACTTAAATAATAGCTTTATTACGCCCTAGTACAATAAAAATCTTACATTTTTATATCAGTTGTCACACACAGCCTTCACCTCTCCATGCATCCTTGTCTTAAAAAAGACAGGTTATGCAAAACATGACACAGTCAAGTGTTCATTCTGAACTCTTCAAGTTCATCCACCGTGTTTCCGTCAGATGAGACGACAGTGTAGTTGAAATGCACTACGTTTATCATTTAAAAACAAACCAGGTTTGCACAGCAGAGCAGCTAAGCGCGCTTCTGCTTCATTGTCGGCGTGGATCACTTCCCTCTAGTGTCGCTGTCGGAGTTGTGAGCTGTGTGTTGATGTGCGTAGGCTGATGTTCCATCGTCTTTGCACAGCTGCACAGCCTCATTGTGACGTCACACCACTACATGCCAATGATTGGACCTCCACCTACAGGAAACGCCTGTCAGAAAGCCACAGCCTGCACTGTACATGGTCTGCTCCTCTCGTTATCTGCAGGCAAGCACAGGCGTGAGCTTTTCCATGCTAAAAAGGTGCCTCAGACAAAAAATACAGTATTTGTGGAACAAATCAGCTTTTATACAATAGATGGCAAATCTGTTCTTAATGGCCATCTTGAATCTCAGCCATGGTGCTGTCCTGAAAGAAAAAGGTCCAAAGCATGTGTTTGGCAAGTATCTCAGACCATCATCTCACCCGTAGCTGCCAAAGTTTGCACCACAGAGGCCGGTCTCACAGTTTGGCTAAGAAAAAAAAAAAAAAAAAATGTAGCACATACTGGCTTCAACAAGAAATATGCACAAATTGGCATTTTCAGAAAGCTGTTGGAGCAACGCCTTGGTTTTTATTACGGAAAGCCCTTCTAAACACAACCAATGATATAGGAACAGCGTTGTGGTTAACAAAGGCGGCAAGTAAATGATTCCTACTGATGAAAACACATGAATTTAACGTATGTTACACAGGATGAGACCCACACACAGTTATATGGGTAAACTTCAGCAAACTTTCCACAGTCATGCATCTGCTATGGCCAGTGGATGTGAGGCGAAAGGAGAGCTCAGTTGGGGGGGGGTCTTTGTCAATGTCAAAGGAGAAACAATCGAGTCACAGCTGTTATCTCACAGCTTGACCCTGTAAGCTATTCCACCTGCCCCCAAGAGCTACAACAACATATGCATCAGGCTGAGGGAGAGAAATCAGACACATTAAGAGTGATAAAGAGCAAACATCAGCATTCATATGCAGCGTGATGGCTTGACCCGCTGGATAACTGAAGTCCCTGATGATGTGCTATCAGTTCACGCATGAGCAGTCACTCGCCTGCTTCCTATCCAAGATCAAGATTACCTTTTTGCAGCATCATTGTCTATTCATTACGCATTAGGGCCCATGTTTACCTCATCAAACTGCTCTGATGAATAACCACATTCTTCTGGACCTGTAAACTCCCCTCTGACCAGAGGGAGGGAGCAGTAATCATGAGAGAAATATGACACAGCCGTGTGGGTTGTGCTCTTTTCTATACTGCAGTAAACTCAACGGCATCCTCAAATAAAGTCGTACTGCTCAGTGTGTCTGTTAAACCAAAACTGGTACAGCCGAGTAGTTTTAAGAAGTAGAGAAACATCTCGTTTCCTGTTAATGCTTTAGGTGAGGCAATGCACACATCTAGGTTTCTGGTACAACACAACCCTGCCTTTCATAGTCATGAATTTCCAGTAAGGTAAACTAAGTCTCACAAGAATTTCCTAGGGGTGGGTGGTTATGATGAAATTCTAATTTCGCAATATGAGTAATTTTACTTCACAATGAAGTTAATTTTCTTATTTTATTTCATCTTTATCACAAATTAGAACAAAGATGCAAATAACATTAGAAGAAACAATATAAGAAAGACAAATTAAAAATATATATATTGCAGGAAGTTTTTCAGTTACAGTTGATCTATTTAAGAGTATCATGTAAGAAACACTACAGAAAAAAAAAATCACTGCACAGTCTTCACTGTGTGAATTGTACGTACACATACATACATATATATATATATATATATATATATATGTATTTATTTATTTAAGACATTGCAATGTCTTAAACACATTAAAAGACATAACTGCCTCAGTTTATTTGAATGTTCAAGCGCAATAAGCCGTGAAACTCATTCGCATACTGTGGAGTCAACGGACAAGCCACATTGAATTTTTCACCCAGTTTTATTTTCTAATGATTTTCTCTTTATCGCTATAGCAAGGCAAGCACTTGTGTGACACTACTTGCATAAAGTGGAACAGCAAAAATGTCTATCGATGAAACAGTACACGTTTCGCCATACTGACCAGGCCTAGAATGTATTGTGTTGTAAAACAAGAGAGGAACAAGATCAGCTGTTTGAGCTACATTTAAGATTGCCTGAGTTTGTGCTACTATAAAAACAAAGATGAGTGCGAGTAATAAATCCCCTATTGTTCCTTCCACAAAGGACTGCATGGTGTTTATACTTTTACTTTACTCCAGTGTGACATCTTGCCGATATCTGTCTCATGTTTATGTTTACACTTAAATACACTTTACCTTGTAGTAAAGACAACAATTATCTTCTTATCCCCTATGAAAACTACCATTTGGAGGGAGAAATATATTGTTGAACACTGTAAGGGCAACAACAGATTGTTACTGGTCGTTTATTATACTTTACTTCACTAATGAGCTGAGATTTGAGTGTCGTGTATACATCTATGAAGGTTTAGCAACAAGGGTGCATATCTAACACACTCATATGGTTGGGTTTATGTGCTAAAGCGTTCAGTGAATGCAGGCTATAATCGTATTTGGTGAAACACAGCACTGTATTTTTCTGGTGTGTGTTGTGCACTTGCCCGTGGGTGAGTGTGTTGGCGCTGCAGTGTGTGTGAGCTGATCTAGGGGTGTGGAGGCTTTCATTACCACAACATCAACTCATCCGCCATTTTCACTAAGCACCAGAGAGGAAATACTGCGCTCGAAGACTCGCTGAAATTTGACAGAAAACAGCCAAGATAACAAGAAACCCGCCTTTTCACATAAGCTTAAGTATCTATTTGTCAAATGCGCTGTTTTTGTGATGGAACAAAGTGTTTGCGTCGTTTCTGCGTAGCTAGCGATTCTGACTGACGACGACTAGCCAACCTCAGCTTACCTCACAATGCAAACGATTATCTGAGGGGGAAAGTGCGTTTTAACGACTACTTTTTGCGTTTAAATCACTAAATGGTCTGTTAGCATTTCTACAAAGCTAAACTAACCGCGTCGGGTCGACTAATTCAACAACATCCTCACAAACAGCTAGTCGGTGAAGCTAACTGCTTAGCTTGCTATGCTAATGCGCATCGATATGATACGCTGGAGCGTTTAATTTCCTTACATGGAGGCATAAATCAAATTTCCAATAATAAATATCGAACCCAAATCGTTCTAAACCTACAAACGCGTCAAAAGACGGTTTATTGACTATAAACGGCATAACTGCGCAGTTCGCTGGTAAAGCAGCGCGGTTCTGGTCCACTTTGAATAGAAGCTAAAGCAGATCTGACTACATGAACCGAGCCCGAACCCCTCCCCCACGCCTGCAGCACTCATTATCAGCACACAACCACACAAAACACACCAGACAGACACTAAATAAGCGCTCATTTTATGTCCTCTACGCTAAATCTACACAATATCAAGCTAAGCAGTCCTAAGTCAGTCATATTCTCTGCAGCGATTAGAGCAAGTCCAAAAACAAAAGGCTAAAACCACATCGCATCTATAGAGGGTCTTAATACTTTGAATCAATGTCAGTCAATAGGCTTTAAAGTGTATTTGCGGGCTGGGTACAGGGTAAGAGTGGACCTAGTGAATGGTTAGCCGGAGTTGAGAGGTGTAAACAAAAGCCCTGTTGTTGCAGGCTCTGTCAGAGCACACCGTGCCATTTTAAACATTTCACACCTCTCATTCTCTAAAATGCACATCAAAAACACGTGTAAATAGTTGTAAACATGTGCATATCGCCATCAAGATTTGTAGATAAGTGGCGGGAGCAACGTATCGTGGGAAGTGACCACGACTTCACCAAAATGGAAACACTAAGCAGTTTTTGTTGCACATCCCAGCATGTAAAGAGATTATTGAAGTCTTGAGCTGTTTCTTTCTTGGTTGGCTGGCTAACTTGCTAGCATTTCTCCAGTGACTGCTGGTGTAACGTTAGCTAGCAGCTTTCCAACAACGCAAGAGAAACGACAACGAGTTTCCGCTACTCTCGTTTGCAGCTTTTCTGGTTGCTACCACAATAAAACAGCGTTATAATTTGAGATCTTCCCTTTTGTGAGGCATTAAAAGGTGGGTGTGAGCTAGCTAGCCACCTTAGCTGCTAAATTAAGTCATACACACACACACACGCAGACACACACCGCTCGGATTGCCCTCTTTACAACAAGCCAGGTGGGATTTATACCTCAAAAGGAGGGCTGACAAATGCATAGCAGCGTTGTAATTACATCTAATTTGAACAAACTAATAACACAAGCTCACAGTTTCAGCATCTACATAAGGATGGGACCCTCTTCAGCAAGTCACTTAGCCACTAGCATCAAACAACCCCCTGTAATAAACAAACAGATAGCTGTAGGATTACGCCAGGTACTTACCGTTGATGTCCACTGTAATAACTGTGAATAAAGACACGGGGGACTCGGGTGAGACCCCGCCGCCTGATCTACCACACAACCAAAACAATACTTCGCTCTCCACTGCGGATGTGTAACAAAGCTTTACAAATCGCGCTGTTACGCACTTGTATTTCGCTTCGTGGTGCTCTAATCCAAGCGTACAGTTAGAGACTGTTAAAACCCGACAATTTTGTCCATATCTATGCCGACAGTTAGAAACTGGATCCCTTCAATCCTGTCTCTTTTCCCTGTGCAAAAATGGCGGCCCTGGCAGAAGTGCCGTGGCTCCGCCTCCCCCCGCTCACCCCCGGCTCTCTGTCACTGCGCGCTCCGCCTCTGTTCCGCGGGGTTTCCCGGCGCAGAACCTCAGGGGCGGAGAGAGAGAGAGAGTTCATCCGCGGCGAGCGTCAGATACAGTCCAAACATAGGAGTCTGACTGCAGCCCGCTGTGGAGAAATGTGACACTAGACCACAAAACCAGTCATAAGGGTCCAGTTTTTGAAAATGAGATTTATACAGCATCTGAAAGCTGAATAAATAAGCTTTCCATTGATGCATGCTTTGTTAGGATAGGACATTGTTTGCCCACAAAGGCACACAGTGCTGTTTATTACAGGATTTTTAACAGTCGTGTGTTGTAATGTCATATATTGTGATTAAATAGTTTGTTCGTTAAATCGTTATCATAGTAAAACGGTATTTAAGTCAACTCCGTTACATATGCGTGGTAATAAAACTATCATGCAGTTAAGTATTTTGAAACCAGTGCAGCAATCATACTGGTCGGCTAACTTTAATCGACAAGTGCTAAGAATTAATCGTTCTACTGACTCATTGAAAATATGTGACCCTAAGACCACAAAGTCAGTCTTAAGGGTCAATTAAAAAAAAAAAAAAAAAAAATTTGATTTATACATCATATGAAAGCTGAATATCCATTAATGTATGGTTTGTTAGGATAGAATAATGTTTGGCTGAGATACAACTATTTGTAAATCTGGAATCTGAGGGTGCAAAAAAACAAAATATTGAGAAAATCGCCTTTAAAGTTGACTAAATGGAGTCCTTAGCAACGCATATTACTAATCAAAAATTATGTTTTGATATTTTTACGGTAGGAATTACAAAATGTCTTCATGGAACATGATCTTTACTTAATATCCTAATGATTTTTGGCATAAAAGAAAAATCGATCATTTTGACCCATACAATGTGTTTTTGGCTATTGCTACAAATATATGTGCTACTTCAGACTGGTTTTGTGGTCCAGGGTTACAAATAAGCCTGAAGGCTCAGCCTAGCGAGATGAATGCGTTAAGAAGGGAAAAAATAATGGATATAAATACTGCGATTAAGATTATGGTGAGCAGTGTTGGGAAGTACATGTAACTAAATTACGTAATTTAATTACAAAATAAATGTAATCAGTTACAGTTACTAAGAAAAAATGTGTAATTAAATTATGGTTACTTATGAAAATGTTAATGATTACAAGGGGGTTACATCTAATTTGTTTTCCACACGCACCCACATACAGATTTTATTTATTTATTTCATAAATTGCAGTGACTGCTCTGAGACGTCAATGTTTCAGGAGTTTAGCACACTGAAAAGGACACATGTCCTATTTGATCACTTTTATTTCCTATTTGGGTTTATGCATATACTTTTTTTTTTTTTTAAAGATGAACTGTTTTCTGTGATAGTAATCAGTGTTGAATACTACTGTAAGGTTAACCCTGCCTGCTTTACATGTTTGAAAATGATTAACAGTTGAAAACATTAGAAATTTAGAGTAGTCAAATGTAATCATTTACATTACTTTAATAAAGTAGTTGAAATAGTTACACTATTTATTACATTTTAGATAGTGTAACTTGTAATCTTTAACCGATTACATTTACAAAGTCACTTATTATGAGAAACCCTCAACACAAGGACTTCCAAACTGAATTAGATTTGACATAAATATGCCAGAGCATATCTAACTACTACCACAATAAGTTATAGGGTGCCCCATTTCAAGTACTTGTCGCATTGTAGTATAAATAATGTGAGTAGTGTGTGTACACTGAAATTTCAAAAAGTGAAAAAAGTAAATCCCACACACTACCAATACTTGCAAAAGTATCAAAAACAGTTTTTATTGACGACGTGTCGGTCTCGTGACCTTCATCAGGTATATTTAAACTTACAATTACAAGCTCAGTCACATTAAAAAGACCAATTACTACGAAGGACCATCATTAATAATAACACCCAATGAATAGGACTACATTATTAACTCCACTTCATTGTATACAAAAAAAAAAGAGAAAGTGAACCTCAAAAACCAAGTTGATGCACTTAATGAACTAAAACCTCCATACCCTAATATAATGTAAGTCACATGATTTGAGGTGACTCGTGTCCTAGCACAAATGATCCCAAAGTTTGTCTGAATCCCTAAACCTAATTACAAGGAATAATAAAAGTGTTTTCTAGTGTTACAAAATAGTTTGTGTCTACCATTACAAATAAAAGTTTTGGAATGATAAAATAAGAACTTCAAATTTGTATCTGCATCTGTATGAGGTAAAATGGTATTTTTTTATAGGTTCCTGATGTGGAAATCTTATCGTCAGCCCTATAAGCGTTTCCTTTTTTATGGAATCCCTTCCCCCATTATCCAAATGTCAAAACATAAATGAAATAATAAGAGCTATATACAAGAACTGAGTGAAAACAAAGCAGAAGGCAGCCCACACAAGTCTTTGCCTACTACGGTTGAATACGAACACCTACTTGTGAGGCCCAAAACAGTAAATGGCTGCAAATCTGTTATGTAACCCTTTATACAAGTGCAGTTTTTTTTCTGCTCAAGGTAACTGGAGTGGGATGACCACAAGTATAAACACAAACATCTGCAGAGTATAATGAAAAGGTAATATTCCCGGAGAAACCCACGCTTTTTGTTGTTCTTCTTCGATTTTTTCCCCATTTTGAGAGATCTCTTCAAGGCTAGTCTCATGTTGAGATAAAATGTACATATACACATTAGCCTATATGTGTATATACACATTGATTTCATATTGTTGCACGGTTTCCAAAAATGTTGCTCTTCAACCAGACGGCTTCATTCGAGCAACTCACCCTACATACAAAACACCCTCCCCCATACTAAACTGGACCTAAACCGCATCCTCCTGCGCATGCGCAGTCTGTGCTATAAAACCAACCACTAGCAGCTGAAGAGCTATGCAACGCAGAGTGGAGAAACACAGCAAGACAAAGCAGAAAACTGCGATGTGACGCGCCGATCATCGAATTTGTACAGTTGAAAGGAAAACAAGACTAAAGAGATAGTTAAATCGAGCTGTTGTATCGCACAGGATTGCCTACTACGCCAGTCAAATCATCTTCAGGTTTTAACTCTCGGGACGTTTGAGATTATAGACGGACATAAAGACGGGCTACATTTCAAGCAGTTCTGGAGCTAGGGTATTATTTGAGCGTCGATATCGTTCATTTTGTTACGCTTTCAAAATGGCGATTTTCTCCGCTCATCCCCCTCCCCGGCCTTCCTGAATAGAATGAATGACATTGCCCTTGACCAATAACACGCGTATTGTCCTTTTTTCTCGGCGCTGATTGGCTACAGATGACATCATCTGAATTCCATATGTGGGCGGGCTCTGAGCTGAGAGGGGAGAGCGGCGCAACCGGAGATCAGACCGTGTTTGTTTGTGGACGACAGTAGGGCGCCGTTAACTTCAACTCTCATTAACCATTTCGTTTACTTGAATCCCAGCGGATCTCTGAAACACGGCGTTTTAGAAGTGCCCTTTCACGGAGTTGGTTTATATACCAAATTAGCTCGTGTCGCTTCACAAAAGTCGCAAGAAGATGGAGCCGATGCTCCTCGCGGCACTGCACAAAGCGCACACTGGGCGGGGTCACGGTCACGGTCACGGGCTTTCCAGAAAATATCAGCGCCTCAAACCGGATTCGGCTCAGTTACATCATCAGCAGTGTTTTAAAATGCACGCTGACGAGCAAAACCCTTGATGTGCTTTTGTCGCCTCAAACACCGGAATATGAAAGCTGCAGTGTTTTGGACGTTCGTTCGGTTCTTTTCAAAGAACCGGTTTTAAACGATTCAGTGATTCTTTCTTTTCTTCTGCGTCATGACGTAATTACGTGGCCCCTAACAGCATGATGTGACAAATTACGAGTTTAATCTAAATTAAGACATCACAAAGGCATGTGGACACATTACAGGATTTGCTTATTAAGAGTCATATTTTTAACAGTCTTGTCTGTTGTAACGGCATATATTGTGATTTAAATAGTTTGTTGCAATCATTATCATAGCAAAATTGTATTTATTCAAGTCAACTCCGATACATAAAACTATCATGTAGTTGAGTATTTGAAACCAGTGCAGCAATCATACTGGTCGGCTAACTTTAATCGACAAGTGCTAAGAATCAATCGTTAAACTGACTTATTGAAAATATGTGACCCTGGACCAAAAAACCAGTCATAAGGGCCAAGTTTTAAAAAAATAAATAAGCTTTCCATTGATGTATGGTTTGTTATGATAGGACAATATTTGGCAGAGATACAACTGTTTGAAAATCTGAGGGTGCAAAAAAATCTAATATTGAGAAAATCGCCTTTAAAGTTGTCCAAATTAAGTTCTTAGCTATGCATATTACTAATCAAAAACTAGTTTTGATATATTTACGATAAGAAATTAGCAAAATATCTTCACGGAACATGATCTTTAATATCCTAATGATTTTTGGCGCAAAAGTAAAATCTATAATTTTTACCCATACAATGTATTTTTTGGCTATTGCTACAAATATTCCCCAGTGACTGGTTTTGTGGTCCAGGGTCACGTATTTAACTACAGTTCGTTAACGATTCGAAAATCAGTGTTGGCTGGCAGTGCAGAATATTATGTTTATGTACACAAACACACACATTCTTAAAGGTTCTATTAAAGGTTCTCAAGCTTCTATTGCGAGAGGTGTTCTAAAGAAGTCGTGTATTACGTCACAATAACAGCCGCATATGAGCTGCAACAAAAGAGTCGAGCTGAGGGAGCGCATTTCCTGTTTTGGTGGCGATCAGGAAACGAATCGTGTGCAGAAAACATCCCGGCTGAGGTTTCACGTCGTCGTTGTGCGATGCCATTAATGCCTTCAGAAGTAATCTATTTCTTGCGTTCGTTAAATGGATGTTAGGTAACGTCGTGGCTTAAAGCTGCATGATCTGCTCGCCTTCTTCATTGATTGTGTTTCCAGAGCCGCCATGTTGTCGATCCCTGCACGCCTCCTCTGCGCTGCTCTGGGATGATGATTAGTAAATGGCGTATTGGAGCATTTTCTATAGAGCGCGCTGCTTAGCGAGTTATAGTGGTGTTGTAATAAGTCCCGTGAACTCAAATTGCCTGTTTTAAAATTAATTTCCAAGCAATTTCGTTACTTGCATTGTTTTAACTTATTAGTAGCCTATATGTTTGTACTACTAACACAATAGCCTGTTACCTAATTGTCTTTTTAGTCCAAGTGCATATTATATATATTGACCAGATTGCAACATGTTACAGCTTTAAAATGTATTATTATCATTGTTAGTAAAGTGCTGTGCTTTTTTAAATCGGGGGGCCGAAAAAGCCAAAGTGGGGGGGAAAACCTAATTGTATTGAAATAACCAGACTTAACCTATAAAGCATACTTTATTTCATTTTATAGACTCATTTCTAAGCTCTGTAAATCAGCAGCATGATCAAATGTGTTGAAAAACCTGTTCTACTCGATCTTGTACATTTATTTGAATTTAAAACTTACTGATCCATTATTGATATTTATATGCATTTTATAAGTAGTCTGCTATACTCTTAGAAATGTTATTGATTTGCATTACAAGATATCAGAGTTTCATCTACACTGAACTGCATACTTTCACTCTGTATGGGCCTCTGAGTAAGACTGGTGTTTTTTTTTCTTTAAGTATGAGCACCACATTCACTTATATCATACTCTGTGGGCCATAAAAACTTGATGTATCAAATATGATACAATTTTATAAAGAGGTTCAATAAATTATTCAATTAAAAAAAGGAGGGCCGGTGTCCTGCAGAGTTTATCTCCAGCCTGCCTCAACACACCTGCCTGCAAGTTTCAAGTATACTTGGTAAGACCTTGATTAGCTGGTTCAGGTGTGTTTAATTAGGGTTGGAGCTAAACTGCAGGACACCGGCCCCCCAGGACCGAGTCTGGTGACCCCTGCTTTAAAGGGTTAAAATGCTAACCCCTGGTTTCACAGACAAGATTTGAGCCTAGTCCCAGACTAAAATTACGTCTGAGCTGTTTCAACTGAAAGAAACTTGCACTGATTGACCTTAAAATATATCAGTGCCTTTGTTTAGTCTCAAGATGCACACCAGTAATGTTTTTTTCTGAGGCATGTTAATAAAAAATACATTACAATACATACAAAATAAAAAAATAAAAATGTCCTAATTGAACTATGGCCTAATCCTGGTTTAGTTTAAGACCTGTCAGTGAAACCAGGCCTGTTAGATGTAGCCAGATAACCTGTAAACTCTCTCTCTCTCTCTCTCTTTAAACAGCTGTTATTTATTTGTTTTTAATTGCTGAACATACAGTTTTAAAGCATATATATATAAAAAAACATATATAAATATACACAGGATTAGTCGTGTTTAATTAGTTCCTAGTTTCTCCCAGCCCTTTGAATATTTTCTTGGATGATAGTCCTTGGAGTCATGAAGACTGAGTAATAGAGATGGGATGAAAAAAATGTATGTGCAAATAAACTATCATATAATGATCACTGTCTCCTATGTCCTGTTTTCATAGTCTGCATTAATACAATTGCGTAAATACAATTTCCTAAACGTTTCTTCATGTAATGCACATTATATAAAAAATAAAGTACAATAAAATGCACAAGCAGAATCTCTCTTATTTCTTGTTTAACTTTTGCGCAGAGTGGATTTTAACAAATAAATGGAAATAACATAACTATTAAAATATACTTTTACAGACTAATAAAAGTAGGTTCAATAAAGAAATAAATGACCAAATTAAGTATATAATTAATATTAAATTGATTTAAGTTTTATATTTATTATGATTATTATCTTTACGATACCTGATCGATGTTTATACAATCTTTTTTCTGTGGGCATTTGGCGCCCTCTAACGAGCAGACAGCGAGTAGCATTAAAGCGCCTTATTTTAAGGGACCAATCACAGCGCTCGTTGTTAGCAGGCTAGAGAAACGGCCGCTGTAAAGGTGACATTTAGCTGTCTGGTCACCACAGCTCATCCGACCCAAACTAATTGTGAAAACAGAGTGGTGGCACAAATATAAGATGTCTTCTCTCAGGAGGACGGCGGGTGTCCTGCGAACAGGCCTGCAGCTCTTCAGACGCGGACCTCAGCAGATGACCGTCAGGAAGTGAGTGTTTATCAGCAGGAAGCTAACAGGCTAAAAGCGCTGCCTGAACACAGTGAAGTCTGTAGTCTGGTTCTTGGAAAGTCGAAGTAATGCTGAAGAAACAGCTTAATGAAACATATTCAATTTAAATATACCGAAATTAGCCAGGTTTATAATTAAAGAATTAGACAGTTGGATGTAAGTAGAGTATATAGAGGTTAGCTTTAAATAGAAGTGGGTAATGGTATCAGACTGTAGTACCTTGGCACTGAATTTTTATATTTTCACATTCAATGGTATTTGCATGGTACTCCAAAATACAAGGTCCAAAAGTATGGTTGTTGGTATTATCATGGTACTTCTCAAATTCAAAACACATGCTCGTACCAAGGTAAAAAGCACGGTAACCTGTCTAAAAATTGATAGTACCATTATACTCTGTAAATTTAGTTAATGGCATTAAGTGTCTAATAATAAACAAATTAAAAATTCTACAAGATATGTTCTAATATGATGCATTTACTCATATTTAAAAGGCAATTCCATGTTTATTTTTACTTGTTTGTTCAATGCAGATAAATGTTTGAGCTTTGTAATGTAAAAAAAAATATTTTGTGTATATGTTAAAAATAAATGTAGTAATGTTCTTGACTTGCCCTAGTTTGTATAACTTTTTGATGCATTTTCAGAAATAATGGGTTTGCCAATAGACCCATCTCCTTTTATTGCTATATTTGGTGTTACAGCACAAAACATGGTAGCCTTTTGTACACTACTTGCCAGAAGGTTAATATTGCTTAAATGGAAAGACCCCTTTCCCACTACTTTCCTCCATTGGATTAAAGAGATCATGCAGTATCTTAAACTGGAAAAAATAAGATACTCTCTTCAAGGGTCTTTCCAGAAATTCTGTGCAATCTGGCAACCTTTCTTGTCATTTGTTGAAAAATACAAGTAGGGAATACAATCCCAAAATATGCGAGATTTTTATTTTTTGTACAATGTAACTGATACTTTATGTCTGATGGGTTGGGGTATGTTGGTGTAATTTTGTTATTTCTTGCATATTATAAAACAAATAAATGTAATTATTACAGAAATAACGGAGTATAAATATGAAAAAAAAAAAATCTAAACTACACTTAAATGTAAAAAAAAAATTTAATTGGCTATTTTATGTACAGTTAATGAATTATTTTAGGTATTTTCATTTATTTACAAATATTTGTCCAGCTTATTAGTATCGGCATGCATCATAGTTTGTAATACTATGGGTTTTCATTAGCACTGCTAGCCATTAAATTTTATGTACTTGGGTAATGTTTCTGACGGTTATGTTTTAGGGCAGGAGGAGGCTCTCATATTGAACCCCAATACAGACAACCTTCTCAGCTCACCAAGAACCAGAAGTTTCAGGCAGAGTTTCTCAGCGGCGTCATGTGGTTCTGGATCCTGTGGCACTTCTGGCATGACCCGGACGCTGTGCTGGTGAGTGGGAACTGCATCAAAATATATGAGCATTGGGATAAAATGCTACTATTTCATAATAAACAGACCACCAGCCACTTAGCTAAATGTCTCTTTAGGGTCATTTCCCATGGCCGGACACTTCAGCATGGACCGATGAGGAGCTGGGAATCCCACCTGATGATGAAGAGTAGATTTGCCCTCAACAACCCAATGTACATACGCATTTAAAGGGATAGTTCACCAAAGAAAATTCTGTCATTATTTACTCATCCTCATGTCGTTCCAAACCTGTAAGACCTTTGTTCACCTTCAGAACACAAATTAAGATTTACTACCTTACTGGACCAAAACGTTCTAGTTGAGTTGTTGTCTATGCAGGGTTAGAAAGCTCTTGGACTTCATCAAAAGTATCTTAATTTGTGTTCTGAAGATGATTAAAGGTCTTACGGGTTTGGAACGACATGAGGGTGAGTAATTAATGACAGAATATTCAAACTAACCCGTTAACTCATTTACATACAGGAGAAATGGCTTATTTCTAGCATGCATGACTGATATTTCTCTTCTCTGCTTTGCAGATGTGCACCAGATCGCAAAATCCGCACATTTTCTGTAGAGGAAACTGAAAGTTCCTGTTATGTATATGGACTTATTATCAAGTCTAATCGTAAAAGTTGCATTATAAAATATAAATAAAAGCCATCAACGCTTCACTTTGTCAGTAGAACAGTGTTTTATCACTTAACATTTGGTAAAGGGAAGGGGAAAACAGTGTGATCTACAAAACATTTCCCTCATCTTATATATACACATTGCATTGGAGAAATTCCATCACATCCAAAACTTTCAAAGAGAACTCTGGGAAATTTTGAAGAGGAGGAACAGAACACAGCATTTTGAAAACACAGTGACATTAAGTCTATACCACAATCGAAAATGGAAATGAATACTAGAGATTAATAAATACTGTACAATTAATGCATCAAAGCAAAGAAAACCTGTCTGAAAACCAGCTCCATTGATCAAATATGAAGGAGAAATCTGAAAGGGTGCTCGTCTATATCAAGGTTAGTGAGCGGGAACAGAGGAACTTTTTTTTTTTTTTCATAAAACACATGCGCAAGAGCAAAACTCGAAACTGTAACAAAGCCTGAGTTTTAGCAGTTATCCAACTCAAGTCATCCAAAATAGTGCATTTGCTTTTTAAACCAACAGAACTCTTACACAACAGTCGAGAATAGCTGATCATAATCTGTTGGTGCTGCTCTATGCACAAAGTCCAACAAACTCGAGATTATTTTTTCTAATATACTTCACAGCGGGACACAATTTTGTTCTGAATCTGGGATTTACGTCCAGCAGACAAAGTAAAATAATTGGGAATATATACATTTGTTGGCAAACGAGTATAAAACGAGATTGTATGACAGTGCTGGTGATGAATTCAAAGATGTCACCTGTTCGATGTTCCCTGAGAAAACGTTTCATAGCCTCTCTAAGAAATTCACACACAAGCACCACTTTGTTGTTCCCACTGAAATTCTTTTGTCCCGTTTCAACAGGTCATAAAGACAACATAAAGCAACATTATTCAAACAAACTTACTAAACATTTTAGAGGTAAATTGAACAAGAAAAGTCATTCAAATTTCTTTTGAGTAGCTTTAAATGTGTTAACTACAAAATCCATAAAGCTGAACCTAAACAAAAGCTCATTCCTCTTGAATTGGCAACATTCAAAATTATACTCCTATTTACAAAACTATTCAATGCAAAGGAAACTCAATACAATATAAATCCTTATATCTTTGAAATTAATAAATAAGTTATCCAGTCAAAAAAAAAAAAAAAACATTTCAAAATAGAACAAATTATGCAGAATGAGCGAAAGATCATTGTCAATCACGTGACAAGCATATTTAGTCCTTGCAAACTACATCACAAACAATATTTCAGAGGCGGCGTTCCAGGATGCAGTACCTCTCTGTGGCCACTGGGTTTTTAACAAAGGCAAAGTAACGCGTGGCAACGCATTTTCCTCAATTTTTTTCCCCCCCAGTGTAAATGCAATATTTCACTAGCTTTTGGACAATATATAGTAAAAAAAAATGTAATTAAATAAACCAAAAAGGTTGACAAGAACGGCTAAACTTGTTCTTTCTTTTTAAATTAAACGTTTTGTTTTTACAAAACAAGGTACAACTCTCGAATTTATTTTCCTCAGCAGAACTCGAACTCTGTATATAAAAAATACTCCAGAATATTCCTTTAAATCGCCTATTCAAGTCCACCGGAGAATAAATGTAGCATAAACAGTCAAATCATGTTATATCTTCGCCACTTTTTGATTTGTTTTGATGGTTGAATAATACTTTCCACTATGAGAGGACTTCATGCGCATCCTAAAAGTGCGGCCCACTAAATCATCAATACATCACTCACTGCTGTACAATTATTGCTTAAAGGGGCAGAAGGGACTGGAGAAGGATTCATAAATGTTCAGCACCATTTCAAAAGCTCATACATCAGCCTGAGACAATCAAAGGAGAGAGAAATAGGCAGATTGATAATGACTTGAGGGGAATCCGAAGACCAATATTGGGCTGTAGAGGGCTAGGAAGACATCCTTAGCCTGCGAGCGCCTGGACACTCATGCTACAGATGCAGTAAGAGGTAGGGTGGGGGAGAGGAGAGGCCTCAGCCCGTGATACACACTTGCGGCTCGTTTTCCTGGCTGTAGGAACACACGCTGCTCTCTGGACCTCCGACTATCCGTTTCTGTGCTTCCTCTTGAAACTCTTGGCTGCTAATGTTGAAATGCTGTCCAAAGTAAAGCAGTTTCCCTGTGCCGATGGATAATGTGTTGTATTTCGTGTGATTGGTGAAAAAAACAAAAACAAAGTGAGCCATTAAACATACCCTGTCACCTAAACATGCACAGTGAGTAAGAGAACTGTGTGTGATAATAGTCCCAGCGTATAAAGAAAAGCAGCTGTGTCGATTTATTACACGTCTCATTCTTTCCTCCGTCATGCTACAGGAATAAGCCTTTATGGCGGCTCATTTTCAATATCTTCCCAAGCCTCTGTTTAGCTGTCGCCTGTCCTTTCTTAGGACGCTTTCCTGCAATAAAACCACAAAAACATGATATAAGCAAAAGCACAGTCAATACAAGCCATTTAGCGTTGTCTCTGAAAAACTGTTGCGAACATTACTGTTTAGGCCATCGCACACTGAGTCCGAAATTTTCGCACCTTGAAAAATAAATACGACTTCATGCTGTGTCAATCACATTTACACACTGCCTCCGAAACTTTCGTCCGTCATAAAAAAAATTGGCATCGGGTTTGATTTTCTGCCTTTTTCGCATCCTTTAGCAAGCATTTTGAGAGGTGTTTTGACAATTCAGAATCCACCGTACAATGGCGATTGTCAAGTTCATCCATTTTGTCTCGCAGCACAAAGCATCGTAAAGATCCTTGCACACTGAATTCACAGAAATTGGTGATCGTCTTTTTAATGTGGCTCTAGTATCGCTAGCAAAGCATGAAAATGAGCCACGGACACCCTGAATAAACGTTGAATCGCTCTGGATAATCCCACAGCTCCTTAATAAGGAGGTGGAACTCTCCTCCCTATGTCTCAGGATTTGATGTATCCGATATTTCCTTTATTTTTCTCTTTTTAAGAAGTGAGAGGATGACAAAATCATCATCACTGCTTGAAGACCCCATTTAGTACGGTTTTGCAATTTTTTTCCGCAACGGATTAATTGATACGCATCGGACTCAGTGTGCAAGGTTTCTGTGCGCGACGAATTTTTAGGATAACGAATACGAAAAAACGCATACGAAAATTTCGCACTCAAAGTGAAATGACCTTTACTGCACAAATATACATTTTTGGAATGATTTTGTGAACTCCCAAAAATGTTTTATCGGTAAACGTCACATAAGTAGGTTAATGATAAAATAAAAATATTAAAACGTTTAAAATGTGCAATATACTTAAATGGATTCTTTGTTTCAAATCATTTTTAAAAGACTTTTATACCATGTTAAAGATAAGTTAACAAATGTAATGACTCTAAAAATGTCATGTCATGTAACCAAGTAAAAACAAACATTTCCTTTGCATTGTGAATAAATGATTTCTAAGTGACTTTTTATAATCTCCCTTCACATATTTTAAGGCAAAAACAAATATCATTTTCAATATTTAAAAAAAAAAAAAAATTTAGTTTTTAAAAGACAAAAATATTCATACATAAGTGATTTTTATTCATACATAAAAATCGTTATAAACAAATTAATTCGTTAATATAATTACATTTTTAGGGAGTCACAACACATAACATTTCAAAATTGCCGCCTCATGAAAAGGTCAAATTTTTGACTGATACACTGTTATGAGGGTCACCAGAGGTCCTTTATATGATTTGGCAAATAAAGATGTTGGTTTTACTAGAAATAACACCACAAATATTATTATTGTTTCTACGATGCTCACCTTTAGTGGCCTGGTTGCTGATGGGTGTGGGGTTGGGGGCGTGTCTTTTGGAGGGGTGGAGGGGAGGAGAAAGTGAGCTCTCTCTATACGAATCTTCCTCTCCGAGACTCCCATCCTCTCCCTCCGGGCTGCGGGGTGCTGAGCAGGGTTCACTGCTGTCCCATGCGTCACTGCTGCTGCTGCTGTTACCCTGACTAGACCACCAGTGCTGCTGTAAAATATCGCCCCCTGCTGACGCCCGCTGACACAGCAGCCCCGCCATGGACAGCATGCCCTGAATGGCATCATCTGTGCTCGGTGAGGTAGGACGTTCTCTGTGGGAAACAAGTTTTCAATTTTAGCACAAAAAAGAGAAAAAGGACTTAAAATTAGCTTTTAAACTGTGCCAAGTTTCCAAGGTGTGTAAAATGAAGGGCAGCCGTACCGTTTTAGCGCTTGCTTATGGTGGCCGTGCTGCCGGCTGCTAAGATGCTCCACAAAACTCCCTGAGTCTCTCTTGCTTCCTCCATCCTCTTCCTCAGAACTCTCTGACTCTGAGTTTTTCTGTTTAAAGGAAGCATGATACAGAGGATTAAGACGGATTTGACCAAGTGAAAATAAGTGGTTAGCTCCTGGGGAGCTTCTTGGACATCGTCAGTACCTCAGCAGAATCTTCTGCTTCTGACTCGGAGTCACTGTCTGAAGACGCTACATGTGGCGACTCGGTCCTGAGTTCCGTCTGCACAGTTAGACCTGAGAGATGAGAGTCAAACAAATTTCCTTTTACATTCTAATATATCACTGTTAACAGAAGAAAAGGATGCTTTTGCCTGGCTTCAGTATTATGTAAGCATTCTGGCGAGCAAAAGCAAAGTTGCTCACCGTGATTGACTGGTTTCTTGATAGTGCAGTGTACTCTTAATTCATCCTCTTGCTTTTCTTTTTTCACTTGTTCTTGTTGGCACATCGACATGCTTTCCAATTTGATCCCGTGTTGATGGTACTGCAACATTTCCACTTCACTGACTTTGGCTGCCACATTACTGATAGGTAACCTCTCCCTGTGAGGAAGGAGGACACACTTCTGCATGAGATGTTTAGAATATAAGCCTTCAAAATATAACATTTTATTCATTTAATTAATATATTACAATAAACAAATGAAAAATAAAATTACATAAAATATCATAAACCATACCATTTTTAAAGAAAAAAAAATCAATTTAAACAAACAGTAAAAACAGTAATATTGTGAAATATTACAATTTAAAATAACTGTTTTTGATTTTAATATATATTTGAAAATGTAATTTATTCCTGTGATGCAAAGCTGAATATTCAGCAGCACTATTCCAGTCTTCAGTGTCACATGATCCTTCAGAAATCATTCTAATATGCTCATTTACTGCTCAAGAAACATTTATTTCAGTTGTGCTGCTTAATATTTTTATGGAAATCAAGCAAAAAAATTTTCTTTGTTACAAAAAAAAAAAAAGTATATATATATATATAATTTATTTCCGGTCATCAATGTAAAGATTTTGCTGAGATTTGTGATGTTATTGTATCCTTGAATAAAAATTTTAATTGAATATATAAATTAGTGCTGTCAAAAGATTTATTCAAAATAAATGTTTTTGTTTTGTTCACATGCATGTATACATTTAAGAAAAATTGGTTGTTTATATATGTAGAATAATTAATGTTATGTTTATATATGAAACATTTATATACAAAATCAATTATATGAACAAATATATACTATCTTGGCGTGTGTGTATATATATATATATATATATATATATATATATACACACACACACACATAAATATACACAGTACAAACACATTATGTAAACAACAACTTTTGTTTTGGATGTGATTAATCATTTGATAGCACTAATATAAATATAGTAAATAAATAAAATATATAGATAAGCTAGTATAAAGAAACTAGTATTAATCAAACTATATCGCATCAAGAATTAAATTTTAGTAGTCAATATACCAATACCAGTGAAATTATACGATTATTGCTACTAAATTCCACAATATATTTAAAAAGTTCCATAATATAGATGTCTACATGTTAAAAGAAAACAATGGCATGTAACAATTCAATGATTTCTCAATAAAGGACCCTCACCGCATAATTTTGCCATTACATAGCACCAGGCGCAGGGCGTTGTCATTACTACCCTCAACAGCAACTGCAGACACTGAAGACACTTTCTTGAACTTGCCATTCACTTTGGAGCTGAAGGCTGGGTCCTGTTACAAGAGAAGAGAGGTGTTTTTACTAGAAATGAGTAATAATTGCATGCTGCTAAAGCAGTGAACATATTTTCACTTTGATATTGGATGTCCTCTACAACCATTTGATAGCCTTGCATTACAGTCATATGATAAGGAATGATAAAGGCTAATGACGCTACGGAGAACAGACAAGAAATTTGAGCTTATAGCTACAGTGCATTACAGTGGGGAAAAAAAATAAAAATAACGCACTCACCACCTCAAGAGGCCCGACCTCCAGTCTCTTTAATACCTCCAGCGTGTGAAGCTCCAGGACATCTAAGTTAGAGGGCAGTTTGCGGCTGTGATGATGATGATGGTGGTGGTGTCGATGATGATGGTCTTGTAGCCGCCGAGCGGCCCGCTGTGCCTGATATTCCTTCTCCAGTGATGAGCGTGTTAAAGAGCACTCAGCACTTCCCTGAGATTTTCCAGCTTTATTCGACTCATCCTGTTTAAGAAAACACAGCAAATTAAGCTTCTAGGAGCTGCTTTAGCAGCCATGTAGAATCAGCCATTACATTAATTAGCAAACATTTAAGTAAGGAAAAAAGAAACCTTTTAAGAATCAAGATGAAGTATTTGACATTTAATTTAATTCTAATATAATTGGCATACAGAGAAAAAACCCATTAAGAATTCATTTAATGTATTTTAAAAATTATAATATATTTACTTTATAATAAAACTAAATTTGCATACATTTTTACAAAAACATTAAAAGGGATTTTAAATCACCCAAAAATGAAAATTCTGTCATTAATTACTCACCCTCATCTCGTTCCAAACCCGTAAGACATTCGTTCATTTTCAGAACACAAATTAAGATATTTTTGATGAAACTTTGTGCGCAAACAAAACAAAAATAATGACTTTATTCAACAATTTCTTCTCTTCTGTATCAGTCTTTGACGCACATTCACCAGAGTACCACGACGAAAAAGCAATTATTGAATAAAGTCATTTTTGTTTTCTTTGCGCACAAAAGTATTCTGGTAGCTTCATAACATTACAACTGAACCACTGACGTCACAAGGACTATTTTAACAATGTCCTTACTATTTTTCTGAGCCTTGAAGTCTATGCAGGGTCAGAAAGCTCTCGGATTTCTTCAAAAATATCTTAATTTGTTCTGAAGATGAACGAAGGTCTTGGGTGTTTGAAAAGACATGAGGGTGAGTAATTATTGACAGTTTTCATTTTCGGGTGAACTATCCCTTTAAGAATGACCAATTTAATATCTTTAAAATGTAATAGAATTCTAATAAAATTAATATGAATTGTTTTTAAATTTAAGGCTGTGGCGAAAATTGGCAAATTAATTGTTCCCATAAAACTGCAAAGTGAACATTGAAATAAAAACAGCATATCTCTAAAGACCTATGAATTACTGTCTCATCACCCATTCAAAACAACTCAACCTCTTCAGGCTTGTCTTACCTCCAGGTAGCGGATCTCCTTGGTCAGAGCTTTAATGAGACGGCTTGGTCTGATATGGTCTGGAACCTCACTGTTGGGTTGGGTCAACTGCAGAGGAAACACACAGAGAAAATGACCATGTACAACAGCCACAGGAGTTGTACCATAAAAATAATGACATGGTAAAAGCGGACATTCTCTCACCTCCCTCCTCAGCCATGTCTTCAGTGATGAGATTAAAGCTTTCACTCCGTCCACTAGATAACCCTGAGGTTGACATCTATCCTCCCGCAGCTCTGAAACACAAACATGTTTCACTCTGAATCTTCATTTGATCACGATGCTTCGTCTACAACTACATTTATGTAAGGAATAACTGACAACGGACCGTTGAATTATCGAAAATCTGCATGAGTCTCACTCACCTTTAAGGGTCTCCAGAAGGTTTTTGGCCACATACCAGCATATGGCCTCAAAGTATGGGAACTTAAAGAGATCTGGAGTCTTCAGTCTGCGTTCCATCTCATAACACCTAAAATGTGAATGGAGAGGTAGTGCAGGAATAAGTTTAGAAACCTGAAATTAACTACAGTGACAGCAACAATCTAGAGAAGATTAATCAAAAGAATATAGATTGAGGAATTAATTCAGGGTTTTACCTGAGCTGCATGCCTATGTTTAAGTTATGCAAGAAGTTCCCACCGAAGGCCATGGAGTCCTGAGAAGTGAGCACTGCATGGATCCAACCTGTAGAGGGCAACAGAGATCAACATTCAGTTCAACATTTGTTATGCAGACCTGGTTCATTTTCACTAGCTTGATCAAAAACAATAATGAATCATCATTTAAATATAATTGTATCATTTAAAATAATTGCATTTTTAGTGATGTCTCTATATGTGAGTCAGATATATTATTTTGATTAAACTCTAGTGAGTTACACTACGTGAAAACACCCATTTCATTAATTAGGACATATTTTATTTTAAAATCAAAGGATAAAACATTAAGAATGTATATTCATTATATTTAACATTTTAAATTTAATTTACATAATTTAAGGGTAATTTAATTAAGGAAGTAAAAATATTCAACTAAAATATTAAAACTTAATACAAAATATTCAAATCTTGTTTAATTTTTTTTAAATAGATTTTAAACAATTTAATCTAATTTTAAATGTAATATTTTAATTGAACAAAATTGTAACTAAATCTAACAATTTGAATTTTATCCAGACTGGGTTAAATATTTTCAGCTTTTTTTTTTTACAAAAAAAATAAATTTAATACAAATATCACTTTCATATAAAACAACTAACTGATGCTTCAGAGACTATCACAAGTTACTCACACAAATTTAATTGCAAAATAAACAACTGAAATCCGTTACAGTTACTGAGTAATAAAATTGTGTAATTGTTACTTATGAGAATGTTAATGATTAAAGGAGGTTATATCTTAATTTGTAATCTGTAAAAAGTTAGAATGTTGAATAATATTAGTTTGTTCCTTTGCCTGTTTTTGATGAGCACGATGCACCCCGCCATTTAAAGGGCTTTTAGTAAAGCGATGCCATTCTGATGCTTTTCACTGGTTCTCTTGAATGAATTTGCAGCACACCATGTCTACCAATTACATCAATCCACATTGCTGCTGAAAGCTTTAGACTGCAACCTGTGTAAAAGCTGATTAACTAGGAATTTAGAAAAGTAATCAAATGCAATCAGTTACATTAATAAACTAATTGAAATAGTTACACTACAATCTGTAATATTTCCAAAGCAACCTTTCCAACACTGTTCAGCCTTGACATTCATCGATGTCAGCAAAATACAGTGTGTACACACAATTCACAACAGTAACCAGCAGTGTGTATACAAAGACATACAAATACACATCAGCGAAAGCCAAATATAGAGTCATCTCTCACCGCCACTGACCGAAATATCACTTTTATCTCTCCGTCTAGCTGCATGTGTATTGGCCACCGTGTGCAGACATGTTGCTAAACAAGAGGGGGATTTCTGCTTTGTCATATGTGACGTTCTTCTTGAGGGAAACCCACATGCTCACTTTCACAGAGACACAGACCACAAACACACATGCTGTGATAATGAATCCCTCCCCCGAGAAGAGCTGCGTCTACTACCTCTGCAGTGGTTAAAGACCATTTTAGCACTAAACGCATGCTGAATTAACACAGCGCTTCTGACGGGTGATTAAAATAACACCCAGATACTTTTCATTCTACATTCTTTCCATTTGGTGAGATGCACGTGAATTACATCACAGCTCCTTCAGAGTGTTTTTATTCTGTTTACCACGTTGCTCAGTGAAGAACGTTGCCCAACACTCCCACTATAACAAGGGTCATCGGTGTTGGACGCTGATCCACATTTTCCTGGCAGGAGCTCTGGGAAACCGCCTGATATTATTTTCGCCTTGCTGTACCGTGTACGTGTGTTTCTACGAAAGCGCACATCCTATTTTGTGTCGTGGGGTCAATCAAGGGTACAAAAGGTGTGCTGTTGTTTGGGTCAATGACAAATAAGAGCGTCCACAATAATGAAAAAAATAAATTAAAAAAATTCTACTTTTCTTGGCAATGTACTCCTTGTATTCCTGTTGCTTTCGAGAAATATTTACAGAATTTATTGACACTAAAAATGTCATGTGGTGTAACCATCGAATAAAAAGTAATACCAGTTTTTTCCTCCTTACGATTTGAATATGCGAGTATACAAATGTTAATCATGCGTGTCAAAAATGTTTATAAATGTGTTTTAACGTTTCATGACATTACAAATATCATGAATTATTAGTTCATAAATATCATTACTTTTTGGGGGAGTCACACCACATGACATTTTCCAAACTGAACTGACCTTTTCTTGCCCCATTTTTTTTTTTTTGATATTTTAAGACTTATTGACCTTGACGCATAGTTATGAGGGACTCTATGATATAATCTCTTATTTCTGCATGTTGGTTGCACCACATGATTTATGGAAATATTAAGATAATGGCAACCAACTAAGGTTTTCTTAAAAGTGCCCCTATTATGGAATTTTGAAAATGACCTTTCATGCAGTGTGTAACAGTTCTACGTGAATGAAAACCTCCTGCAAAGTTTTAAATCTGAAAGTGCACCATGTATAAAGTTATTGTCTCTCAAAAAAAAGAGTCGACTCTGAATCATTGAAACGAGTTGTTTTTTAAAATGAATCCCAAGGCGTTTCATGTCGAAGTCAACATGAAACATTAGCATATTGCCCGCCCACTTGTTGGTCTTTTCACTTTGGTCTGAATGAAAATGCAAATTCATTCTTTGCCACTAGGTGCCACTTTTGGAGCAGTAAAAATAGTGGTTTCCCTGGTAACGCTGTACACAAAGCAGCACTGCGCTCACAAAGGCTGCTTTATCAAGCATTACAGGCATGATGAACTGAACATGAGACCAATCGGACCAATCACCGCAGATTAGCGTCACGCAAAGGAGGGGTTTGGAAAAATGAATCGTTGAGCGAATCGTTTAAGAGTCGCTGAGCAAATAAGGTAAAAATAAATGCATACAAGACAATGAAAGTGTTTTTTGACCTTGCATATGCATGTCAACCCGTTGTTGGGGACTCCCAAAACCAAAATATGAACCTTTCATTACTCATAACAGGGGCACTTTAAGGAATTTCATTATTTTAATGATGATTGTTTCTTTGATATCAAGACACCCTTGTAGCACCCTGGCATATTTGACATGAAAAAAAACTAAATTAATATTTATATATTAATTATATTTTATATTATATTTTAATTTGGATATATTTTCATTTATAATTTAAATTAATTTTAATTGATTTTATTTGGGCACCAAATGAAAAGTGGGGATAATCTTTTAATGAACACTAAAAATAATACAGAAGTTTGGCCAATTCTGTGTTCTCACCAGTGGGGAGGAAGATGGTAGTTCCCTGCTTCACCACACATCTGTAACACTTGTCGACTTTATCCCCGAAGAATACTTCGCTCTGATTAGGTGATGAGCTCCAGGACTCATATAGTGCAAGGTTAGCTTTAGTCGGCTTGATCAAGTAGAAAATCTTCTCTCCCTGCAAAAAAATAAAAGTAGCCTTATCAGTGCTTATCACTTACATAACAGTAACACCACATGACTGTAACTCTACAAATTGCCATTTAGATGGCTATAAACAAAAGTACACTTCATAAAACAGATTCACGTCATCAGACAGGCCTCAGTTCTTACCCAGAGAACATGATACCACACTGAAGTTCCTCCAAAATCAATGTGGAAGTCTGTGTAACTGTTTTTCATTCCCATGAGGCAATACTTCTGCACAAATGGTTTGGGGAAGAAGGAGTCATCAGGCCAGTAGTTCTCCACCCAGGACATCTTCCGCGCAATTTCAGGAACCTCCACCAAATCGGCCATCCTAAAACAGATCAGAAGACAAAAAAAAAAAAAAATCAAACTTCAAACAAGCATTTATATGTGTTGAATGTATAATGAAACAACACCTATTTGAATGCTAGTTAAGTGTTATCACTTTGCAATTTTAACCAGTAAAATAAGTTATGTTGATTTTCCACTCATACTTTGTATCAGAGAACTCCAGGCTGATGAGATTCAACACTTTTGGTCGTTCAGGCTGGTAGTAATATTTCACAAACTCTCCCAGCTTGAGCTTGCTGTCTGCCTGTCTTGCGACATCAATCACATCAATGACTTTATTTGCACCTGGAAAAAGAAAGTTGGGTGTGTGTTTAAAGGACAGAGTTTCTCACATATAAATTCTCTTATGTCGGTTTCACAAACACAAAGTCTGTAACAAGGCTTTTGAGAGACACAGCTGCAGGGCGACTAATCACGAATGGCAGCTGAGGACCGGAAACAGCACTGGACAGCTGGCGGTGAAGTGACTACAATCCCTCAACACACACACACACACACACAGCTGGCCAGCATCTGATGACAGGGAACAGCTGGACGGACAGTCCCACAAATACATAACTGAGAAAGGCTGAAGGCCAAATTTGGGAACTGGACAAAACTGCAAAACTCTGCACTGCTTTTGAACCCAGGCTGATATTTTGATGGTCATCATTCATTTCCAGTGATATTAAGTTAAAATTCTGTAGACAACAATTAAATGTAAGGCATTTAAAGTCCACCCCAAAATGATTCATCATTTATTTATCTATCATTATTTTATTATTATAAGTGAACAGATCAGCGTTTATAGTATTTTATTAAAGTATTAAATACTATTACCACACTATTATTTATTATTTATATATATATATATATAAAAAATAAATAATAGTGTGGTAATAGCATTTCTAATTTTCATTGAAGTTATGTTTTTCATCCAATATTTTAGTTTGTTTAAACTTTATTACATTTCAATTACAGAAAATTTGCTCAAAAAAAATGACAAAAAGTTGCATAAATCTAACATTAAATAGAGTGCACTAGTTGTATGGTCTGAGTTTAAGTCTTCCATAACATTTCTTGAGA
The DNA here is from genome assembly GCF_012432095.1 of Onychostoma macrolepis. Taxonomy (NCBI): domain Eukaryota; kingdom Metazoa; phylum Chordata; class Actinopteri; order Cypriniformes; family Cyprinidae; genus Onychostoma; species Onychostoma macrolepis. The sequence goes on along the minus strand of NC_081158.1, from coordinate 20,328,753 downwards.
AACAGACTGAAATTTAAGACAGTTCCAGTCCCCATTAACTTTCATTATATGGAAAAGAGCAGCTTGAACACTCTGCCAAACCTCTTATTTTATGTTCCACAGAAAAAATTCCAGATTTGGAATATGATGGTGACAGAAATTTTAGGTAATGATACCTAGGACTTCGGTTTAAATTGTTCTAATAAGTAATGTAGCATACAATTAGTTAAAGTCTGATAGTCTGACCACACACACAACAATATGCTTCTCTAAATGTGGCCATATATGGAAGAATGAGTTTCTCTTATAATGCATGTTTATCTTTTCTAAGAAAAGAAAAGCAGGTGTAGGGAGAAAATGGAAGAAACGACAGACAGAGAAGGTTAGTGGCCTTTTGTCTGTGCCCAACTGGCTGGGTAACATGATCTGTTGAGTGGCCCGCTCCCCCCTCTCTTTCTGTCTCTCTCTCGCTCACACACACACACACACCTCTTCCCCTCGACACCTGTTACTATTAAAACACTTCCAGCTTAAAGATCAGCGGCGTGCGAAAGAGGGAGCCATGTAACATAAGCGTTGAGATAAAACAGCCCTATTGGGAACCTGAGCTTAGACTGACTGTGCTGTACAACAGCTTTGTAACTGGAGATGAAATGTTTTAGGCCTAATGTAGAGAAGAGAGAAGATAACCTCCACAGCTGTACAGGAGTTGGGTCAAAACCCATTCACTACCGGCACGGACGGATAAACACAATCACAATGCCACTCGGTAATCTAATGCTTTCCAGTCCAATGTGTTTAAAGTTGTCCAAAGAAAAAAAAAAAAAGACTTGTTAGCTTAAAGATTACATTAAACTCAAACAGAGGTTTGATAAAAAGGTGCACTTGGGTGCCCGCCTCAGAATTTTTACCATGCCTTTATTTATTTTTCTATTTTCTAAATGCCTTTTTATGGATAGATTTTGTTTCACGCTTCACTCAGGCTATGAAAATTCATAGATTTAAATCATGATGAAAAAAACAAAACAACACAGTGAATATAATATAATATAATAAGCATTTTATTATATATTTATTTCTTAAATTAACATCTTTGACAAATAGGCCTAGAAAGCTTAATAGAACATTAAAAGAACAGCATTTATTTGAAATATATATGTGTGCATATAAATACATGTGTGTATACATGCATGTATCTACTGCACAAATTTCATGTGGGTCTGGTTATGAGTCCAAATGTATTATTGATCTAATTGCGTCTCTTTTGCTCTAGTGCCCCACTTGCCAGGCACTCTCCCGAGCTGTTATCTGATAGACAGTAAATGCAGTGTACACACGTACCCACGTAATGCTCCACATCGCTGACAGAGAACAAGGGAGGGGGCAGTTTAAGCCCCAGTCCATCCAGGTCATGGACCACTATGGGGTAATGGAAGCCCTCCCTCTCCAGGTAGCGCTGGGTCACCTGGCTCCCCTGCATTGGCACCAGAATCTCATGGCCACTTTGAAACATTCAAGACACACAGAATTCAATTGTAAGTCTTATCAGGTAGGTGCAAATTCCAAAGCCATAACTAGATGAAACTAACGACTGTGATTATATCCTAAAAACACATTAGTAGTCAAAGTAGGAAAGTTCAAGGTCTAATCAAGTTTTTATCCAGAGGTGCTTGTACCTGGCAAAGCTCCTGGCCTGGAGTTGCTGTACAAACACAGCAGTTCCTGCCTGAACGGGGCGTGTGCCATCATTTGGCTCAGTGTAATCATGCCTGTGCCAGTTGTTGCGCTTTTTCACTGCGAAAAAGGAAACATTCATAAGACTGATCCTGGAACAAAACAAAAGCAACTGAGAAACACATGCAGATGCACACACTTACTCATGGAGGGTCCATGGATGGGCTCACAGTTGGGACAGTGATAAACATCGATATCAGCAGCATGGTGCTCCACTACCTGAACACAACTGAAAAAGAAAAAAACCCCCCCGCAGATTAAGTACCCTTCTTCTGCCACAACCATATGAATGTTGCAGTACCCACTAGCAAAGAACACAAACTAGTCTAATTTTTAAAAATGTAAATTTGAGGTTAGCCAACATCCTTTTAGCTATTAGCCATGCAAGTAACGTCACAATTTACTTTTCTTTGGATGAGAACTCACCACTAAACATCACTTCATACACTAATACAACAATAAAACAAAAATATCTATAGTGTCAAGTTAGGGGTGGGCGATATGACCAAAACCTTATATCACAATACGAGTAATTTTATTTATTTTTGCTTTAGATATGGTCTTTACGATATCAAAATATTTGATACCATAGAAATTTCATAATTCTTGTCACCAGTGTCATCATTAATCACAAAAAACTAATGCTAACCTAAATTTTAAAAAAAGAAAACTAATTACAAGCAATAGGACAAAAAAAACAAACAAAACAGTAGAATAAATAAATTCTACATACATTGTTTAAAGTAATAAAATGTATGAAAACACAATTTCATTGTGTAAATTAAATAGCCTATATATCTATTCTTATTAAAGTTACAAAAGTTTTGTTGTTTGCTTAACATGAAATGACAGACAGCAGAAATGTTAAACTGCTGTCACTTTAAGAACTGCCTGGATCCAATATACTGTTATACACGTGTTTTCTTTCTCAGCTGTTTGCTTTCACTTAAGACCTAAAACACTTTGTTTACAAAGATACCTGCAAAGACGGGCATTTTGACACATACAAGTGTGTGCATTTAACCATCCAACGTCTATAAAGAGGCAAAATATCTCTGTTAAATACTTTGTACTAGTACTCTGTGAGTCTAGTCTTGACATGCATGCGCACTAGAGCTGCACGATTAATCGTTAAAAGATCACGATCTCGATTCAAACACCCACGCAATCCCATTTTAAAATGACAACGATTCGCCCGTGTCTATTAAACCTTTGAAAAAAAAAATCATACAACGTTCAAATCTGCGTTCGCGCTGCCACTGACAGAGAGAGCAGACATTTAACGTTTGGGTAAGAAACAGCTTCACAAACAGTCTTTTCAACTGCACAGTATTATTTCTGTCTTATAGTCATTCATATCACAGAAATACTGGGATAAAAGTTTGAAGTTCAGATATAAACATTAGCGTTTACATGCACCCTCTTAATGCGATGAGATTTTGGCAATATTGCGATTTAAACTTTCTCTCATGTAAACGCAATACTTCGATTTAAATAATGCGATTAACTCGCTGCCACCAGTCTTGGTTCCTTACCCTCATCCAGAAACGGCGAGAAGAACGCGACGGCAGCGTAAGCAAATGAATTGCCATCACATTTCTATGGCGCCAAAGCATGGGATACAACCATACAAAAGTGTTTTGCATTAGACTTAAATTAAAACAGCTGCCAGTAACACACCTGCTCTTTCTGAGTCCATCATTTATGCTGTGCAGTGGGGTATGTGAGGCAGTAAAAAATAAGTACAACTCGCGAATAATAAGAATAAATGGAAATTGCATGTAAACGGGAGTGAAGAGCTTTGCTCTTGACATGTAAACATCATAATGCGATTAAGTCGCATTATTACATTATTCGTGCACATGTAAACGCGTTTAGTAATTCATTCAAATTAAACACTTTTAAATAGACTGCAGCAATAATATTTTGTCACACATTATTTAGTTTAGTTCAGAATCGTGATCTCAATTCGAGACAAAAAAAATTGTGATTCTCAATTTATCCAGAATCGTGCAGCTCTAATGCGCACATAGCGAAATGAGTTGCCTTTTGCTGCTGATTGCATTTAAACGGCTTAAAATCACTTGTTTTTAAACTGCGATGCATAAAAACATGCAAATGATACGTTTTTGTGACCTTGTAGCACAACAACGCCATGGCAGTGTTAATTTCGTCAACGAAGACGACGACGAAAAATATTCGTTAACGAACCTTTTTTCTGTGACTAAGACGAGACGTTGACGAGCTAAAATTAATATCGGATTATAAAACTATGACGAAATTTATGCCGCGTCTCCGTTAACGAGACGGGAATAAATTGTTATTTGAGGACTACGGACATTCAAAATACATCCTAATATCCTATAGGCTAAGTTAACTGTCTTGTCTTTCAAAATGTGCGTCCCTGTCATTGGATTACAATCAGATGAGGTGCGTTTGCATATCTAGTCTCAGTATGACAGCCGCGGACAGATAGGCTACCAAAACACGAACTAGCGATCTGAGACAATGGCCTCAGCACCTGAATGGTTAGGGATACGGTGACCAGATGTCCCGTTTTTCCCGGGAGTCACAATTCGTTGTCGATTAACTTGAAGTTAGTGAAGGCGGGATAGGCGGAATCGCGCTGATAGAAGCGATCTCTCTCGCGCACGCTCCACTTCTTCAGTTCTCATACAGCACGCGATCAAATACACACACAGCAGTCCACATGTCTATTGTTGTGTAAAGTATCTCACGTAAATACAGTCAGTTATGGCTTAAGTGAACGTAAACAGGTGGGTGAAAACTGAACGCGTGTCAGCATTACATGCATCCGTTTTAAATGGACAGCATTCCTATTAAATACCTATCTGTGTCATTAATGTTAACCAACAAAAGATGTTAAATAAATGTATACTACTGTATTTGAAAAATGAGTTTAATTTGTATCTCTACCAAAAAATGAATATTTACTAGTTTTTCCAAATTCAATCCTTGATTCAAATTTCTCATAAACTTAATTGATTTAAAGAGAGATTAATTAATGACTATTTTTGTTTGAAGACTACATATAAAATGGCTACCAAAATAAATGTTGGTAACCGCAGTTTGACTAAAAGTAATGATTAAAAGTTGACAAAAATGCAATGACTTTTCGTCGACTAAAACTATGAAAGACTCAAATGACTAAAATGTGACTAAGCATTTTCGTCTCATGATAAAGACTAAGACTAAATCAAAAATGCCTGCCAAAATTAACACTGCGCCACGGTCACGTGAGCGTGTAACAACGATAGAGACGATAGTCCAAAATCTCTATTGGTTGACAAATTACTACTGGTTAATCGTGTCTACCGGTATATCGCCCACCCCTAGTGTAACCAAACATATAATTCACAATAAAACAGTACAAGCAAAATGTTTTTATGAAGTAAATCTGAAGAAAGAACCACACATATCATCATCATATACAGTATAGGAGGACATAGTATAAACAAAATTCATGTATAACCAAAAACCACCATTATATACTATATAAAGTGGGTCACCCACGGCTGTTTGCAGACACTACTTGTGCCACATGACTAGTGAGGTTTTATTCTGAGTAAATGTCAATGATGTAGAAACAGCTGAATGTTGCATGGGACAATGGTGTCATCATCTGACCATTTCAGAAAACACTACAAAATTGTACATTGTTTACACAGTGTACGTCAAACATTGTGTGGCTGGGTGATGATACTATCAACAGGGCGCTGCGTCACGATTGTGGGATTTCCACCACCATCCATGTCACTCAAACCGCAGGCCAAATCACCTCGCCAAACCACAACCATAACGCTCAGCCACCCACACAAACACACATTCCAGAGGTTGGTTTCAGAGTCACGCTGCCAACCATGTGAAATCAGCTAGCTGAGTTTTGACAGTCCAGCAGCAAGAGATTTACTGATGCCAAGATGAGTCACACAACTGGGGCCACACAGGAAAACACAGAAGAGTGCTAACACTCACACAGACGCGTTTACTGACGCCTACTGTGATATTTGCTCTACATTTCCTGTCACTTACATATATCAGCGTCTTTCTAGTCAAGCAAGAACATTACAATATAAACGGGGGGGGGAGGCCAAAAATAACCGCAAGCAAGTTAATCAACAAAAGTTACAAAACATAAACTGAGCCTTTTAGTGGACCGCAACAACCCTTAAACTTAGCCCCTCATTCAAATTCTGCACTTGCGGTCTTGTGGCCTTCTCTTGTACATGTCTGTTAAGTCCACAAAACCATAGTGTGTCCCATTTATCAATTTCTGTCATTAATTAGCCTACTCAACCTCATGTTGTTCCAAACCCGTAAGACCTTCATTCATCTTCAGAACACAAATTAAGATATTTCTGGATGTTTTCTTTGCACACAATAAGTATTCTCGGAGCTTCATAAAAATAATGGTTGAACCACTGATATCACATTAACTATTTTAATTATGTTTTTACTACCTTTCTGTGCCTTGACCGTGGTAGTTCCCTTGCTGTCCATGCAGGGTCAGAAAGCTCTTGGATTTCATCAAAAATATCTTAACTTGTGTTCCGAAGATGAACGAAGGTCTTACAGGTTTAGAACGACACGAGGGTGAGTAATTAATGACAGAATTTACATTTTTGGGTGAACTATACCTTTAAGGTCCTCCTTGAATCTACAATTCGAAGATACAATGCTAAATTAATCGTTTCTACGATGCATCGCGATGCAGACGAGGACGATTCGGTATTAGTTCAGTAATAGACCATAACTGATTATAACATACTGATGCTTTTCTGACGTCATTAGTTGCGGTAGCATACAATGGCGGAGGGAGGTGAGACGCAAGTAATTAAAAATGCTCCAACTACTTTAAAAGCCGACATCTGGGCACATTTCAGCTTTTATGAACAACCTGGTAAGCACAACCTGGAGAAGACACACGCTGTGTGTAAATCATGTCACGCACAAATAAAATATGCAGGGGGTAATACCACTAACTTGAGAAACTACGTCAAGTTCAGTTCATATATCTGACTGTCTGTATTTATTGACAAGATTGTTTACACGTGAAGTAAAATTGAAAATTGAGGATGCAGTGCATCGTCAATGCATCATGATATTGAATTGAACCGAATCAATGACATGATAATCGTAATCGAACCGAACCATGAGACCAGTATAGGTTCATACCCCTACGATGCTATAGTCCACAGAACATCTGAAAGCAGTGAATGTTGAAGTTTTTTTTTTTCTTTTTTAATGTTCTATGTTTAGAAATACCTAAGCAACTGTTAGTGAGCATCCTGATGATTATGTAAATATGTGTTGTGTGCTTTCTTCTGAATAACAAAATAAAAACACAACAAAAATGACACTGGTGAGAAAACAGCTGTTAAGAAAGCGTTTGATAGGTGCAATGTGGAAACGCTGGAAACGAGTGACATTACGCCAGTTTGTTCTTTGATTTCGCTTGTGGTATTTGCTGGTAATGAAGAAGCTGTACATAGACCCATGTTCTGTGGATTGCGGGATATTGCTGCAATCATGTATCACAACAGCAGTTTAACTCTTCCAGTTCCCCAAATAAAGTCTTATTTGAGTTCTAATAATGCTGCAGTAAACGCTTTGGCTCTCCATTCCTTTCTCGCCATCAGAATAGAGTTAACATCAAGAGTGGATACTGTGCTATATGGGGCTGTTAAAATCAGCAGGGGACTTGAGCAGAAAGGTGATTCTCCTCAAAGAGAAGACAGCCTTTGAACACAGGCAGAGGATTGAATGTGCTGCCGTCTCAGCTTTGATCTCCTCATTATTGCAGGAAACAGCAAGAAAAACTAAGTACAAGCAGGAAGCAGAAAGCTGCTGTCGTTCCCAGACGAGGCCTAGCTGGTGCTAACGGTTCCTTGGCTTAATCTCCTTTATAATTAGGCCATCAACACTATTCAGCTTCTGTTTGCAAGAATTTTACAGTGTCATTTTATGTCTATATGGTCCATTATCGGTATCAGTTGTCCCATACTCAGACATTTTTCCTAATGCAACCCAAAAATTCTTCCACTGCATGTGGTTTTTAATAGAAAATGATGTCAAAAAAATCCTCTCAATGAATGATTTTACCATATTATTTGATACATGCAGGTGTCTGCAGACCATCATTAGAAAAGACCATCTGTCAGACATTATGACAGATGGCAACAGTTACCAAGGTTAACATTGTCAGTAAAGTTATGGAGAGATTAAGGTGTGGATCTGTACAACAATTGAAAGCCTGACGAATTCATCAGATGTTTGTCTATTATCCCTATGATTCACTTGGAATAAAATCTCAGTGTCCAAATGAGATGGCTTGAACCAGTGCCGTGACTCCAGCTCACGCTGCGATAAAGTCACCTGGGTATCACAGCCAGACATGCGATGACACACGAGCAGATGGGGGAGGAAAGGTTTAAGGATGAATGACTCTACACCCACTCTCCTCCTCCGCTTCCCTCCTACGTGAACCAGACAATGAGGGACAGAACAGAGCACTCAGATCCTGTCACCCAGTTGATGAATGAACTGAAGTTCTCAGCAGTTTGGACAACATAAAGACCACCACAATTCAATCAGCATAAGTGAAATATAAAAGCTGTACTTGTTCCATACAACCAAACAGACTCCTACTATGCACTATGAACACACAATCCCATAATGCTTCAAAGTCATATTAGAATAATAGCATTTATGAGTTCAGTCCACGTGAACGGCACAATGTCATAACCACATCTAAAAGCTCTTTGAGCACAGACTGTACACAAAAAAAAAAAAATCAGGTTATAAACGTTTTGGTATAAGCCAAAAATCACATTTTCATTGTGAATGTTGATTGTATAAAGTATTTGTATGTTTTGCCTAGTGTGACGAAGAACAGCTACACCTAGATCTTACTTCTCCATTAACCCCGTTTCGTTCACATTACGTCTGGCTCATTAAACAATCTTCATCTTATTACATTCATTTCGTCATGGAGTTTAGTCATCCTTCCCATAATGCACTTTTATATACCGAGTGCTCCATTTATCTCCCTGTCTTAGTTTCATAACACCATGTGAATCAGGTCAGTGTGCCACATGCCTGGAGTTGAGTCAGCCTTTCTGTCACCTGAGTAACTGATTAACTACCCACCAGAGAACCAAAGGCACAGAGAGCAAGAAAGTGTTAGTCAGGAACCCTCCGTTTAATTTTCTCTAGTGGCCAAAAACAAATAAGTTGTGGTCTAAAGCCCAAAGTACAGTGTGTACTCATAAAAACCGGAGTATGATTTGGACTTGAGTAGAACAACAGATTTTATACTCCATCGGATCTGTGGAGCGCCCACATTACTACCTTGGACAGTGCCAATAGTGAAAATCAAATAGGCTAGAAACTACCAACTAAATAGAGACGATTTAAGCGTTTTATTTAAATATAAATTGTCCGTAACACATAAACCTGACAGTTTCATTGGATTAACCTACAACAGAGCAGGCAGGGGTCAACAAACCAGGCCCTGGTAAGTCAACAATAATCTTCAGGGCGTCTCAGGTCTGGAAGAGACTCACACTAGGCTTTTGTTGAGACTCAGAAGCACATTTAGGATTTAATGAGACATAATGAGTCGAACACCAAAACATCCTCACAAACCCAGGGACCAGAAGAAGGAAAGTATTTTAACATTGCCTTTACTTGCCCTCTTTCTCTCGCAAGCTCATCAAGCTTGTCAAGAGTGCACACATTCAAGTTAGGCACTTTGTTGTGGTGGATACATTTTTAAGAATGAGCCACAAACAGCAAGATTAAGTTTAGGCCAGTGTCAAGTCATTCTATGTATAAAGCAGAAGGATTCCCAACTATGAGAGCCAAACAAGTCTGTATTTGGGAGAGTAAGGCTGGATGGGGTGAACGTGCACACATCTGCTGACCCCATGTGACCCTAAGCCTTTCTTGCTTAGGGATCCTCCCCCTATACATCCAATAGTTTTAGCCCAGTTCTTGCTAAAAGTTTTTGTAAGACCTGACTAATTCTTACACTACTGCCATTTTAAGTACGAGTTGGTTGGTCGACGCAAAAATTCTTTGCAAAACACCCCCCCCCCACTCCCCCTCCAAGTTATGTTTGTTCATAATAACATTAATAACTTTGTAGATTGGGTGAATTTTCATTTCAACTTCAAGATGGGTTTAGGTGGACCAATGGTGAAACACGAAGCCTAAATAAACCAATACATTCTTGATGTTTCCAATTGAAACTAAGGGCTAACTGGCCTCTTTGACGACACTCAGATCCCCAGAATGTGTTTACTTTCAGTCTGAAAAGGACAAAAGATGGTCTCAACCTGAGCTCTTTCCAGACTGCGTATTGACCTTGCAGCTCCATCAATCAGCAGATCTGTGGCCACCTAAACTCACCTGTAACCCTCAAAGAGCTAGGGGTCTTGTTAAACAAATCTCGACCTGCTATAACTCTCCAGATGAAATGTCTTCTAAAGAGAACTAAGCTTAACATCTCACAATGCCCTGAGGGTTAGATTAATAGTGTGTTTTAAAGTAATTGATTCACAGGTTCAGACATTCACCTCACGTGCATTCAGACAGACATCCTCATTCTGCCACACTTTCCGGTGTCCAAATTCTACCCGAGAAGTTTCACATCTCTGATTTGGGGAAAATTGTGTTTCGTCAATCTGGAGCGAGGTGACACAGAGCATGTGGTAACAGTTTTGTGCGTCACTGACGCTGCAGAATCGCACTTGTTCCCTTCACTTCTTCTTCTGGCCTGCAAAGGCGCCAGTCTTTGTCTCGCACTCTCACAGGGTTTGGGGAATCTGGCAGCTCCACAAAGTTACGCAAGACTTGATTCTCAACACCCGCACAACCGCTCACTGTGTACTGGCGGTTACTTTGCAAGACAGGAAGGGAAGCTCAGCCCTGGCTCATTTACAGAGAAGATTCTGTCCTGAAGCTTAAAGGCAGCTACTTTTGACAATATGCCAAAAAATGTTGGCGTGCCAAAATAGATATGGTTTTGTTTGTGTATCCACTTATCAGAAAATACCTGTTCTGCCAAGCACTAGAAATGCTCATATTGCATAACTTGTCTTGCCACATAAAACAATGTGACTCAAGAGAACATTATGACAGGATCAGATATGATCATCATAAATACATACACAGTATAATATGCATACCTGTCAAAACACAATTCTGTTATATATATATATATATATATATATATATATATATATATATATATATATATATATATATATATATATATATATATATATACACACACACACACACACATACATATATATATATATATATATATATAAATTTTATTGTAGTTAAATAAACTATACTACCATGATCAATATTTGTAAATAAACTCACTCAGCTGAGGCAAGTCTCAAAGCAAAGATTAAAACTTTGGGCTAATGACCATATAAATCATAAAATGCATAATTTTTGCGTTCAATCCAAGTTATATAAAGCGAGAAACATCCTTTTTGTCAAAGTTCAGCAAAGCACGTCAAGCTCAAGCAGACAAACGATTTAAATGTCTAACGTTAGTTTCATAACACACATACAGATGAGCCATGTGGCTTTTGGCAGCTCACTTCTAACGCAAAGCAGAAAAAAATCAATCCTGTGGGAAGGATTGTGGGAGACAGGTTGTCTTAAAAGTTCGCTATTCACATTTATCACAAAAACATTTGACACAAATCGATCAATAACGCTCAAATCACATTCAAGCCGAGCGTGATCTCGCACAGTCATATTTAAATACCCCATCGCGCGTCACCAGCACTTTCACATGACACCCCTGATTTACAGCCAAAATACCCCCTTGTCAAGGCGTCCTGTACATACCAACCGATCCACATCTGTTAAGGAGGACAAGATTTCCATACCTGCCGTGGAACCAGTCTTTACAAATGTCGCATTCGATCATAAACCGGTTAACATCATAGGGCTGCCGGCAAACACAGTAGAGCGGGGCAGCCGCCATCTTCCTAATGTCCCTAAACAACGCTGAGCACTGTAGGGGCGGGATTAACGTCAGCGGAAACTCCCGAAGGGAAATAGGGGCGTGGTTAACATAAACGGAAATTGCCGAAGGAAAATCCGACCAGCGCCTGCCACTACAGACATGGGCTCAATCGCGAACACTTGGAGGTTTCGATGAATGAAGATTGTAGGCGTACTACTTTTCACAATAAAATTCAATTCATACCCTGAACTGCTGTTAAAAACATTACTAGGGTTTTGAGTTTTTCATTTTTCTGATCCGAGAGCACCAGGTCACTGACCTACTAACATGATGATCGTGTCAAATGACACACAGAGGCGAGACAATAAGATTTTATTATTACTACGGAATCACAAATTTTGTCAGTTAACTCTTTGTACTCCGTATATATCAAAAGCAACACTACACGCTTTATTCATAAATAAATAGTCATAAAACAGAACAGAAGCTATCTACAACAATCCTCTGTATATTAATTCAGAATCCGCGTGCTGCACGTGTACTACGTGATCAGCGGCGTTCTGTGACATGCGCAGATAGTAGCTGGGGGAGGGGCTACACACACACACACACACACACACACACACACACACACAGGCTCATATCACTGGGCAAATATTATTTTTTTCCCCAAAGTGTTTTACTGCCATGCCTTTACAAACAAAACAGGAAAATATTACACATAGGCTAAATATGATTAGCACATTTATTAATAGTATTTTGCTTTCACGGCTGTACAAGCAAAACAGGAAAACATTACACATAAATATTAACACTTACATATTATTAGGCCTATTTGATTTAAAATAATGTAAAAAAATAAATAAAAATGAACATTATTATATTCAAATTAAATAAATATTAAACGGCAATATTAAACATAAATAATTACAAATATATTATGAACACATACATTGAATCACATTCTAAAATGTATATGTAGGCTATGCTTCCATAACACTGATAAAATACAAATAAACAACATTAAAACATTAAAATAAAAATCACATCACATGACAAAATGAACACAAATAGACCATAATACTGGAAGATCTATGCAAAGGGTGAAATAATACTTTGTCGTGATGTTTCCAAAGTCTTCATGAAGTAGCTGAGTAGTTTTAATGGTTAAAATAATAATTTGGCGCGGAGGGATCCATACTAACTTCACAATTTAATTTAATTAATTTGACATTTACAGGACAAAATATGGTAGACGTGTGCGCCACCTAGTGTTGGATGGATGAATGTGGCGATGTTATTAACTTATAATAATAGGCCTGCATTACTGATTTTATAGGTCACACTACAAGTACATTATAATGTCGTCAGAGTAACACTAACAAAACGATTATGAATGCATGAGGTATTGCATATATATATATATATATATACACACATACATACATACATACATACACATACACATGAGGTATTGGTCTAGTTCATTATTTAAAAATCAATTAATTAAGAAAGAAAAAGAATGATGGTTAAATGGCTATTATCGTATCTACTTACTGTGGTAATATTGTCAATTATTATTATCATTATTATTATTTAAATCCTAATGTTAGTAGCTGTAGAACTAGAAATAGCCTATAACTGTTTTTAGTCTCATTGAGTCTCAGTATGTTGATATTTAAGAATGTTTGGTTATGAATAAAAGTTGTTGGAATGTTAGCTTCTGGATCAGCTCACCTGAAATTTTCACCAGCAATGATTTTGGTAATTATTTCTAATTTGAAATGAGTGATTACAGGAATTTTGCTGAAGAGCCGTTGAAGGAGCTAGAGATTTTGTTCATCCAAGAATTGCTTGATTTTCTTTACCACGGTAAGCAAAATAACATCCACGTCCATCAAACACCATGCAGGTTTGAGTGATGCTCATACTGATGCTTGTTGGTCAGGGAAAATATAATATAACATTTGAATATACAACAGATTCAGAGGATGAGGGGAGCCGAGATGACACAGAGCCTGGTCTGGACTCCACTGACCCCCAGGGTGACTATCATGATTCTGAGTGTATGCATTGCATTCACAGACACTGAGGACATGAGCGAGTACCTGCATACAGGCTATACTGCAGTAGTTATGGTTCTGGGACTGTGGATGTGCTCACTTAGGTCATTGTGATGTATATTTTGTAAGTAAATATCTACATTTAGCAGCGTTGAAATTAATGTGCTTTATTTTCATGCTGTTTTAAATGCGTGTTGTTCTCTCAGTGACCACTAGATGTCGCTAGGGACTGTTCTAATTTTGTTTCATTAGGAAGGTTTTACGTTCGTTTCACATTCTTGCCCAGATTGTTTACACTGTCCCGTGTCTTGTTGTCCATTGAGTTTGTGGATATGCTATATAACTGGTGGATGTCTTTTGAAAGTTGATTTGCTCTACTGACGCTGCTGTCTGTTTATCCATAAAACTACCCTTCTGTTTTAGATTATGCATTTGTCATCAAAATAGATCATACATTCACCATGTAAGATTATTTAATTCATTATATCCTTTCCACAGAGTCCATTTCTATTCATACAAGGACATGGTTATGGCAAACAACTGTTTTTGTTTTGTTTGTTTTGTTGTTCCCTGAACTGTCTGCCATTTCTATTTTCAAACCAAACACATTCTTTCCCCACAGATGATTCACATATTCACCAGACTAAGGTTGAGAAACACATAAAACATTATTTTGATGTACCGCAGTTTGATGTGCACTTTCACACTTGATACTGACTGAAAGATTATCACTTCAGAAAAAAATGAATAGTTGACGGCTAAAATGATGCAAGAACATTACATGACATTTTTTATTATATTGAATTTCTTTGTGCAGCAGGTGGAGTAAACATGCCAATGATATATATATATAATATATTTTATTTTTTTTGAAAATGTTTACCTACATTACATAAAGATTTGGATCTCAATACCCATTTAGTGGCTTCTTTAATATTACAACCTGCACTGAAACCAAAGCTGCAAGCTTTTCTTGAAATTGCAATAGAATTGTATTTATTAAGTATGTACAGTATTTAATCATGCAGTCCATGACTATGCAGAAACCGCATATTTGCATGAGTTTACTGTACTTAAATTGACCATTAATGCCTCAAGAATAGCTTAAACATGATATTATAGTATAGTGGACATTTAGTTTTCCCCAAACAGAAGTAGTAATGTGTGAGTGAATTTACACATGCCGGTTCAAGAAAAGTGAAAGTGTTGTGTGATTTGTCAAAATGTGTGTTGAGAATGAGAGGGTGCAAAAAATGGACAGTTTGAAAAAACTTGTTTACATGCAGAAAGGTCCGCGGCAGTGCCAGTCCTCAAAGCCTCACTGTATCAACATATTAAACAAGCCAAGAATGAAATCCATCCATTTGCCAAGTTTTTGGTCAGAACGTCTAACAAAATCTCTTAAAAAACATGTTTATGCAATTAAGATATTCTAATGTGTGTACCTCACGCTTCTCGCAATGCTCATATCCTTTCATTTGAATGTTTTCAAACACAAGATACATTGCTAGATTTTCTTAAGTAGAAAAACATGCCGCTAATACGTTAGGGTGTTGCAATGATAAATGTTCTTGCTTGTGTTGCTTTGTGGTTGCTAGGTGGCCCAAGAACAAATATCCCACCACCACTAAGTCGAGATAAATATGGCTCAGGTCACCCACTCAATGTAAATCTATGATTTTTTTTTTTTTGTAAGTGTGAGCAACAGCAAACTCCAGTAACTACATATTATACATTACAGTAAATCATTTAACACAGATATATGGGCTACTATAATTTACCAATAAAGTTAAATACACCTACACTTTGAAAGCAAGTTAAACACTATTCCATTACATCACAGGAACGGTCTATCTATAGATGTGCTGACAGGCCGTATCCCATGGCTCCACCTTGAAGTGTTTTTGTTGACTGGATACAGTCCATAAACACTCATTAAAGACTCACATATCCATAATTAGTAAATATGTGTAGATTAGCTTCATATATATATATATATATATATATATATATATATATATATATATATAAAAATATAAGATGCATAGGATTGTGCTCATTTTAACACTTAAAACATTTAACCTCATTTCCTCTTCTGATGTATCTAAACAGCTGGAAAACCTAATCTGAGCCCTATATCCCTTCAGGTAAGTGGTGTGCATCAACACATTACTTGTAGATAAGTGGTGTATTTCTCCTCTCTAATGGCTCTCTATCTGTCTTATGGGTCTCTGTGGACAAGTGCACATATTTATCTCACCAAAAGTGTCTGGCATCTTCCTGTGAGAGTTTCCCTGACCTCGATATTACTGCCTTCACTGATTATATTTTAGGTATGATGTTTTCTCGTATGCCACATTTGTACCATGTGATTATACTAATATAAATCTATTGTATGCATATTGTAAGAGAAGAGCTTTTGTCCTGCTCTAAAAGTACAACCCAAATTCCGGAAATGTTGGAATGTTTTTTTAAATTTGAATAAAATGAAAACTAAAAGAATTTCAAATCACATGAGCCAATATTATATTCACAATAGAACATAGATAACATAAATGTTTAAACAGAAATTTTAAAATTTTATGCACAAAATGAGATCATTTCAAATTTGATGCCTGCAACAGGTCTCAAAATAGTTGGGACAGTGGCATGTCTACCATGGTGTAGCATCTCCTCTTTTCAAAACAGTTTGAAGACGTCTGGGCATCGAGGTTATGAGTTTGATATAGGTTTCCAGCTGCTGAAGAGTTCGTGGTCGTCTTTGAGGTATTTTTCGTTTAACGATGTGCCAAATGTTCTCTATAGGTGAAAGATCTGGACTGTAGGCAGGCCAATTCAGCACCCGGACTCTTCTACTGCGAAGCCATGCTGTTGTAATAGCTGCAGTATGTGGTTTTGCATTGTCCTGCTGAAGTACACGTCGTCTGGAGGGGAGCATATGTTGCTCTAAAATCTTTATATACCTTTCAGCATTCATAGTGCCTTCCAAAACATGCAAGCTGCCCATACTGTATGCACTTATGCACCCCCATACCATCAGAGATGCTGGCTTTTGAACTGAACGCTGATAACACGCTGGAAGGTCTCCCTCCTCTTTAGCCCGGAGGACACGGCGTCCGTGATTTCCAACAAGAATGTCAAATTTGGACTCATCTGACCATAGAACACTTTTCCACTTTGAAACAGTCCATTTTAAATGAGCCTTGGCCCACAGGACACGACGGCGCTTCTGGACCATGTTCACACATGGCTTCCTTTTTGCATGATAGAGCTTTAGTTGGCATCTGCAGATGGTACAGCGGATTGTGTTTACCGACAGTGGTTTCTGGAAGTATTCCTGGGCCCATTTAGTAATGTCAATGACAGAATCATGCCGATGAGTGATGCAGTGTCGTCTGAGGACCATGGGCAACTAACAAAGGTCTTCGGCCTTGTCTCTTACGCACAGAGATTTCTCCAGTTTCTCTGAATCTTTTGATGATGTTATGCACTGTAGATGATGAGATTTGCAAAGCCTTTGCAATTTGACGTTGAGGAACGTTGTTTTTAAAGTATTCCACAATCTTTTTACGCACTCTTTCACAGATTGGAGAGCCTCTGCCCATCTTTACTTCTGAGAGACTCTGCCTCTCTAAGACATCCCTTTTATAGCTAATCATGTTACAGACCTGTTGTCAATTAACTTAATTAGTTGCTAGTTGTTCTCCCAGCTGAATCTTTTCAAGATTTCTTGTTTTTCAGCCCTTTGTTGCCCCTGTGTCAACTTTTTTGAAACCTGCAGCAGGCATCAAATTTGAAATGAGCTCATTTTGTGCATAAAATTGTAAAATTTCTAAGTTTAAACATTTGTTATCTATTTTCTATTGTGAATAAAATATTGGCTCATGTGATTTGAAAGTCTTTTAGTTTTCATTTTATTCAAATTTAAAAAACGTCCCAACATTTCCGGAATTCGGGTTGTAGCATAATGGCATAAAGTTATTAATAGTAGTAGTAAATATGTGGCTATATTTTTCATTAGCTATTTCATTAGCCAGTAGCCATTTTCAAAAGCTATATTTTTTATTAGCCAATAAACTAAAATACAACAAATTAAATCTTTCTGGGGCATAAAATCAGGCTGCTAGTTCTCTCCTGATATCTTAATGAAGTAACTAATTAATAAACAACGAGTAGTTTTGCACATTTTATTACTTCTTCTGAAAAAAAACAAAAAAACAAAACAGTAATGTGGTACAACCAACAAAGTGATGTGATTCAATCAATATGTAGAAACAAACAGGAAAAAGAATGACTGTGTCAAGGTTAATAAATCTCTTCCAAAATTTCAAGTGGAGCAAGACGAAAATATTAAGATGTGTAAACTCACTTGTATTCAATGTGTAAAGAAAATGTAATTTTTTAATTTCATGGTTACACCGCATGACATCTATATAGTAAAAATTTGAAACTTTTCTTGAAAATGGCAAAAGAAAAATCTCTCAAAACCATCTGACACTAACACGAATGCAAAGCATGCATTTCTAAGAAAAAACATGTGTTTTAATACAGCTTTTGAAAGAATTTCCCTCATCTTCATTGTGGACTCTCTTATTTGTCACTGATTGTCTAAAAAGGCAGGTTAAGGTCAGACGAAGCTGTAAAGTAAAACAGACTTTGCCGACAGTCACAAGTCTGGCTCTGGAATACTAAAGTTCATAGTTAATAGTTTACAGACCGGAGCATTAACTTTTCTGACAGATAGAGGGAGTTGTGTGGCTATGGCAGAGGTCCAGACGTGCAGCGATGCAGCATGCTGCTCTCTCAGTAATAACTCCTCTGCTGACACTACTGTTATCAGTGCTAATGTTGCGGTGTGATTGTTTTTTCCATCTTGAGCTCAGTGAGTGGTGTATCACTTTTACAATGACAACAGGAGCATGGGGCCAGGAAGCACAAGAAAAAATATGTTAAGAATGAAGTAACTGCAATGCATTCCAGATGACTACTAAGTATCACGTGTGTGTGTGTGTGTGTGTGTGTGTGTGTGTGTGTGTGTCTGTGTGTGTGTGCGTGTGCGTGTGCGAGTGTGCCGTGCCTGAGGCCTGTAAAGTGAGGTCTTGGGTGAGTCTTGGTTGACTCAGTGAAATAGTTGTTGTTGTAAACCCTTGGCCTGTTGATTAAATAAGTTAAGCAGCAGACAAAAAGGTCCTCAGACCAACAATCACTAAGGTCTAGGGTTGAACAGATGTCACAAACAATTAACAGAGTGGCAAAGATGACCACTGCACTGCGTCCTTGCCTGCGACACATTCAGGATATAGCATGTTGCATAGTAGTGTTAAAAAATTGAAAATGTTAGGTCAAAACAAACAAGAATCTGCAGATCTCAGACAAAAAAACAAAAAAAACAAGATGACTCCATGTGAAGGAAAACAAAAACAGCTTCCTTATTACCTACATTTGTGCCATTTGGTCAAAAATCTAGGTATGATTGTTATGATCCAATACAATTCACCAAAAATCACACTATCACAAAATATATAATATTACATACGGCACTACTCACACACAATAGATAGACAAACTGACCTGCAACCTCATATAAAGGTTAAAGGGTTCAATAATGAAAATTCACCCAATTTTCACCCAATCTAAGGTGATATTTAGCAGAATGTTCACACTGCTCTTTTCCATACAATGAAAGTGGATTGTGACCAGTGGTCAAACTACAAAAAGCAACATAAAATCACCATGAAAATAGTATATGACATTTGAACTATATTTAAAATTATATAATAGTTCTCTGGCATTATTCACTGAAAACTGTTCTTTCTGCTGTAGCTCTAAAATTGAATTTGTACTTGCACATATTCAGACTTGTATACAGACACAATGCACAAGGTTCGACATCAGTTAAATGTGATTATTTTTCATGTATCTTGTATCAATTCACCAAATTTGAATATGCAAAAAAGCACAAATAAAATTTGAGAGCCCTAGCACAAGCCAGGATTTTGTGAATGACTTAAATTCTGGTCTTTTTACTCACATAAAGCTAACATATGGCTTCGTAAAACTTCAAATATAGTGCATAAAGTTGTATGGACTAGTCTTACAGCGTTTTTTTGAGTCCTTGAGGATTTTGCTAAATATATCTAGTTTTCCACAGAAGGAAGCAAATCATACGGTTTGGAACAAGGGTGAGTGAATGGTGATTTTTGGGTGAACTATTCTTTAAGGCTGTAAAGAGAAAAACCTACTTTGTGAATCCACACTGGCAATGGACTTCCAGTGCAGGCTTGGTAATAATGACTTTCCATTAAAATGTGAGCAGTTCTCTGGAGTCAAAGGGGTTTGGAGTCAACACTGTGGACTAGTCATCAGTGATTCATGCACAGAGGGTGGCACGTGGCCGCTCGGTTATGAATGAATGCCCTCTGTGTTGAAAGGTTGGCTGATTTCCATTACAATCTTTGCTTTGTTTACATTATAATTAATCATTAAATTACTCACCGGCCAATAGTCAATAGGCTCTATTTCTTTTCTTGTTTGTCTGACCACCACGTCTTATGTTAAATGTGCATTGTGTGCCCATATAAACACACATAGCGTAACGAGAACATTATAGAGGAAGTCTCAGGGGATGGTGTTAGAGAAGAGAGTTTGTTTTAGCAGAAGGATTAGATTTAGTGTCCAAGAATGATTATGCAGAGTGAGAAAAAATGAAAAAGAAACAGGAAGTTTCTTCAGGGGTGTGAAAAACTGATATAGAGTGGCTAGCATCTTAACAGACATACATCTAATTGAATACAAATAAGTGACTAATTTTGGAACACTCTACAACTAATTGTGAGACAAAGTTTAAAATCCAAGGTCTACAGTGTTTTGCTGTTTATGACTCAAAATGATAGGCTTCAGCATCCCTGCTATCCTACCTAGAGAAAGCGGTTTGGAAAATAGATGGATAGACCATTCGCAGGGAGTTTAATTGACAGGCGGTCTGACCAATCATAACGCCAAATCTGCCATTCCAGACAGGAGAGTAGATAAACGTTGGTCTACTTTGACTTCTTTCTACAGTTGAAGCAAGACACCATGTGATGTTCATTCATGTTTATTTTGTGATTTATGCCATGGTCTGTTTGAATACTCGATTCTGATTGGCTGGCAGGTGTTGATTAAATTCGTTGAACTGCACAGGTAGTTCCAGGTCAGTTTAATCACGTTCTATATTAATGTGCTGCCTATAAACATTGGTAACCATAGTAACACAGTTACAGTTAAATAGTAATACAGACTATGAATGCTGGCAAATGACCATGGCATAAACGGGATAATCAATGGCTAACTATGGCTGCGCGTCAGGTGGTTCTTCGCCTCCACGTTGTGCATTCAAATCGTTTAATGCACATCTAGCCGTTGATTATCCCGTTTATGCCATGGTCATTTGCCAGCATTCACATATTAAAGATGTTAATAATATTTGCGCTGCAATATTTGACCGGAACGGTTATTTTCGTCTGTATTACTATTCAGCTGTAACTGTATGTTACTATGGTTACCAATGTTTATAGGAAGTGCATTAATATAGAACGTGATTAAACTGACCTGGAACGACCTGTGCAGTTCAACGAATTTAATCAACACCTGCCAGCCAATCAGAATCGAGTATTCAGACAGACCATGGCATAAAGCAACAGTAATGAATCAAAATTGCTCTCTGACTGATCATGACATGTCGGAATATACATATATATCCTATATTAAGGAGTACACACATATTTCCTCATTTTAGTTCAATTGTCTGTTACACCAATTACAACTAATTTAGCTTATTAATTTCCTCAAATTATTTAAATAGTGGCCATGATTGAACTAAAGTGCTTTGATTGAATTCTATTGAATTTGTGCGCAGCATATTTTAGTTTTTTGTTTTTTTCTCCACCACATCATGCGGGCCTCTGCAGAAATGAATGAAATATACATATACTCTTAAAAATAAAGGTGCTTAATAGGTTCTTCACAGCAGTGCTAGAAGAACCATTTTTGGTTCCACAAAGAACCATTCTTTAAAGAACCATCTCTTTTTTACCTTTTTATAATCTGAAGAACCTTTTTTCACTATAAAGAACCTTTTGTGAAACAGAAAGGTTCTTCAGATGTTAACGGTTCTTTATGGAACCATTTAGACAAAAAGGTTCTTCTATGGCATCGTGAAGCACCTTTATTTTTAAGAGTGTATATTTTTAATTAACATTTATTATATCTCATTCCTGATCATTGCAATGCATTCTGGAATTCATCCAACATGTATACATGTTGAAATTTTCTGCAAAAAGAAGGTATTTTAGCATACAATATTAGTTTCGAAACAGTGCTATTGTCTATAAATTCTATTCACTGCAAGGTTAGGCAAAACCCAAACATACCATACAAACAGCCTAAGAGTGGCAGGTCACCACAGGCTGTGCCATTATGTATTAGTGCTAAACTGGCTGTGAAAGGTTGGATTGGGCCCCAGGGAGCCCTGCTGGCTCTATAGGCCGCAGAGCACAACCGTGCTTACCCAGCATGCCACTGAAAACCCACGTCAAGTGCCTCCACTGATTTACGATATGATCAATAGATCTCATCTCTAATTGGCATACCATCGCCAATCTTCTCTCTACCACTGTGATGCTGGCATCAAAATGAATTCAAACGATGAGGAAGAGTTTAAAATCCGCAGTTTGAAATCTTGTGGATTCAAAGGATATTCCCAAGCTGCTAAAAACAGGCCTTAATGTGTCATATGTCTCACATGTGCACTATGACCAGCCAGAATTACATACTAACAAGCATTCTACTTATACCTGTATAAATCATATGAAAGTGCATCTGTAGAGCCAATATCCATTAACATGCTGCCATGTACATTAAGGGTCGTAAGTCAGCAAGATGCTGAGGCTGTAAAAGACTAATTATATGATCTGCTGTGCTTGTGCTGATGGGTCAATCTGCATATGGAGAACACAAGCTGATGCATTTTTGTATGATATATGCAGGTAGCCCTAGTGTGTGTGTGTGTGTGTGTGTGTGTGTGTGTGGTTCAGTCGAGCAGAGCAGCAAATCACAGTCTTAATGAATTCAGTCATGGTTAGATGAGAGAGATCATACTGTAGACAACAGCTGACAAATGCACAAGACGCTAAAACAGCATTATGTTAACATGGTCTGTTGGTTAATGAACCATTTAGTGGTAATCCTGTCAAGAAAATTACTGACGGAAATGTTTGCCGATGAGGGATTTGGGGATTTCATCAACGATAATGAAGACAAAATATATGCATTAGGATGATAATTAAATTATTTTAATTAAATACATACTGCAGGATTAATAATGCATTAACAAAGTTTAGAAGAAAACTGCAGGGGAAAATTGAAGAGATATTTGAAATAATCCAAGTAAAATATGTTGAAGATTGATCTGCAAACAATGAACAAGTAAACTGAACCACTTTTATAGTTTTTTATTTTGCTGATGCAATTAGTTAACTATATTCAGAAAAGAAACAATTTTACAACCTACATTTGCATAGACAACAATGAATGCACAGGTGAAATTGAAGTTACATGGTAATAAGAATATTACTGATATTACTATGGTATATTCATGTTATACAATGCAGCAGTCAGTTTTATGAATAATACACAACAATTTGCAACAGAGAAAAAGATTCTGCTTTTGTCCTGATGAATGATGTCATTTCCTCAGCAACTCAATAACAGTGACAGTTATATAGCTCAGAACCTTTTAAGTAATTAAAACTGCTAAATGTCTTGGAGACGTAATTATGCGCCTTTAATAAATTAGCTTGAAATTATCTTAGAGATTGTACACATTTGATGTGGGATAGTTGACCAAAAATTTTAATTCTGTTATCATTTATTCCCCGTTTTTTCTATATGCATTCAAATGTCATGCATTAAGACATGCACACCGTAACAATAATGGGAAGCATAATTGGTTCTCCTGTATATCATAATCAATTGCAGCAGTGTACATCTGATTATGCAAAAAGGCATGGTTGTGAGTTTTGCTTTACATTTGGGGAAAAAACCCCCACTACATTCAAGACTAAACGTGGACTGAGTGTGGGATTATAGGAATTCCATATCCATGTCCACAGATAATACCACTTTTTTGAGCTCAGCTTTGGACTGGTCACATATGTTTGTAATCGTGTGTGGTTGATTGGCCAGCCTGTTTTGCAGTAATGAACCCATTTCCCGGGATTCTCAAAGTGGCCTCAAACACGGTTTGAACCTTTCATCAGCAAATGAGGTAATGGCACAATGAGGTTTTCCAGTAAAGAACCAAAGCCTCATG
Source organism: Onychostoma macrolepis (assembly GCF_012432095.1). Lineage (NCBI taxonomy): Eukaryota > Metazoa > Chordata > Actinopteri > Cypriniformes > Cyprinidae > Onychostoma > Onychostoma macrolepis. The sequence continues at coordinate 20,304,608 of NC_081158.1, read as the reverse complement.
TAAATGGATACATGCTCCAGTCCATCTGCTGGCTGCAGTCTTATCTTACCAGGTCTTACCTGGAACTCTTAAAAGGTGGTGCTTAAGTGAATATATCTGGATGATATTCAAATGATATTTACTTGCATTCAAAGTACAAAATGTTCAACATGCAATCAGTTCTTATTAGCCAGTTTCTGAACATCCAAATCAACAGTTTCCGTCCCAAAAATTGATTGAAGTGGTGTTCTATGAGTGTGGATATTTAGTGTAATAGCACTGTTTGTATCAGTTCACTTATCTGTGTTCACGGCATTCCAGAGTATGTGATTACAGAACACTTTCAGCAGGAATGGGAAATTACTACTACTTTTATCTACTACTCTTGTATACATTTTGGATGCATAATATGCATAAAAAATTCGATAATAAATTTCCTTTCCATTCAGGCTTTGTTGTAATTGTTTTTGAACTGTCCTGAGCTGTGACACATAGTGGAATGGTTCATGTTAAGCATCTTGCGCATGAAATAACTGTGAAATTCAAAATACAAGCTGTAAAATGATTCTCCTCCCATGTGTTTCATAAATATGAACTCACTCTTGGCATGCATGAAGTATGGAAAGTGTGCAAACACATTAAACCTTTATGAAGCCTACTGTATCATATTTGATCAATAATTTTCTAAGGTCTCTAAACTATAAAATATATAATAAAATTGTAGTGTTTTTTTACTCATGGTGTATGAACTTCATATTCTCCTATCATACTGAGCCATAAAAGCCCAATGTATCAAATATGATACTCAACACAAACACATTTTTTTTAAAGTATTATTATTCTTATTTATTTTTGTATTTATATTTAATATCTATTTATACATACATGCATGAACTATTTCACATATCAGGCTTCTCTTTTAATGCAAGTCTAGGAGATTTAGTTTTTGCTCATTTTATAGTTGTTCAGAAAAACTTACAAGTCTGAGTGATTAGAAATGTTACAGCATGAATCTCTTCAAAAATATATATAATTTGAGGTATCATCATTCATGTCTATATCACAAACTTTACAGAATGATTAATGTGTGAGCTGTTCTCCAGTGTATAATATTTAGGGTTAGGGGTTTGTTAAAATGACTAATTTTACTCCTAATAATGCATATTTATCTTTGATTGTTAAGACACATGAGTATGCTAAATTTTGCAATTGTGTACATAGTCAAGATTCATTTATAATATATACTTATTTAAACAAAGACAAACTTATACTGGTGCTGGAATGTAGCTGCTTATTTAATTTAAATGCACATTTTGCAGTTTTTGTCAAATCTGTGTTGTTAACCTCGTCCATAAAAAATTCAATTCATCAGCTGAAGTCAACATGCATCCTTCTTCAGTAAATTAAATGTAATTGAATTGCACTGTGTGGATGACAAGCCCCGCTCAGATCCAGATTTACATGATGATTGGTCATGCCTGTCTGCAATGACCTCTGGCCCCAGGAAGCATATAAAACAGCAGGATGTTTGGACAGGGCAGATTCATAACAGCTCGACGAATGTTTAGCCAATATCTTTCATTCCAGCCAACCAGACTAATCAGAGAAATGTGGTGTTGTCCCACGTTAATTCACCCAGTATGCAAAGGAATAATGCATGCCGCCCTATTCTTTCTTGTAAAAACATAGTCACGATTTGAGTGCATTGTTATTGATTGTGCAATCCTAGCAGGTCTAGGTTGGAGGAAATTTATAGCTGTAATACAATTCAATTTTCAGATGAGGCTATCATGTGATTAGTTAAACGTTAGAGCGCTTTCAGTGGGAGTCACTTCCTAAAGCGCTGACTTCTTATAGTCAGATTTTCTTCAGGGAGTGTTTATTGAATAATGATAGAGGAAACTGAAACCATAATGACTCAGAGAGTGGAAAATAAGTCTAAAATATTTGTAAGCAGAGCATCTGGCAACATTGTCCAGAGGCAGAATTTGCTCTGCTCAGCAGCTACTTGTAAAATTAGCATCACAAAGTCCTGCATGACAATCTGAAACAATAAAATGTCATGCTTTCTGCAAAAAACATAATCTGAAATAACATGCTACTGATTCGTACTAACAGTAGAAAACAGTTTTGCCAGGTATGAGAATATTTGTATAAATTCTATTACTTTGCATTAAAGGACGGGTAGGTTTAGGGGTGGTCCTTCATACGAATTCCTACGAATTAGCCACCACTTAAATTCCGTACGATTTAAAAAAAACCAAAAAAAAACCCCATGTACAAGTGAGGTTGTATGAATTAGCCTTGTAAATTATGTACATATTGGTCGTGAGATAGCGTTGGATCTATCGCACATTAAAATCATCACATTCATAATGTTGGTTATTTTATTCAGAATGAATGAAATAAAAAAAAAAAAAAAAAATCAATAAATGAAATACTTTTACAATTATGGTAAAATGTATCTATTTTGTGAGAGATCCTTTGTTTGGAACAACGGTCAATTATACAGTTTAGTTTCATAACTCAAAAACATTTGTCCATAGAATGTCACAATTTACATTGAATCAGATCACAGTGATCACAGATTCAAACATTCCATATGAGATCTGACAATATCTGCTTTTCATCTGTACGTCTCTTGGTGTATTTCCCAATTAAATGAATACACCGCTGGACTAGGTGAACTTCAGGCCACCGTACAATGCTGTCTTGACCTGGTCGTCCCTCAGGAGAACCAGAGGCAGCCAACATCCTGCACTGGATTCTTAACCACAGGTGAGTGAGCTTGGTAGGTGTCAAGGGGACGTTGGGACAGGTTTTAGTAGCTATCTGGGGGATAGTTTGGGTGTAGTAAGTTTCATTAAGGTCACAAAGGGTGGCTGCATGAATACAAAATGTGGGTTCTGAGGTATATCAATTATTCCACAAGGGACGGTTCTCCCTCCCTCAGAGCCACACAAGGTCCCAAGGATTGAATAATGTCACATCATGCATCTGCATTCAATGGCTGGAGAGGTAACTGATATGCTTTGTCCTTTGACCTCAACAGAAAGGCCAACATTCGTCACGCAGGAATGGGCTTCTGGAACATCTGTCAGAAGGCAGGTAGTCACTAGGGCAAACTGGGTCGGCGCTCCCGCCCATGATGAATGGATGCTAATGGAAACTGACTCAAGAGCCAAGAGACGGCTTGACCCTTAGTTAGCCTACATCTATGAATTTACTATGAATGTCAAAAGCCTTTCACGTGTTCTGAATTCTTGGTTAAATAGAATCTCAACTGTGTTTTGAAACATGATTTTGACTTTCAGTCAGCTTTGGAGACCATGTTGTAGTTTCTATGTCTTAATTGATTTTCTTTTACAATCTGCTGATTCATGCACAGTTGATTTCAGACTTTCGAACTTTAAAATGTCTATTTGATGGAAATTATGCTAATTTGGGTGGTGGGAGTTTGAATTCGGCCTTATGCAGGAGTTAAATGGGGATTTTGGAGGTGGATAGATGATCTTGGTGGCCATGGCAAAATCTGAGAATATTTACATGGAGCCAACATCCCAAAAAGCACTCAAAAATAATGTTTAAACCCTTTTGTGGCAGTACTATATAGCTATATTTCCAAGAAATGAGAAACAAATCACCTGGTTTACTATAAAGGTTTTGTTTGCTTAAGCTGGACTGAAAGATCTATTAGAAATCAAAGTTGAATCAGATGTTCGAAGTTCAATTCACTGATCATAGCAGTTCTAGATTGTTCTAGATCATAGCAGTTCTATGGTTGCTACCAATTTTTATTGTATGAATTCTATCTGCATGAAATTCTTCAAAATATTAATTATTTTGTTCTCAGACAAAAGAAAGCCATTCAGTTTGGAATGGTAGGAACGAGAGTAAACTATTAATTTAACAAAAGCAGTCCCAGGTTTGAAGTTTTTTGGAAGGAGCACATTTCGTTGCATTTCAAATTTCGCTTGATTAGTTTCATTCCGTATCTGTTCTGACATCACCAATTTAAATCTATTTGTTACTGTGAACAAGAGTAGGCTACTCAGTTGACCAGATGAGTATTCTTCATTACCTTATTTCCCTTGAGGTCGAGAAGGTCACCCTTGAGACTGCCACTCCAGTTGAGACGGACAGCTGACCTATGACCTCTCCAAAGGCTCAATAGGAGAATCATGACCATTCACAGCGGTCAACTCTGATGTGATTTCCTAAAAGAGAAAGACTACAAGATCTATCGACACCAGCTGCATAGATGGAAGAACTGAGTATTGAGCCACTCATTTAAAAAGGTGGCCACAATTGCATTCAATAGGTTTTCCATTAACACAAGCAAATTAAAATACCTCTGGTGTGTCCTTTTCAGCTTTTCAAGATACTATAATCCTGCAATGGCAATTAAAATACTGTACATGTAAAAAGTTAAGCCACCACAGTGTCCTAAAGAGATTACATTACATTTTTCATGTAATTTATCGTGGATAGTATTATACATGTCATTGACCCAAGAACTTAGCTGAAGTCTCAACATTCAAATCGGACTGTTTGACAGGAATGTGTTTCCAGGACCCAAAACCATATGAATCCAAGAACATGTCCTGCTTGGCAAAACCACAGTAGGCCTGTCCAACTGAATGGTATAAGAGGAGTAATTTTGATGGATGAATCCTTGAAGGGAATGTTGAACCTGGTGCACCATGCTCCTAACAGGTCTAATTTATCATGCTTGTTTCAGAGCTATCTACATTGAAGAAGGTCTGTGACAGTCATCAGAATGTATAGAGACTAAGCCATGACCCCTTCAAGAAATGTCAAGCAAGTTGGTGAAAACCTGAGTTTGAGGGTAGCTTTGTTTTTTGTTTTTACGGTTTAAAAATGTTCACTTTCTCTGTCTCCACCTTGTGCGTCTACATACACACATTCTTTCTAAGGTGTTTGCATGGTATGCTCATCTGTTTTCACTTGCTGTAGGTTCCACCTGTCTACCAGCGAGTCAAACAATACCGTGTCGATGGACCGACCCCTCTTTTTTCTGTCCAGTCTGATTTCCTTTCAGGTGAGGCTGTTGGATCTGGTCCAAGAGATACTCAGAGAACAGACAGACCATGAAGAAGGTGATTGTTTACAGGCGTTCTGGAGGCACCAGGGCAAAGAGCATGTTCTGCAGTATTTCACATTGATTAGTACATGGTGCTGTGCTTTGTAAAGTTATATACCACCAAATCATTCTCATTCTCAAGCATCGGTTCAGATACAGGGAGTGTAAGCTAGGGACAAAAGAAAACTGGTAATTGGTAAAAGTTCACATTCTCTGTATAATCATTTACTCACCCTTGTGTCGTTCTAAATCTGTATGACTTTCTTACTACTAAAAATTGTGGGTGAACTCTTCTTTTAGTGACAGAATGCAAATGTGAATCTGTACATGAAATATCTCGTTTTATATGAATTGCATAATGATCCATGTCCAATAAAGATTCAAAACTCGTTAATTTGTTGACAGGAAGAGAGAGACGCTCTTTCTTCTCTGTCACTCACTCCAGTGGATTTCCATGTTCCTAATTTGCATAACTCTTTTAGTAGATAATTATATCTTGAGATGTCCCACAGATGTGTCTGCTGTGAATGAGGCTTCTTCAGAGCTGGTGAGTGAGAGGAAGAGGAAAAGTGCCAATGACTATAAAAAAAAAATGAAGGGAGACTATTGTCCCTTACATGTTCACATGTTGTCAAGTATGCTGCGTTGTGCTATGTAGGTCTTCAGCATCTGTCTCACTATTCTCTCTCTTACTCATTGACTCATTGACAGTTCTATCAAATGCTAAACATTTCACTTTGCATTTTTGTTTGCTGTTAATAGAGCTTATAGGATTGTAACAGAAACAAGTGTGATATACATCTAGGCAACTAATTCAGTGATATCTGGCAGAATACACACATTTTCTGACTGCTGTTCCAAAACAAAAAACAAAAACAAAAAAAAGATACAAAAAAAAAGATACTAAAAACTAAAAAGATACAACTAAACAACAACAACAAAAAAAGAAAAGAAAACAATACCCTTACTCTAGTAAAAACTAAAATATTTAGGTGTTTATATAAATTGAATTCATGCTAAAGAACAAAAGACATACAGAATACACCCACGTTGTCTTGCAGCCCAAATCAAGCCATGAATCAAAATAGCAGCGCTCTTTAAAGTGCAGGAAATGTGATCTGTCCAGGGGATCTTTCCATGAGCGTATTCTTTATTAGGGTAAAGTACCAAAATGCAAGGGATATTAACTTTAATGCAAGTCTGAATTGATTTAAAATCCAGTGATTATTTAATCATGAGAGCAAGACTTTGGCTGTCAGCTTTATGAAATATGTCAGTATTAAAATTAGCTGCAGGGGCAAAATTAATTTATCCATATTTTTTGCTCAAATAACCGCTCCCACTGCGCACTAGGAGAATGAAGTTATTAAATATAGTGAGTGACTATCATACATACATTTTATGGAAATAGATGGGTTTTGTCTTCTACTGGTAAAACAATTCAAGATGGATTCACAGCACTTCACAATAACTCAGTTTGGCTACAATCAGACTGGATTACTGCGTAGAGAGAAAATAAGATGTAACGGGTCAGCCAATGTACATATTTGACAGATTTGGTCAATTTTAGACGTGCTCTGCTGTCTGAACCTCACAACAAGCTGCCTTAAGACAAAACAAAGGTTTTGTTAGTAGTAAAATGCCTGTATCAGTAAAACAGTTACATGGTTTTGTGCTTCAGAAGAGCCATTTTTTTGCATGATCACATTCTACCCTTATGAAAAATGAGTTTGTATGTGCACTTGTAATCTAAATCTAAACTGTATATGCAAGTATATACACTGTAAAAAAAAACTTCTGCAATTAGTTACATCAACTTAAAATGTGTTCAGATAACTTGAATATCCAACTTAAACGACAGTTAACTAAACTTATAATTTCATAAGTTAATGGAGCAGGATCATTTTCAGCTATTAAAACCTTATGTTTTACTCTTTTCTTTGCATAAAGATATCATATGGCTTCAGAAGACATAGAATGCAACACGACTTGTTTGTAATGCTTTTATACGGCCAGTTTTTGCAAAAAATACCTGTGACTGTATTTATATTTGCCTGTTACGTGTTTTATATGGTTCAGAAGTGGGTAGGTTTAGGGTAGGGGTGGAGTTAGGTGCTCCAATGAAAGTATAAATTGATATAAAATTATTTCTATTTTTTAACAAATGCACGCAAACCATTAAATTAAGACAAACAACTGAAAACATGAAAAATTATGCTAAAGGGGTACCGTGAGCATCAAAAAGCGACGCCAAGGGGTCCAGACCAAGCATCAATATGTGACGAGCTGGGAGTGAGAACGTGTTGAGGTTTAATTTATGTTAAGGTACTATACAGGTGCATCTCAAAAGTCGAATATTGTGAAAAAGTTATTTTATTTTATGTAACTTATTTCAAAAAGTGAAACTTTCATATATTCTACATTCATTACATGTAAAGTAATGTTTTTTTTCATGAAAGTCAAGAATCCAGTATCTCAAAGTATTAGAATATTTAGATTTGAATTTCATTAAATGACCAACCCTACACTATTAATTCTGGGTATTTCTTGTTCTTTGAAGCCACAATAATGGGGAAGACTGCTGACTTGGCAGTGGTCCAGAAGACAATCATTGACACTCACCACAAAGAGGGTAAGTCACAGAAGGTCATTACTGAAAGGGGTGGCTGTTCACAGAGTGCTGTATCAAAGCATATTAAAGTCAAAGTTGACTAGAAGGAAGAAATTGACTAGGAAAAGGTACACAAGCAACAGGGATGACCGCAAGCTTGAGAATACTGTCAAGCAAAGCCGATTCAAACACTTGGGAGAGCTTTACCAGGAGTGGACTGAAGCTGGAGCCAGTGCATCAAGAGTCACCATGATCAGAAGTCTTCAGGAAAAGGGCTACTGAAACGGAAACAACGTCAGAAGTATCTTACCTGGGCTAAGGAGAAAAAGAACTGGACTGTTGCTCAATGGTCCAAAGTCCTCTTTTCAGATAAAAGTCCATTTTGCATTTCATTTGGAAATCAAGGTGTCACGGAATGCTCACACAAAAAGATCTATTTGCAGTTTTATTTTCAGAGTCCAAAAAAACATAATCCACATGAGCAAAAATAGGAAACCAAGACAGCAACACAGGAACAGAATGCAATACTGACACAACTAAAGACAACATGAACAAGGTATATATATATAGGGTGAGGCTAATGAGTCAATAATAAACAGCTGGCAGTAATGAACCAATAATGAGTGCAAAGGGTGATGGGAAACGCAGTCCAGAACACACAAACAATGACTCAAAGAGAGTGCCCTCTGGTGGCTAAGCTGGGCACTCCAACAACTGACTGTGATACAAGGTCTGGAGTCTGGATGAAGGCACGGAGAGGCACAGAATCCAAGCTGCTTGAAGTCCAGTGTGAAGTTTCTGAAGTAAGTGATGATTTGGGGTGCTGTGACGTCTGCTGGTATTGGTCCATTGTGTTTTATCAAGTCCAAAGTCAATGCAGCCGTCTACCAGGAGATTTTGGAGCACTTTATGCTTCCATCTGCTGACAAACGTTATGGAGATACTGATTTCCTTTTCCAGCAGGACTTTAGCACCTGCCCACAGTGCCAAAACCACTTCCAAGTGGCTTAATATGACCATGATATTACTGTGTTTGATTGGCCAGCCAACATGCCTGACCTGAACCCCATATAGTCTATGGGATATTTTCAAGAGAAAGATGAGAAACAGTTGATCCAACAATACAGACAGGCCACAGGCTGATCGCTTCCATGCCACTCCTCACTGATGCTGTCATTTGTGCTAAAGGAGTCCCGACCAAGTATTAAGTGCATAAATGAACATACCTTAAAGAACTTACACTTTTCTGTTTTGCAAATCCTTTTTTTGATTGATCTTAGGAAATATTCAAATATTTTTATATTTGACTTTCATGAGCTGTAAGCTCTAATCATCAAAATTAAAGCAAAAAAAAAAAAAAAAAAACTTTTGAAATGTTTTACTTTACATGTAATGAATGTAGAATATATGAAAGTTTCACTTTTTGAAATAAGTTACAAAAAAAATGAACTTTTTCACAACATTACATAGTTCACAACATAGTTTCACTAATTTTTTGAGATGCACCTGTATTTTAAATGTAATGCAATAGAACTTGATTATGTATGCACTGTGCCAGTTTAATACTCTTTTGATGACCCAGCCACAGGAAAATGATTTTGAAATCTATAATAAACAGAGTAACATAAACAGGTTTTGAAACATGTTTTTCATTTCTCATTCGCATAAAGTTAAGGATTTCTCCACATTTTGATGCTCACGCCACTTGCGCCACTTGTCTATTTTGAGGTACCATATGGGAAAGAAACAGACCGATTTTGACACAACGACATGCACTCAGAGAGAAATGGTTGCTGAGTGAGTCAGGATGAGCTAATCTTGTTAGATCAAGATCACGCAGCTCTGGTATAAAGCTGACTTTGTCTGTTTTCCTCCTCATCGCTCACTCACAACTTCCCCCGTCCCTTTGGTTCAATCCCAAAATCATGTGTCGTCGATATCACTTAGATATGGAAGTACTCTCAGTCTCTCTCCTGAAAGCCAAGTCATTTTCCATCAAACAACACACAAGCCTGAAATCAATAACCAAGCCTGAACATCTAGCTTCATTCTTCAAGAAACAAATGTCAGTGGAAATCTCACTCAAGCTCTTTGCAGCTAAATCTACAGGTCTGCGTGTTCTCCAGGGTATTAACAATGACTTCCAGAGAACAGGAACTCTCAGTGCTTGAAGCGTGTCTACCATCCCTCACAGCCGTGAATACCACCGTTGTCTAGTTGGTGGCCAACCAAAGTCCAGTTCTGTCATTTCTTTGACAGTGATCCAAATTTTAAGCCCATTGACAAAATCTTTCAGTAGCTTAACACTTTATACTCTGTCTTACTACTTATTAGCACTCTCATTATTCACCTTTTCTCCTTTGTTTATCCAAGCTTTGCTTCCCAGGTTCCAGACCCGGCTGCAGCTACGCTAGATATGCTAAAGCTAGGTCCCCTGGCCTTTCAGGGAACAATGTGTTTCTATTCAGAGTCATTGGCTAACACGCAAGGCTATCAATCAGCGGATCTGGTGCTCAGAAGTGACTTCCTCATCAAAGAATCTCATTAGAACTGAAGAACTTGTAGCGAGGAGAGCTACAAAGGGCCATGCCGGGTGACTGGAGGTGAAGCTGGTGAATTTCCCTGGAGCATGCTGGGTGAAAAGGCAATATTTGGTGTGATTAACCTGAATAGTAATATATTTAAGGGCTATTCAATGCTCGATTCAAGCTTTTCGAAAGAGCCTGTGAGATTTTGAAAAAAAATTGTGGCTTAACCAAAGCACAATGAAAGTCGAAATGTATAGCTTGTATTTTAGTTAAAACACCTCTATAAATGTCTCCACAAAATGTCTTTTGTGAGCAGTAAAGTTGTTTAAATCATCTTTTTAGTGGTGGAACTACAGTTGTAGATGGATGAACTTTATGCACTACAGTTTTCACCAGTGGATTTTTTGTCAGGGATTCATTTTTTTTTTTTTTTGTCAGCCTTTGATTTAAAGGGCCAGTTTTACTAAGCAGGGCAAATTAACGCGAAAGAGTGCAATTCCAAAACAGCGAAATTTCTGCGGGTGATTTACTAACAATGCGCAAATTAAAGAACACAGACGCAACATCTCATTTACCTATCGACCAACGCAATATACCAAGCGCAGCGCAAATTAGCGTAGTCGCAAATAAAGAATAAAGAAATAAAGAAGCCACAGTATGTTGAAAAGAACCAGAGGACAAAAAAATGAAGGTTTGCTAGAGGCTTTGATAGAGCTGGTATTGCGTGACTCCTAGTTGAGGGTTCCAAGTCATCTTTTATTTCCTGAAGCAAATTAAAAATAACATGGCTTGGCAAACGATATGTTCGGATAATGTGTTCTTCTGGCATTCAAAATAAATTAATACGTGTGGAAAAAATCCTCTCCCTTCTACCATGCGCTCTCTGTTCTCTGCGGTGCTTCCTTCTAGCAACAATTATTACAGTCATTTCAAGCGCAAAATAGTTTAAGACATGTTTTTTTTGGGCGTTAAATAATGGCGCAAATGCCAGTAATTTGACAAATGCAAACGTTCATTTAAATACTCTCCTCCCACAAATCTTGCGTCTGAAAGGGAAACTCCTACAAATGCATATTCAATAAGGTCAAGCACAAAAATAACTGTGTCCACGCCTTTTCAGCGCTAATTCATCACTGTGCGTCTTTAGTAAATCCTTACAGTACTATTTTAACACCAAAAGACGGTTTGCGCTGCTGCAAGTTGTTAGTAATACTGGCCCAATATATTTACTTGAAATGCAATTTTAAGTTAATATTTCAATAATGTAAACATATTCACACATTCACAGTTCTCTGATTTTGGTTAATGGTGACATGCAGATCAAATTAGACATTTCATCCTTTTTTTAACAGTAAGAATTTATTTTTGATTGTTTTTATTTGAATTTCTGGAGATTTAAAATTAACATTTTAATAACTTCACAACACATTCACATTCAATAATAATTAAAAAAAAAAAAAAGTTAAGTGAACTTGACAATTCACTTAACTTATTTTTTTAATTATCATTTACTTAAAAATTTTAAGGTAACGGGTTTCCTCAATTTTTTTAAGTTAAGTCAACTTATCACTTTTTACAGTGTACCCCAGTTTGGAAAAATGCATCTCTATGTGAACAGTTTTGCCTTTTCATATAGTCCAACTTCAGCAATTCTATAGACAAATTGGAAATAACTTTGTGAAGGCAATATCAGTAAGCAATTTTAATCACACTATTCTCATGTTAAGATATAAGTCTTGTGGCTATACAATAATGCTCCTTAAACATAAAAAGAGACAAATTCTAAATCTTTCAAATCTATTAACATATTTACTGACATGTCGCTCGAGACTTACTGATATAAAAATTATAATTAAACTTTATTTGGAGTAATCCTTGTGCACAATGCTTAATATTAAGCCTAAAATGTGTTTTAATGTCATTATTGATGAGCACTGTATGATCTTTGAATAATATCGGTCTTGTGCAAATGCAAGATATTTAAAGTATACCTGAAGTATGCTGGCAATAGTTCCACTCTAGCTCAATCAAATACACTTTAGTATATCTTTAGCTGGATTTTAGCACTACTTCTGCACTATTAAAGTACATTAAGTACAAAATTAGTTTTTACAATTTGGCAGACTTTAAGTTTAGTATACTAAAAGTACAATTGCTGTGTATTTTTATTATGTACATAAATATGTAAATGTATTTGTAGTATACTTAGCATGAAATAAATGTATTTAGTATATTTATTTTTCACTAGGGAGAGAAGCTGAAAAAAAATCTGTGGAAATCAATAGAGCTTAAATTGGCATAAATATATGTGCAAATTTGTCAGAGCAGTGCCAATCACGTCAGAGTACAAGTTCGAGTCTAATCTTTCATATTCTGATCTCTAAATGCCTCACAAATAAAGTTTTAGTAAATGGAGTGGTCTGTGTGTCTTTACATTAGCATGTGTGTCTGTTTGTGATGACCATTACTAATGCAGAGTTTAAGCCACCTCTGACCCCAGATTATGTATGAGCCACTTAACATCAGTGTGACAAATGCTAAACATCTGTAAAGACCTAAAGAGGCACACACACACATTAGTAGTGGACAAAAGCAAATGCAACACTTCTCTGCTGTGTGACTCAGATTTTATCTCCATTTACTATATATTATTTTCCTTTCATTAAAATAATCACCTTAATATTCCAGAAACATTTCCTTCAGGCAAAGTGGTGTTTTGGCAGCCAACCCAACCATTTTAAGCAAAAGTTTCTAACTAATGCTTCCCAAAGCAGATTGAGTTATCACACCAAAGTCTTTATAATCACAAGTCAAGTTTTTAATATTAAACATTTCAGCAAGTCACATTTGTGTGTTTTTGTTGATTTAGGCCTGAAGACATGTTGTAATTTACTGATTCTGATTTGTGCTGTTGTTTCTTTACTCAAGTAATGCAGCGTGTGTGTGTGTGGTTTTACAGCCCAACGAACAACCCTTCACTCTGACCATTTCACTGGAAAGCTGTAAATCACTTCAAGAGTCAAAGAAGAGCTAATTATTTCCCGCTGTCCCAACACACACACACACACACACACACACACTCCCATACACTTACACACAAACGGTTTCGGCTAGTCTTATTGTCGAGGCATTGCAAGCCAGACAGACTGCTTACGTATTAAAATTGAAGCTATAAAGTGGCAGCAACCTGAGACTTGTTGAGAGTATTTAACTTGAGACTGTAATTACAACACAGGAATATAGTAACCTCTAATTACAACTCACAACCACAGGAAACCCTTTCACACATCAGTGACCTCACAACAGCTGAACAATGCAGATATTTTACAATAGAGGTTTGCTTTCTGCAATTTATCATTTTCCCTACAAAATAAAATAAATAAATTATGCTACACTGTAAAAGATTACTGTGATTTTAATGGTAAAAGACTGTAGAAATGGTACATTAAAACCTATTAATTGGCTAACGGTAAATTCCCCTATATGGTGAAAAAGTGAAAAAGAATGTATAATTTACAGTAAAAAAAAACAAAACATAAATTGACATTCCCAGAATTCCCTGCATTACATTTCACATTTGATGTTTTTTCGTTGAAATGATTGTTTCTTCTTAGTTTTTTTTTCTTATCATTTGTGTACATTATATCAGTTAATGAAATATGGTTTTTAAATGTAAATATAAGTTAAATCCGTAAAACCTATGGATGCTACCATATTTTTTTTATGGTAAAATTCTGGCAACCAATGCTGCCAGTTTTTTTACTGTAAATTTTACAGATTTTTTTTTTTTTTTACAGTGTATTGTATATATGAAATATGGAAAAAAAAGAAGAAAAAAAAAGAGAAACATATTTTTTGACAGTAGCTAAATATTTTAAAATATTAGTATAAAAAAACCTAAAGAAAATATTTTTAGTTAATTGCTTAAAATATGAATATTTAATATATTTACTTTCATTTTTTCTTATTTATTTGTCTTCTTTGCATATTATAAATAGCCTTGGAGGGTGGTTGTAAAATGATAATTTATTATTTTTTAGACATTAAAAAATTAAATAAATACATTTTTGAGTTGATCTAAAGATGTCCTTTATGAGTCCCCAAGGGACAATTGAGGACATTTATGGTCAAAGGAATAAAAGATATCTTTATAGGTCATGTCACAACAGTGGTGAGCAAATTGCCTTCTCTAATCAATTGGCACCCAGTGGTGTGTGCTTTATTTTCAGACAAACGCAGCATCGTTTTTTTTTAATTTATTTTTTTATTGGTACATGCACCATATTTGGTTTAATATCTGCTAACGTTTGACTGTACATACTTGAAACTTAAGTCACCCAAAAATGCATGAAAGTCCCTGCATTAGACACACAATTTGAAACCAAGTGGTATTTGGAAGCAAAACAAGGCACAATTTTAAGAGACTTAAGTATCCAAATTCTTTTTGGGGCCACTGTAGCTGTCATGCATTTAATTTAGAGTACTGTATATGGGCTCTTTGTAATTCCATTGAACATTTGGCTATCATTCACATGTTACGGATCCAGCTTTCACCATCTGTAATTAATAACTTGGCAGTGGGATTGTGGTAGTGAGGGCAATTCTAACTTTCCTTGCTGAAGTCTGCACAATGTGGTTTGCAAAATTGGCTCCAGCGTGTCCAGCTCCCTACGCTCCCTTTGCAACTGGAATTTTGGACAGTTAATCTGGGAAGTGGACGTGTGTATGGAGACATTTTACTGTTGATTAATGGTGCTTTATATTAATGGCAGGATGATAGTTTAATCTGGTGTTTCTGAACAAGGGGGCTGTGCCTCAAATGGTGCGCAGGGTTGTTCTGATAGCTGCACATAGCAGGGATGTTAAATGCAAATAATAAAAAGCTACTAACCATATAATTGTGTATCCAGATAGGATTGCAAAATAATAGGCTTCCTGGTCCTGATCACCCTGTTGGGGTTCATTTTATGATTGCTTGTAAATTGTTTTGAACTTATCAATTTTAAACAGGAGAAGAAATAAAACTTTCCCACACAAGAACATTTTGATGCCATTGGGAATTAAATTAATCTATTTTATCTGTATATTGTTAGTTAACAGTTAACAGAAATGAATTGGTACTTTTAGTTAAATGGTCTTAAATGTATTCTTATTTTATTTTATTTTATATATTTTTCAAGATATTATGAGAAATTATTGTATTACCTGATAATGTGACAAAAATGCTTCTCAAAAGTTAAAATGGCTTACATTTTCTTATACTTATGGCTTAAATTTCCTTATACTTTATAGATAGTAAATCTGTTTTTAGCCCATTGGCAGTTTACGTTTATTTGTAATTTATTAACTAATTTCACTTTATATTATGTTTCATTTATATTAACTAGTTTCATTTATTTAATTTCAGTTATTAAACTAAAGTGTGCTTAGTTTCAAAAGGAACTATTTTTTTGCTGTTACTGGCAATATAAAAGAAAATAATGTTCGTTCTCAGGAAGGACAAATTCAATTGTTTAACAAAATGCAAATATATATATAAATATTTAGCAGAACAAATATTTTCAACATTGATAATAAGAAGAAATGTTTCTAGAACATCAAATCATCATATCAAAAAGATCCTGAAGGATCATGTAACACTGAAGAGTAATGACTACTGAACATTACAGGACTGAATTACATTTTAAAATATATTTACACACAAAACTGTTAAAATATAAAAAAATATAATAATATTTATTTTTTAATTTCACCTGCTGAGATGTGTTGTCCTTTTATGTAAATGTAGTAAATTCACTAATAAATCTAAATTGGCTTCAGTAAGCAGAATGTGACTCTGGAGCTCTGGCCCCGTCTCCCTGGACTGCTGCTGCTGCTGCTCACTGTACAGACAGAGTCAGACTCAGAGGTCTGGAATATCTGTTCAGTGGCTTGTAGAGAGAGAGAGAGAGAGAGAGAGGAGGGAGGGAGGGGAAAGAAAAGAGGAGGGGGGCTCAAGAGGAGAGGAGTGTAATAGGAAACCAGTCCACCCTTCTCTCTCTTTCTCTACCTCTCTCAATCTTCTTAACCTCTCTCTTCCATGTCCCGCAGTCAGCCGGTTGGAATAACACCTCTCTTCACTCTCGCTGGGGAAGTCCACACAACACTGTATTTCTACACTACGTCTGTGACTACAGCACTCACCCACTCTCTGCTCAGTGAGGACAGCACGGCTGGGAAGCCTCAGAAGGTGAGTCCCGTTAGGGGCAGATGGGCTCCTGTGTGGACCGAACGGGACAGATTTACGGGAGGGGGGGCTCCAGGCTCAGGCTAACAGGTGCAGACGCCCACCAGAGACAGGAAATCAAAAGACCTCATGCTTTAGCCACTGAGAAAAGAGTCTATATTAAAAAAAAAAGAAAAAAAAGTTGATTTTATAAAGATCTGATGATGTCCCAAAATATTTTGGTTTTAGAAGTTAAAATAGCTTAATTTCAGTTTAGTTGTAATTTGTACTTACTTAAATTTACTTGTTAGTATTTTTTCTTACCCCATTAACATTTTTTATTAATTGATTTTGCTTGATTTTAGTTAAATGCTATATTTAAATGTGTATTGCTTGTTTAAAAAAGTGATTTTTTTGCTTTCAAACAAATTTCATAGATGTGCTTTTGAACAAAATCTGATTTGTAATGTTCTATTTATTAATATATTAGTAATTTTCTTTATTGTTAGATATTGTGAAAAAGAACTATTGTCTAGTTGTCTCAATTTGATCACTGGTATGTATTTTGTGCGTGCTGAGCGTTTTTTTATTTATTTTTTTATAGATAGATGCATTGGGGAATGTGTGCTGCGTGTCTCACAGACAGGACAGCAGTGAGTGTGAATGAGTCTAGGGAGTTTGAGACTTAAGACAGTGATGTTATTATTTTATAAGTGTGCCCTAAAGATAGTATCTGGGATTTGGTCCAATACAAAATGCAGTATTGAATGGGGACTTTTATTGTTGTCACATTGTGGTAGTGAGTGCATGCCTGGCATTGTGTGTGTATGAGCTGGTGAACGACAGGGTGTGGTATATGGGCATCTCTCTTAAAAAAAAGAGCAGCACTTATAAAATGTACTAAAAATACCAAATTACAAATAAAATATGATGTTTTCTTTTTTTTTTTTTTTTTAGATTTGAATCTCTAACATTCAACTTTGGCACATTACTTCTCCAGTATTTCTCAGTTTGTGATACAGACATGATTTGGCAATTTGTTGTGAAGGTTTGGTTTTATTGCAAAAGGTGTGATCACATTCATATTCACAAGCAAAAAAGGTCCATTGTCTATTGTCAATAGCGTAGCAATGTATGAAGCACAACGCAGTAAATTTGTGTGACCGACTTGAACCTGTTGCGAAATCTGCACTGGAAAATCTTTCTGCCTCACTCAGAACTCATGGATTCCTAATGAAATTACTGTATTTTGCTAGCAAAAATTCACTGAACAAAGGTCAATGTTAGTTACAAGTAAGCGACAAATTTCGGATAATATAATTTAGGGCTGCAAAACGATTAGTCGTGATTAATCGATTCAAAATAAAAGTTAATGTTTACATACTATATGTGTATGTACTGTGCATATTTATTATGCATATATAAATACTAGGGCTGTCAATCGATTAAAATATTTAATCGCGATTAATCGCATGATTGTCATGAGTTAACATTTATTTTTGTTCAACATTCACATTTTTATTTGTTCTAAATGTACCTTAAATTATTACTTTTCAAGGTTTTAATACTCTAATCAACATGGACATGGACAAATATGGATGCTTTATGCAGATGTATGTTTATTATTATTGAAACCATATTCAACAGAGCATGAAGACTAGACATGTTTCAAAGGTCATAGATGTTATTCAAAGAACTTGTTCATGTCTATTAGACATATAAAAACAGAAATACCAGGTTCCCATTACTTCTCTTTCTTTGCACTAAGCAATTTACTTACACAAACCTGTTTACATTTTTGCATGACAGGGCAACTCACTACTTCTGAACATGCAAAATGTACATTTATTATTAGATTTTTTTGCCTCTTTATGCCCACATACTGTATTTTGATGCAGCTAAATTCTCAATAAAACTGTCTTCATTGATATATTTTACTGTTTCTGTTGTCAGACAACGGAATGAATATGAAATAGTGACTGAAACGCAACCCATTAATGTCTGCGGACGCAAACGGCCGAAGTATACTTTGGCTTTAAGACTACATAATCTGCTCTCCCTTCCAAAATGTTAATCTGCACAAAAATCCTGATAATCCAGCCGTCGTCTGATGAAATCAAATACACATAAGATAATGACAATAGCCGTGCTGTGATTTCAGCTATACTTGCATGTAAAATTAGAGAAGCAACATAATATCTGTGTTTAACTGAAAACGCTGCTCCTCTCTGCCACTCGCAGAACAACGCAGACGCCCATAGAGAGAAAGATGTGTGCCCGCGCTGGGACAGCAAGACCTCGTGCTCGCGTGGCAGTACCAGCGAGGTTTGGACAAACCCTAAAGATTTGTCGCTAGGCGCTTTTTTGAAGAGAGGGGGGTGGTTGCAAGTTGGCAACACTGTCAGCATCTCCATCCATTTCTCCAACTATGGGGCTAGGCCACGGGTCAAACAGAAAATTTTAAAATTAGTGCCGTTAAAATGAATTTGTGTTAATGCGTTATTAACTTTGACAGCCCTAATAAATACACACACACATACATGTATATATTAAGGAAAAATATGATAGATTTATATGTAAAATATTTATATTTATATATAATATAAATTATATACAAGTGGATACATACAAATGCATACAAATATATATTTTTAAATACATACCTATATGTGTTATATGTGTGTGTATATATATATATAAAATATACACAGTACACACACATAGTATGTGAACAAACTTTTATTTTGAATCGATTAATCGCGACTAATCGTTTTGCAGCCCTAACAAAATTGACAAACAAAATCTCACTGACTTATATTACAGCAGAAACCTGAAACATACACAAAGATTTGAATATCACAGAGACTAGCAAACACAAACTCTGGCAACATACTGTATAATGGAATTTCCATAGAATTGTTTTAGAACATCACAAAAGACACTTAATTTCCTTCCATCTGTTTAACCTATTTTAGATGAGCCAGTTCTTAGTTGACGGTGGCTGTTATATTCCTAGTGAGCAATAATTGGTTTTGACTGACACTTTCATAAGGAGAAAGATGGAAAACTCATTACGCAGATAGCCATGACAAACACAAGACGATAAGCTTGAAGATAAACCACTCGTAATACGTTTCCAGGCTGCTGTGCTCCGAGCTGAAGCGGTATGAATGCGCATTATGACAGCTTTGATAGACGTTTGAGTGTCTCAGATGACACAGTGATCCAGCTTGGATCGTGTTGTGGTTAAAAGCCAGTCAGAAATCACCTCATGACAGAATTCATTAGGAATCGGGAAATGTCAGTGAAATAGTTTTAAACAATTCAGCCAGATGTCATAGATTTTACATTTCCTCCAGAAATGTGAGAAGTGCTAACATAAAGTTTAATAGGACTACTTGGCCTAGCCATGATGCAATAAGGCAAGACAATTCGGTAATTTATGTATTTACTTATTTTTAAATTAAATTAAATTTCAGTTAGTTAGTTAGTTAGTTAGTTAATTTAACAAGCAATGACCGGTCCAAAATCTTACCTATAACTGAAATGATTAACAATAAATAATACTCCATTATTTAAATGATTAATATTTATATTATTAATATTAGATTAATATGATTTTTTATTACTAATCATAATTATATTATCATTATATATTATTATACAGTATTATTACACATTATTATTATATGCAACAAAGTTAATTTCTCAATGATCTAATTCTCAATAAAGTATGTGATTTTTTCTTTTCTTTTTCATTTTCTTGCTTTAACTGGAGACTCAATAGATTCTAGAAAGATGAACTAGAAAGATAATTTCTACATCTATCAAATGTTTTATGCTTACCATAAACGTAATACTAAAGTGCTCCAAGGTCAATCGGTAGTTAACCGTTTCAAGTCATTTCAAGATTTAGCTATTCTAATTTGTGTTGCTAAGAAAAAAATAATAGAGAGACCACGGAGTGATGCAAGTATGGAAGCCCGTTTCCGCCACTGAATAAAAAATGTCATACTTTTTTTTCACTTATAATTTCAGATATAAACTCGCAATTGCGAGTTATAAAGTCAGAATTGCAAGATATAAAGTCAGAATTGCGAGTTAAAGTCCAGTTTTCTTTGGAGGGCTGATATGTTCTCAGAATTGCGAGTTTATATCTCACAATTCTGACTTTATAACTCACAATTGCGAGTTTGTATCACGCAATTATGAGAAAAAAGTCAGAATTGTGAGATAAAAAGTCGCAATTACCTTTTTAATTTTTTATTCAGTGGCGGAAAAGGGCTTCCATACGCAAGAGACATAAAAGTAGCACTGGAGAAATTTACTGTTTAGCTGTCATTACAGAAAAAAAAAAAGATTACTGAATGCTGCGACTGACCAATCAGAAGCATGGTCATTAGACACATAATTAATGAGGGATTATGCCTCATTTAAGCGTTGTGATCATAGAAGCTCATGCTTAGTTTTGGCTCAGTGATGGATCTATGATGGCCCATGATGACTTTCGCAGCTGTATATATGTCTGGCAGGCTCTGACCAGCACTAGAAAGCCATTACTGTCCAGAGAGCGGTAGCCTCCACCCAGCTTGAAAGCTTCTCTCCAATACATGTTTCCAAAGACATTTCGGTTCGTTGCAGTTTATCATTTGCTCAAACAAACACATGCACATGTATACACATACGCACCCTTGTAAATATGCACTAACTCATACAAAACGCCATTGAGACTTATTTATTCTCCTCATCACAAACACTCAGGCAAACACACTCTCACTTATAAACATATTCTACATAAACATACAAACTCATGTACATATTATGTTCTTGCATAGCGGTATGTCAGTACTAATTGGGGGCTATAAAGTTACTATCAAATAACTAAAAATCACACAAATCACTCAAATTTATTGTGACATGAGGGTGAGTAAATGACAGAATTTTTTTTTTTTTTTGACGAACTTTCTCTTTAAATAAAAAGAAAAAAAACTTTTGATATGAAAATTATTTGTAAAAATGTGGTGCTCATGGAGTAAGGTGATGAAAAACCAATGAAACACATCAAACATCTTCCACATTGTCACGGTTATGGTCTGTTTTGGTTCGGTTTCTGTTTCCACATTTCCCTGAGTTCCCATGCCTATTAGTTTCAATGGTTTTTGATTATTTACTCCACCTGTTTCAGTTCTTCCTGATTACGTTCCGTGTTTATACCTCCCCTGGACCTTTGTGCGCTATTGTTCTGGATTTGTGTTGCTGAATGTTGGATTTACTCCTGGATTTATGATTAAATACCCTGTTGACTCTGTTCCTTCGTCGTGCGCTTCATTCCTAACCAGCTCACACGTAACAGAATAGCGGACCCTCATATTGAGTGATATTTAGCAGCGTTTTTCTTTTTCTTTGTTTTTGTTTTTTTCATTCCTCTCCCACTATGGACCTGCCCGCAGTCCAGCTGCTTTGCCTGGAGCAGCAGGACTGTCCGCTGGAAGACCACACAAGGGACTTTATCGATGTGGCGTGCCTTACTCACTTCCCGGACCACTCGCTCTGTGTTTTCTACATCACCAGCCTGAGCGAGTGGTGTAAGGCACGCCTGCCAGCGGACGGTCCAAAGGAGAATTTCGCCACTTGTGTGGAGTGGGTGCTGGAGAATAATGGACTGTTTTTCTCCATCTTCCCCGCTGAGGACATCTCCAGCCCCACTCCCAATCCAGAGCCCAGCCAGCCATCACCATCACACGGCATGGAGTGTTCACCAGAGCCCACCGCAGCCGCAAAGCTCGAGCCTGCCGCGATTAAAGAGCCAGCACCATTTAAAGCGACAGAGACAATCATTGCCCCAGAGCAAGGGCACAAGAGGGCGACTGACCAGGTGCGTGAGTCTGCAACACCGTGCGTCATGGGAATAATTGTGGAGATCGAGGGAATGGAGGATAACCCCGCCCACACTCCCACCACTGAGGGTGAGCTGTTATTGGACTCTGAACTATTGAACTGTTTGAATGAGGAGGAATTCTGGTTCTTCCTTTTCCGTTGGTCCCACCCACCTCCCCATTGTCTCCAGAGCCCCTGCCAGTTCTGCCCAGTTCTCCTTCGTCAGCCAGTTCCTCATCATCAATCTCAAGGAGGTCCCCACCCAGCCTCCCACTCCCTCCTCCTAGGTATCACCCAACCAGTCCATCAGCCCTGTCTCCGCTGCCTCAGCTCACCCTCAGCACGCCATGACCGGTGGGTCGGTTGTGCTTCGGGACTTCCTGTCACCAGCTACCTCGGGGTTGGAGGATCCCCAGTCTCCACCTCCAGTCTCCGAGTCCTGGACTCCACCTTGGTCCTTCTATCCATCCACCTTTGTCCTCTGTCACTCCGGCTCCGCCACAGCATTCCGGATCCCCGCCTCCACCTCAGTCGCCTGAGCCGCCATCTCCACCTAGGCCCTCCGGATCCTCGGTGTCACCCTGGCTCTGTGGCTGCTTGTCTCCGACCTGGGCTCCTACTCCACCGGCGTAATCTCTGTCAGTCGGCCCCCTGGTGTCATCTGCCCAAACTCCACCATATCTTTTCCCTCCGGCGACTCCACCATGGGCCGTTTTCCTGGCTGGACTCTGGTTCCCCACCTGGCTCCTCCTGCTCCGGGCTCCTCCCTGGCTCCTTCCTCCATCTACTCCACCCTGGCCAAATGAACTGTACCCCTTTCCCCATTGCCTGCCCCTCACCTGCCCCAAGCCCGCCTCCTGAACCCCCACCCTCCCTCCTCTGTTGGACTGCTGTTGTCGGCGCGAGGACGCGCCATTCCGGGAGGGGGCGAACTGTCACGGTCTGTTTTGGTTCGGTTTCTGTTTCCACATTTCCCTGAGTTCCCGAGTCTATTAGTTTCCATGGTTTTTGATGAATTACTCCACCTGTTTCAGTTCTTCCTGATTACGTTCCCTGTTTATAAATCCTGCATTCTCCCCTGGTCCTTTGTCCGCTATTGTTCTGGATTTGTGTTGCTGAATGTTGGATTTACTCCTGGATTTATGATTAAATACCCTGTTGACTCTGTTCCTTCGTCGTGCACTTCATTCCTAACCAGCTCACAAGTAACACACATAGCATATGATCACATACAAAACAACTTAAAAAGTATATTTGAACTGTGCAAACGGCACCTGCATTGCTTTTCACTGTGAACACACCCTATGGAGTGTGCTCATACCTCAGCGAGTCAGACATACACTGTAGATGTCTTGTACAAAGTTCCTATCAATCTTTCACATGATTCATGTATAAGACATGAGCATTGAGACTATGCTATTCTTACTCTGTTCTTTGTCCTTCTGCACTCTCTCTGCTACAAAACAAACATATTATTAATATATAATTATGAACCGCATGTATTCTTATTTTCCAAGAGCATCCTGGTCAGAGAAGGCTGTCTGTTCTCCCTGGAGCATGAAGCAAGAGTTCTTCCACGGGAAATCAAACTTCTCCCCATGTATTATTGAACTTTTGTTGTCCCATAATAGAATAGAGAGGAAAGAAACACAGGGGAGTTTCCATTCATTATTTTGTTAGAAATAAATGCATCCAT
Source organism: Onychostoma macrolepis (assembly GCF_012432095.1). Taxonomy (NCBI): domain Eukaryota; kingdom Metazoa; phylum Chordata; class Actinopteri; order Cypriniformes; family Cyprinidae; genus Onychostoma; species Onychostoma macrolepis. The sequence goes on along the minus strand of NC_081158.1, from coordinate 20,280,608 downwards.
TTCTTTGAGCTCCCCCTACACTGACATTCCTTTTACACAGTACAAGTCTTCCTCGTGTAAAGGTAAAATATTGACTCTGGCTGGACAGGAGCCATTGTTTATACAGCATTGGCTGATATCATGACTAAATGCATCAACTACATGACACTTTCTCCACACTAATTAATTAAAAGAGCCACCGTAGGCCTTTAAGGAAAATGCTTTCATGGATAGCAAAGCATGACTTTTATGTTATAAGTGTTGAAATATGTATTTTAACTTGCGGCTTTTGATAAACTTGATTTAGCACTATATCAAAGACATTTTTTCACACAGAAAGTGGCTAATGTCTCAAACGTAAAAAATGTTGAACTTTTAAAGGAATGTTGTGGGTTCAATAAAAGTTGAGCTTTATCAAAATATGCAGCATGATGTCAATTACCACATTTTCAGTTGTTCATAGTTTGTAAAAATGCATGTGCTGTAATGCATGGAAGTCTATGGGGCAAGAAATTGAAGTTAAATAAAGCTCGTATTTTTGTCAAATGAGCTTACCAATGTAATTCTTGTGATTTGCCACTTACATCATGTCTCTTTACATGATCATGACAAGAGTTAAAAATGAGAAGAAAAAAAAAAAGTATATAATCAGTATAACTCTGAACATGTAGGCTTAATAGTCTTATATTAACGTCTGATTAACGCATTATTGTATATTTGAAACAGTGTGAAGTTTATCCAGGTGTAATGCCTTGCCCCATAGACGTACATTGTAAGAGAATTATTGTAAATGCTATATATATCCTCCAAGTAAAAATATCTAATAATTCTTAAAACAAGACTTCATAGTTTTCATAGACTGTATCTTGAATACACTTGCATTTTGTCTTAATTCACTCACAGAATTTTCCCCTTGTTTTAACTTGTACTTAAAGCAAAAGACAAAGTATTGTACTAAAATACATTCTTTGAAAACTAATCTTAATATCTTATGCATCTTTGCTTCTCAAGAAAATGTAGATTTTTTAGGTATCTGACATTAAAATATATTTACATTTAAATAATTTAACTGATAAATAAGGCATAAATACTTGTTATTAATGGGATTTTAAGTGTCTTATTCCTTTATGTAATCCACCTCTACCATCAAAGTGCATATATTATTTGCTCTCCATGTACTTTAAAAGTTCTGAAGTCTTTCTTTGAAATGTATTTTCTCCTCAGTACAACTCTTTTGTCCTCAACAGTTCCTTCACCTTATCTTTGCAGGTGGGCTGGTCTGGGTGTCTCCTCAGCAGTCATGGGGAGGTCAGGAGCGCTCTGGGTTTGGTCATTTGGGACGAACATGCAGTTGTTACTTCCCCTCGTCCTCTGCGTCACCTGCATCCATGGTCTTTTTCCACCACAGCCACGGGTCTTCCTGTCATTTCAAGGTAATACTGGTTAATGTCAGACTCCAATCAAGGCATTTCCTTTTAGATGGGGGTTACTTTAATTACAAGAACCCTTTCTGATGACATCATGTCCTCTTCAAGTGGGGTCATCAGAGTGCTCTAAACCAGACTGAGGGGTCTATTTGTCCTTCATTATGTCCCCGTGCCACTGTCATGAGCTCTGAATGTGCTACTTTGGCTTTGACAATGTGTTCAAAATTGCTAAGATACTAAGGGTTGGCTGAAGTGTTTACTAACTTAAAGATATGCTTTTTATTTTGTTCATTGATTGGCAGATAAATCTTCACATTCACATTACTTTTAAACTTTGTTGAACAATGTGGACATTTTCTGAAAGATTTGTATTTTTGTACTAGTTCATATATGGCAAAGTTACATATAATTTGGGACACAGACAAACCCTTTAATATGACTAAAGGGAAATGGTGAATACTTTTTGGATACACACAGAACTGCTATTAAAAATATGACATTAGATTACTAGTTGAATGACATTTTTCAGATAAATTGTGGAAAATATTTTTCCAGATCATTTTGTTTGTGCGTCACACCAGACTTGCACAACACCGATTAAGCAGTTTTATTTCAACATGTCACTATTGCAGATAGTTTAATGGTCTGCAGTGATAAACTTGCTTTAATCTGAAGTGCTAAATATCACAGTGACATTTAATACATGTTTTTGTTGTTGTTAATATATCCACAGTATGACATAAAGCTTATATTATGTGCTTGAAACATTATCTCTGGGTGCTAACTAAGGAATAATGTTTCCATGACTTTGATCATTCTAATGGAAATGGCTGAGCTGGTCTCATATCAGATATCAGATCTTTCCTCTTATCTGCTGCAGCAAACATTTAATATACAGTAGTTGAGTAAGTGAATAGGCAGTGTGTCAGTACATACGGAATCTAGATGGTCAGATGTAGGATACCTGTTGCTATGCTTTCTGGAAAAACATGTTCATTTTAAGATGATTTTCCATCATTTCTGTCTTATTCTCTATCTTATTTTTTATCTTCTACCTTTTCTGTATTATTTTAATTTTCTAACTATTTTTTTGGTGTAAAATGGCCACCATTTTAAATCTTTTAAAAATCCAGCTTAAAAGGACAGTTCATCCAAAAATTTAAATGCTGTCATTAATTACTCACACACATGTCATTCCAAACCCGTAAGGCCTTCCTTCATTTTCGGATGAAATTTTTGATGAAATCCGAGAGCTTTCTGACCCTGCATATACAGCAATGCAACTGACATGTTCAAGACCCAGAAAGGTAGTAAGGACATCATTAAAATAGTCCATATGACATCAGTGGTTCAACATTAATTTTAGAAAGCAACGAGAATACTTTTTGTGCGCAAAGAAAACTAAATTTTTTCTCCTACGTGTCAGTCTTTGACACGCGTTCATGAGAGGGTGAGTCCACGATGGGTGAGTAATTAATGACAGAATTTTCATTTTTGGGTGAACTATCCCTTTAAAACATTCTTAAAACTTTAATCTTTGCTGGTTTCATACATTTCTGAAAAACATTTAAATCATTTTCTACAAAAAAGGTAATGAAGTGTAACTATTAAGTATTAAAATTCCTTTTTGAATACACAATCTTTTTTCCTTTTTCAAAAGTTAAAAGGTTAAAAATAGATAAACCACAGGTCTCAAAATAGTTGGGATGGGGGCATGTTTACCATAGTGTAGCATCTCCTCTTCTTTTCAAAACAGTTTGAAGAAGTCTGGGCATCGAGGTTTTGAGCTTCTGGAGTTTTGGTGTTGGAATTTGGTCCCATTCTTGCCTGATTTAGGTTTCCAGCTGCTGAAGAGTTCGTGGTCGTCTTTGACGTATTATTTTGTTTAACGATGCAGCATATGTTCTCTATAGGTGAAAGATCTGGACTGCAGGCAGGCCAATTCAGCACCCGGACTACTCTACTACGAAGCCATGCTGTTGTAATAGCTGCAGTATGTGGTTTTGCATTGTCCTGCTGAAATACACGTCATCTGGAGGGGAGCATATGTTGCTCTAAAACCTTTATATACCTTTCAGCATTCATAGTGCTTTCCAAAATGAACTTATGCACCCCTATACCATCAGAGATGCTGGCTTTTGAACTGAACTCTGATAACACGCTGGAATGTCTCCCTCCTCTTTAGCAACGGCGGGGCACGGCGACTGTGATTTCCATCAAGAACGTCAAATTTGGCCCACAGGACAAGATGTTCACATATGGCTTCCTTTTTGCATGATAGAGCTTTAATTGGCATCTGTAGATGGCACGGCGGATTGTGTTTACCGACAGTGGTTTCTGGAAGTATTCCTGGGCCCATTTAGTAATGTCAATGACAGAATCATGCCGATAAGTGATGCAGTGTCGTCTGAGGGCCCGAAGACCTTTGATGGATGCCTGTGGTCTTCGGGCCCTCAGATGACAATGCATCGGTTGTCCTTTAAGCACAAAGATTTCTCCAGTTTCTCTGAATCTTTTGATGATGTTATGCACTGTAGATGAGATTTGCAAAGCCTTTGCAATTTGACGTTGAGGAACGTTGTTTTTAAAGTATTCCAAAATCTTTTTAAGCACTCTTTCACAGATTGGAGAGCCTCTGCCTCTCTAAGACATCCCTTTTATAGCTAATCATGTTACAAACCCGATGTCAATTAACTTAATTAGTTGCTAGATATTCTCCCAGCTGAATCTTTTCAAAATTTCTTGTTTTTTCAGCCCTTTGTTGCCCCCGTGCAGACATCAAATTTGAAAAGAGCTCATTTAGTGGATAAAAGTGTAAAATTTCTCCGTTTAAACATTTGTTATGTTTAAACTTTGGGAATTTGGGTTGTACTAAAGTTACTTTTAATTTACAAACCAAAAAACATCATTCAAGTTGTTGGCATAAACTGCATTTTTAAGAGTTATTTATTTATTTTAATTAGATAGATATGGACTAAATATTGAGCATCTTGTCACTGACTCAAATATAAGAGTCCAATTTATGCTTTGTTCTTCAGTATTTGACATTGTCTGGATTTTTTTGTTTCTGGACATTTGTTTCTTGTTCTTACAATTATGCACTGTTTCTACATGCTTTCCTGCTTTCTTATTCCTTTCAATCCATGTTTTTGGCCTAATTTGTCATTCCATTCTTTCTCCTTGTCTTTCCAGCACATTCCCTAGTGTAGTCATCCGTCTATGTCTTATGTGCTGAAAAGAAGCAGCGGGAAGCTTTGGTAATAGTGTCAGAGCAGATCGTGCCATGGAAAAACTCCGCTCAGACTCAAAGCATTCTGGAACAACTTTGCGTCTTTCTGAAGAATGCCACGTAACATGCTCTGTTTGACATTAATAAGAACATCCTAAACAGATGGCTGTCACTGTGCTGCAAACAAATTAAAGCCAGATTAGTTAGAACTAATCAAGCCAGCTTCATCTTAGACTATGTGTCTTCACAGCAGGTGTGGATTTGAGTAATGTCTTTGTGAGGTTGAGATGGCCTCTGGAGAAGTCATTCAGACCTGAGACCTCTGCAAATGATCTTCGTTTGAGAAAAGATTTCGCTGGGTGATATAGCGTAAAAACCGAAGTCATCCTGATCATTGAAAAATCAGATGTGTTTGTATTTTGAAGAGTGTTTCACAGTAAATGAACAGTGTAATGTATAGCCTGGGAATGTATCAACAGAAACAATTTATGAGGTCCTGGTTTGTCATCTACATGATTTAGACATCCCTTTAGTCCTTTAGACCTTCTGGATCATTTTCATCTTTCTGAAAGTTTTAGAAGAAGACAGATGTACAGGTTAAAAAACGTGAGTATTATAGCGAGCAGGGTCTAAATATGTCAGCTGGATTGGACTAGGAATGCTCCAGATGTTCTGGGGTGTTTGAGGAGCTCCAGTAAAGTCACGTCTGAAAGCATCTTTATGGAGAGAGCTGGGAGTTTTGGGTGTCTCTCAGCATCCATGACTAGAGAAGGAAGCAGGAAGAAAAAAAGAAGAAGAATGGAGATAGAAAAAACTCAATATTCCAGTTGAAGTTATTTCTTAATGAATAGCAGAATGGAAGCTAATTGAACAAATTAAGTAAAGCTAAAGATAAAAATGCTTTCTGATGTCAATTCATAAGCACATTCTACTGAAAACTGTGTGCAAATCCCCAATTCATTTGTATGGGACGGTCTGTTAACAACAACAGTAACAGCAGAACATAGCAGAGGGTCAGTTACTCTATGTGATTTGAACCAAACTAACACCCTGTGAAAAAATAAACCTGGGTGATGAAGTCGGCGTCAGAATGTTTAACTGTTTGTCGGTCAGTCTGGCGTGAGCTCTTTTGAAATTCGAGTCTGAGGGTGTCTTTGCGTAAGGCAAGACGTTGAGAGCTTGTGTCGTGTCGAGAGGGGAGCTGCTGTCTCAGAAATCCTTCCTATCTCTGCCTAATAATCTGTTCATCCAATGGCCTGGCGAAAGAAACTCAATAATAAACCATGATGAAGCTGAACCATGTCCGATGAATAATAATAAACATCTGTAATATACAGCAATAAATAAGGGATAATGCATGATAATAAATCTCCCCTGAATAATCAGGAAATGATTCAACAAACATGTCCCAGTCATATTTTAAAATAAGTAAAAAAATAAAAATAAATAAAATAATAATATTACCATCATGTATAAATATTTTACAGTTTAATATATATATATATATATATATATATATATATATATATATATATATATACATATATTAGTGCTGTCAAACAATTAATCGCAATTAATCGCATACAAAATAAAAGTTTTTGTTTGCATAATATATGTGTGTGTACTGTGTATATTTATTATGTATATATAATTGCACACACATACAGTATATATTTTAAAAATATTTACATGTATCTACATGTCTATATTTATATTCATATAATTTATATTATAAATAAATATATTTAATATATAAAATAACCCATTTTGTGAAATATATACATGTTTATTTATATATACATAATAAATATAAACAGCACACATACTTATATATATATATATATATATATTAAACTGTTATTGTATATATATTAAACTGTAAAATATTTCCTTCACATTCTGGTAATTAAAATAAGGCTCTAATGATAATTTAGGGGTAAAAATTTGCTTAATAATAGAAATAATGTCAAAATTCCCTCCCAAAAATCTTATTTGACGACTGCTAATAAAATCAACTTAAAAAATAAATAAATAAAATAATCAAAATCAAAATGTAATGTAATAATCAAAATGTAATTTTTTCTTATTTCTCTTTCGATTTTGAGGTGAAATATGATGAGGACATTCTCTCTGCAAATTTCAAGAGATTCATCCATTTAGATTTGTTTTTTACTCCTCCCAAACAATGCATTACTATTTGGGAGGAGACAGCCAGACATTTGCCAATTTCATGAAGTCAGACTGATTAATAATGCATTCACTTCAATTAGGACACAATCACAAACAGTTGGGTGTTAACTTGGCTCAGCTGCTTTGTAAGGATAATGTCTGTTTATCAGTTCTGACCAGAATTTGGTTTAAACCACATGTGTGAACTTGAGCCAGGTAACACAAGGCAACACCCTTTGCAAATACAGGAGATCATGCATGATTTAACTGATACCCATGTTGATCTGTCCATGGGTGGTTTGTTGTGGTTTTTCAGTTAACTTTCAGAAAAGCATTGCATTTTAGGAATCCGTCATAAGGTATTCTTTCCGATCATGAGATGAACACAAATGTTTTCAGCATCAACGTTTGCCCTTTAATGCAACTTTTTCACATGACTCCCAACACGAGTAGTCTGACCTTCACGTTGTTTTACTAGCTATGTCAAACTCTGTTTATATCAGCTGACAGTTCTGTTCTTCGTTATTTATAAACTGATATTTAACAGCGTATCACCTGAGGCAAGTAATGTATTTCATTATATAATCCATGCTGTTTTGCATGGCATAGCTGGGTGTTTCCATGTCGGGACGGGAAGTCATCTATGACAAATTCATGCCAGTTTGCGTGCACGCACAAATTTACTCTTTCCACAAAAACATGCACCACACATTTTTGTCCTCGGATTGTTTTGGTCATATGCAATTATGCAGTATTAAAACACTTTTATCCTCCAGCAGGCCACAACACAGCATTTAAGAGTGCATGTGTGCCATATACTAGCACTGATGCCATAATTTGAGACCGTTAAGCCTTCAAACATTTATGAAAATACACACAGGAACTTTAAAAAAAAAAAAAGCCTCATCTATGAAGGTCTGATTTTTATCTTAATTATAGTCCTTTTACAGCAGAAAATCAAGACTAACATTTGCTCAAACCCAGTCATGGCTAGGGTAAAACATTCTCTGAATTTTCTACCCCAGATATCACTTTGAGGATTAAACAATGTTGACCTCAGCCAACATCACATTCATCGGCTATAAGGTAACGTCTTAGGCATAAATCACTTCTGAGTTGTGGCTGAAGCCCAGAAGTGTGATGTTGAACAATCCATTCAAAAGACTAAAACTTTAGTTTGACCATAATGATGATGTTTCTGCCCTGATACATGTGATATCTCATACTAAGTGTACATTTACACGACACAATTGACCCTTCGCAAAGTCCCACGCCCTTGTTGTTACGTCCGACAAGCCATGGAGCTCTTACGATACACACCATGTTCTCAAGCAGTGAAAAATACATCGCGGAGCAAAGAGGACACTGACAACAAGCTGACAGACATGGTACACGGCATGTTACATTTAGTTTGAAACAAAGCCTCTGCTTTCGTATTTGGTAATTTTATAAGAAATTCAAACCATAAATACCATTTTGTGGCTGTTTAATGTGCTGTAACAGATCGCTGTAGCGCCTCAGTTCAAGTGGCACAGGAACCGATCATCTCTTCCTCTTTACTAGTCATAGTAGCACAAAATAAACATTTAGTGAACATCAGAAAGTGTTTTGTTTCAATAGCGAAAAGATGTCTATACACACCATTTTTCAAGTTAAAGTCCACCAACAATAATCTACTCTCCTGTCTGGTTTGTTTTTCAAACAAAATGGCAGATTCACCGTTATGATTGGTCAGATTGCCTGTCAATCAAACTCCTGGTGAATGGTCAATTTGTACTAAAAATAGAAAAGTTTTTCCTTTGGCTTATTTAAAAAACTTTCAGGCACACCTGACAGCGTTCCCCATACACGTGGATACTCAAAAATGGCTAAAAATTCATAGGTGATTTCTGTAGTGTTTTGGAGGTTTTCTTACTAGCCCAGTCTTTCTAAGGTGTTTGTTACTTTCTCCAAAACGAAACAAAAACACCTTTCAGAATTATGTCTAATCAGCTGAAAAAGTAATCACTAGGTAAGTTACACACAGAAGTCTAATACTGTACTAACAGTCAATGCTGGGTGAAAGAACTTTGGCTATATCTTGCCTCTTGATTGTGTCTGAGGTTAAGAGGTCATGGTTAGGTCAGGTTGGGGTAAGAATGAGGTCAGATAAACTATACATGGAGCGTCAGGCTGCTTCAAGTTGAGATCTATAGACCAAATTCTTTGAAGCTGTAAAACTGATTATTTTGGCTAAGGATAATAGCTATGAACATTGAACACATGTAAAATATTAAGCGATGAACACACTCAAACAATGAAGAATGGTTGGGGAATTCCATTCTATACAAAACATGGCTTGTTGAAGCTGTCAGCAGTGGCATATTAAGGCCAACAAATGTGTTTATCTGCAGGCTATGTCTAGGTTAACTGTACTGATCGAGTTAGAGCTTAGACCGCAGTGCTCGAGGCAGACAATATCGGTCCTCTATCTCGCCCCCATTTCACCTCTGCCTCTGCCTGAAGGTCTCTCGCTCACCTTTTTAACCTGGGTAAATATTTACTGCAGATACCATGATCAATCCATGTCTGTCAATACTGAGAACAGCCGGTCATAACATGTGTTTTCTGCTCTATTGATTCATGCTAATGTATTCAAGAACAGTTCCATGTTTTTATCCTCCTAGACTTTCTAAGCCTTTTATGCTATCTGTTTGCTCAAACTGTGCAAGTCTACGGCTTTGAAAAAAATGTTTAAAGCCAAATATGGTTTATGGCTTTAAAGGTTTTCCAGCTGAGTGGCCAACACTCTAAATTGTAAAAGGAAAGAGGTTGGTTAAAAAGGAAAAGAAAGGAAACATTGGCGTAATGGAGTAGACAGATCCTTCCTGTGTTCTTTTATATACAAATGTGAATTTCATTTTCAAAATGAGTCTTACTTTAGTCTACATGTTTGTGTTCACTTGGATGCCTCCAAATTACTTTTTGCTTTGGCCTTTCAACATTAAGTCTGCATGGTTGCAGAAGAAATGACCAAAATACAAACGATTTAAAACTATATAGTATAGCTGAGTTTAGGTGAATATCATGAATAACCCCGAAATCAAAAGAAAGGGATAGTTCAAAAATTAAGATAGTTTTGATGAAATCCGAGAGCTTTCTGACCCTGCATAGACTGCAACGCAACTGAAACATTCAAGGCCCAGAAAGGTAGTAAGGACATCATTAAAATAGTCCATTGACATCAGCGGTTCAGCATTAATTTTATGAAGCTACAAGGAAACTTTTTGTGCACAAAGAACAAGGGTGAGTAATTAATGACAGAATTTTCATCTCAGAATGTTTTGGTAGGAAATTCTGGGATAAAATGACAATTTTCGTGAGATTCACCCTATTATTTCCATGGTCACTGTTTTAGGTAAATCCGCATGCAACACTGCGTGCATGTTTATGTGTAAGTGAGGGGTGCCTCGTGTTAAGGTGAAAGGTCATGGGGGGCCCGAGGGGATCGGTGACAGGTGAAGATGTGGCCATGTGCTAATTGGGGCAAAGCAGCCATTAGTGTGATGGGTAGGTTAACGTGTAAAGTTACAGCTCCTGTGGGGAACCCTGTACGGTGCCAGAGAAATACAGCACTGTAACCGAGCCCGATCTGACGCAGAGAGATACGGAGGATCTAAGACTGCTGATAAACTTCAATGCTGCCAAGAGAGCTACCCCATCTGAACTCTGTGCTAATATTATGCTATCTGAAGTAGAAATCTGACAGAACTGTAAAATGTATTACCAATAAATGTGAATTAAAGCCCAATAATTTCTAATCATATTTAAACAGGAAGCATTTCTTTCCCTTGCAGACTTTCTAAATGACCTGCCTTGTCCTCTGTTGACTTCAACAATTTAATTTGTAGAGTTGAATTATTCATTTTCTTAGTAGGCTGAAAATATTAAGCCTTTTTTTAAAAATTTTGCATTGCATGCTTTGTGAATGTTTGTGAGGGTTCATGTGACATACTCAGTTCAAAAGCATTATTATATATGACCCTGAACCACAAAACCATGACAAGTCATAAGTAGCATGGGTATATTTGAAGCAATAGCCAACAAAACATTATATGGGTCAAAATTATCGATTTTTCTTCGATTTGTTTTGAAGATTATGTTCCATGAAGATATTTTGTACATTTCCTACCGTAAATATACCAAACTTAATTTTTTGATTAGTAATATGCATTGCTAAGAACTTCATTTGGACAACTTTAAAAGCGATTTTCTCATTATTTTGATTTTTTGCACCCTCAGATTCCAGATTTCCAAATATTGTCCGATCCTACCAAACCATACATCAATGGAAAGCATAAATCTCAGTTTCAAAAATGTACCCTTATGACTGGTTTTGTGGTCCAGGGTCACATATTTATTATTATTTGTATTAATGAATAATAAACAATTAAAAATTATAATTCAATATTAAATAATTTTAATATGAATGCTAAATAATACTAATAAAACTTCAATAAAACTTTTTTCAGGAAAACTTTTATTATTATTATTATTTTTTTTTTTTTTTTTTTTTTTTTTACAATTTTACAAATGTATTTTAAAAATTATATAAATTTAAAACTGTTTTTATATTCCATTTTGTTTTTGCAATCATTTTTATTAAAGTTTATTATTTTTATTATTATTATTAAATTATGTATTTTAAGGAAATTAATTTAGTTAGAGTCTAACACTCAAAATGTGCAACAAACAAGGGCTGTATTATCAATTTTATGACACTTTTATGCACACTATGAATATGCAAATTGGGACTTACACATGGAGCTCTATAAAGTTTTTCTTCCACCATGTACAAGAGAACCATTGTAACAGCGTTGTAGAAAGAGCTCTTCTCTGACTAGCGACTCAAGAGGACAGATGTGTTGAAGGATTTAAGGGCAAAATGGCAGCCCAGCTAATGCAAATTGACGCAGTCAGTTGCTAACAGTGCTGTCAGTGTGACATGCAATACATGCAGGTCTTCTTCCCCTCTGCCAGTATTTATAAATGCTTATTGAATGAGAGTGCTAGTGTATTTGTGTACGTGTGAGTGTGTATGTATGCATGCATTCTAGAGGCCAGAGGAATGTGGCTAATGTCAAGAGGACAGACTGTGTGACGACTCTGTCGCATGTTACACTACAGTCTGGGTGGTCGAGATTCGTTGAGCGCATCTCAACCTGCTTCCTGTGTTCACCTGATCATTCTCAGAGTGTCTGTAGAAAATATAAAAGGAAAATCAAAGCCATAATGGGTGATGGGTGTTTGGGGTGATTTCTAGGCACTCTTATTTTAGTATTATTTATATTATTATAGTATTTAGCTTTTATTTTTAGATTTTCAGTTTTCATTTCAAATTTATTTATTTTTAGTATTTTTATGTGATTTTTGTCATTTTTATTAATTTTACTATCTTATTAGTTTAGTATTTAGATTCAATTTTTATTTCAGATTTAGATTTAATAATTTTAATACTTCAAGTTATACATTTTTTCCCAGTTTTATTTCAGCTTTATTTCAATTAATGAAAAAAATAATAATTAAAATTTTTATTAGTTTTTTCTGTTTTTATTAGTATTTAGATTGCATTTTTATTCCAGATTTAGATTTAATAATCTTACTACTTCAAATTATTTCCATTTTGTCCAGTTTTATTTCAATTAAAAATATATATATTAGTTGACAGGTTGTTTTTTTATAGTTCCAAGTCTCTATGATATGATGTCTCCAGGATTTGCCAATGTTTCATTATCAACGAGGCAAAAATACATAATACTTACTGATTATAAAACTAATAAAAGAGCTTTTTCAATGTCAATATATAATATTTAAGTTTACAGGTTTAAAAAAACTGTAATCTTAATTATGATTATAACCCTAATGGTACTTTAGCAAGTACCAATCATTTGGTCTTACAGCATGATAGATCATGCCACTGAACCAGGGCCAAAGATATTGTGAGCCTTAATGAGGATGACGTCTACGGTTGCCTGGACAGAGGCTTTGAGTCTACAAGTATGTGTGAAATCACTTACACATCACATTATGTGAGTTTAACCATGCAGAACCAAACCAAAGAACCATGTTATTGTCTACACAGCGGCAGCTTTTGAAAGGGGTTTAAAGTCATGTCTTGAAGGCCAGAGGCACTCCATCTTCATGAAGAACATGAGTTCTGGGTACTCCAGCAACACTGGCACCAGTAGCGTTCTGATTGAATGGGACATTGCCTTTGTATTTGCATACAGTTAATTTATGCACACCAGCTTTTAGCTTTCAGGCAATGAGGGGAAAGTTAACAAAAGCTGCGGCTGTAATTGGAGCTTAAGCCGGTGCAGCAAAGTCAATGGAGCCTGGAAAACTTTGGCTCGAGTTTTGAACTGCAATTAGTGTCTCTCAGAAGGTTCATGCAATCGTTTGTCCACATGGTGTTGGTTGTGTTATAGACCTGATAATCCTTTGACATTCTGAGATTTTACATCAGAGTTGTCCCAAAATGCACTATGTACATATGCAAGGTTTGTGTGTGTGTGTGTGTGTGTTTACATAACATTGTATTCTTACTGACTATTTTTATATGTATGATTAATAAGATAAATATATCATTTATTTATTTATGAATTAAAAATATATATTAGGGCTGTCAAAGAATTAAACAAAAATGAAGATTTCTCTAAATAACTGCACCCAACATTAAAATTTTTCACAAAATGAAGGTTCTGACTGTCTTCAGAAACGATTCGATGGCATTTTGTTTTCATCTTCGCTCCATGTAATACCTAAAGGGAGTGTTCTTAATCGCAATACTGCTTTGTCCACGGAGTTTACGGGAAACAGCTGTAATTCACAGCTCCACCTGCTGTCACAGAGTGGATTTACAGAGAGTTACATTTATATTCAGCCTGTGTGCAGTTTCTGTCTGGCCAAAAACAGTCTGAATTTGCGTGTCTTGCTGTAAATTTTGACCAGTTGATGAAAAACAAGCTTATGTGGATTCTACACATTTAAACAATGCAGATAAGTTATCTAGAATGTATGGAGCAGATAAAATACATATAATCAGTTATTAATCAATTATCATTTTGACTTAACCCTTTTCTTTATTTAAAGGCTGAAATGTGAGGTTTACCTTTTTATGAAACTTTTTCATAAAACTTTTTACCTCAATCATCATCAGCGCAGTTTATAATCCACCTCAGGAGGATACGGGCACTGCCATATGGGAATTACATGAAGCTCTCACTGAATCAGACCTATCATCAGGATGCTGCACTTATTGTATTGGGGGACTTTAACAGTGCTAACCTCAAATGCGCAGAGCCAAACTTCCATCAACATATTACCTGTCCTACGTGAGGTAATAAAATTTTGGATCATTGTTACATTGCATTAAAAGGAAGCTACAAGGCACAGTCTCTACTACCGTTTGGGAAATCGGATCATGTTTCCATTTTTCTCATGCCAAAATATAAACAGAGACTGAAACCAGTCGCTCCAGTTCAAAGGGAGGTCGCGCGCTGGTCGAACCAATCAATAGCCACTTTGCAAGACTCTCTAGATGATGAAGACTGGGACATGTTTCAGCGCAGCTCGGACGACATCAACATGTTTACGGAAGCGGTTGTGGGACTCATCGGGAAACTGGTGGATGATACAGTTCAAAAAATTACCATTAAGACGTTTCCCAACCAGAAGCCGTTGGTGGATAAAACCATCCGTGACGCCCTGTCATCCCATAATGCTGCCTACAAAGCGGGGCTTGCTACCGGGAATATGGATGAGTATAAGATTGCGTCTTATAATATGTGTAGAGTGGTGAAGGAGGCAAAGTGGCGCTACGGGAAGAAAGTAGAGTCACAGTTTCTTCAAGGTGACTCTAGAAGTTTGTGGTTAGGGCTGAGAACGATAACGGACTATAAAACACCAGCCCATGTGATCGCGAAGACTGACACTTCTCTTGCTCTAAATACATTTTATGCTCGTTTTGAGGCTGCATCTCACTGTGCTAACGGTGCTGTTGCCGCAAATAAGAACAAAGACTGTATGCAGGCGGAGAGCACAGATGCAGAAAAAGCATTCATCATCACAGAAGGTGAAGTGAGAAGGGTTTTCCAGAGAGTGAACATAAGGAAGGCAGTAGGACCAGATGGAATCTCAGGTCGGGTTCTTAGAGCTTGTGCAAACCAGCTAGCATCAGTGTTCACTGAGATATTTAATCTTTCCCTGGATCAGTCAGAAATTCCCACATGCTTCAAACAGTCCATCATTGTTCCTGTTCCTAAGAAATCCCAACCCTCCTGTCTTAATGACTATCGCCCTGTAGCATTAACTTCAATTGTGATGAAGTGTTTTGAAATACTTGTCAGAAATTTCATCACCTACTTGCTACCTGAACAGCTTAGATTCTTTACAGTTTGCCTATCGTCCAAACCGCTCAACTGATGATGCTATTACACATCTCCTCCACACAGCCTTAGATCATCTGGACAAGAGGAAGGGGAATTATTTTAAAATGCTGTTTGTTGATTACAGTTCAGGTTTTAACACTATAATTCCCTCAAAACTAACATTAAAGCTGGAGAACCTAGGATTTAGCCCAACCCTGCATCAGTGGATCTACAATTTTCTATCTGACAGGCCACAAGCAGTAAGGGTGGGCAGACAGATCTCATCCTCCATCACCCTCAGCACAGGAGCACCCCAGGGGTGTGTTCTAAGCCCTTTGTTGCACTCGCTGTATACATATGACTGTGTTGCCACTGTGTTGCCACTCCACTACCATCATTAAGTTTGCTGACGATACTGTTGTGGTAGGCTTGATCTCTGATAATGATGAGAGAGCGTATCTGCAGGAGATTAAAAAACTGGTGTCAGGAGAACAACCTCCTTCTGAATGTCAGCAAGACAAAGGAGATGATTGTGGACTTCAGCACAAAACAGGTGAGGAGCTACCAATCCACTACGATCAATGGGGCTACTGTGGAGAGAGTAGATAGCTTTTGCTACCTTGGAGTCCACATCTCACATAACCTGTCATGGACAAATCATATTACCACCTTGGTAAAGAAAGCCCGTCAGCGTTTTTACCACCTTAGGCGCTTAAAAGACTTTAAATTGCCCACCAAAGTGCTAAAATAATTTATACACCTGTACCATTGAGAATATCCTGACAGGAAACATCACAGCCTGGTTCGGGAACAGCTCAAAGCAGGACAGATTTACAGAGGGTGGTGCGACCAGCTGAGCACATCATTCGCATTGAACTCCCTGACCTGGAATCCATCTACAGCAAACGATGTTGTACCAAAGCCAGGAAGATCATAAAGGACCTCAGCCATCCTAGCAATGGTCTCTTCTCTCTGTTGAGGTCATGGGAAATGCTTTCGCTCCTTGATGACTAAAACTGAGAGAATGAAGAAAAGCTTCTTTGCACAGACTATCCGTGTCCTGAACCAGGACAATGCCAATAAGATTTAGTTGCACTACACCACATTAACATTATTCTTCTTTATTATTACAGACTGCATAAGCATTATTGCACTTTATTGTACATACACATACTGTCAGACTGTTGCTGCTACCATCTCTGTACTTAGAGATGTACTCATTCTCCCTCTCTTTTTTTATACATATATTCTTTACCTTTTTATTTGTTTAAATTATTTTCATTTTGCTGTAATTTGAGTAATTTGTATATTTTCCTTTTTATTTATATTCTTTATTGTTGTAATATCTTAGTTTAATTCCTTCTCATAGTAATTTGTACTTATTATTCAACTTACTTCTTAGGATATAGTTTTCTTTCTTTTCTTATTACTACTTCTATAATATTTCTATTTTAATATATAGTCTATTGCATTCTGTGTGGAGAGTTGTACCAAGCATTTCACTACATGTCGTACTGTGTATGATTGTGTATGTGACCAATAAAGTTGAACTTGAACTTGAATGTGATAATATTGATAACTGTGATAATTTTTGTCACTATAATCGTGATAAGAAATTTTCATGCCGTTACATCCCTAGTTGCTTTAAATGCTAATGAGCTCTGCTGACCCCGCCCCTCGCTTCCGTGGGGTGATGAGCAGTACTGTTTACTTTAGCCGCGAAACTGGCTAACTAGCACATTATTAGGAAAGGCGATTTGCAAAGATTCATAAAAAAACGTTATACTCACTACTTCTGTAGTTGAAGCTGGATCACGAATGATTCACGTGAACATAGACGCATTTAGGCAGATCGTGGATCGGTGCATTCACTTCAAAGCGAAAGTAACGTTAATACTCTGCGTCTTCAGTGGCTCAGATGTCGGGAGTAAATGACGATAATAATTCATATTCATTATTACATCCAACAACAAAGCACTTCAATTGCTTAATCTGAGACATCTTGTCTTCGCCTTCACCACAATCAACACAATGGTGGACTGATGACGGCCTTGTCAATCAACTGAGTGGCCTGTGCAGAACTACGTCATTCTGACAGGGCTCTCAGTACAGCCTGATTTGAGAAAGGGGATTTTAAAATGAGGATTTAAAAAAAAAAACACTGGGTGTATTTTTATAATTATAGGATGGACGTGTACACACACTTACAATACACATTTATGTTCAAACAACTTGAAAAGTGAATTTTGCATCCGATGATCCCTTTATGACATGAGAAATCAAATTTGCCTTGATCTTTTGGCATATAAGAGGTCTTTGTACCATTAAAACATCCTGCAAGTTTTATAGCTTAAAGCGTCCTCCTCATTATAAACAAAGTATTTATTTAATCAAGCTCTTGTTTTGGATCCGAGGGACAAGGTGACGTCACCTGGGCACAGTCGTTTGCATAAACACTGTCACCAGAGCAAGATATTGACGAATTGTGATCTTCTCACCATATGCCCCGCCCACTGACGTTCACTCACTTAACGGCTGACACTTGATCACGCTAAATGCGAGTGTTGCATTGCATCAACAGCAAATAGAAATTACAATCACTGCCGCTATCTTGTCTACACTGGATACAGTATACAGATGCGTGTTCACTTTCTGACACAGTCCAGGCACTTGAGTCTGTCGTCAATTGACTCAATAGGACAAATAGAGTGATAGAACGTTTGCTTTGACGCATTTGGTTTAAACACCTCGTTCGTTCTTTGTACAGATATCAGAAGAATTCCAGCGTAAGAAACAATTGGATAGTTTATTTTTAATGGCATCCCGAATCATGTCAGAGGTGTGATCAAAGTATTGTTTTGTAAATGAGGCACAGTGTCATGGAGAGTTCACAAAGAAACATTTGTTGAAAGATGAAGAAGTACTAGATCTGACTGCAGCTGCATCACAAACCATAAATAAATTATTTCATAATCCTTTGTCTGGAAATGACCGTTTTTTAATCATGTTGTCAAAACACTCACATGCAATAGCGAGGGGCGGGGCATTGATACTTTTTCCTATGCAATGATGTTAGCCAATCATAACGGTGGCTGATTCCTGACAAGCCTTAAAGAACTCGCCCCTTAAAACAGGTCATTTTAGACAGAGGGTCAGAATGACTGTTGAAAATAATAATTTTTCTATATATTTATTTGTTTTTTGGGCAAAAAAACTTTATTAACATTATAAATATACCTCAGGGAATAAAAAAAAAAAATCCTTGTCATGACCCCTTTAATGCAGAAACAAGGTCGTTCAAAATCATTTTAAGCATACAGACCAGTTAAATATGCTACAGCTGCCAGTTTGATTGATTTACTTTCAAATTACATGGAAAATCTGAGCTCAGGTCTGAAATCAGTTGTAGTGATTATAATCTGAAAGCAGGCTGATTTTTGGTTAAAGCATTAGCAGCCGAGACAGAGGCGCATGCAGCAATTCAGAGTGACATTAGTGGGCAACCTAAACCAGACATTTGGCATGACTTTAAAATCAATCCAGCTTGTCTCTTAAAAGAGCTCAGCTAATACGAATCTGTTTTTATGATCTCTCCAAGAGCAAACATGTTCCTTGTAAGGCTAACAGACTGATGGTATTCTGTTATCCAGTTCTAAGAAGCTGATGATATTCTCACCAGGCCAATTCACATTCCATTCAATGCATTTAACAGATGGGAGCATGAGATTAAGATTTACTCACATTTACTGACATTTAAGAGTTTGTTGTTGTTTTCAACTTCATTCCACATGAATTTTTCCAGCAATTTCCATGCAATCAGGAATTTTATGTCAAGGCGAAATATTCCCCCACTCATATTCCGCACTAGGTTTGAGTTAGTCATATAAATGGCCTTACGAGATATTGTCTCCCATAGGCCACTGTATATCCCAGAACTAGCCATCATCATATTATTTATTCAAGAACAATTCTACAATTGTTTAATAAAGCTACATTCATTGGAATGTAATAGCTGATATCTACCTTTTGACAGGACCAATTTATTTACTTAATTTTATCTTAGTTTAAGCATTCTTCATTTTTTGTCATTGTAGTATTGTGGATTCATGAACAAAGCAAAGCCAGTATTGACAACAATGGGCTGGTAATTGGCTTAGCAAAGAAATATGGATTATTTGATCCGTGTCAAGGTGAATGTGTACTCATTAAACTCTGAAACCTACCAGCGTTTCTCTAATCTTGTAACCTTGTGCCCTGTACATCCAGTATGGATTTCTCTGGAAGCTTCTCTTTTATGATCAAACATGTGGTCTTGCATGTCTTGATGGTCTCCTCTGAGCAGATCGAGACCCATAGCCCTCTCGTGCTGTTTAATAATGGATGTTTAAGAAGTTTCTTAGCACAAAAAGGCTTTGTTCCAGTTCTGCTCCACTGAGCCGTATAAATGAAAACAAAAAGGTTGTGAGTGGAATGAGGAAGAGGAGACTCATCTATAACCAGCTAGCATGATTGAGGCTCGTGGTTCATCTATTGGTTGGCTGCTCAAAGTTTGTTCATATTAAAGGTCTGAAAAAGATCATCTTGTTCACATTGCTAATGGAGTAACCTTTTTTCTGTGTTACTGTACTGGGTTTATTATAAGTTAGTTCTGATGACAGTGACCCTTAAATCTAAAATAGGCAGCTACTTTTGTTGTAATATTGTAAAATATTATTACAATTTCAATGACTGTTTTCTATTTAATATATTTTAAAATGTAATATTTTCCTGATGGTCTTTACTCCAGACCAAAAATCATTCTTAAAATAACTTGTCAAAAGGGCAAAAAAAAAATTGTGGGGAAAAAACGAAGAGTGTTCTTATAAAATCACTCAATAAATAAATAAATGTCATTGTAAAAACAAAGCAAAGAATTAAAATGTTATCATAAAAATATTTATTTTTATTTTATCCACCATAAGAAAATTTTATATTAGATTAGTATTTATTTGATTTTCAAAGTAAATCTAGTCCCAAATTGGCTTCATCATCTATTTGCAAATTTGTTTCAAAAAGGTAAAAATCTCTCATTAGAATAAAAAATAGAAAATGAAAAATGAAACTGTAATCAGTAAATGTAGTAATACAGTAGTATCAAATTTAGTAAAATTGTTTGTACATTTAAAATGAATTCAAAATGATCAATATTTAAAATCATCAAAATTAATATTTAATAATAAAATAAAAATGAATTAATTAATTTAATTTTTTTAAATTATTATTATTATTTATTTATTTATTTTTTTGAGGATCCCACATCCTCATTTTGAAACTCTCCCCTACACGTAACTGTTTTATACTGTCGACTACGAGTTCAAGGTGTTATTGCTACTTTCTTTCAGCAATGGAAGAGCTCTGTTCCTTTCACAGCTAATTTAAAGGGAGGCAAACTGTAGTATAATGAGACTCAACTTTCCGGTTTTGACTACACAAGCTCATAAACGACTTTTAATCTGCATATATCAAATATCAAACCCACTGAAGAGCTCAGGAAAAGGCCTAGACATAACACTTCAGGGGAAAACGTTCCCAGCACTTCTCCGCAATACAAACCTTCCAGACAACCACACCATCGCCAATTTAAAGAGCACCCTGCTGGGCAAACAACACTAGCCATGTCATGGTCAACTGTATCTACAAAGCAACACCCAGAATGTCTCCTCCAGGACCAATCCTACTAGGATGTGTGGCGAACATCTTCGTGTTGATCTTCCTGATTTAACCATGCAGGAATGTGGTCAAACCCATGACTAATACAGCATGTATGTTGGGGAATATCACAAACAAAGTGTATTTATTATCAAAAGCCCTCTTGACGTGATTTAGCCTGGGGTTTAAAGTTACATATTGAACTTTAAAATACGGAATATGGTTTTGATTTGCTTGACGTTGATTCATATTCATCATGTGTGCCGCTTTTGACTGTTGACAGTGAGTTTGATTGCTGGAAGCAGTCGAACTCAGAGTTTCTCTCAGAAGTTTTCGTCTGGGTTGACGTCTGCCAACTTTCCACGATGTAGCATAACTGCGTATTCTTCATCTTTTATCCACACTGAGATCAGGACCCTCATCAATAGTCTCTTGACACTAGTCATGATTGGACTAAACTATGTTTTTAGATTAATAATATGCTTTAAATTGTGGATTACCTTTGCAAAAATGCTTATGTGGTTTGTAATCCCCTTTCACTGATGACTGGGTTCTCCAGACATTTGCTTGAGCTGTGTGTAGATGGATCACTGATGTGATGCCCTTTTTTGTGTCTGGAGTCTGGACCCATTCATTTATTCACAAAACATACAAAATACTCAGTTTTGTGCGTGTTCAAATCTGTTCGTCAACAGTGAAGCTTCTCAAAAAACATAAATGGAAATTAACAGTAGCATTTAACTATACTTCAATAAAACATAAAATGGCGAAACATATCATTCCATCATTTTCATTCCATCATCCAAACAAACCACTTTCCAATGGTAAACACATGAGAGAAAGGACAAGATAGTGAGTTGATAACTTACTCAGTTTTGCATTGTCGCTGAACTCACACACTATTGCAATGTATAGTTAGTAACATCACTATGTTTAGTTCCTGTATACAAAGCGAGTGTGAAGTTTTAATGCAATATTTCAATCAACAAGTAACTTACCTTTTGGATACAATAGACCCTTTTAGGGCCGACGTCACAATTACGCCACAGCGCTACCTGGAGGCAAAACAAAGCGAAAACTGGAGGCGGCCCATTCAAACCAGCGCAGATTCGGCTAGATAAGGAGCTTAAAATATCATCTTGTTGTGATGTTGGATGCCCGAATCGATGTTGTAGAGGCTCAATTTGAAATTTTAAGGCATACCTGATGCCATTGCCAGACAAAAAACCGATAACAGCTGTGGTTAAACGAGATAAAACGAGCGGACTGAAAGAAACGATTGTCAAAAATGCTTGCATTTGCAGCGCACACTTCTTATCAGAAAAGGTTAAATAAAGTATTGTCTTTTGTTGTTATGGGCGCGTCTAAAGATTTCTTGCATCTCACTATGTCATGTATGAAATAATGTCTGTGTGCATGTGTGTAAAACAACAAACTGAAGATTTGTATGCTTAATCATAAGCAATTGTATATACATTGTTGTGATTAATTGTGGCTTGAAGTAATAATGTAGCTGCAAACATAGTTGCCTGCTGAAATTGAAATATATTCATGACTAGATAGACACTGTGAGTTTGTCTTAACATACAGGTTAGATGTGAGTCACTCAACTGAAGGGAATCCTGTCAGATCGTCCATCCTTTGAGTAAAAGCATGTGCGGGTCGCCCAATCTGGTTTCAGACTTCATAGCTAGCATTAGTGAAAGCAGTCAGTGGAATCTTTCTGCCTCAACCTAAGCTCCGCCCACAGAAAATCGTCACAATGTTTACTAACAGAAAAAGGGTCTATATTGCCAATTATTAGCTGAATTAACTTTTGTTGTAGTCACATTTGCGAAATTTCAGACAAATTGTCTACTGCCCATTGTCAACAGCGCAGTGTATAAAACACCTCACACAGAAGTCAATTTTAAACCAAAGCCGGCAGCTTTCTGTTGGTCAGTGCGGCAAATTGACATGACCAAATTATACACAAGTGAAAACATTTTCGTCCTCATGCAAATCTCTCGATCGCAACAATTCCTATTGAGATGACTGGATTTCACCCACTTCATGTCCCTAAATGAATCTGTATTTCGTACAGTATTGATGTAAACCTACAGAAGAATAACTGAAAAAATCCCTACAACTAATGCTTTTTCACAAGAAAGCAACGTTGGGACAAGAATGCTCGCCATCATTTTAAACTGGATTTTTCTTTTTTATTATTATGCACATTCTTATTAGGCATTGACCCATATATATTATGTAATCCTATTTGTCATACTGCAATATCAAAACACTGCCTTTTCAAAAGCATTCAGACCCTAATTAAGTCTCATTTTGATGAAGCTGTCAAGCTTTTCTTGCAGTATGATCCAATCAGTGTTGCTCTGTGAGGTGCACCCTTGAGCTTGAGAGAAAGTTCATGATTCCAGACACAGGGCCAAATTAACACTGCAGTGTCTCGTCAACAAAAAGATGAATGTTCTCCATTGATGCAGTGTCTCAGTCAAAGCCTTGATCCCAGTCCAACTGGCCTGGCACAATTTGAAAACTGCATTGCATAAGCACCATCCAACTAACTCCAGCTACCTAGAGTGAATCTGCCTAGAAAAATGTGTAATGTAAAAATAATAAAATGTGAGTTTTGAATACTTGTGCAAAAGCATCCTTCGGTTTTATATTTGTTAATTTCAGTGTAGGACTAGTAATTCAGAGAGTTGGTCAGTTAAGCCAAAATGTCTCTTTTTTTTTAAACACACACCTCTTGTTGTTTTTTTTCTTCTCAATTTACATACTATATATAGCTAATAAATAAACTGCAAGACTGGAATTACAGTCTTAGTCACTCAAAATTATAAACTTTCACATCTCCACTGAAGTGTTAAGTTTTAGTGCACAGTATGTTCCCCCTGTCTGCCTTCACTGAGAAATGCGCTAAGTGACCTTTGAACTTAAGTCAAATATTATTTTACATTTAGCGTAAATTAGATAATCGTTCTGTTGTATCCCCTTGTGGAAACCCAAATATGAAATAAACTATTGTTCCCTAATCGCATTATTAACAGGTGTGAAAGCACCTGTCAGTTGGGAATGTTGACTTAGATGTGTGTCTAAGTAACTCTTAAGTATGATTCATGTTTTCAGAGCTCAGGGGTCAGGACAGGCAGGACATAAAACACCACAGAATCCTCCTGAGAGGGGGAACGTGTGTCTGTTTATCTGTGGGGTGGGAAGGTCTTGTGAACGTTTCCCACTGTGCTGTCTTTTACTTTCCCACATGTAGACTAACAAACACTGCCTCAAATTCACATTAGGAATTCTTATAGAAAGACAGAAAATATGAGTCAAATTCAACACAATGGCACAAAAATAAACAGTTTGAGGTCAATCATTGTTTAATCTAACACACTCATGAATGCATGAAGGATGCATGAAATTGATCAAAAATGATTAAAGACATTTAAAATGTTATACAAGCTGCCATTATGAAGAATTTAACATCTGGGAATATTTTGTGCCACACACACGTCAAGAAAGAAACTTAACCTTAAGTTACTTTTAAAATTTTGAGCAACACAGCATTTTTATATTAGACAGAACCTGAAACAGAAGCTGAAATGTGCTGAAATAAAAGTCTCACCTAACAACGCAATTTTCCCAAAATGAAAATCTTATGAAAGTCTCTAAATGGCATGAGTCTGCTGAATGGGGTGAAATGGGATTTTGTGATTTCTGTCTGAGGTTACAGAAGCTGCATGTTTCTAATTAGTCTCCTGAAACCTAACCAGAACTGGGATTTCTCTCTTTCGCTCCCGCTTTTGAGGTATTTTATTTAATACTTATTTCCTCACATATGCTTCCTCGACCATTTCTACGGCAACGCCATGCCTTCATTCCCCTCCGTCTAGTTCTCATGCACTCATGTCAATTTTGCCCTGATGAGTTCTTTGAGCAGTATAAATGCCACTCTTATCTTACTGAGATGCTATCGGTGGCGCTTTGAAGCCTGGCTGATGTAATCTGTTGCCTTCTGCTCATCTCTTTATTAAAGCTATGTTAGAATGACGAGTTTGACAAGGCCCTCTCCACCAATATAATCCCATAATAGTCTGGTGAGACATGCTGTCTCCTGTCAATGTTGTTCAGAGAGCCTGGGGTGATCTTCACCTCGCCTTGTGTGCTAGTCCCTTTAAATCTATAGAATAGTTAGAATGTCTTTTAAATTTAATGATGGAAGATGGTGACATTTCTGAGAATGCTCTAATTAATTAATACATTATATTCAATACAGAGGCAATTTAATGGTTGCCATTGTTTTGACAGAACTGAAGTATGAAAAATCTCTAAACATTAGATACAAAATATTGCACATATACGTTAGCATTAATTTGATTATTAATATATGCTAATGTATGTTAAACTATAATGTTTTAAATACATCTTAGAATGGCTTTATTATTATAAATTCTTAAATTCTTGCACAACCCTGCTTTGGATGTGCTGGTTTGAATGGAAAGCCAGGGATGGAGTTATTCGTCCTGTGATCCATTAAGAAAGGTGGGAATTGCACAGTGTTTATAGGCAGCTTGGTGAATATATAAACCTACTTGGCAGGTACTTTATTCAGAAGCCTCTTTATTTGAGGATGAAAAGCAGAAAAAGTGAAAAGAAAGTGGCTGTAGATAAGAGAAATGTGACTTTCATTGGGACTAGAGGGAGTTATCCGGTCATTGAAGAGAAAAATAAGAAGGGATGGTTTTTGAATGAGTGTTAAAAAGGATAAAGACGAAGAGGAGGGTATCAATGTGGCCTCCACTTCTCTATACATTAGTGAATGACTAATGAGAAACAACAATGAATATTCATGAGTTTGGGCTTCATTAGAGAGACTTTGATGGTATGGTGAAGGGCCTTACGCCTTTGTATAGGTATGAGAGCATGTGTGTGTGTGTGTGTGTTTTGGAATAAGCCTGGGGTTCAGCAAGTAAACACCAAAACCTCATATACAAATGCAAAGAACATGTTTGTGTTTGCATTACAGAATTACAGAAAACCCAGTCCTTTGAGCACTACACTTTGTCTGAGAAGGCCATGGACTATAGGATCCTCTTCATGGACGAGGATCAGGACCGTATGTACGTGGGCTGCAAAGACCATGTACTCTCGATGGACATCAACAACATCAGCCAGACCCTGCTGAAGGTAAGAGAGCAGTCAAAACCTCTCTGCTGTATATCAATATGAAATGTAGCACAACAGTTGTAGAAACCAATGGTGACCACATTTCTTTCCTTCACATTTGACTAATGGGAGAGTTGCAGTTTGGTTAAACAGTGTTGGCTTTTGAGGAGACAGCTTGAACACAACTGGCAAAAATTATGGAAGTTTATCTTTCCTCTTCCAGCTAGGCTGGCAAAACTTCAGAGATTCATTGCATTCCAGTGCATTTTGCTGGTCTATGCTGCCCATCTATCCTGGCGGGCTCAACCCCAAATCACGAGTTCACCAGTAAAAAGACTCACCCAAATTAGAGTACAAAACAGCATGATTTGTGTCTGTTTTAAGAGCTTGTGATTGCTAAATAACTACTAGGTTTAAATTGGTTATTTATTGTAAAAGGAAGAATTTTACAGAATGTTCATGTTCTTGCATGTGCTTATAATGAAAGTTGACAGGGGCTATTGATGACAAAAAAAGAAGAAAAAGATTTTGATAAATGTATTGCATCCTAGCTGAATAAAAGTATTACTTTAAAGTATATATCCGTCAGTCAAAAAGATAAATAAATAAAAATAAAACACTTTATGTCTGACGTTCTTTTGTCCATATATTGCAATTTTCTCATTGCTCTTGTCTTATTTTTTTTCTCAGATCTTCTGGCCGGCATCCACTAGCAAGGTCGAGGAGTGTCAGATGGCTGGCAAAGACCCCACAGTAAGAACATTGACACTTTTAAACTCCTGGCATGTTATGGTTGGCCAGATCTTTTATGCCTCTGTTTCACAGTGAAAGCAGCAGCATTCTTGATTCGACTCCTATTTGTCTGTTGCTTGGTGAAGTGATCATCCAGTGAGCTGTTTTCACATGCATTATTCTCCCTACAATCACAGCAATTAATTAAACTTGTCCCAAATCAGTCAAAAGAGCACCAAGCATGAGCTGATTTTAAATCAGTGTTTAGTCCTCCAATTTTAACCGTGATGGCTGGATCAGGAACAGATGCATGAGTTTGTTCAAATAAAGTTTTATTATTCCAATTTCTAACAGTCATGGCTGGATCAGAAACAGATGGCCCTTGCCCCAGTGCCCATGAGCAAAAGATGTTGACTGAAGCGCAGTGGGAGGTCACACCTTCGCTTTGTCATCAACTACATGTGTTAAAACAAAGTAAATGCAGGATGGACCAAAGTTCTCAACTGGCCAAAGAAAAATATTGTACTTCACACACCAATACCACACATGATCATGTGCTTATGAAAAATGCACTCATTTACAAGTGCACTGCACTCAAATATGAAATTAGATATTGTATATTTTAATTGCATGTAACTGGAAAATAGGGCAAATTTAGGTAAACCTGGCTATTTTTTGACATTGAGATGAGTGAAAATATGTCCCAATTTACTGGTCATGGCTCAATTTGAATTCACATAACAGATGTATATACTACCAAGGTGAATCTTATGAAAATTGTCTGATAGATAGATAGATAGATAGATAGATAGATAGATAGATAGATAGATAGATAGATAGATAGATAGATAGATAGATAGATAGATAGATAGAAGTGCTGTCAAACAATTAATCACGATTAATCGCATCCAAAAATTGTTTTTTTTTGCATAATATATGTTTCTGTTCTGTGTATATTTATGTATATATAAATACACACACATACAGAATATATTTTGAAAATATTTACATGTATTTATATTCATATAATTTATATTATAAATAAATATATTTAATATATAAACATAACATATTTTTCTGAAATATATACATGCATGTGTGTGTATTTATATATACATAATAAATATACGCAGCACACATACATACATTATGTAAACAAAACTATTATTTTGGATGTGATTAATCACGATTAATTGTTTGACAACACTAATAGATAGATAGATAGATAGATAGATAGATAGATAGATAGATAGATAGATAGATAGATAGATAGATAGATAGATAGATAGATAGATAGATAGATAGATAGATAGATAGATGACACGATTATTTTTATAAATAAAGATCTATTAAAAAGCAGTCCAACAAACTACCATTATTTATGAATATAAATAATACAATTATATAATAAATAAATTATAATGAATATATATATTGTTTGTTTGTTTTTTTTGCAGTAAGATCAATCACTAGGCTATGTGCTTAATTTGTAACACAAGTAATGCCAGAATAAACCCTCCTAGAACAGGCTTTTCATTATTCAAGATTAATTTAAGTATAGTTTATTTCTTTTGCTTTGAATTTTAGGGTGAAAATGCCACCGAGTGTTCTTGAAAGTTTTAATAAAATGTACCCAGCCCTAAATTGCAGGACTAAAGTGGATTAATAACTTTACCAGTGGGGGTACAGAGCAACATGTCACACAGTGATATATGCAGTTTTTGCAGATCAGTCTTCCTGCACTACTTCTGACAAATATTTGTGTTTGAGCCCTTCCTACAGTCTGTTTTCCTCTGTGTTTAAACTATAGGGTATGTGCCACAGATTTCCTTGGACGTTTTATTTGTATCTATGGATCTGTAGCACTGCCCATTGTCAAGTTGTCAGGTTTCCCCCTCTCACAGGGATATACCCCATCACTCTCCTCTGACAGGACCCTGTAGCCACAGGAGCGGCAGCGCATAACCTCACATCATCTGAATCCATCTGCACCATTTGGGAAACACTGAGGGGTTTATTTAAGAGAGCTGTAAATGATATTAAGACATGTTTATGGAGCTCTTTCTTGTTAATTCTGCCTGATCTGTAAGTGAACTGTAAGCTGTCAAGATGTCTTTTTGCCTTTGCGGAAGAAAAAGGTTACATACAATAAATCTAGTAGTGAATACAAGCCAGAAGAGGATACTGTTGATATGTGCCACAGAAAAAGAACTATTAATGACAAACATGTGATAGAGATCAAGGGGAGGAGTGGATGGTTGGGTGTGTGCTATTGGAAGTGCTGTTATTTTTCTGGAGTTGCTCTTGAAGGACCTGTGTGTGCGTATGCTAACGGAGAGCTCATGCAGCTGCTGTTTTGACACACTTCGCCAAGTTCCTAACTGCTCCCTTGGTGCTTCTTTTCTTTCTCTACTCATCCCTCTCTCACTCTTTCTTTGGGCTGGATCATGTGCAGTCGGTTTGGCATCCACTTTAGTTTGGGATTCCTGTATTCTAAGATAGGCCTTAAATTCCTGACCTATATAAACTTTTATTTCCTCAATTACAGGTCTGGATCAAAATAAATTGTCTTAATTATAACTGGCATTGTCTTTTTCCGAAATAAAAGAATGGCGCGTATCAGCTTGCTAATAGAATTATGTAGCACTAAATGACTTTAAAATCACATCAAAAGAGAATTTAGTATAACCTTTAGGAACGAAAACAATTAACTCTGTCTCTTTTGTTCTCCTCAGCATGGATGTGGAAACTTCTTACGAGTGATCCAGCCTTATAACAGGACTCATCTGTTCATCTGCGGCAGTGGAGCCTACAGCCCAGTGTGTGCATATGTTAACCGTGGCAGGCGTCCTGAGGTCAGTTTACACTCACTAACGAAAAGCAGTCAGACCGTCTGATTTAGTTCAGTTTCACCTTCATTTGTTTCAGAATTAAAATGTTGGACTGGGAAATGGACAGTAGGCCCATATTCCCCTCATTTCCTGGTAAAATGTGTTTAACCTACCGTTGAGTTGTAAAGTTCAACATCATACATCCTTTAAAAAGCTCATGACAATTTACACCAGCATGGGAATGAGGGTAGTTAGAGGTTAAAAGAGTGAGAGAAAAAGGTTCAGGTGAGATAAAATGAGATGAGGCAAGACATGCCAATCGAGAGGTGAGCAAATAAAGCCCAAGTTATACTTCAGTGAGCAACACAAATTCTGTCAACAGAATAGTACTCTTTGTAAGCGTGCATACTTTATATGCACAGGTGACACATATGCATTGAATTTGTTTTGCACTAATCAATTGTTCCACAAGATGGCAACACCGGCCCCAGGCCGTAGTTTCAAAGCAGAAAATAAAACAAAAGAGATGGAACAACAACAACAAAATAGCAGAGACTGCAACAACAACAAACTTTAGATAGTCGCAACTTTAGTTTAAAAGAGTAGAGGCTATGTATTCGACTGTATGCATAAATTAGCATGTAGTATACTTCGGCCTTAAGATGCATGTGCTGAGATTAAACAAGAAGAGAAGACATAAGACCAGATGACAAAACAAAATTAGAAGAGACAAGACAAGAGATGTGCGAATCAAAACAAGACAAAACGAGAACCAGATGAGATGAGAGAAGACAAAATGAGACAAGATGAAACACAAAGACACAAGATGAGGACAGGCGAGATGAGATGAGACAAATAATAAATGAGAACCAGATGAGATGAGATGAGAAAAGAAAAGATTAAACAAAATGAGAGTTAGAAGATCAAATGAGGCAATAAATGAGAATTGAGAGGAGATGAGATGAGGTGAGATGAGACTAGACAAAATAAGATAAAACTAGATGAGACGAGACGAGGTGAGACTAGACAAGAAAAGATAAGACAAAACAAAACTGGATGAGATGAGATGAGATAAAACAAGACAAAACTAGATGACATGAGATGAGTTGAGACGAGACAACGAAACAAGACAAAACTAGATGAGACAACAAGACAAAACTAGATGAGACAAGATGAGACTACACTAGACGAGACAAGACAAAACAAAACTGGATGAGATGAGACAAAACAAGACAAAATTAGATGAGACAAGATGAGACTAGACAAGAAAAGACAAGACAAGACAAAAAACTGGATGAGAGGAGATGAGATGAGATGAGATGAGATGAGATGAGATGAGATGAGATGAGATGAGATGAGATGAGATGAGATGAGATGAGATGAGATGAGATGAGATGAGACTAGGCGAGATGAGACAAAACTGGATGAGATGAGATGAGACAAGACGACAAAACTAGATGAGATGAGAGAAGATGAGACGAGATAAAACAAGACAAAACTTGATGAGATGAGATGAGACAAGTTGACGAAACAAGACAAAACTAGATGAGACGAGCTGAGATGAGACTAGACGAGATAAGACAAAACAAAACTGGATGAGATGAGACAAAACGACAAAACTAGATGAGATGAGATGAGATGAGATGAGACGAGACAAAACTGGATGATATGAGATGAGATGAGACAAGACTAGACAAAACAAGACAAAACTTGATGAGATGAGAAGACAAAACTGGATGATATGAGATGAGACTAGACTAGACAAAACAAGACAAAACTGGATGATATGAGATGAGACTAGACTAGACAAAACTAGATGAGATGAGATGAGACGAGACAAAACTGGATGATATGAGATGAGATGAGACAAGACTAGACAAAACAAGACAAAACTTGATGAGATGAGATGAGACGAGACAAAACTGGATGATATGATATGAGATGAGACAAGACTAGACAAAACAAGACAAAACTTGATGAGATGAGAAGACAAAACTGGATGATATGAGATGAGAATAGACTAGACAAAACAAGACAAAACTGGATGATATGAGATGAGACTAGACTAGACAAAACTAGATGAGATGAGACTAGACTAGACAAAACAAGACAAAATGAGATGAGACAAGACCAGATGAGATGAGATGAGATGAAAATCCTTAGAGGTAAAAAAAGACTAGAGAAGAGACAAGGCGAGACCAGATGAGATTAGAAGCAGTCCTACAAGCAATCTGAGTCCAACAGCTTGTTTTCTATAATTCTTTTTTTGTTTGAAAAGCATTTTCCTCTCTCAACCCTCCATCTGTGTCCGTCTCTCTTGGCTACACACCAGCTGGACTATTACAGAAGAAGAAAACTCTGCAATAGGGTGACCTGTAACCTTTAAAAGTGTGCGGAGTAGCTTTGTGATATAACAATGACGGGGCCACCCTGAAGTCACCATGTGATTCACATCTTTGCCTATAGTTGGGTGTGATGTAAGGAGCCAATATATTAGTTAATGAATACATGCATCCCTGTGACAAATTGAAAGATCTACCATCAGCGGCCGAATGTCCTGACGGAGGCTCTCTACGTCTCTGGTTTCTCTCACTTCACGTAACTGGCCAACATCATGACACCAAAGGAGAGGATAGACTGGCCTGATAGTCGGAAACCTGGAAGCCTTCGGGCAGGTCTGTCCAACCAATCATAAGAAAGCCAGAACCACTGCACTAATGAGTGCTTGGAAATTACTCAGAAATCTTTTTATATAGATTGGCTGTGAAACATTTCGGATCAAGCTGAAGGTTGAGAATAGATTTGATGATGGTAAATGAGATAAAATGATAACAAGAGCATATGTCAGTCATTTATATCTATTATAGGATATGATTTGATTATTTGATTTAAAAGGTCAACTCTGCAGCTTATTTTGGGCATGATCCGCCCACTTAAAAAGGGAAAGACCAAGGGACTAAGCACTGTCTGTTTCATTTTTGTTGGCCAATTAGGGAAGGGTTTATCTGAAATAGTTGATATCACAGTAATAGTTTGTATATGTGAAATGAGAGATTTTGTGTTTTTGGTGTCATTGGCAGGAGCAAGTCTTCCAAATCTCTTCCCGAGCAGAATCAGGGAAAGGAAGATGCTCGTTTAACCCACAAGTCAACACCGTCTCAGTCATGCTCAGTAAGTGCTGCTGTCTTTTGTGTCTTTATCCACAGGTGCCGTTTTGTCTCGGACATATACTATAACACATTCTCTATGATCTCTTTGTTCATGACCCCATAGTGTCATAAAAACACCCACATTTTGTGGCTGTTTTCCCCCCTCCGATGTGACAACTTTGGGTCACTCAGTGCCGCCTCCTTAATCCTTTGATCTGTAATTGGCTAGCTGGTGTTGGGTTGCTGTTGACACAGCCAATGGGCTAAATTACACGCACATTCATGCTTTCACACACCAGAGAGTCATTACAACTGCAACATAAACACAACAGTGTTATTTTAGTATCATTGAAACACTACTATAGTTTTAATTAATATTTTGAATGCTATATTTTTTTATATTTTCCGTTTTTACTTTAATTTTAATTGAAGTCTGCAAAATTGTTGTTGTTTTTGTCAGTTTTATACTTTTTAAAAAATTTTATATTATTATTTTTTAAATGTTTATACAGTGTTTCTTTTAAATCAATTTTTATTTCACTTTTAGTTTAGGTCTTTTAGCATGTTAAACTAAATGAAAACAAGAAATGTTGCCTTGGTAACTAGTTTTTCATGTAATGTTCATCGCTTATTTCAATCTCTTTTTTTTATCGCTTTAATTTTAATTAACTATAATAACCCTGAAACACACATGCCACCATCTCCCAGTTTACACCTCATGAGAACTAATTGCATGTGTCACACATACTCGCCTACAAAAAATCACACACGAACACCTAAATATAATATGTTATAGGTCATCATTGAGTCATCTGTATATGAAGAGAAAGTAGAACAGGTCCTAACCGTCTAGACGGCATCAAAGACTGACGGCCCTTGACATGACAGCCTACAGCTTTCTAGGCCTGACGTCCGTCTGACAATTTCCATCATACACTTGGCCCTTAGCCACACGTCAACCACAGGGCCCAGCAATAGTGAGTGATGAAGTGATAGAGTAGTGCACTGATGAAAGGAAGGAGAGATTTGGGGAATGGAGACTCGAGCAGGTCATTAGTAAAGCACACCGCAGAGAAATGTACAGCCGCAATAAATTCATAGGTCTCGTATTTAACAGACAGATGCTTTTAGCCATTTTTTATACGTTATATGCAGTGGGTTTACAAAATAAATGTATTTTAAACAGGG
The DNA here is from genome assembly GCF_012432095.1 of Onychostoma macrolepis. NCBI lineage: Eukaryota > Metazoa > Chordata > Actinopteri > Cypriniformes > Cyprinidae > Onychostoma > Onychostoma macrolepis. Next base: position 20,246,642 of record NC_081158.1, on the reverse strand, counting down.
CTGTCAAAGTTAAAATGTCAACGCATGTGAGTAAATGTTTAATTACGTTTAAACTACATTAATGCATTTATTAGATTTGACATAATAACAGTTTCAATTGTGTTCTGTGAGATTATTAAAACACAACTGGAACAGATTGGTGAACACACACACAAAAGCTCCTATAGTAAGCAATCGTTGAAAAATAAAAGATGAAGATTGTAATATTTTTATGGGTAATTTATTCATAAATCAATCCTAGACAGGACATTTAACATAAGCTAAATCATTTGTACTTCCTATTTTAGAGTGGAACATTGAATTATAATATTACTGAAGCTCCAAATTCATAGAAATGTTAAAGCAAAAACATTTTACAGATGTAATATTCAGTCCATGAAGTGCCAGAAAAGTTTGATTATTTAATTATTATTTATTTAATTGCCATCCACATCAGTACATTTAAAATGAGGAACTGAATTTATTAAAACTTAAAGGAGAAATATATGGTATTAATTTGTGCTGTTTTTGTTTGCATTATAATATGTGTGTGTTCTGTGTATATTTATTATGTATATATAAACACACACACATATTTTGAAAATATTTACATGTCTATATTTATATTCATGTAATTTATATTATAAATAAATATGTTTAATATATAAACATATTTTTCTGAAATATATATACACAATAAATATACAAAAACTTAATCGCATCACATTTTAGATGCGATTAATCGCGATTAATTGTTTGACACACTAGTATTAATATATAATTTAATGTTAAATCAAATTCACAATTAAATCACATTAACTACATCAAATGAATCCTATTGTCTTTCCTAGTTTAATTCACCAACCTTACTATTCATCTGAGAAGATAAAGCAGATAAAATCCACATCTAGCACAATAAAAAGCGTCAGCTAAATGACTAAATGTAATGTAATGTAATAAAAATGTGAAAAGATTTTCACTGAACATCTGTATAAAGCAACTGTGGGACACATTTCTGTCTGTGGTTAGATCAGGAGCTGTTCTCTGGCATGTACATTGACTTCATGGGGACAGACGCAGCAATCTTCAGGAGCCTTACCACAAGGAATGCAGTGAGGACGGACCAACATAACTCCAAATGGCTGAGCGGTACAAACCCTACATTTGATTTGATCCATCTACATTATTATGACTGTTCTGTCAGAAAATTGTGCATAATGTTTTCTTGAAGCTACAAATAATTATTTATGTGGAGCATTAAATTACATGTTCCATGTCATTTCAGTAAAATAATACACAAACCACAAAGTAAAAACCATCTTTGCCCACGTCAAAGGAAATAGCTGAAGACAGGATAGACTCAATATCTGTTTACAATGATTCCACCAGGAAAATGAAAACATATTGTACATGCATAACGGTTTTCTCAAGAGGTCACATTATCTTTTGTGTGATACAGTCCAAATATACACAATGAAATGCATATTTGGTCTGGATCTGTGAGATATGTTTTCTTCACTCAGTTTGCCAGCAGCTGTATTGTGTTTCATATAAACTTAGGCATTAGCACCATGCAGAGATGTTTGATTCTTTAGGCAAGAAATGATACAGTACAATCTACTTATTTCTCTTTTGTGGTTGATGTAGAGCAAATTGAGTGTTTAAGCTGTAGTTATTCTTCTCTTTTGACTAGAGCCAGTGTTCATCGATGCACACTTGATTCCTGATGGCTCAGACCCAAACGACGCCAAACTTTACTTCTTCATGCGTGAGAGACTGACAGACAGTAGTGGAAACACTAAGAACATCCATGCTATGGTGGCTCGAGTCTGCCCTGTAAGTTTGTGTGTGTGTTTGAGTATCTTGAGTATCATTTCATTTTGTCACTGTTTACAAGTTATGCAATATTATTTTATTGTATATATGAACTGTATTATACATAAGTGTAAATTCTATTTAGAATGACACTGGTGGTCAACGCAGTCTGGTGAACAAGTGGACCACATTTCTGAAGGCTCGGCTGGTATGTTCGGTTCTAGAGGAGGACGGTACAGAGACCCACTTTGATGAGCTCGGTGAGACCACACACACACACACACACACACACACACTCATGTTGAGTTTCCATGTTTTATGGGGACATTCCATAGACACAATAGTTTTTATACTGTACAAACTGTATTTTCTATCCCCTTACCCTAACTTCATTCTTTATGATTTAGAAGCTATTTTCCTCCTGGGGACCAAAATCTACTGTAAATGGGGACACTGCATAGATCCCTATTGTTTTTATTTATATTACATCTAGTTATAAATACGGTAATCTAAATCTAACCCACATTCTAACAGAAAACCTTCTGCATTTTCACAATTAAAAAAATAAATAATGATTTTTATACAGTTTTTACAAATTAGGAGGTCCCCAAAAAGAGGTTTAGGGGGATTTTGTCAGGTTTAGCTCGCTTCTAGGTATATTTTGTCCACAAAATAAGATTAAGTAGGTACACACGACACACACACACACACACACACACACACATAGGTTCTACTTAAAGGAATGTTTTGTTTTAATAAAGTTAAGATATATGGAAAACATCTAAGACATGCTGTCTTAAAACTTTAAAAGCAAACAAAAAGAAAGTTCGGTTACACTTTTATTTTAAGGTGTCCTTGTTATAGTGTAATTATACATTTAATCGCTGAGTAATATTAATTAACTACAAGTACTTACTATATGGGATTTATTTGATTTAGGGTTCCTTGCATGTACTTATGCATAATTTATTGTTATTATTATAGTAAGAACATGTAACGTGTAATAAGGACACTTTAAAATAAAGTGTTACTGAAAGTTCACTTAAAAAAAAAATTAAATGTCATTAAAAATGATAATAATTGATATATATTAGGTATCAAAAGAATTCAAATATTTTAAATACTGTTTACCACTAAAATCAAGTCCCCTGGTTGACTTTATATTTAAATTGTTTAAATAAAAACTAATTTCTTTTAAACAAATCTTTCTTTGTATATATTTTATGTATTTGCATTCAGTAACAAGATATATATTTATTTGATTGCCATATATTTTAGGACTAGAAAAAAATCCCAAGGGGCAGTAAACCCCATTGTACCCTAATTAGATATGGTTTTGTTAGTTCTTAACCTGTATTTAACCCAAACACTCCTTCAAAAGCCTTACAAATTTCACGTTCTAGTTAAACAGCTTTCTATAATTACCGGTCATTAACCATAAACCAGCCATTTTGGTGTTTGTCAGTGTCCAGCAACAGCCTTAGGTGATTTGTAAAGCTTTTCACTTCATTAAAATCCTTTTACGATCATAAAACACTCAGCACAAACCGTTTACACTGGAGAGTTAAAGCCTGTGATGGATTTACACGCGTTCACCTGTTTTATTCTTGTTAGGCCAAACTAGAACCGTGTAACAATGTTGTGGGACAGATGTTCAGCTATTGAGTGAGTGTTTGTTTCTTTCCTTCCAGAGAATGTGTTTTTATTGGAGACGGACCACCCAAAGGGCCTTCTCATCTTTGGAGTTTTCACCTCTACAAGGTAAAGCCAATAGCAATATTGAGCTTGCCGCTAATGTGTGTGTATATATGCGTGCGCATGTTTTTGTGTGTGTATTTGCCAAATATAGTTCAGACGGGGTTGGAACTGAGGGGATGACAGGGTTTCTGGGAAAATGTGATCACACCTGAGGGCGGCAAAGGAAGGGAACGGTCACTCCTTCACAAACAAACATCTAATCTTAGTTCATCCAACAGCTTTTCACTGTGATGAAACACAGACATCTGTGTGGTTTTGCCGAATATTTGAAATATTCTGTCATGCAGAAAGAGAGTGTGTAATATGCAGTGTCATGTCACTGAGTCAGTTTAAATGTTTTTTTTGTTGGTGTTGTTTAATTGCGTAAGTGTAAACTCTCAGAAACAAGCATACAGTTCTTGGAAGTAATTAGTGCACAAATAGACAGAAATGAAAGTTAGAATATAAAGCTATAAAACTAGTGAATTCCTGATTTTTAAAAATAAAATTACTACATTCAATCATATTTTAATATTTAAACTAATATTATGAGTTTAGAAATATTTCATTCTTTTAGACTACATATCACATTTATAATTGACTTCATTATATTCTATTCATTATGTATACAATTATATTTTGTTACAATTATTATCATATTCAATTTAACAATATTATGAGCTTACATGAAGTATTCAGATGCAAAAATGTTTAAATTAGCATTTTTTCTGTTAATCAGGCTCCTATGAAAATAACATCGGACTATTTGTTTTTTAATAAATCATTCAATAACTGACTAATAACTTTTTTCATTGCCATTAAAGTGAAATTACTGAACCTAAACATAGAAGCCTGATTAAAAACTTTTTTTTTTTTGCATCTGAAATCATCAAATACATTCATATATACGTCTTCTTTTCTTTCTATATACTATGGTCTATTATTTGTGTATATATTTGTATATAATCAATATTTGTATTGTCTATATACATTCTCTAATCTATTTATTACATTTAATAATATTGTAATATTTCATTTGATCTATTATCATGAGTTTATAAATATATTATACTCTTATATAATACATATCATTAATATTTCATATATTCCTTCCATATACTATTAGTTAATATTTGTAAATATTCTAGATTGTAAACATTTGCATGTATTATATACTATATTCTAAAATATATAATTTCTGTTTACTTTATAATAATTTATCATTTTTATATGTTATAAATAATAATGTTTATTAAAATTATATTCTAAACTTTGGGGTTGAAGTATTCAGCACAAAAAGGATGGCAGGCTGTGTTTTTATATATAGTTAGAAAAAATAAAATGTCAAAAGTGCCCCTGAAAATCAATTCTCTTTAAAAAAAAAAAAAGATAATAAAGTAACTCTAACAAGCACTCTACCTTACCTAAAGTACTGGATAAGAAATGTTTAGGTACAGCACAGAGGTCATTTGATTTTAGCACAGTTTAAGACGTTGAAATGTCTTCAAAAACTCAATAGTTGTTTTTCCTTAAGAGAAAGATCCAAGCAGCCAGTGGTCTTCATTTATTATCTCATTGTTTAGGCGAAACAGTTCAGATATGAGGTCTCATTTGCTCTGGGTCATTTCATTATGTTTGTTATGGTGGGTTTGAATGAGTGTATGTTGGGGTGTGTGTGTACGTGAGGTGTGGTTTAATGAGGTGAGATTTCGGTCAAGGTTTCCGAGCTGTGGTTCATTCTCCAACCACGTTAAATCTGTGTGGTTTTCCGAATGAGGCCAATCCAAACAGCGACAGCTTCTTTGTCCATGCCCCGCTCTGTTATTTATCATTATATTTTGTCTCTTTCCCTTTGTTTTGCGATCAAACAAAGAAATTCTTTGTCTTGCTGTCTGATCAAAATCTAGGATGTCCAGCCAAACCACACTTCATCCCAGAGTATAACCAAAGCGGTGTCCCCTTTCCATTTTTCTCTCTCTGTGGATCGAGTCTCCAGCGTAACCATGTTACATCATCCCTTCCATCCAAATGCTTAGGAAGGATGTGCAAGACTGTCTGTTACTGTCTGAGTCGCTTCGTGTTAAATAGCTCTGTGTGTTTTGTGTTATTCCATCCAGTTCTGTGTTCAGAGGTTCTGCGGTCTGTGTGTACAACATGGCCGACATCCTGACGGTCTTCAACGGACCGTTTGCGCACAGGGAAGGACCCAACTTCCAGTGGGTGGCTTTCCAGGGCCGGATCCCATACCCACGACCGGGAACTGTGAGTCACACACATTCATGTCCTGCCTTGGTACAGTCACTCTGTTTATAACACCATTAAACAGAGTAAATATTTGTGAATTACACAGTTTAGGCCAAAAATAATTATCATCATAATCTTATTTTTAGTTTATACATGAAATTAGGAGATTTCTGGTCTATCCTCCGTGACTCTTATATTTCAAGGTCATTTTTGTGATACCGTTTAATAACATTTTACCAAAATTATATAGAATAGTACTATTTTAATAATATAAAGAGTTATAGATTAATTTTGCACACTTGATTTCTGGTCAATACTCTGTTACAAAAGCTTATAATTTAAGTTTTTTTTTTTTTTTAATGCATATGTGATTTTTTTTTTAACAATATTTTACTATAATAATATAATATAGAATATTACTGTACTACTGTTTATAAATATGTATTAATTATTTTACAAATATTTCATGAATATATCGTATATTGCTATCTCTTACTAATGTAATACAATTTCTCTATTTATTTATTTTTAAATTACATGAAATTTGTACAGAAATTTGCACAGAAGTTATTACAGAATAACTTGTATCTTATTGTCATTTATTTTATAGATATATATTTTAGATATGATAATTTTACAATAACAATTTACTATAAAATAATATATAACAATACTATTTTAATATAGCATTTAAAAAAAAAAAAAATTCAGTTGAGTATATACATGAAATTTGTAGGTTTGATTTCTGGTCTAGCCTCTGTTGAAAGGGCTTATATTTTATGGTCATTTATTTTTTAGATAAATTATGAGATGAGAATATTTAATAGTATTTTTCTATGAAAACATATAGAATGACGTTATTTTTTTAATGTAATACTAAATTATTTTTATTATTATTACATGTGTGTCCAGCCAGCGTAATGTTAAAGAGCCACAAAGGGTTTATTCCCCACTTAAATTAATAATGTTGGACTTTTGTATTTTTGGGGGAACTTTTAAAATGACATGCACTCGCATGAGACAAAGACTCACTAATATTATGACAAAAAGACCCAATTAAAGTGATAAAGCTTTCATAATCTACAGCATGATTGTCTAAGCTTAACAATAAAATTGTTTTTATCCTCTTCCTGTCAGTGTCCTGGTGGCGTTCACTCCTCATATCCAGAGTACTAAAGAGTTTCCAGATGATGTGGTGACGTTCGTGAGGAATCACCCCGTCATGTTTAACCCCATCTACCCGGTCGGCAGGAAACCTCTGGTGGTGCGGACACATGCCGATTATAAATACACCTCTATAGCTGTGGACCAGGTGACCGCTGCGGACGGACACTACCAGGTTCTTTTCCTGGGCACAGGTAAAACCCCAGAGTATGACAAATCTCAAGAAAAAGAAATGACTCAGAGTTACAACCATCAGATGAAAAACAGTTTAAATGTTCCACAATACATTTCAACAACTACCTCATGTAATTTGTTTGTGGAAGGAGCTGGCACACTTAACTTTGCATGACTGCTTGTTGACCTTTTCAAAAGACTAAATAGGTTTTTCCACCTAAAAATGAGAAAGGCAGAAAAGTTGAAATTTGTTTTCCTGACTGATAACATTTTACTGAAAGTGATTTGTCAGTTAAATTATACTTAATTTAAAATATTTAAAAATTATACTGTACTGCACGCACTCGACTTTGTTATACCACACTGCTTCATAACATAACATACAGTTTACATTATACAAAACATACCAGAGCAATGTTCCTAATAATTTTATATAAAAAAAGACTGATATTTTCTCAGACTTACAACAAGATCTCACAATTCTGACTTTATTTCTCAGAATTGCAAGTTTATATCATGCAGTTCTGGAAAAAAAAAAAAAGAAGAATTACTGGTTTGTATCATGGAATTCTGAGAAAAAGTGTTGCAAGATGTAAACTCGCAATTGCAAGAAAGTCAATTGTGAGATTAAAAGTCAATTACATTTTATTTTTTATTCAGTGGCAGGAACGGGCTTCCATACAATTCATATTCAGATTATTATTATTAAAAAATTAAATAATCTAAAATACATAAAAACAAGAAATCATATTTCTTAAGATTATGAACGAGCAGAAATATTGTGGGAAATGCTCTTCACTAATGTAAAGTATATTCAGTACTATAATATAAAATTAGCCTAAATTTCATTTAAAAAAAATAGTTATTCTATACCATTCCATTCCTTACAGAAATATAACATAACACATCCAGAGATCATAGACATAGATCTGTCTGCCACTGACCACCACTAGGGGGCAGAGAGTCTACACAAGCTGCACAAATATTATCATCTTATCATTTTTTTAACATAAACATCTCTCTCTCTTCTGCACCAGTTAAATGGAAGATATTATGATTCCTGCTGTGTCACAGCACAAGACACGGTATTAACTTTTGAGATGGCAATGGAAGAATGAAAGAAAGCGTGTGTGAGTGTGTGTTTATCTGAGCACAGAATCAGAGACACGACAGCAGACAGGCTCAGCGGTTACTAGGGAACGGGGATAGGGACATTTGGAGAGAATTCAAAATCACAGCTGTTTGTATTTGCCTATCAAAATTCCTGATGGAAAGCCAGGAGCATTGTGCGGAGCGGCCTGCCTGCTCCTTGGCAGGGTTTCGTCTAGAAATGTTGGCTATTTAAAATGGGAATTTCCAGAGTTTGAGCTGAATTCTCCATCGTCCTTCTCTCTGAGGCACTGGAGCAAAATATACACACCTATCATGACCTCAAAGAATGGATGAGCTTGACATTTAAGGTTCATAAGCTGCTAACGGCATCAAACTCATCACTCAAAATGTTTCTAGAGTTGAAGATATCCAATAAATAATTTCCACCAGGCAGATGGCAAAAAAACCCCAAAATGCTTAGACTTACATTGAAGTAGGGCCACGGGCCATATCTAGGGACTAGGGGGTGGGCTCTTTTGACGTGAAAATCACCTAGCAGCCACACATTTTTCTCTGAAGTCTAGTTTTCAGATCCGTTTCTCAGAACAGATGCTCAACAACATCATAAACCAACCCAGATACATACACACACAAGCTAAAAGATTTCAAAGAGAAAGTCTGAGAACAATGGAAAGTTCATAAGCAGTTCAAACCCAGACCACATTATCAAGGTTGTTTTTGCTTTCTAGACTGTCCAATACTCTCCTGATGTTCTGATATTCTGCTCACAGATAAAGGCACGGTACAGAAGGTCGTGGTTCTGCCGTCAAACGGCTCTCTGGATGAGGATCTAATCCTGGAGGAGCTGGAAGTGTTTAAGGTCTGAGTTCTCGCCACATATCACACATCAAAGTATCTAGAGGAGCAGAGCTGGCAGTGCCACAAAGCATTTATTAAAACTCGATGTTGTTCTAAGGGAAGGCAGATCTTTAATGGGAACAAAGACTGGGCATGAGGTGAGGAAAAGGTTACTCTGTGAGGTCTCTTATGATCTGCTTTGAGTGGCTCTAAATTGTCAAAATAGTTTTAGGCATAATGAATCAACTCATGGACCATGAAATGCCACACACACAGCTCAGTGGGATGTTTAATTTGGCATCTGAACACACACTCACAAATTTGCACATAAAAACGCAAAACCACCCTAAAAAGGCAATTTCTCATTAAAAATCGTTTCGTTTAATTGATTCAAATGGCAAATAGGCTAAGGATGTCCATTATAATGAAAAGCTAAATCTTTTTTTTAATTTAGTTTAAAGCATATGCCCAGCTTTCAGAAATGTCATATTTGTAAAGTTGTCAAATGGTGTAACCATCAAATGAAAAGTGATCACATTTTCCCTTCAAAAGTTAACTTTTTTTTTTCCCTTTAACAAACATTGTGAATTTCTGAATCATGAATACCATGAAATTTTCTTGGGGTTATACCATTTGACATTGCCATTTTTGGAGTTGCAATATAAACTAACATGATTATTATAAGGTGTTTAAAGCAAAAATTACATTTACTTATGTGAGAATAGTCACAATCACAATAACTTGTCAGTCACAATAACTTGATTCACTGCCACAGAAAAAAGGTATTTTGAAAAAGAAAAGATGAAATGATAAAAATCATGAAAATTAAATCAAAAACCCGCTACCAACAGATAGGCCTGCATAAGAAAAGAAAATCCATGTTGGTTGTACCACACTGACTCTACATTGTTGAAAATATTTGTATAAAATTCTTACAGTTACACCACCTTGACATTTTTTACCACAATAAACAAATAAATAAATACAAATTGTTGAAATTTAATGTATAAATAGGCATTGTATGCATGAATTTTCTTTATTTTTAACATTTTTGTTAAAAAAAAAAATTACTTCATTCACCCTCTTTCTTTTTTGATTTTCAGAAGCAATCTCCTATCACCAACATAAGAATCTCATCTAAAAAGGTAACTACATTTAGTATCTCTTTCATCTAGATCCATTTTGTGATTAAGTGCTACATATAGTAAGTGGGGGTGGCGGGGGAAATGTTACTGCTTTAATTCCGGGTAATTATCTTGTCACCAGTCCTGTGGGTTAAAGGAACAGCTTTTGAGATATCTGGCTTGTATGTGTTACAGCAACAGCTGTATGTTAGCTCCGAGCACGGAGTTTCCCAGGTGTCTTTGCACCGCTGCATGGCATACGGCTCTGCCTGTGCAGACTGCTGCTTAGCGCGGGACCCGTACTGCGCCTGGGATGGGCTCAGCTGTTCTCGATTCTACCCTACTGGCAAGAGGTATACACACACACACTATAACACTCACGGTGGCATAAACTGCAGCAGCAGTGGGGCAGAAATAAATGATGAGACACAGCTTTGGTTTCATTTAGTCATAAAGCAGAGACATACAGTCTGGGTCGCAAGATTATTTGCGGAATTTGAACAAGCCTCTAACCCTACATATTAAAATTAATTTTGTCACTATTACATTTTAAAGAGTTCTGGCTTAAGATTTTCCTGGCAGACGATGAAACATAAGCCTAAGACATATCGAGGGACTAGAATATCAGAGACTTGAGGGTGGGCATTTCTGACTTGGGCCATTAAGCAAATAACATACAACACCCTAGCAACTGCATAGCAATGCAGTAAGAATCACTCAGCACACTTTGGCAACTGTGTGGAAACACTTCAGAAACCATCCAGTCTTTGGTACTCAGACCGCACACGTACAGCTAGTCACTCAAACAGAACAGCCCACATATTACATATTCATAAGTATTTACACTGTGGCTTGTTTCAGAACGGAACATGTTAATCTGATACCTTAGCCAAACAGTTTTTCTTGATGCCAGATGTATTGAGTACGGAAAATATTGATGGAAGGCACAGCCATCAAAACATCCATTCCGGAGTATTGAAGTGGAAAAACAGACATGTCATTTCACTGCACTTGTGACAGCTGAATCACGTTAATTATGAGAAATTAAACTAAAATTTGACTTTCATGATAAGGAATGTGTTTAATAAAAAGAATATTGTGCAAACATTCAGGCAGTGAGAGAATGTAAGAGTGAAAGGAAAAAATGCATATATGAAGATCTGTTGGATTAATCCTATGTAAATGTTTTTCCAGGAGAAGCAGAAGGCAGGATATTATGCATGGGAATCCACTGACTCAGTGCAGAGGGTTCAATCTGAAAGGTAATGACTACCTGCATGTCAACACTTGGGCTAGGCAAATAAAGTCACAAAGTTATGTGCTGAGACAAGTTTTCAGTAAGCAGTTTTGTGACAGGCAGTTTGAAAAACCTGTTTCCATTTATTTGATACAAAGTCATTGTGACTTTATATATCATAATGAGACTTTATATCTCAAAATTGCACCGTTGTTTCTTGTAATTGCAACTTTTTCTCGTAAATGCAACTATTTCTTTATTTTTTATTTCAAAACTGCATCTATTTCTGACAATTGCTGCTATTTCTTATAACTGCAGCTTCATTTGGTTAAACACATAATTGCAAGTTGAAAACTCATGGAACTTTAAAGGGGTAGTTCACCTAAAAATGAAAATTCTGTCATTAATTACTCACTCGCATGTTGTTCCAAACCCGAAAGAGGAGAAATTGACTCGTAGCATCATAAAATTAAGGTTGAACCACAGATGAATTATTTTAATGATGTCCTTACTACCTTTCTGGGCCTTGAACGTGTCAGTTGCATTGCTGTCTATGGAGGGTCAGAAAGCTCCCAAATTTCATCAAAAAATATCTTAATTTGTGTTCCGAAGATGAACGAAAGTCTTACAGGTTTGGAACGACATGAGGGTGAGTAATTAATAACAGAATTTTTATTTTTGGGTGAACTTTAATGAAAACTCAACATCACGTAAAAAGCGTCAGCATCAGAGTCAACAGTCACATGAAATTTTGTCAGCATAAACAGTCCATTGTCTACTGTCAACAGTATATGAATCAGTGTTCACACAATGTCACTTTAAAACCAAACCAACTTTTTGTTAGTTGGCACAGCGAATCTGCAAGATCAACTTAAACCAGTTGCAGAATCTGCATAGGGAAATCTTTCATTCTTACGCGAAATTCCTGATCACATGAATTCCTAATGAAATGACTGGCTTTGCCACACTGTTCTGCATTTTTGCTTTCTAATAGCAAGGACAAATTGTCTGTTGCTAGAAACTAAGTCACGTCTGGTGGGGACACATAATTATTCATTTGCAAGACCATCTAGAGCTGAATCAATCTAGTGACTAAGTATTTTACTCATCAACAACACAGCCACAAATGGATCCATTTTGGCGTTATGAGCGTTGTTATAGAAACTAATCGTTTAAAACTGCTCAGAGTAGAATCTCCAAGTTGTCATCTTGTAATTATTCTAATTCTAACGTGAACGTAGCCAATGCTAATGCTAAAATGCTCATGCATCAAAGTTATTTTATGACATGTTGAGTTTTTCAATACTAGCACACTATTTTAATACATACACATACAATGTATTTTCCTAATAAAATGCATTTCAGTGCTTAACTTTAATGCTAATTGACGTGCAGCCTCACACATTTTCCTCTCTCTTCTTCCACCACTCGTTTCCTTCTTTCTCTCATGTTTGTCTGATTCTCTCTCTCTCCTTGTGAAGGAATCTGTCATGGGACCAGAACACCTGTTAATTTGAATACAATTGGCACTGATACTGTCAGCAATCCAGATGACTCAGTTCAACACTTCAGATGCATCAGAATTAATAAATAGCGATCTTAACGAGGAGTGGAAGCATTATCCCATCTGTATGCACTAAACAAAAGTAGCATAATGCCAAAACAAATGTTGAATATATGACATCATTGGTCACTTATCAAATTACACACTAATGTGGCCCACTACTCTTAAGAGTACAGTTTACTGCATACTCAGTGAACTCGAACCCCATCATGACCCTCATCCGCAGATGTTAGCGTGTCAGTTGAATTACGGCAGTACAATTACAATTAGTATGCGTTAAGTGTTCGAGAGCTTTGGCTAACACTTCATGTCTTGTTTCAGCCTACAGGAATGCAGTGGAGATGACTCAGTATGGAGTCAAAAACAACACCACTTTCCTGGAGTGTCAGCCCAAATCTCCACAGGCCTCAGTTAAATGGCTCATTCAGAGAGACAACGATCGCAGGAAAGAGGTCAGACAACCCTGTCCAAAATGACACAACATTAAACCCTCATCCTCAACAGCCAATGCATAGTACATTGCTCCAGGCTATCGATATTTAATTTCAATGAAATATCATCGTGTTTGTAATCATCAAACAGACTGACTCCTCCTAAACTGTCAATGGTGAAATATAAGAAAATAATAGACGCAGAGGGATGCTCAAAAAAAATTTTGTCTTGTAAAGGTCTGGCTTACAATTAAAAAAATAAAAAATAAAGAATAAAGACAATATGCAATAGATAATATAAGAGTTAATATTATATAAAACATGATCTCCCATACTTATAGATGTTATAAATGTATATTTTATGCAAATATAATTATTACATTTATAAACAATTATATAATAATAAAAAATTAATTGTTCTTTATTATTATTTAATTATTTAAGAATATATAAAAGTAGTAGTAGTATTACTACTAACTATTATTATATCATGAAGAAATTTTATTTCACAGTAATGATATATATCACAATACAGTTATTTCTGCTTTAAATAAGGTCTTTATGATATCAAAATGTTTGATACCATAGAAATGTCATAATTCTTGTCACCAGTGTCAACATCACAAAAAACTAATACTACTAATACATACATACATATATATATATATATATATATATATATATATATAAATAAAACCTCATGCTCACCGAAGACAAGTAAACAGTCAGTGATTAAATAAAAATAAGAAGCTAATTAAAATCAATAGGACAAAAAAACTACAGTAGAACAAATAAATAAGAAATGCTACATGTACATTGTATAAAGTAATCAAATGTATAAAAAAAACACTGCATATTCTTCACTATGCAAATTAAATATATATTTCTTCTTATTAAAGTTACAAAAGTGATTTAGTTGAGAAGTGAGAGATTTTCTCTCTTTTATTGTTTAATTAACATGAATGAACACCAGCAGGAATATTAGACTGCTGTCATTTTAAGAGCTGCCCGGATCCAATAAACACGTTTTCTTTCTTAGCTGTTTGCTTTCACTTAAGACCTAAATTACTGTATTTACGATGATACTTGCAAAGACAGGTATTTTGACACATACAAGTGTTTGTTTTTAACAGTTCAAGGCCTATAAAGCGGCAAAAATATCTCTAAGAGCACCGTCTTCACGTGCATGCGCCTCTCTGACAGTGCTCAGAAACAGTCTCTCAGACAGCGTGAGAATTTAGCAAAATGAGTTCTCTTTCGCTGTTGATTGTGTTTGAACAGCTTAAAAATTACTTGTTTTTAAACCGCAATGCTTAAAAAGTGTGCAAACAATACGTTTTCGTGACCATGTAGCACAGCAACATCACGTGAGCATGTAACCGCAGTAGAGAAGATATACCGGTATATCACCCACCCCTAAGTAAGGCAAGGCAAGTTTATTTATATAGCACATTTCATACACATTGGTAATTCAAAGTGCTTTACATAAAAGGAAGTGAAAAAGTCATAAAAAAAACAAAAAACAAACAAACAAACAAACAAACAAGGAATTAAAAAAAAATTAAATAATAAAAACAAGATATAAAAATGTATTTAAAAAGAATTTAAAACAGTTAAGAATAGAAAATGATTATACATAGTGCAATCAGTTCGGACGTAGCACAGAGCTCATTTAACAAATGCACAGCTAAACAGATGAGTTTTGAGTCTGGATTTAAATGTGGCTAATGTTTTAGCACATCTGATCTCATCTGGAAGCTGGTTCCAACTGCGGGCGGCATAATAGCTAAAAGCGGACTCCCCTTGTTTTGTGTGAACCCTTGGTTTTTCTAACTGACTCGATCCTAATGATCTGAGTGGTCTGTTAGGTTTATATTCAGTGAGCATATCTGCAATGTATTTAGGTCATAGGCCATTGAGTGATTTGTAAATGAGTAAAAGTACTTTAAAATCAATCCTAAATGTAACTGGAAACCAGTGTAAGGACCTGAGGACTGGTGTGATATGCTCAGATTTTCTGGTTCCAGTCAGAATCCTGGCAGCAGCGTTCTGGATGAGCTGCAGCTGTCTAATGGTCTTCTTTGGAAGGCCGGTGAGGAGACCATTACAATAATCCACCCTGCTGGTGATAAAGGCATGAACAAGTTTCTCCAAGTCTTGATTGCAAGAATTAGATGTTTTGTGTCCAATGTTTTTGAGATGATAGTATGCTGATTTAGTTACTGCTTTGACATGACTACTAAAACTAAGGTCTGTCTCCAGAATCACCCCAAGATTTTTGACTTGATTTTTAGTTGTTTGACCCCTAGAGTCAAGGTATGCATTCACCTTGAAAACTTCATCTTTGTTTCCAAATGCAATGACTTCAGTTTTCTCCTTGTTTAACTGAAGATAATTTTGGCACATCCAACAGTTAATTTCATCAATGCATTGGCAGAGGGAGTCAATGGGGCTGTAGTCATTTGGAGATAAGGCTAGGTAAATCTGGGTATCATCGGCATAGCTGTGATAGGCAATTTGGTTATTTCTCATTATTTGACTTAGTGGGAGCATATACAGGCTAAACAAGAGTGGTGCAAGAATTGAGCCTTGTGGGACTCCGCATGTCATGGGCGTCCACTTAGACTTATGCTCTCCTATACTCACATAATAACCTCTCCCTTCTAAGTATGACCTGAACCATTTGAGTACCATCCCAGAAAGCCCGACCCAGTTTTCCAGTCTCTCTAGAAGTATGTTATGATCAACAGTGTCAAACGCAGCACTAAGATCTAGTAGTACCAGCACTGATATTTTGCCAGAATCAGAATTGAAGCAAATATCATTTATTTTCCTAATAAGCGCTGTCTCTGTACTGTGATGCGCTCGTAAACCAGATTGAAAATTGTCCAGGTATCCATTTCAGTTTAAGTAGTTGTTCAGCTGATTAAAAACTACCTTTTCAATAATCTTACCTATGAAAGGAAGATTTGATATTGGTCTATAGTTGCTCAATATGGTGTTATCAAGATAGCGCTTTTTCAGAAAGGGCTTAACAACTGCAGTTTTCAAGGAGATTGGAAAAGTCCCAGTAAGAAGTGAGGCGTTCACCACTTCTAAGATATCTGCTTCTAAACATTTAAGCACACTTTTGAAAAAAGATGTGGGAAGTGTGTCAAGATAGCATGTTGACGATTTAGGTGCTATACTATTTCTTCCAAAATTTTGCTATCAATTGCTTCAAAACCAGACATATTCACTTCTTTTTGAAATTGCGGGTGAATCTGTGTGACCTCTGCATAACTTGAGGTAGTATATATGTAGTATATATGACTACATTATTCTAATTTAATGAAGCATAAACATCTACAGTTTGTAAGTTCTAATTGGGAGAAACCCCTTTTATAGTTCATTACATTGCAAAAATAGTGTTTTGATCACCAAAACAAACACAACTCTACCCAAAAAGGATCACAACCCCATCTTGAAAGCTTTTTTTTTAAATGTATTTTTGTATTTAATAAGCATTTAAAAATTACACATTCACCGGTCATTATTTTCTCTGTGTGCAGGTGAAGCTGAGCGATCGTGTGGTGTCCACCAATCACGGTTTGCTCATCCGTTCAGTGCATTCTTCAGATCAGGGTGTGTATTACTGCCTGGCCACAGAGAATGGCTTCAAGCGCACACTTGCTAAAATCCGTCTCCAGATTCTGAGCGAAGCTCTGGTCAGCGCTCTGAGCAATAAAAATTCTCCCTGGGGCTGGGCAGCCTCATTGCACCCTAAAGCTCTGGTGTCGGCCTTCAGCCCGGCTGAGATGTTGGCCATGCACCAATACTGCAAGGAACGCAAACAGATGCAGAGTCTGCAGAACATACAGAGCCCCATGAGAGGTGATCTGGGCAAACTCAAACCCTTGCTGGACCACAGGAAGAGCAGGAACCGCCGGAACCACTTACAAGACGAATAGAGTCGAAACATGAACAAAGGAAATGGATGGAGAGATGGCGAAAAGGAATAAAGACATGCATCAGGAGAGAGGAAAATAAAGTGGAAAATAAAGGAGGAGAACGCTGGAGAAGATTGCTCTGTTATGAACCTCAGTTGTGGTTCTTCTTCAAGCTCAAAGCATCTCAGGTGCTTCCTGTACAGCAGTCTTATATACATGAATGCCCAGAGCAGAGGACTCTGAGACATCCTCACACACAGGCACTCAAGCCAATTTGTGTTTCAAGCAGCATAATACAAAATGCCATATGTCATACGATAGTATTGTTATCATTTTATGTGAATGTGGCATTTCAGAACAAACCATGTAGTAATACGAAGTCCTTTAAGACCCAATGAAATGGCTTGATGAAGACAGTTTTTTTTTTTCCTGTGTTGATGTATTTCCTATTGAAACAGGGGCGGGACATATGGAGGGACTCTTCCCTTTTTAACAGCCGTTAGTTTACATTACAGCCATGAACATTTATTTCTGCTTGCTAATGCTAGTGAAGTATTACTAAATGGTACAGTATAATTCTTCAACAGACAAAAAATTTTAGTCATCAATATTTTGGTTTGTTTACTGAAAGAGAAAGGCTGTAAATTGCAAATGTACATATCTGCTAAAGGTCTGTCAAATTTTAGGACTACATATGCATCAGCCTTAGCCTCAAAGCTAACAGACATGGACGAAAAACCCACAGAAATTGTTTTGTTTTCTAGTACGTATCGGATAAATTCTTATTAGATATGGATCTTGAGAGTATTCTGTTAACTTATAGATGTAAAGTTTAATTAGCTTCTAAACTATTGATTACTTATACGTTTTCTTTAATGTCCCTGCAGAACATTGTGATTAGAAGTATATTCAAGCAATCCAAGTTTGATATACATGACATGTTTAGGGGAAGAAATTTAGGAAAATTTCTATAAAATGGAACAAATTTGTCCATTCTACCATCTACAACTCTTCATTACCCCTGACTGAACTACAAGGTTACATTAAATATTAGGGATGCCCGATATTATTGTACCAATTTTGGAATCGGCCGATAATGGCTTTAAATGTAAATATCGGCATCTGCCCGATATGAAAAATTGTGCCGATATGTCTTGCCGATAAGACGAATATATTAACTCACATGTGTTCAGGGTGTGCTATCGATTAGATCACGTCAGCATTGTGGCTCATTCTTGAAGCAAAGTTTTGCCTGAATGATGATTGGATTCACTGTTTTGGATCTCCGCATTTAAACTGAGAATGCACATAAAGAATGAGGTGTTCTGTGTGTGATAGAGTAAACAGTCAGTAATAGCACGTGCAGCGGCAGCCTCCCCCGGTCCTAATGACCGCTCAGTAAGGAGTTTTAATTCCGTAGGGGGCGCTGTTGGCCTACTTTTAATAAAATGAAAGCAAAATACACAAATAATATTTAGACTGCTTTTTTTCTGATTAAATAAAGCAGTAATTGATGCCATAAAAATCATGAGTATGTTTTGATTTAAAGGTCAGAAGCTGTAGCTTACATGAACCACAAAAAAATCTCAAACATGACACTTAAATTAAATAATTTTATATATACTGATTTATTCATTAATGTGTAATATGTTATATTTTTTAAACAAATTATGAGCTCTACACTGTAAGAAAAAAAAAATTGAGCCAACTTAAAATTTTAAGTCAATCGGCTTCAGCAGATTTTTGAGTTTTCTCAACTTGTCGTTTTAAGTTTATACAACAAAAATTTGAGAATCTCCCACAAAAATAAGTTGAGCAAACTCAAAAATCTGCTGAAGCTGGTTGCCTTAAAATTTTAAGTTGGCTCAATTTTTTTTTTTTTTTTACAGTGTAAAAGATTTTCAGAATTTTTACAACTCTTTTGCTTTAGACCATTTACAAATGTTAAATCATAAAATAAAATGTTAAGGTTACCACTGCATCTTTCTGATAAAAAAATGCAGTGATTAATATATAGTTTATTTAGAGTTATTTTCAAATCTTCAATGTACTGTCATTATAAAATAACTTTATTATAGTTTATTTAATTCTAATAAACAAGTTCTTGTCAAAAACTAACCAAAATTAAAAATAATTATATATCGGCATATCGGATATCGGCAAAAATCCAATATTGTGCATCCCTATTAAATATTAATAGTAGTCTTTTAAAGTCAATCAATGGCCTCCCTACATTGAGATGATCATTTTTGGATTAGAGCTCATCTTCAGCTTGTAAAAGCTTGTTTTCTAGCAAATGAATTGTTTATGGTCACTGAACAGATCATGAGAATATTTCTTGGAGATAAAATCATGACGCATAAACCAAAGTACATCTTCCCAGCTGCACCACAGATGTTCATATGGGAAGTGAGAGGGAGAGAAGATGGTTTGGAGACATATCAAACTGTACCAGACAGGTGGCTCTCTAAGCCCATAATACTATAAAAAGTGTTGTGTTTTTGCCAAGTGTTGTGCTTTGGGAAACATCATTAATCCAAAACACATAATTTCTTCCTTAGAAAAATGACTGGTTCGTCATCATTTACTCACCCTCATGACCTTCCAAACATGTCGGACTTATATATACTATATGAATATAGTGCACATGTCGTATGGACCACTTTTATGAAACGTTTTTGTCCTTTAAGAAGCTTGACAGTCAGTGGTCATGTTTTCAGTTTTCAGTATATGGAAAAGAGCAGCATGATCATT
This sequence comes from Onychostoma macrolepis, assembly GCF_012432095.1. NCBI lineage: Eukaryota > Metazoa > Chordata > Actinopteri > Cypriniformes > Cyprinidae > Onychostoma > Onychostoma macrolepis. Next base: position 20,226,540 of record NC_081158.1, on the reverse strand, counting down.
CTGCAAAATATCTCCTTTTGTATTCCTGAAAGAAAGAAAGAATGATATGAGGGTAAATTTTCACGGGTGAACTCTTAGATTAAAATGTTGAATGTATGTGCACGTTTTCTCCTTTTCCTAACATGGTATCCACATTATTTTTCAACACAGAAGTTAGCTGTTTTCTGTGAATGTGTGAGACTTCTGATTCATAAGCCTAATTGGAAAATAACCATAAAAACAACAAAAATGCAGTAAACAGTAAAACTATTTGCGCTACAAACTAGCATGTTTATAATTACAACATTACATTAAAATATTATGATAATAAATGCCAGTTTTTAATATGAAGCAGCAAAGTGGACAGCTGAAAGCATATGACAATGGAAGCCATGCACATTCAAGTTACAAATGGCTACATCCGATCTTACGTTAAAAATAAGGTGAATACTGAACCAGAATGAAATCAGTTTAAAGTTAAAGTATTTTGTAAAGTAGATTTACTTTAGCCCCAGAAATACCAGTGTTTAAATCACACAAGGATAGGCCCAAAAAGGCATGTGATCATGCATATGGTATCATTATTATACAGGCACATGTTTGATGTTGGAAATGAATGTCATGTTAATGTTTTGTGGTTTGCTCAGTGTGCACAGCTGTAATGTGATTGTCACTCATTTTAGATGATGTATAGCATTGTACAGCCTCCAATTTTGGATTACTCGATGTCTGTGTAACTTATCTCTTTTTGTATTTTGAGTATTTGTAAATAGTGAAAAGTTCAACTCTAAAAACAAATGAGAAATTCAGTCACACTTCAATTTTGCAATAGATTTCTCTATGGCTATTAGAATAATTTCATTCACATTTGTCACATTTGTGGGGTTTTTTCTCTCTCTCTCTCTCTGAAATGCCCGATTTGAATTTTGTTTAATGCCAAATTTCAGATGTTTTTGACTGAATCTGCATTTTGCAGACGTTTCATGGTTTTTATTTCCTATGGCATTTTGTGCCCTCTTCAAAGGGCATTTGGAGTAACAATATGTTTTAATATAATAGGCCACTATAGCGAACATGCTGTATTCCTTGTGAATGTTAATGATAATTTTATTTTATTAAATGTCTTGATTTGTGTATTCCTATTTATTAATGATATAAGCCTGAACAACTGCATTAAACAACTTTAATCTGTCCCATGTGTTGCAGACTCTTTACAAAAGAATATGAGAATTGATTCATATCAGTAGTAGCCTCCTTAATATTAATCAGATTAAACTCATAAAGAGTCAAGTTATGAAGACAGCAACATTAACATTACACATGAAGAATAAGATCGTCAGTCTTGTGTTTGAATGCATAATAGTTACATTCACAGGTCAGTTATTTACTCCTCAGTTATTTACTAGAGTAAACAATAGAACCCTGCCCAAAACTCAATAGAAAATGTAATGGTTTTAATGGTTATAATGGGAATTGTATTGGTTTTAATGGAAACTATAATGGTGTCTACTGGTATGTGATGGATTCTATTGGTGGGATGTTAAATCCTATTGGAAAAATTCCCAAAACACACTACAAAAAGGAATTTTGTAATGGTTTTACTGGAAAAAGCTAATGGTTTATAATGGTATTTTAATGGAAACCATTGGAATTTCCGTGATGGTTTCTATTAGGCTTCTATTGTTTTTTTTAGCAGGGATAATGGCAGAATACATGACTTGGAGAAGACACACACACACACAGCACAACTCCAAAAAATAAAATAAAAATCTCTAATATCAACCAATTATCAATTTGGTTCTGAAAAAGGCTGCACCCTTTTTATAATGCATCATACAGTATTTGTACTTGCTGTTGAAATGTCATTAACAAACGATCATGCGTATTTTTTATGTTAGTAGCATAGACATTTGTCAAGCCTTTATTCTAAAGTAGAGTACAAACCTACATGCTGTTTGCTCTGGCTTTTAGTAGTTTAAAACCCATGGGTCAAACCAGAGCAGAAAAGCAGCAGTCAGAGATGACCAGTTGTGTTTTATAATTCATAAAGCAGGAAGGAGGGAGGTAGCTCCAAGGCCTACTTTCATATTAAACAAACCCTTGTTTCCCACTCAACCCCAAAACCTCCCATTCTGATTTAGCAGCCACTGGAGAATGGAAAGTATATCATATGGATTTACAGGGTATAACAGAGAAATCTGTTCCAGAATTTCTTCTGTGTCTGTTTATCAGTCTGGGTCTTACGCATGAGAAGGCAAAACTTGATATGTGATTTGAGATGTGTAGACGGCAACAACTATGCAAAGAGTAGGCTACAGAAACAAAAACGAAACAATTCCAGAAAACACAAATCACAATGAGGCCAAGTTTCACAGTTCTTTGTTTTACTGAAATTGTGCTGACATATAAAACGATTTCATATTTAAATGAACCACAGTATGACCGCAAAATGGCAGAATTATTGCCCTGATAACTATTTAAAGTATGACTTGATACAATATCAAGCGAAATACAGAAAGAAATAATTTTGCTCCACGAAAATGCAGAGTTTATAAATTATATAAATAGAATTGCAGTACTCTGAGCGCAATTAGCAATTACAATATACAATTCCCACAAAGTGCGCTGTCAAAAAATCAAACACGCAAAGCACCAAGCATCCCTCCCTTTATTTAACAATCAAAGAAGGTTTACGGTTCGGTTTCGTGCACTCCACAATCAATCCAATCAAACAGCTGGCAAATAAGACTAAGCCAACCACTATGAGTCCGATCTGAAACCCCTCCAACAGCTCCATCCGAGAAATCAGCTCTTTCTTGAACATGTCGGCCGTCTCATCGTCCAGAACTGCCGTCTAACACAAATAAGAGACAAAATCTTACAGTCAGCAGTTGGCGGCACCTAGTCCTGCTCTGATGAAACTATCAGATGGTCCAGGGGTCAGATGTGTGAGATTAGCTGTTTATGGACCGTAATAATTCTTCTGATAAATCAGATGTAAGATTTCAGAAATTACTTTGTTGGTCCCAATGGGTCTAAAGTACCAATTTAAAGTAGAGATAACGGATCTACATAGATATATGCACACACACACACACACACACACACACACACACACACACACACATTTATGTTATATATAGTAATTATGCATATATAAATACTATTTAATAATAACAATAAAATAAACATTTTATCAATGGCCAATGGCCAAAGGACTCAAACTGACATATTTCCGCTTTTATAAATGGGAATACTAAGGTTATTATAGGTGCTTTATTGGACCTATATGCTTTAGCTGAACCTAACTGCTTTAATGAAATAGATGCTTCATTAACGCTTACCTCGTTTACCCATAAAATAGGGAAAACTGTGTAGTCCTTGATTTCTTTCAAAATTCTGTGAGAAAGAAAGACACAGGATGTCATGTTAGGCTGTGCGTTTATGAATTTAGCAAAAAGTGCAGTGCATCAATGACAATGTTTGATGTCTGTTTACATACACAATACTATCCGATGGGCCGTACAACATGTTGACCTGAAGTCTTTTTGCAAATCTCAGAGTGAAACCTGTAATCTACAAATGACACAAGATGCATAACCATTATTCTTATCTTGAAGCTTCTTCCTTTTAATAAAAGAAAACTTGTGCAAACTGAAATGGGTTTCAGTTGAAACTCACCGGTTCAACATCAAGAAATATGGAGTGCTCATCAGAGTTTGGGTTCAGTCCGATCACACCTTGATGGAGATTATTGCTGCCATAGAGGAAGTGGGGTAGAGAGAGGAATACTGGGGTTCCTGTTGAAAATATCGAACATAAAAAACTAAAATGTGAAAGAATAACGCACACAATAAATTTTAGTTTCAACTTTAGTCTCAGTTGACTTAATAAGAGGTCCAAAGCACTGACCTCTACAGACAGTGAGGTCAAGAAGTCCTGCCGTAGTGCAGTTTCTGGTGATCACAGGGTCTGTACAGTAGCACTGGTTATCTGGGTTCTCCACTGGAGAGGCCAGAGCTTCAGGAGGCAACATGTACCGATACACGTCGATTCCCTTCAGGTCAACAGTTCTGTCATACACAGCAGATATTGCCCTAGAGGACAAGTAAGTTATTTATCACAAATGTATGTGTTGCAAAGGGGGAAGGAGTGTGTTAAACAGTTTATTAATTATTTTATAATTGATATAATACACTATATATACTGTATATATATATATATATATATATATACACACACACACACACACACACACACACACTGTATGTGTATGTATATATATATATATATATATATATATATTAGTGCTGTCAAACAATTAATCGCGATTAATCGCAACCAAAATAAAAGTTTTTGTTTATATAATATATGTGTGTGTTCAGTGTATATTTATTATGTATATATAAATACACACACATACAGTATATATATTTTGAAAATATTTACATGTATTTACATGTCTATATTTATATTCATATAATTTATATTATAAATAAATATTTCATTTATAAAAATATTTTTTCTGAAATATATATATATATATATATATATATATATATATATATATATGCATGTGTGCGTATTTATATATACATAAATATACACAGTACACATACATTACATACAGTAAACAAAAGCTTTTTTTATGTGATTAATTGTTTGACAGCACTAATATATATATATATATATATATATATATATATATAGTTAAAAAAAAATTCTTATGCTCACAAAAGCTGCATTTATTTAATCAAAAGCACAGTAAAAACAGGAATATTGTGAAATATTATTCCAATTCAAAATAACTGTTTTCTATTTTAATATAGTTGAAATCTCATTTGATTCCTGTGATGGTAAAACTGAATTTTCAGCTGCCATTACTCCAGTCCTCACTGTCACATGATCCATTATTAGTATCAATGTTGAAAACAGGGCTTATATTTTTGTGGAAACTATGATATATATTTTTTCAGGGTTCTTTGATGAATTAAAAAATAAACATAAATAGAGGAGGATAACAGCATCAATTTAAAATGGATTATTTATGTAACATTATAAAAAGTCTTTACTGCCACTTTTGATCAATTTAATGTGTCATTGCTCAACAAATTTTTTTTACTTCAATCTTTTGAACAGTAATATATATTAATTGTATTAAAATGATATAATAAAAGTTTATAATTTTTTTTTAAATTTTTGGTGAAATATTTCCTTCGTTTAAAAAGTATCCGTTAGATTTTAAAATTATACATTTGATTTGATATTTTGCATATAATGCAATAACATGCATACATTTTTAAGCATGTTTTAAGTTTCTGAATACTTTTTTAGCCATTATATATATTCATGAGTGAAAACATGAGGAAAAAATATTTCAAAAGCCTAGAGACATTAGTCTTAGTAATACATTTTTAACACGTTTGATCATGTGACAAAAAAAAAAAAAAAGACTGTCTAGCTTTGATCTCCTGCAATTATAGCTTTAGTCACACATGATGTATTATGATAAAAGTGAGGAACTGCTGAGAGTTTTTTCTGACATCTATGACCCTTCAGAAGGAGTGGCCTGACCTCTGGTGGTAATGACAAACAAAAACTGGACGCATGAAACCTCCACTTAGATGCATTACATCTGTATATATCAGGCTTCCGGATCAAATCTAGTCGGATGCGGAGAGATCTCAGTTCATGAACCCCTCATGAACAAGATGAGACTTTAATCAATAGATTATGAGAACATTGCTGATAAGTGGCATTTCAATATATACAGTGTCCTCATAAAATGTATAAATGCCGTAAAAAAGGGCATTTATTGAAAAGAAAGATAAGCATAAGCAATTGACTAATAATCACCTTGAGACCACCTGGTTAAAAGTTAGTTCTGAGATAGAAGTGAAGTTAGTTTTAATAAAAGTCTAATATCAGATGTTTGCAGATGCTTTGGGTTAAATCTGATAAGTAATCTTTATCATTTTAAAGTGTATTTTATTTACTTTTTCTACTGATTATCAGGGAACAAACTGGAAATACCTGCAGATATCGGAAGAAAAGAAGAACAGGGGTTCTTTCTTGCTCAGGAAAGGGTGGAAGGAGGAACCATCTGTTGACATATGAATACAAAATTGAATGTGATTAATGTGTGAAATATTACATTTGTTGAACTTTATATCATGTATCTTAGAACACATGGTGTCCTTGTAGAAGTGCTGATGATTAATAATAATACTATAGTACGAGACCTGCACACAATTTCAACACGGTTTAAGGCAAACAGCTTTGGGATAAAAGTCACACTTCATATTTGCATATATGTCAACAACAATGTAATTACTTCACAATTAATTCCATGTCAGTGTAATATGTTAGAGGTAAACTTGCCTGTTCCGTTTATCTTGTTGCAATAAGGGTCATTCCAGTAACTCAGTGATCTGTACAACATTTAAGTTTTTTGATGAGATTGTTAGTCTGAGTTTTACTAATATTGTGTTACTTAAATCATAAACAAAATGACTGACGGTTGGTTCTGTATATACAGTATCTACATTTAAGGTCTGGGTCATTTTTAGAGAACAACAAACCCATTTACAACCCAAAGAACCATGTAAACATTCTGTTATACTTACGGTTCACCTGCCCAGCGTTCAATCGTGGCTACCTTCTTGATGTCATCCTTCCCCGTGAATACAGTGTATGGTCCATCGAAGGTGTCATTGTACTAAAAAAAAAAAAAAAACACAGAGGTAAGATTTTGAGTTTGAGTATAAATAACAACAAATGGGGCAGTAAAAACTAGAAACATAAGCATTTTTAAATTATGATTTAAAGACATTCAGATTAAAGAGAAATTTGGTGGATTAGCTTCAAGGCTTATCTTTAATAACCAGCTTTCATTAAATCAGTCATGGTGTCTTTAAAGGAATAGTACACTCAAAATGAATATTTGCTGAAAATGTACTTACCCTCAGGCCATCCAACATGTTAATGAGTTTGTTTCTTCATCGGAACAGATTTGGAGAAATGTGGCATTGCATCACTTGCTCACCAAAGGATCATCTGCAGTGAATGGGTGCCGTCAAAATGAGAGTTCAAACCTGATTAAAACCATCACAAAAATCCACAACTCCAGTCCATCAATTATTGTTGCGTGATGCAAGAAATACATGTTTGTAAAAAAACTAATTCATAATTAAGATGTTTTAACTTCAAACTGTTATTTCTGGCTAAAATTTGAGTCCTCTGTCTATAACGATGCTTCTTCCAGTAAAAAAAAGCCATTTGGTCTGATTGAGGAGAGAAATATGCTCAAATGAACCACTATTTACATGTGAAAACAGTCCAAAAAAGTTTTAAACGTATGTAAGTGGATTTCAATGTGAGAGGACAAAAGAGGGTGGATTTTATTTACTGATGGAAGTGTTATTATGGATTATGGGCTCATATTTTGGCCAGAAGCAACAGTTTAAAGTTAAAACACCTTAATGATGAATTTGTTTAGTACAAACATGCAGCTTTTCACTTTACGAGACATTAATTGATAGACTTAATTGATGCTTTTATCAGCTGTTCGGACTCTCATTCTGACGGCACCCATTCACTTGCAGAGGATCCGGTGAGCAAATGATGCTACATTTCTCCAAATCTGTTCAGATGAAGAAACAATCTCCTCTACATATTCGAAGGCCTAAGGGTGAGTAAATATTCAGCAAATTTCATTTTTGGGTGAACTATGCCTTTAGGTATTTTTACATTCTTAAATTTTGTATTTTTACATGCATCTTAAATCATATATTTGCTTATGTTCCAAATGATTTTGCTCATTCACAATAAAAATTGTCCACTTGCATTTGTATATATGATATAGTTCATCAATCATGAAGCTATAAACATCTTTTATTCGCAAGTGAATGCCATGAAGCCTTACTGGATGAAAAACTCCAACCGTGCTGCTCAGCATTGGGTCTTTGTAGCCCCACAACAATTCCTTAACAGTCCTTTTCTGGAAGAGTGTGGAATTGGAGCGTTGGATGAGCAAGTTTGCAAGACTATGATCTAGTAAACTGTAAACACCCTGGAAGAGAAGAAAATAAAGTTCAAGTTGATCACAGCACACGCAGGGAAACATAACCTGTCATAAATTCAAAAAACCTTGGAATCAACAACACTGGAAAAATGTATTGCATTTTTATCTCTACAGCACTTTTATCTGACTGAACATCACCTGCAATTATGAATATAATCTATGAAAATGGATGAGGTGATGATTATGCAGCATTGCTGGTTAAATTTTAACATATGTGCTTGTGCTGACTCTTGACAGATAATCACAGATATCAACATTTTATTAATGATATGACAACCTTTAACTGACTTGCTTCACAGCTGACAACAAATGCTGAAGCAATGTTATCAATATCAGGGGTCAGCAACATTAGGCATGTGAGCAAAAAGAGTTTGTAAGAAAGATTAGAACTTCATGTATTTCTTTTATTATTTATACACTTACACTATTGTTTAACATGCTGGGATCGGTATGTGTTTTTTTTATTGTTTTTGAAAATATAGTAAAAAAGTAATATTGTGAAATATTATTACAATTTAAAATAACTGTTTTCTATTTTTATACTTTAACATGTAATTTATTTGAACATGTATTTAACTCTGATGGCAGAGCTGAATTTTCAGCAGCCATTACTCCAGTCTTGAGAAATATGCATCACATTAACTCGCCATGGAGGACAAGCGAGGAAAACAGACAAAGAGAAAGACAGAAGGGTGAGAAAGATGGTTGTCGAAATACATACTGCTACGGCTAGATTGAGCGATGTGAATATGTCCTCCTCTGTCCCTACTGACATGCTAGGCTCAAAGATGGCTCCCGCCGGCAGCACAAAGGACACAGTGTAGTTATCATTGAAGGTGATATTTGTTTTGGGGATAAAACGCGTCCTAGAGAACAACAGAGAGCATGAGAGCATATTAGACCATAAAGAAATACATTATGAGCATTTAGTGGCTTGAAATTGCAAGAAAAACAAAAGTTAGGTGGTGTTTACTGGGCATATTACTATATAGCAGAGAAAAGCTATACTTTGGAATGAAACAGAAATGTCATGCCAAGTAGATTATAAATTAAAAAATAGTTTTTATTAATTATTTGTATTCTTGGTAATTAAGTCAATTGATTGCTCTAATGAAATATAAAAGTGTGTGTGTATATATATATATATATATATATATATATATATATATATATTAGTGCTGTCAAGCGATTAATCACGATTAATCGCATCCCAAATAAAAGTTTTTGTTTACATAATATATGTGTGTGTACTGTGTATATGTATTATGTATATATAAATACACACTCATACAGCATATATTTTGAAAATATTTACATTTACATGTATATAATTTATAATATATATTTGTATATTTAATATACAAATATAACATTTTTCTTAAATATATACGTGCATGTGTGTGTATTTATATATACATAATAAATACACACAGTACACACATATATTATGTAAACAAAAACTTTTATTTGGGATGCGATTAATCGCGATTAATCGTTCTACAGCACTTATATATATATATATACAGTAATTAACAAGAACAGATAGATGACAAAATGTCGATAAGTACTCACATTTCAGTAAACTGCTCATTATATTACTTTAGAACATGACAGACATAAGTATGGAGTGTAACATTTGCCTTAATTAGATAAGCATCATCCCAACAGATACATTTTGGCTTATCAACATACAACAATTAAATGACAACAGCACGATAAAACTTTTGAACAAGCTTGAAGCGCTTATGTTGATACTGTCTATTTTTAAGCACAAGTCTCAGAAGTAGGTAAAAATGGTCTATACTTTGGCAAACGGCTGATGCTTTGGGATTCTTTCTGCTTTATTTTAGGTAGTTCAAGAGATAGAGATGTTTCTGAGTAAATTTGAAAGATCATGAAAGAGTGAATATGCTTGATTTTACTTTCTCTACCTTCAAGAGATAAAGAAAAATGGTTTGTTTACATGAGTATTGATTGAAAATGTATTTATATAGCAAGTCTTACTTGTATGTATACGGTCCTTTCTGCACCAGCACAGGTTTGGCCCCTTGACTTAAAACTTCATCAGGGTTCTGCACATCAAACAGCCAAAACTGCCTGTATATCGGCGTGTCTACAGATGTCCAGGTGTCAAATGCTAAAGTCCCGTTTTCCAACACTGTTTCCTTTAGAGACACAAAACATACTTGGTGTCAGATACTCTATACACTTGTATACTACATTGTGTACTTTCAAAATGGGGTAGGGCTGGGGCAAGTTGTCACAAACCAGTGAATATTTCTCAGTATGGTGTTATTTTCAGTCAATTTCTGTACAGGCACACACCTTTAAGTCTAAAATAATGCTACAGAACATTTCAAATGTTTTTTGCCTAAATATATAAATAGAGCTCATTTAACACACACTGCCATTGACCTTGACACCATGAGGTAAGTGGAGAACCTGCTGTTTAAATACAATAAATATAACATACACAATTTATCTTTATGGGAAATGTATTAGATGCTATTTAATGGCTTTTCAGCGAAATGTAAACAGTTTATTAAAGAGCAAAACACGTAAAATTCTAATCAATAAATTGCATATAAAATACAAGTGACAACATTTATTAAAAATAAATAAAAATGCCCTTGACCCCATTTTATTAAATATCATCTTTGATAGTACGTTGTACCCTTCATTGACTGTTCCTAAATTATTCAGAATATTTCTCCACAGCAACTTCATCATGTACTGTATATGCCTTTCTGAAAAATCTGCAAATGCATGTGCGCCGAATATTGATATAAAAAGACGACGACTTACCGTGTGCACGGTGTTTTCAATGAACATGTTGCCCACAGGGATGAGAATCACGCCCAGCAAGGCGATCAGGGCGCCCAGCATGGTCCCTGTGGCGAGCCCGCATTTCAGATCACAGCAGGTCATGATGGCGAGCAGCAGCCTGGACCAACACTGACCGGCGGCGCGTCAGGTGCGAGCATGAGGTCGTCCTGGGAATTATTATGTAAGTTCCAGGGATCGAAGGTTGCAGAGGAGGAGATTTAGGACTGGATTGCTGCGCATCACACCCGGAGACCCTCGTTAAGACGGAGTTATCTGAGCTCGATAACGCACTGCTGGGCGGGGAGCGGGCGCGTAACGCACGGCATTCAGAAGCCAAGGCCAATGTCACTATCAGACGGGGGCTGAGCTTTAACGCAGGTTAAGACTCAAGAGTGACTTTGAAATACATAATCGACTTCGAAAAGACTTGAGAGCCTCAGAAAGAAAAGAAAAGCAAAGAAAAGAAAAGGAGAAAGTGTTATTTCTCGATTCAAAATAACAATGATACATGTGAATGTAATGGATTCTAATATATTTTTATTTAATGTTGATTTTAATTTACTTTTAAACATTCTATAATAGCTATCTAACAGCATAATTTCTCACAAAATAGGAAAGAAATAGAAGCAACATTTTATAGAAAAGAATATCAGATCACTAAAGCTGCAATTAACCAATCAGAATCAAGCATTTCAGGCAGTCATATGTATGTATGTACTGTACACTGTACAGTTTGTATGCATATAGTGAATACTTTAGCTGACCAATCAGGATCAAGCAATCCAGACAACCATGTGAGGGGGGGTACATAAAATTTAGAATAGAAAATAGAATATCAGACCGCTGAATGTCCCCAAATGACCAATCAGAATCAAGCACTTCATACTGCGCAATAAAAATGACAAACACGTTCATTACCTGACATTTAAAATGATATTATATTTACAAGCAGCTGTGGAAGTATAGCTTAGATAGTGGACATATCAAATAGTAAACCAATAAAAAAAGTTCAAGGGTTGTTTTTATTAGTTATTGCTGCGCTGCATTAGCAGAATACATTTTATATCTCGAATTGTACCTCCCCTCTCACATACCTGCTCTCTATCTCTCTTTTTTTTTTTTAATCTCTGTGTGTTGTAAAGAGAGTTGTATTTCAATGTTGTCTCTGAGTAATGTTATCAGAGTGAAGTTTTAGCTTGTGCTGTCCTCTAGTGTTCATGGGTTTCAATTTGTATGCAAGACTGCAGTGTGTTGATGTTTTTCGACACTGCTGTCAGAGTGAATTAAGACAATGTAATTGTAGTTACATGTGGGGTTCTTTCAGGGAATACACAAAAACGGACAGCTTGAATTTACTTAGCTGCTTTGGAGAAAAATAAAATACAAACATCTAAATATGAATATAAACAAATATACATCTCTTCTTTATTTTTAAATCGTGCAAAAAAAATTTGGATGAACTTGTATTTTCCCAACCATTTCATATGAGTTCATGCAACTCTGCTAATTGGAGAGTCAACGCAAGTTTATGTATACAGGGCACTAGAGGGCAGTGTTCAACTATTGGTGTCAACTTAGTGGTTGTTCGTAAATTGTACAAAATTTTGCTTGAATTTTCCTAGCTACTGTTGCCATAAAACAGCAGGTCTATAGCGTGACCTCACAGTAAACAGGGGCAGGAATTATTGCAATTTTCAGAATCACAATGACCTACCTGTCTGTATTACAGTAGCTAATATTTTACATATTCATAGAATAACTACATTAGTGTCCACATAACTATTATTGCTAGAGTTTAACTTCCCAGCATGTATAGAAGCATGAATTATTTATTTTTTTAGATAAAATTACATTTGTTGGCTGTCACCATTGTTGAGATATGCTTGGTGTGCATTATTATATTTTACCCTTTTATGAAAGATTATTTATGAATACGTTTATAAAAAATTATAGCCTATTTTTTTTAAATGCTGACACTTTAAAACAAGATCTCGTTTGTTAATGTTATCAATTAATATCTGATCATGTTAGTTAAAAATAGGCTACAATTGTATATTGTTTGTTTATGTTAGTTCACAGTGCATTGACGTAATTTTTTATTTTTTTAAAAAATGTATTAGTAAATGCTGAAATTTACATTACCTAAGATTAATAAATGCTGTAGAAGTACTGTTCGTTGTTAACTAATGAAAAGTGTTGTAAAGTGTTATATTTCTGTAAAACATTACCAAATATAGCATCGATTACAGTTTTGATAGACAAAATTTGTAAAAAAGTTCACAGGATTTTACTCGAAAATGTGGCATATTTTTCTAAAGCATATGCTGACTAAATTGACACAAGCTTCCAAAAATGTAAAGTTTAAGACTCTAAATAACACATTATTATTATAATTTTGACAAACGCATTATTTTGATTTTTGTCACCTGGCTCATGTCCTTACTGAACTGTAGAACTGTCGCAGACAGTCACTTTGCATACAAGTTGTAATAGCCTCATGTGACATGTAAATGTGTGGTTACAGTGTTGTAACCCTTGGAGATCCAATGCAAAGCAGATGTGTTTTCCCAGCAGCTCAAAGCAACTGTAAGGTCTGAGGTCAATGCCTAATTTATCTGCTTTAACCTCACAGTCATGCTCGCATATTTAAAGGCTGATCCTCGACCGAGGAGTGATAGTGTAATGATTTTTGAGGCTCTTTCTGCAAGCTACGCAGGATTGTCAGCAGTGTTGATGTTGCAGTGAGGTGTGGTCACAGTTCATTTGACCTTGGAACGTATGGTCCGTTGTGACACTGGCATCTGTGATGGGTCTAGGACAAACTAATGAACCTGAGGAAACACAACTGGGACGCTGAGATGAATAGAATAGAATAGAATAGAAAATCCAGTAAACAAATACATAAGCATGCATAAACATGCATGCAAGAACATGCATAAAAACTACATTCACAAATTAATTTATTCGTTTAAAAAGTACAAAGTCAGTTGTTAATATATATTTAACAGCTTACAGCAACAGCTGCTAATATCCACCGAATGAATGAATGAATGGTATATTGACTAATGGTATATTGAATAGGACATATCCAAGATATCTGCTTTCTAAGAAAACACAACATTAGAAACCGACCCAAGAAAAGAAAATAGTTGCCTTGAAAATGATTTTTAGATTATTTATTATCTATTCACTTATGGTTACTACTTATTTATACTAATGAAAAGAAATAACATTATAAAAAAATAACAACAAAAAAAAATATTTGCTTTATTATTGTAGTTTATTTATTTATTTTAATTACTATTCAAGTTTTAATATTTCAAGCAAATCTACTCTATATACACTATGATTTTTAAAGACGAGCAGGTATAAGTTTTAATGTTCTAGCTCAAAGAGGCCTACAAAAAGGGCTTTGTGATTTGGTCCCATTTACCTTCTTCCCAGCATGCACTGGAGCATGAATAATTAATATGGCTGCATTGTTTGACCACTTGCCGCTTTTACACTGTTGTTGATATAGTTGCCATGTTTAGTTTACATTACCCTTGTCAGTTTGATTACTGTCACCCTTGTTGTGTTTCACGTATAAAGTCTTGAGGCCTGATTGTAGTAGATTTAAGTTATTTTAGTTTTTTGGGGGGTTTTTTTTATGTGATGTTGTTAATAGTTTAACTCCGTAAACCCTGACAGAAAGATCAAATACTTTGAAATGGAAGAGTTTATTGAACCTTTGCATATGTTTATTGAAAGTGTTTTGTTTTGTATCGTGTTTGATATATCAGACTTTTATGGCCCATATAGGAGAATATGGAGCATACACTCAAGAAGTAAAAATAGACATTCATTAATCCAATCATATTTATACAGAGGCCCAAACTGAGCAATTAATGTGTTTTTATTGCCAAAAAGTATAATGAAATGTAATGCAATAAAAAGATGAAGAGATGTTCCAATAAACGTTCATCAAAAGCCCGATGTATCATATTTGATACATACATTGTCTCATGATTTTTCTAGAAAAAAGGATGAAAATTCAAGTAAGCTTAAGTTGCTTCAGTCCAGTAAGTGTTGATTTCGAAATATAAATATAAAAGTTATTCTTTTATAAATCATTAAATATTCATACAACAAAAATACACAACCTGAAAGTAGACATTTTAAAGGTTTTATTTGGTAAAAAAGTATAAACTATCCATTAGAGGGCAGGAGGCAAGAAGACTATCTACAAGATTTTCAGCAAAGTTTTGATCTTTCTGATAATTTAGAGGCCAGAAATTAATGTATCAATTATAATATAGGCTTTATAGGGTTAAGACATGAAGCACAACTCCTCAATGACACGAGAAAACATGATGAAGCACAAAATATTGGATCATCTAAAACCATGTAACTGTTTGCCTAGAAACAATTTAAGAAATCTTTTGCTTTAATATTTTAATCTAAACGAGTAACTATTATTAAGTCATTTAAAAGTCATTAAGACAGCTTAACATAAGTTCAGCCAAGATATTTACTTAAGTACATGGATACGACAATATTGTACAACTCATTTTGACACACAGACAAACCAAAAATGAATTATTCAGACACCAGATATCGTTTTGATATATTATATATATATATATATATATATATATATATATATATATATATATATATATATATATATATAAGTGTGTGTGTGTGTGTGTGTGTGTGTGTGTGTGTGTGTGTGTGTGTGACCCTGGACCACAAAACCAGTCTTAAGTCGCTGGGGTATATTTGTAGCAATAGCCAAAAATACACTGTATGGGTCAAAATCATCGATTTTTCTTTTATGCCAAAAATCATTAGGATATTAAATAAAGATCATGTTCCATGAAGATATTTTGTAAATTTCTTACCGTAAATGTATCAAAACTTCATTTTTGATTAGTAATATGCATTGCTAAGAACTTCATTTGGACAACTTTAATGGCGATTTTCTCAATATTTAGATTTTTTTGCACCCTCAGATTCCAGATTTTCAAATAGTTGTATCTCAGACAAATATTGTCCGATCCTAACAAACCATACAGCAATGGAAATCTTATTTATTCAGCTTATAGGTTATGTTTAAATCTCATTTTTGAAATTAAATCTTAAGACTGGTTTTGTCGTCCAGGGTCACATATATATATATATATATATATATATATATATATATTTTTTTTTTTTTTTTTTTCTAGTGGGTGCAGGACACTAATATTTAATTGTTGTAAGTGAGGATGGCAAAATAAAGTAAACTGTGACATATTATACCCCAAAATTCTTCATACAGTGGACTACCAGTAAAACCGATATAAATGTGGGACCAAAAATTATTCAGACACTTTGTTTTGACCATGTTTTGCTTAAGTGTTTTTTTTTTTTTTTTTCTATAATTGCTAATGCAGCCTTTTTACACCACAGACTGAACAAAATTAAGCATTGCTTGGTAATTGTCTGACCTAAATGGGCATTATCTAATTGTGTACTTACATTTAACAGCTGACAGCTATTGAACCTAATTCATTAGGCCTACATACCTTTCTATCAAAGTAATCTGAGATGATCAAGATTCATTTTTTCTGACACAGTTCAAAACGCTGAGATCTTGTCATTTTCTAAACTACAGCAAATAAACTGTGATAATGTGAGAAAGGTGTTTGGTTTGACTGTGTAGGATACACCACCCAAAAATGAATTTAACAGCTTCCATTCATCCTGTCAGTCTGTTTGAAACCGGATACGGGCCAAAACAGCAAAGCAGCAGCTCATTGGCACCAAGAGATGCTCGCCTGCATCATTCATGTCCTGCTGATGCTGAGGCCAAGCGCGCGCCCCCGCCTCGACACGTAAACGCGCCTGCATGCTCGCGAACAGGAAGCAGCGCGTGCCTGTGAACACTGACGCGCTGGGGAACGGATCGCGTCGCGTTTAAGGATCTTTTTTCATCCCTTTCAAGGGATTTACGGTGAAATAACGGGGGCTAACGGAGCAGTCTTGATCAAACTAGGCAAGAGCCAGACCTTATCCTCTGTCTTTTGATTTTCAAGACCCTCTTTTGCGCTCGGTTCTTGGTTTTCTTTTCTAAAGAAGGGCGTGTGTGGTTTTCCGGAGAGGGAGCTGGTGCATGTTGAATACTGCGCGTGAGATTTAAACGCTTCGGATCGTCGCGAGGATGGGCTGCACGTTAAGCACGGAGGATAAGGCGGCGGTGGAGAGGAGTAAAATGATCGACAGAAACCTGAGAGACGACGGAGAGAAAGCGGCCAGAGAGGTCAAACTCCTGCTGCTCGGTAAGAAACAATTCAACATATGGCAATGAGAGGCCTAAACTGTCCCGTTTCTTTGTTATAACTGCATTACACAGTCACTAAAACTCTATTACGCTGTAGTTACCGTTAAAAAAGAGTGACAGAAAGTTTGGTTGTGCTGTAATGGTTACTCTTTTGATGTCCACCTTTTAGGCTACTCAACCCGTTAGCTTTTATAGTCTTATTATATTGCTTTATATCTTTTATAACTGTCGAGATAGTCAACGTTTTACTTTGTTCGGAATTATTATCAATTATTAATATCAGAACATTTGGACTGAAGGAATTATTGATCGTCCCAATAGGCTAAATGGCCACAAAGTAACAGAGCTGTCATAGAAAACTGTCGCAATGCACTCAAAACAAACCCATACACACATTATGCGATGCTAAAAGGAGAGCTTTAAATGGGCGGAAATGCATTTTTTGAAGGGTCACTTGGTAATGAGCTGCTGTGGTGGTGATGGTTTCAAATGTAGGAGGGGTCTGACAATGGCGACCTGTTGCTTCATTCTGCTCTTATTGTGAAATTATGAAATTTTATTGTGAAATAGATTTGATCATGATGTCTCGCGCAATTGAGCATCTGTGTGTTTCCTGGAATGTCACATGTGTTTAAGTCAGCACGCGTAAACATGTCATAGATTCAATAAACATGGTTCATGATAGATGAAGGCGAGACTTGTGTTTAAATGGGGTGTATTTGTGGGTGACTTCCGGACTGCTGTAGCAAACCCTAATCCATACCCAGAACTAACCATTCCCGTTAAATGAAACTGTCTATCCCAGCTAATCCTAAACTCTGCCCATAACTATCCAACTCTTGCCTATGAATCAACAATAAGGACTGTGAGAGAGTTTTAAGCTACTTAGCCTGCCATCTTGGGCCAGAATTTTAATAACATAAATTACATAATCAGCTAACACAAATAATTTTCCCTTTGAAAAAAAAAAAAAAAAAAGATGTGTCTGAAATATGCACCACAATACATTTACAATATTAAATGATGTATGTAAAAAATTGAAAATGCATCATTTATATGTCTGAAAAATGTTCATTAATAAATATTGGTCACACTTTATATTAGGTGGCCTTAACTACTATGTACTTACATCAAACAACAAGTACAATGCACTTCATACTGTATTGCAAAACACTATTGCTGCTATTGAGGTGGGATACGGGTAAGGTTAGGGACAGGTTTGGTGGTTTGGTTAGGTTTAATGGTGGGTTAAGGTGTAAGGGGTGGGTCAACAACAGTGTAATTATAAATGTAATTTACAGAAATTAATTACATAGGTATTTTTAAAAATATAACTGCAATGTAAAAACATGTATGTACACAATAAGTGCATTGCACCAAATTATTAATTCAAATGTAAGTACATAGTAGTTAAGGCCACCTAATATAAAATGTGACCTAAATATTTTATATATTTAAAATAAATGTAAAAGTTACAAGTTCAGATTTTGAAAATGTAGCTGTCACTGGTACAAAACAACATATACAGTAAAATGTGTTATTTGCATTTATTTTATTTTTCCAAACTACTCGCAAAAAAACCTTACTGTTTAGTATGTGTATCTGTAACTATCCAACCCTAATCCTGATCTATAACTTTCATATCTATAACACCAGCCCTAATTTATTCATAAGCTGTTTACTGTTATGAGCAATTTATTAGTTTTCTGCTATAAAATATTATTTTACTGAAAGGCCTTTTTATGAATTAGGGATAAAATAGCAGTATGGTTTATGACAGTCAGGCTAGCATAATAGGAACAATTGAATTAAATGAAACATTTATTTGATTTCATCTCTTAGTACAATACACATAATTCAGCCAATAATAGTGTGATGTATTCGAGGGCTACAAGATAATAGTTTTCCATTCCTGAGTGAGCGTGAAAAGGCAAAAAAAGATATCATACTGACGCCAGACAACAGATACATCATTTGCATTTCTCACGGTGTGTCCGTTGCATTAATCTGTAATTTTATATTCAAGCTGTACTGTCTACAGTCATCCTCACCTCAGGACACACTGCTTCCACTGAGATGTTAGCGAGATGGTATCTCAAATGCTGCCACTTGTCTCCAGGCAACACGCAGACGCGCACGGACACCATAACCTCAATGTGTTCAAATTACCCATAACAGTGGCACCAATGGAGTCTGGTGAAAGGAAGGAACCAACACACACACACACACACACACACACTCTCTCTCTCTCAGAGCATTAAATATGGAGAGCCTCTTTGGTTTGCTGAAATAACCAGCACATGGAGGGTTTGGTGACTTCATGTGTTTGTCTAAAACAGAACCGTACCAGGCACTGGGTCGTAGTGAAGCTTGTGAATATCTCACTAGGGTTCATTGACACCTGACGTGGTTTAACACTCACACGATGAAGCAATCGCTCAACATGACGAATGTTTGGTTGTAATATGCTGTAATATGAGCATTTCAATAAGCGGTTCAACTGTGATAAGATCCAATAATATTTTAAATCTAATCCATTTGAAAAAAAAGAGCCGTTTTATATTTTTCATGGCAAGATATGAGATTTTTTGACCAGCAATCTTGTAGATTTATATGAAAGTAATTCATCATACATACAGCACATTTGCACAAGATTTGCAGTGAATATTATTTTCTTTTAGTGTCAGTTCTCATATCTAAATAAGATGGTCAGTGGTGAATATATTGTTGTTACGTAGCTCTTTGGAATATTTGATTCTGATTGGTCAGTGTTTGCATTCTTTGGTGAAATATTTTAAATATTCTTTCCCACATAATAAAAAATAGCTAAAATATAGTTAAATTGGTAACACTTTAGAATAGGGACCAATTCTCACTATTAACTAGTTGCTTATTAGCATGCCTATAATTAACATATTATCTGTTTATTAGTACTTATAAAGCACATATTCTGCTTGACCATATTCTACATCCCTAATCCTACCCAATACCTAAACTGAACAACTACCTTACTAACTATTAATAAGCTGCAAATTAGTTTATTGAGGCAAAAGTCGTAGTTAATGATGTTAATAGTGAGAATTGGACCTTAAAATAAAGTGATTTTGTTAAATTATTATTAATATTTAATAATAATTTAAATGTAATGAGCAGGGTAACACATTTTCAGTTGGTTGTCACAAAATAAGCAAATAAAATGTTTTGCGCTATTGATCGGCTGACTGTATATTATAATTTCTATGTAGGTTAAATTATGTAATATTGTGATCAGTGATGATCAGTTTATTTAGACAATATTTTCTCAAAATGTACTCAAAATATTTGAAAATAAAAACACATTATACTATTTAAAAAACAAAGGTTAGTCCATTAACAGGGCTGGATGTTTACAGAAAATTTAAATTACTGTTCAGAAGCCAAGTGAGTACCACTTTTGGCGGATGATTTTGGCTGAAAATATCAAATTAGCCAAATGCTGATTTTTATTTATTTATTTTTTTTGCGGCTGACATGTATCAGGCTATCACTAATCTCCAGTGATTTTTTTTCCACTTGGTGTTTGGGTTGATTTTCAATAGATGTTGTTTTAGCAGATTTTGGCAGGAAATGGCTAGTGTTTGTGCACCATAGAGATCGGGGTGTGGTGTGTTGCGGATCATAACCTGAAGCTTGTGTGTGATAACCCAACTGA
Source organism: Onychostoma macrolepis (assembly GCF_012432095.1). Classification (NCBI taxonomy): domain Eukaryota; kingdom Metazoa; phylum Chordata; class Actinopteri; order Cypriniformes; family Cyprinidae; genus Onychostoma; species Onychostoma macrolepis. Next base: position 20,205,660 of record NC_081158.1, on the reverse strand, counting down.
TTACTGGACAGCTGGTCTCAGCAGAGGGGTGTGTGTGGTGTTTGGAGCTACGGGGGTGAAAACAAACTGACTAGGCCTAATGTATCAGCACTAATGTCTGTAAACCATGTAAACCTCAGACCATCTCTCTCTTCATCACTTACACTCACACACACACACACACACACTGCAGCGATGCATTACCATACCCTTGAAAAACACAAGGAATCAAGAAGAGCCTTTAGGGCGGAATATATCAGTCATGGAAAAGCTTTTTCAGCTTGGTAATTTTGCAAAGTTAGTGTATAGTGTTATTATCTGTTATAGAGTAGTTATATGTGTGGGTGAGTGAAAACATAGATGGCGCGTCACGGTTTGAGGGATTTTAAGAGACTTTGATGTGCATACCGTTCAAATTCCAATGATGTCAGGGAAAGTTCAGAGGTCAGTTCAATAAATTAACATCACAAAGCACGTCAACACTACAACATATGAGTGTTTTGCACTTGTGCACTATTGTAATGCTTTTTAAAGTCAGCACAGAATCAAAATCAACCCTATATGTTTACTTTATTTGTTCCATCAAACACAAAAGAAATGTTTTAAAAGAATGTCAGTGACGGACAGCCTCGGTAACCATTTAATTCTGCATTTTTTTCCAAAAAAAATGAAAGTGAATGATGACTATCTTCACTTTTCACTTTTTCTGAACTCTGAAAATAATTTCTTATTTGGCTGATGCCCATTTTGTAGGGCTAAGAATATAAACATATTCATTTGTTTGAGCATTGTGTGATGTTTGACCCCCCAAAAAAAACATGACTTTCAAATATAAAGGTTAAATAACTGTTTATTATTACAAGTTTTACTGTTAGGTGTGATTGATTGCACCTAACATGATAAATTACAGAAAACTGTTATTAATTATGTCAAAGTTTTAATTGATTTACTTCCCTTTTAGGCATTCTAAGCTACTGTAATGAAGTCTTTGTAAAGACTTTTTTTTTTCTCTTTTAAAATCCAGTTTAACTCAGAAAGCCATCACATTTTGACTTTAAGGTTAACCCAAACCCTGCGAAAGAGAATTAACAAGTTTCTAAATTAAAAAGCCGAAGAATTCCTGTGAGCGTCAGCTGTTTGATGAGTGAGTGTGTTTTGTGAGATGTGAATTCAATAGACGATGTTTTGGGAATACCAAATGAGATTGTTAATCCTCATTAGGTGTTTACGTGCTCAAATTAGTGTGCGCGTCATGATTTTATTGGGCTCCAAAAGAACAAACTGTTCATCTCGGGTCATCTAAGAAACTCTTTGTCTCAGAAATGCTTGTGTATGCGTCTACGTGGCTCTGTCTTTCTCTCTGTCGTTCCCCTGGATGGGTACATTGATAAGTCCCTCCGGGCTACAGGTCTCTGTGGTGAGACATAATTAAAATAATGTGTCCTCTCTATTGCTGTTGTCTTCCTTCTGAAGGAGTCTCTCCAGTTATAGGTGTCTGCTCATCTACGTCCCTGCCAGGTCAAATGTTTACATTGAGCTGTTACCGAAAGTAATAGAGTCGCTACAGTAGAGTGTGCTTTGGGATTTAAAGGAGAAGTGTCATTTTTTCCCCCATTTAATTATTATTATTATTTTATCCAAGTCAGCTGTTTGTAGGTTGACTTGTAAAGAATGTAAACACCATGGCTCTGTGGTGCTTTCAAAATATCGCTTTTTGTTTAAGCAGTAAACTTATTATTTAACCAATGGTGTGAGTTTGGGGCGGAGCGATCTATTTTTCAACCAATGGTAGACGAGGTGCTGGTCAGAATTTTGTTCAATTGGCCTTCCAGTGTTTTCACAAATGCTAAATTAAGAATTTCATATAAAATGTATAATTTTATGTTTACATAATGTTAAAATTATACATTTCAAATTGGTTTAAGTATTTTAAAATTGCATTAATATGCATTTTTCACATTATTGACCATCAAATGGTACATTTTCTTTACAAAAACCAATATCGATCAATAACTAAATTCAAATCAAATTCAATCAATAACAGTAATCAATAACTAAAAATATACAGTTGTTATAAATTTATTAGAAAAGCCAAGATCATACATTTATAAACATTCCATGTATGTCAAAATTTTAACTGATGCTACCAAGATTGTGACATCATTTTTGCAATTTCAATGAGACCTCATTTGTGTCGGCCAGTTAAATAATTTTGGTCACACTTTATTTTAAGGTCCAATTCTCATTATTAACAAATCATAAATTATAACATTTGCCTCAAACTCATAATTTGCTGTTTATTAATAGTTAGTAAGGTAGTTGTTGGGGTAGGATTAGGAATATAGAATGTAGTCATGCAGAATATGTGCTTTATAAGTACTAATAAACAGCTAATATGTTAATAATAGGCATGCTAATAAGTAACTAGTTAATAGTGAGAATTGTTACCTATTCTAAAGTGTTACCGTAATTTTACTTAGCTGACTAGTTTCAAAATTGACAGGCACAATCTCCAACCAAGAAAATCATCACAAAAAATCTAATTTTGCAATACATAAAGATGCATATACACAATAAAAAAAATAAAAAGATATAGCGCTGACCCAATAGGGCAAGTGACAGTTCCATCAAAAAAAAAAAAAGTCTTGTTAATTTTTGCAATTCTGTTTCATTACACAGATCATCTTTACAAAATTGCCAGTGAAAATTCTGGCTTGAAATGCTAACAGATCTCACTTGCAAAAACAAGATGTGAAAATGTATCTGCATGTAAGGTTCATTAGAAGGGCTTGAAGTGTGTAATGTAATACGGAACGTGTGTTTGCTGTAATCTAATAAGACCGGGCAGTGCGACAAAGCATTGCATTAGAGTTGTCACATGGTGTCAGTGTGTTGAGACACGCTGGAGTTGTGTTTCACAGATAGGGCAGCGATGCAAGTCTGTTATTGATTGCTAACTACAAAAATGGGAAGAGGGATCCTCGGAGGTCCAGAAAGTAGTAGTCATTATGTCAGCGGTTCCCCCTCAAAATGAATATTCTGTCATCATTTACTCACCCTCTAGTTTTTCCAAACCTGTATGAGATTCTTTCTTCTGATGCACACAAAAGAAGATATTGTGAAGAATGCTGGTAACCAAACAGTTGCTAGTAGCCATTGACTTCCATAGTATGGAAAAACAACAGCAACTGATTGGTTACCAGCATTCTTCACAATATCTTTTTTTTTGTGCTCAACAGAAGACATTTATACAGGTTTGGAAAAACATGACGGTGATTAAATATAATTTAAGGAAAGTTTGTGGATGGAATATGGCGTTTGAAGCGTGGCAAACTTGAGGCCCGCACTGCTATCAATTCGTATTCATAAAATATTTGATTAGTAGAATAATCAAAGGAAAAATACTTGTGATTTATCTCAACACTGAGTGGCTTACATAATCACATAGGACCTGAAAAGAACAGATGTACTTTAATGATGCCTGAGGTTAAATGCAGTGTATGCATAATAAAGAAAGAGGAGAAAAGATAATATTTTTCTTCATACAAAAGGTGGCAAACTAGCATAACAATGTGCGTTTTGCCGGTTTCACAGTTCTTTTGTTGTTTTTCTAAATAAAACCATGAAATCCAGTCTTAATCATTACCTGCACATATTTTTATTTGTAATAATTTACATACAGTTACACAAACTGAATCAATGCAAATGTCCAAGCATGTCTATTATTAACATATTGGCTGTTTATTAGTATTTATAAAGCAGATATTCTACATGACCATATTCTACATCCCTAATCCTACCCAATACCTAAATTTAACAACTACCTTACTAACTATTAATAAGCTGCAAATTAGGAGTTTTTTGAGGCAAAAGTTGTAGTTAATGGTTTGCTAATAGTGTGAATTGGACCTTAAAATTAATTGTGACCAAAATTAATTGTTACTTTATTTTATACATTGGCAAATCACAATTTTTTAAAATGGTAGCTGTAAAGCAAAGCATGTCAGGTGCTTCGGGGTAAGCTGTGCCAGTGGCTCAAATAAATGTGATCATGAGATTTACCTCCAAATGTAGGAAATAGATGCACTATTGTAATTTTTTTAAATGTCAGAAATAATAAATCTTAAAATGTCTTAAGTGGTCTTTGCAATTCTGCTGATTTGTCTATTATAGAATCAGACATATAATTACTATATTATAAATAAAATCAATGGTATTTGAACACAAGTAGTTTCCAAGGCAATGTAAATGTATTACATTTTTTATTTATTAAGATATATGCACTCTTGAATGGGATCTAACATTTTTTAATGCAAAATAATTTCTTATTTTGTTTCTTTAATTTTGGCGTGAAATATAACCTAAAAATTTATCTGAGACACACCAAAGAAGGAAACGGTTCCTCCAAGGCAATTCCAGCATTTGTTGACATTTGTTTATCACGCCTCAGCAGGTTTGCACACAGTGTCCCAACAACTTTTACCTAATTTGTAAGTTTACAAGGTGTTCAAGTGTGTCATGGTGGGTGTTCGCTTGTGAGGAACCGCTTGGTTCATTCAGTCCACCAAAGGAAGCAATGAATTATCAGCCAGGCAGATTAATCGGTTGATATTTGCTAATGTTGACATTTTCTCATTTTGGTACTGTAGTCATTTTTTAGTACCATGCAAGTAAATGACAAACCAAGTGAAGCTTTTCTGGTGCTTCCTCCCATTTGGAATCTTAATGTTGTCATAACGCACAGCTAAAATCTTCTACTATAAGTAAATTACAAATTTATGGAGTTTACGACTTAAAGGGGTCATCGGATGCAAAATTCACTTTTCAAGTTGTTTGAACATAAATGTGTGTTGGAAGTGTGTGTACACATCCATCCTATAATTCTAAAAATACACCCGGTGGTTTTTTTAAAATCCCTATTTTAAAATCCCCTTTCTCAAATCAGGCTGTACTGAGAGCCCTGTCAGAATGACGTAGTTCTGTACAGGCCCCTCCCATGATAGTTGATTGACAAGGCCGTTTTACCTTAGACCCGCCCTGAGTGAACTGAGAGAACTGAGTGAGCTGTCATCAGTCCGCCATTGTGTCTACTCCGGTGCAGGGGAAGACAAGAATGTCTTCGATTAAGCGATTGAGGTGCTTTGTTGTTGGATGTAATAATGAATACAGCAGTCGTCATTAACTGCCGCTGAAGACTATTAATCCGATCTGCTTAAATGCGTCTATGTTCATCATTCGTGATCCAGCCTCACCTACAGAAAAAGTGAGTATAAGGGGTTTTTTATGAATCTTTGCAAATCGCCGTTCCTAATAATGTGCTAGTTAGCCAGTTTCGTGGCTAAAGTAAACAGTACTGCTCATCATCCCACAGAAGAGAGGGGAGGGGTCAGCAGAGCTCATTAGCATTTAAAGAAACATGGACTAAAAAACGGCTTGCTGAAAACAGAGCTGTTTTTGACATGGTAAAAAAGGTGTTTTTACACTAAAATTTGAGAAATTTTAACCAAAGTATGTTATAGACTTTTAATTAAGACCCTAAAGAATCATATCAACTTCGATGACCCCTTTAAATGTACACCTTTGTTATAGTACACTTTTTTTATAGTTTCATACTAGATGGTTTTATGTCAACAAATCATTACAGTTCTACACTCTAAAAAATGCTGGGTTGTATTAAACCCAGCATTTTTTAGAGTGTAACAATTTAAACTGCATATTTACATCCAGACCTTTGACTGTACAACATGGGCCACCAGAAACAACGATCAAATAGAAGAAGTTTATCTGTCACAGTGAAATGACACACACTTTATGCGCACAATCAGCAGGAAGCCAAGAGCAAGTTACTATGACAAACAGGGATTATCATGCATTACTGGAAACGCATGCATATGAGCGATACACTGCAGAGTTGCTTTTCGCTGGCACGCGCCCATCAGGTATCTGAGCTCTCTTTGGCAGCATGTCCTCAGAAACTGGGCCGGTTGCTATGGCAGTGTGACGAGAGTTCGGACTCAAGCATGCGCGTGTGCAGATGAATGCGTTTGCGTACACAATCACATGTGTCAAATGAACAAAAGCTAAATGAGTGTAATTGTGCCAGGGCTCACAGCTCCTCCTCGGTTCATTTTCACGAATAGAAACTGGCTCGCACCTTGTTCCTCTAGCGGCATGTTCCTCTGTGTTTGTCCATTGCTTTAATAAGATGTCTCCCAGGTTGCTTTAGCCCTGGAGGGCTGTTTCCAGCACTGCTCATAACACAGTTTCTTTTTATAAAAACATACACCTCTATTTTCCGATTCAGTGGTTTAATGTTCCGCCACAGCCTGTCGGAATTCTTCCGTTACAGGTGTAATAATGTTTCAGCTTTTAAAAACAGTTGGATAGAAATTAAATGTCTGTTTTGTTTTCCATGGCAGGAGCTGATTTTACACACAGATAACCGGGAGCAAAACACACAAGGGTGTGTTCTAACCCTCTCTTTTTTTTTATCTATTAATTTATTCAAAGATACATTCAAATTGTAATTCATACATTCAGTGAATTGAATTGTTACAGTATACTAAATAAAACTATTAAAAAATAATTTTCAGTAATTGAAATAAAGCTGAACTAAAATAAAATATAAAATGTTTTCTTGGCTGAACGGACATAATTTTAAGTTGATGTATTAAAACAAACTGAAATAAAAATGAATTAAAGCTATATAGAATTATTTACAAATTATATACATTTATAAATAAAAATATTAAATATTAGACAATTAAAAGGACAAGTAGTACATAACTAGATTAAATTAAAGTGAAAACTGAAAACATGAAACAAAAGTAAAAATGTAAACACTACAGTATAAATAATTGTTTTGTGTGCGTGTATGTGTCCAAAGAAATCATATCATACTGAAGAAAAGTGTCTGATTAAAATAATGAAATTCTTAAAATAAAATAAGTGTATGCTGAACTACTCAGTAAAATTTTCTTTTTCTTTTTTTATATTTTCAATATTTTAAACCCTGTATTCAGCAATATGTAAATTAATTTAATATGGGCTACCTTTGTGTATTGTGTTGTACTAGAACAATTACTGTCCACAAAGCGATGGTCTATTATTTGATTATATTGTACTGAAATGGCCAAACTATTTTTCCACACTCTTGAGCCCTTAGAAGTTGATCGGCCACCATCCACTTACTTATGGTTTCCATTGTAACCCATAATAAGCTTATCAGATGCTGGTCTTTGATCAGGCCCTAAGCCTTTGGCAAAGAGCTGTACACACTTAAATACACATGACTGTGTGCTCTAAGCGCATATATGTGTGCATATTAATGGAATGTTCAGAATGTCCAATACAAGTAAGGCTCTTTTGAAAGCACCTTGACCATTTAAACTTAATAACATTTGCATAATACAAGCAAGAATATCAGAAAGAAATGTGGTGTGGTGAATTTCACATTTTTGTACCGAAGGACACATTTCCCATTAGCCATTGGTTGAACAAACAGATTGCCCCGTCCCAAAATGCAATTGAAGATATTTACAGAATAAAGGTTCTTTTTTGGCATCTATGGTTGCATGAAGAACCTTTGACTTCACACTAAATGTTCTTCACACACACAATGGTTCCTTTGAGAACTGTTCACTAAAAATTAGAGAAACACAAAATGGTTATTCTTTTGTGACATCAATGCAAAAACACCCTTTTGGAACCTTTATTTTTTAAGAGCTAAAGAACACAAAATCTGTTTGACAAGTGCATTTAACTCTGTAGGGCTTTTCTGTTCAGATCCAGACAGCACACACATAGCAGTGGAGTTTTCTGTGTCAGTGCTAGGGAATGATATCCCAGTAGATAAGCTGGTTGGTTAAATTGATTCTATAAGTGGAGCCATTATTGAACCAATCAATGCAGCAGTAGGAGCTGACTGAGTTTACCAGCAGTGCACATTTATAAACATACAAGGGACTGGACCAGTAGGAGTGGTCTAATGATTTTATCTACTCAGCATTTTATTTATTCACCCTTATGTCAAGCCGTATGGCCTTCTTTCTTCACAAATGGAGATGTTTAGCACAATGTTCACGCTGCACTTTTCCATTCAATGAAAGGAGACTGTTTGACTCCATAAACATTCTTTAAAAACTGCTTCATGGAAAATAGAAATAGAACTAGTCCTACAACCACCACTCTGAGAAGTTAATGAAATATTCATAGGCAATAATGAAATAATGAAAGCGTTAGAATGACTATGTACAACAATGTTCAGTGTCTTAGATCTTGTATTTTCGGGATCTTGTCTACATCGCTCTACAGGGTTTTAAAAATTCACACAGGGGCTTCTCCGAAACAAAGCACCAAACTGAAACTTTCAAAGGCTTTTGAATCTCTCTTTCTTTCATTTCCATTTTCTGTCTTGTGGGGCTTATACATTAACTCAGACATTGTTGTAGTTGAAATTCATTATGTCTAGACACTTGCGCTACTTGTATTGTTTGTAGACAGATAAGCTAACTCTTGCGCAACTGCTCTTTGACAGGTGCTGGGGAGTCTGGGAAGAGTACGATAGTCAAACAAATGAAGTAAGTGACTTGTTTTCATTTTCTACTCTAATTACGCTTAAGTTTTATGCTGAATATCATTTATTGGTTACTCATATCTCTTTATATAGAATCATCCATGAGGCAGGCTACTCGGAGGAGGAGTGCAAACAGTACAAAGCTGTTGTCTACAGCAACACTATTCAGTCTATCATCGCCATCATTCGTGCCATGGGGCGACTCAAGATCGATTTCGGAGACGCAGCACGAGCGGTGAGTCACAGGATTGGTGGCCTGGTGCGCTTCATGTTGCCTACAGCCCACTTATGTAGATTCACAGACACTATAAGAATGTGAATGAACGGGAGAAACTGTAACGGTCCATATGGTGGCTGGAAGTTCAATAAAATGAATTGTCTTTGATAGTGAAAGTTTAGTCCGGAAATTGCAATTAATGGAAAATTCTATTCAAATTTGCTATGACTGAAATGCACTTGAGAAGTAAATAAAGATGCAAATTTAACTTATGCGCAAAACTGGAATATCGCATAAAACATTTGCGAATAAAGCACCATTTCCATCCAACGAGTCAAAGAGAACAAAATCGTCACTTCCTGATCACTAAGAAAAGTTGAAGAAGCTACTGAATATTATAATTTTTATTTATGATAAATTACTTGCGCCTCAGAGCGAGCAAACGAAACACAATAAATGCTGTCATCGCTTTTGGAGGTGGATGCCTGATGTTTGGGAACGCAGTCGTGCAAGACAATTATACAGAAATACTTTGATGACAGACTTTGCTCAGGCATTTCAGAACAACCAAAACAACATATAGATGCTGTGCAACGAGATCGGTCTGCTGGTTAGTCAAGTTATCCCGTCTCATCGTGCAAAGTCACATGACTTTTTTGATGCGCATGGTGGAATTTATTCGGTAAAAGTGTTTCCATCGCAGTTTATGCACATTTTTTCTTGTCGGATAAAAAGTTTATCCTACTCAATTGTGCACATTTTTAGAATTTATGCGCATCTTGGCATTTCCATCAAGCATTTTTTTATGCGATATTCCAAAAATAGGTAGATGGAAACATAGCTAATGACAATTGAATGGATGGAAGAACTGAAGTCTGCTGTTCTCTTTTTGTGTCTCAGGATGACGCGAGGCAGTTGTTTGTGTTGGCGGGCAGTGCTGAGGAGGGTTTCATGACAGCCGAGCTGGCTGGAGTGATAAAGCGTTTGTGGAAGGACGGAGGAGTGCAGGCCTGTTTCAGTCGATCCAGAGAGTACCAGCTCAATGATTCTGCAGCATAGTGGGTATCTTTGTCTTCCTCTACCCATTATGCTTTCCTGTCTCTCGCATATGTCCTCTGCTTCACCTTACACCACATCCTAACCAAGTGTAAAGCGATAAAGTACTAAGCGATAAATCACCCCACAGGAAAAAGAACAATCACAACTGAGATCTCTTTAATATTTCAATTGGACAGAAAACAGAAACTTCAGCATCTATGATAATGACCCTAGTAATCTGTGTCTCTTCTAGAGTTTCAGAATGTATCACACACCAACACACCTAAACCTGCAATCAGAAGTTGGATATCTCAATACGATCTCAAGTTTTCTAAACACATTCTTTCAATACCAAATTCGTAACCCAATCACTATCCAAATATATATTAGATTATATGCATTATTTAACTCTTACAATATGTTGACAGTTGTCTCATTTGTATCAGTTTTTACGTCTTCTAACAGATTTAAGGTGGATATTCTGACACAAAGTTGGCACTTAAATGAAACATAATTGAAAAACCTTCTAGTTGGAGATTTCCTCTGTGATTTTTTTTTGTGTCCAAGGTGACATAAAAGACAGACATCATATTTTATCAGTTGTTTGGTTTCTATAGTATGCAACAATCAGGTTCTAGAAGTAAAAATCCCATTCGTTTTCTCCACAGGGGAATTTATTTATTTTATGTTTAACTTGTAAACCACAGTGAGACCTGTTGTGATTTCTAAGGTTGTCAGTCGATGGTATATGCACTGTTTGCATATACTAGTCTGCATTATTTAAACTTTGTTTTTGTGTAATCATGTTTAATAGTGGAATTCCTGGTGAAAAACTGTACTACCCATGATTCTGCAAAGAAATCTCAGAATCGCAACAAACAATACTTTTTTTTTTTTTTTTTTACATTTCTAAAGTCATTAAATTGAAATGTACTCATTGATAGTCATTAAATTTACTTTTTGAAAATAAAAATTATTCAAAACAATATGAAACCAAAATGAATACATATAATTTGCAACATACACTATTTTTAAGATAATGCTTATTTTGTAAACAAATATAAGTGTACAAATTATATAAAGTTGTGTAAAGTGTTTATATAAAATCAGTTATGGTTTTATATTTTGGTTTAATTCAGTTACATCTTTAACAATGGGACTGTAGCTCTTTCCTTCACTGAAGTTGTTAAGTACACAGTCTTGTGCCTTTTGTCTTATTTGTTTGTAATATTGTGATTCACCTCATAGCTGGTTGGTTTGGTTCATAGCCTATAATTCTTTAACAAATACTTTTTAAATCCCAATGGAAAAAAAACAACAACTTCTAGAACCAAGACAGCTTAAAAGCGGTCAAGCAATGTTACAGTCTATTTTAATAGCTCCACCCACATTGGAATCTCATTGGTACAAAATTAACATAGCTACCTATTATACATCAAATATGTAACTTATCATGACTTGAAGTCCTCATTAGCAGTGTTTTTTTATCACGTCACACAGTATTTTGCTCTCTGCGAAGCTGTTTCACATTTCACCTAGTTGGGATGGAGATGAATAACCTCATAACTTTTTGTTTTTGTCCTCCACAGCAATTCTTTATTTATCTTTCTTTATCTGTCAACCTCACATACCATCCTCCCTTCCTATCTCTCTCAGCCCGTTCACCTTTTTGGGTGCTCAACCGTTCATTCCCCCTTCTGTTTTCTAGTTCCCTCCCCTTCTGTTTTTCTCGTTCATTGAACATCAGCCACTGCCAAACCAGCAAGTTCAAACAGCTTTATCCAGTACACTGAAATCTCCTGTCTTACCGTATCCAGACTCTCACTGTTTGAGCCTTGAATGAGCTTGTCAATATTTGCCCCGCTGTAGCTGCCTGCTTACAAGAACATGCCGTTACCCTCGACTCGGAAAACCCGCCTGTCCGACACTAGCCACGTTTACGATGTTGATTTCATGTGAGAAAAATACACAGAAGAATGTGTGTCACATGCTATATTTGAAGCATGCAAATATGTGTGGGTGCGTGTTAAAGTTTCATGTTGCATAAACCGTTGTAAAAGATAAAGGAGTTAAAGATAGCAATTACAGATATAAATTATGTAGTGTACTCAAACATTCCTGTTTCTCAATCAAATAGTAATGCCATTGCTTTTCTCGTACAACTGTGTGTGTGTGTGTGTGTGTGTGTGTGTGTTTAACCATCTACTTGCACTGTGGCTAAGCATGAATGTCCCCCTCCCCACTGCCCTGCACTCACGTCGCACTTTAACAGGCCTGAGCACGCTTATGTCATTATGATGCAAGTGCAAAAAAACAGAAAGAAAAGCATTCTCGTTCAGCACAATGGAGTCTGTCGTAATGGTACCTTTGTGGCTTATTATTTTGAGTGGTTTGGGGTGCTGTGATGCGTGGTCCTCTCACATGCATAATATGTTAATTAATCTCTCACTTATGTCGTGCAGAAAGACTTTCAAGATTTGTGGTTAGTGCTCACACTATATATGTTCTGAGTTCAACCCGACCAGTATGGTATGGAGCGATCACAGTAGTCAAACAAACATGCTTCATATTGCCTAGTGTGAGTACACTGAATAGAACTTCATAAGCATTTGATTTGAAAAGCTCCATATTGTTTTGTGGGACAAATACTTATAAGTAGAACCCATTTTTTATTATTTAATTTTTCCATTCATTCATGTTCTAAACACTTGTCCTACGCAGGGTGGCAGGAAGGCTCAAGCCTATACAGAATCTCAGGCATCTATAGGCAAGTTATTTTATTAGGAGGTTCTTTTTAATCATTTAAATACAATAACTAGGCTAAATGATCAACAGATTATGTAAAATAATATGGATTATGAATATTTATTATTATTATTATCATGTAGCTAGTAAGGTAGTTGTTTAGGATTAGGCATGTAGAATATGATCAAGCAGAATGTGTGTTTAAGTACTAATAAACAGCCAATATGTTAATTATAAGCATGCTAGTTAATAGTGAGAATTGGTCTCTATACTAAAGTGTTACCATTATAATTAGCAGTAGTATTGGAATAATTCTGATAAACAAAAAAAATTGATTATGAATATAGATTTTTTTTATTAATTATGTCTAACTTGATTAATCAAAGGCAAAAGCATATCATGAAAGTAATATTTAATAATTGGGTAACACTTTAGTATAGCGACCAATTCTCGCTATTAACTAGTTGCTTATTAGCATGCCTATTATTAACATATTGGCAGTTTATTAGTACTTATAAAGCACATCCCTAATCCTACCCAATACCTAAACTTAACAACTACCTTACTAACTATTAATAAACAGCAAATTCAGAGTTTATTGAGGCAAAAGTCGTAGTTAATGGTCTGTTAATAGCAAGGATTGGACATTAAAACAAAGTGTGAAATTTTAAAAAGATTTAAATTTTCATTATCAATAAATCTATGGTATTATCTGTACTTTCCAGTATTGAAAATATCTATCTCTGCTGTTCTGTTCTCTCTACGTGAGGGGGTTCCAGGATTGCCTTCTTTTTTACAAATACATTTGAATGTTTTATAATTCATCTAAAATGAAGTGCCTTATAAGGTTTCCTTTTAGAAAGGTGTTTGCATCAGAAACATAACTGTGGGTATAAGTGGGTAGCTTGCTAGGTTGTGGAACAGAGCTTCTATGTAAATTTGTGTGTGTGTGTGGTAGATGTCTCATTTGTATATTTGTGAGTGCGTAATGGGGTTTTGCTTTTGTTTACGCCGTTACTAAGCATTACCAAATTGCGAGCTAAACTGTGGCCTCTGTCACACCATTTTAGTCAGGACCGTGAACATCATATGAAGTGGGCAGTTGGCAGACGTTACGACACATTGTTTGTTTTTCAGGAAACGGCCCTGCTGACTGTTGTGCAATTGTTTGAGCGGCCTTGTGTGTGTGTGTGTGTGTGTATGTGTATAAAATCATCTACCCGTGTCGTGAGAAACCCTGGTGGGACTTTTGGGCCAAGAGATTTACTTAAACCACAAACTTCATTTCATTTGAACTAACCCCTTCCTTCCCGTTATATCTCCACAGCTACCTGAATGATTTGGACAGAATATCACAGGCCACCTATATACCCACTCAACAGGATGTGCTGAGGACCCGAGTCAAAACCACAGGCATTGTCGAGACACACTTCACTTTCAAAGACCTCCACTTCAAGTGAGCACTTCAGGTTGCTTTATTCCAAAACTGCCAAAAATATATTCTTGCTAATCTTATTTCAACCCAAAGTTGAAACAAAATTTGTATTTGTATTTCAACAAAAATCAAGCCTATTTCATTAAGACACTTTTTGTTCGCCAATTCTCAATAGCTTACAATAATGCAATAAAATCTCGTTATTATTAAAGTGGGAAAATATTACTATTAAATATATACTACACAATATTTTATATACTTACAAATATTTAAATTGAGATTTGCATTTGTAGAATGTAATTGTACAATAATGCATTATGGCAGTATTTGTTGTACTGAATTTATGCTGATTGTAATAAAAAATGATTTAAAAAATATTACAGTGATGGAAAATTGAGGAAAAATATGTTTAATGCTCACTGAAAGTATAATACAAAAATCTTAAAGGAATAGTTCACCCAAAAATGAAAATCTTGTCATTATTTATGTCGTTCCAAACCTGTTTCTTTCTTATGTTGAATTCACTCTCTTATGTTATTATGGTAATCAAACAGTTGATGGTCTCCATTGACTTCCATAGTATTTCTTTCCCTAACATGGAAGTCAATGGGGAACAACAACAGTTTGGTTCTACACAATTCTTCAAAATATCTTCTTGTGTGTTCAACATAGAAAAGAAACTCATACAGGTTTGGAACGATATGGGGGTGAGTATTATTTTTTCTTTATATATATATATGGGGTAAATATAACCCCACAATTAAGTATGCATAGTATACATAATATGATATGCATTTGCATATCCACAGATTGAACAATTAAGAAGTACTTCATGATATTTTGTTTAGTTTCAAGTTTTGTTGTCAAATCTTGGTAGACTGTGCAAATACTGTGCGACTGCAATCGTGTGCAAGAGTGATAGAAAAGAGAAGCACAGAGAGACAAATAGAGAAGTGTCACTCTCGAACTGGTTTGCATTGTGATTCAGACAGGAAGAGGAAGTACATATCGTCAGTTTCTTTGCCCATTTTTAGCTATAGAACTCTCACCACTGTCCAACTCAATATGCTCTGTATTTGTATGCTTATTAGAGCATCACAGCAGTAGCTTTGCAACATGCTAACACCAAACTCTATTAAAAGCAACTGTGAGTTGAGTCTACACTATTTTTAGGGGGGCACACAGAATTGCAGTCTTTGTAGTGAGCACCACATCAATCATTTCTGTGGTTTCATTTCAGCTAGTATGCCCCCTTAATAATTTAGTAAGGCAGCTGAGCTCACTAGTTTCGAAACTTGATAACCATTTTAAAATGTCATGTATTTCAGGATGTTCGATGTTGGGGGTCAAAGGTCGGAGAGGAAAAAATGGATCCACTGTTTTGAAGGTGTAACTGCCATCATCTTCTGCGTGGCACTGAGCGATTATGACCTGGTGCTGGCCGAGGATGAAGAGATGGTACGAAAATACTTCCTGTTATTTAAAAAAATAAATACATAATTACAGAATTACAGTGTATATAGAAAATGTGAATCTGTATTGGATGAATGGGGGGTAAACTAAGCCTGACATTTCCTGCATTTATCATATAATCCATGTCAACGTCACATTGATTCAGTTTGAGTCCTACTTTATTAAGGGTTCGCAAACATGTATTGATTGATTTAATGGTAAATGGCAGAGGGCTAAAGCACATCTCCACCCCCAGTCTATATTCCATAAATCAAGCTTTTGAGCTGTGTTGAAAGGCAACTCGGCATGCAGTCATTAAATGATCGCAGAGTAGACCGTGTATGTTATTGTGTAATATAATATGGTGTTTAAAGATGCTTCTAAGCCAAGATGCTCTACTTTCTAGTTCACTTAGTCCTTATTTCTTATGTTCCATCAACCCATTTCTTTTTCTGTAGAACCGAATGCATGAGAGCATGAAGCTGTTTGACAGCATCTGCAACAACAAGTGGTTCACGGACACATCTATCATCCTGTTCCTCAATAAGAAAGATCTGTTTGAGGAGAAAATCAAGAGGAGCCCACTCACCATCTGCTACCCAGAATACGCAGGTCAGACCCCGATACTGGATTTCACACACACACACACACACACACACACACAAAATATATATAAATATATTGTTAGAATCCCAACCCTAAGTGTTGTTTTGTTGTTTTAGTATAAATTATATACTAATATATTTTTTGTTAATATTTAGAATTAGATTTTTTGTAGTATTCTATTTAAATTTTAGTAATGCTGTTGTTTTATCTTTTTTTTTTTTTTTTCATTTGTCGTTTTAACATGTCTATATTTTTAAATTAAGTTCTAATTGTAATCTTAGTTAAATTAGTAATTCAACTAACTAATTAACTTCAAACTAAAGTACTTTTTTTAAAATGGTTTTGGTTAGATTCAGTTAACAATAATAACCCTGGATAAAATGTTACATAAAATGTGGACAAAGCTCTAAATTATTATTCAATACACACACACACACACACTTGTTTCGCTATCCTTGTGGGGACATTCATAGGCGTAATGGTTTTTATACTGTACTTACTGTATGTGCTATTGCCCTACACCAACCCTACACCTAAACCTACCCCTTACAGGAGACTTTCTCCATTTTTAGATTTTCAAAAAACTTAATTCTGTGTGATTTATTAGCTTGTTTACCTGTGGGGACCTCAATTTAGGTCCCCACCGTGACACGAGTCCCCATGAGTCTGTGTGTATTCAGGTTTAAGTCCCCACCTGAATAGAAAAACAAGTACACACATACGGGCCATTGTACAGAATTGGTGCAAACTGCTGTGCCACAACCAAAAAACACTGGTTAAAAAGCATTTAAGTATTCAAATCTTAGATGTTTATTAAGATCCTTCTATTATCTGTTGAAACCCACAATGATATTTAAAATATTAGTAAGCTTGATATATATAAAATCATCATTTATTGGGTACTTTCAATTGGGAGGTAGCTGTCCCGAACCCGAACTCCTAAATTTCAACTTATGAAAATTACATTGAAATAATTTTTTCCCACTTTTGTATTTTCTTTTGTATTTTATATATACAAAAAAATACAAAATATATATAGTGTTAAGGGGTCAATGGCCAGAGCAAAAATCCCAACTTTTATCGTTATGATTGGAAAACAATTTCTGTGTTCCTTTATACATTGCATTGTTTCCGGTTATTTTATGTCACAAGAACAAGTGACATCACTTCCTCATATTGAAAATATTTCCTGTCCATCTCACAGGGTCAAATACATATGAAGAGGCCGCTGCCTACATTCAGTGTCAGTTTGAAGATCTGAATAAGCGGAAAGATACCAAGGAGATATACACTCACTTCACCTGCGCCACCGACACCAAGAACGTGCAATTTGTCTTTGACGCAGTGACCGATGTCATCATCAAGAACAACCTGAAGGACTGCGGACTCTTCTAGAAGCTGGCCTGTATCTGGTGAGAATCAGCTTCCTAAATGACATGTGTGCCATGGTGGCATGCTGGCATGCTGGCCACACAGTGCATGTTTATATGCTAAATAATCTATGTTCATATTGTGGATGAAGTCACACACTTGCCCTGGAGCCATCATGGAATAAACATTACAGAACAA
Organism: Onychostoma macrolepis; assembly: GCF_012432095.1. NCBI lineage: Eukaryota > Metazoa > Chordata > Actinopteri > Cypriniformes > Cyprinidae > Onychostoma > Onychostoma macrolepis. The sequence goes on along the minus strand of NC_081158.1, from coordinate 20,188,044 downwards.
ATGTGTGTTTAAAGGTCAGGTGTGCAGCTGATTCATTGTTCTAGTAAAGAATTAACATTTTTTGGTGAACTGATACTTCATGGCATGAGTTTAGGGCCGGACTACCTCCTAAGGGGGCAACAGCTTTTGAAAATATATACTTTTATCTAGCAAAGATGAATTCAGACGATAAAAAGGGCCTATGAATACATCTATAATGTTTCAAAAGATGTCTATTTCTAATTAATGCTGTTCTTTTGAACGTTCTATTCATCAAAGAATCCTGAGGGGAATATGTATCATGATAGTAAAAAAAAAAAAAATACAACAAGAAACAAACAAAAAAAAGTTTTCAACATTGACAATAATAATAAAAAATGTTTCTTGAGAGCCAAATCAGCATATTAGAATTTCTGTAGGATCATGTGACTGTGGAGAAATGGCTGCTGAAAATTTCTGCTTTGATAGAATTAATTACATTTTTAAAATATGTAAGATATTTACAGTTATTTCACAGTATTACTGTTTTTAGTGGGGAGTTTTAATTCTGAAAAAAAAAAAAAATCTTAAATCTTACCAATGAAAAAGTTTTGAATGGTAATGTATCTATAATCATAACATTATACTAATTCATTTAACTGAGTCAAAAACAGTGACTAACAGCAGCATTTAACTAAATATTTTGCTATAGAAAAAGATAAATTAATATGCCTGCCATGAATAATTATCACTGGTTCATGTCTGAACAAACCAATTCACACGAATCAGACTACTCAGCTTCTTTCTAGGAAAGCATGTTTGGTTATTTCCTCAGTTGGCTTGGCTGTAAAGTTCTGCATGCAATAAAAATGATAAAAGGTTTCAAATAATGTGTTTTGTCATCCATCATCCTTACTTGTTGAAAATATGAATATTTTTGCTTTTGTTTATTGCAAAAATTGGTGTAAAAAATTCCACACTTCACTTTTAAATCATGTTAAATACTGAATTGTAATGGGTGTGAACTAAAATAAAATTTGCAATAAGTAGTTTAATGCCTTGTTTATTTGTTTAAGTCATATCTAAGTAACTTTTTTTTTTCTTCCCCTTTTTAGGTGAAATTGAAGCCAGTTTTGATGTGCATTTTGTTGGAGAAACATTGCAAGACCAAGTATGGAGAAAATTGGTCTTGGACCAGTGCTGTACATTACGCCACTTTTGTCAGCTTTATTTATGGTTTTTGTCTCTGGAAATTTTAAAACGTAGCATTTAAAAATGAATTGTGTTGAATGTTCGTATAGTCGTTGCCGTTGCAGCCATGTTGTTTATTTTTCACCCTGACAAAAGTTTGTTTCTTTTAAACAAGGGATTTATTTTTATTTTGCTTTCTTGCATCAGAGGAGTTCCCTTTTACTTGTAAAATGTTACACTTTTTTTTTTGCCTTTGCGGTTGTTGCTATGGGGAGAGAGGAAGATTGTGCTTCTCAATCCGGTTTGTTGGTTCTCGTGCCTTTGCATGCGTTTCTGCAGTCTTTGTCCATTTGCTTGGGTTTGCCTGCTGAATATCTCTCCAACGTCAAAAAATTTCATACTGGATGTTACTAATCTGAGAGCACAAATCCTCATATGCATCAAATGTGAGTGTGTGTGAGAGAGAGTGTGCGTGTATCTGTTTGCGTGTGTATGTACATATATATATATATATATATACATATATATAAAATACACCGATGTAGTGAAAGCTAATGGTTAATACAGTGAGCGGTGGTCCAAACCTTCTGGGTCTCCATGGCAACAAGAGTAGACCAAACAGCCACTTCAGATGGAGATGAGTCCTGTTCAGCTGTCAGGCGCTGAGATGCTCCGCACGCAGGACTTGGAATCTGTCTCTCAAGCACCTGTCATCAAACACTGGCCGCCATTTTAACGGCTTACTGCTCGGAGAATTACATGTCACCGAGGAACATCATTGAGAGACGAAGGGACTGACAAGGGGTTTGGGATTTCACAAAAGAAAAAAACAAAACAATATGATAATGTCTGCAAACAGACGTTTGAAGCAAGCGATACTGTTGAATGATTTTGAAGAAAACTGCCACCTCTGTCTGTGTGTTCTCCATATTGGGGGAACATTTGTACACTCATTTCCCTTATTTTGCTAATAAAAGGCATTTACTTCCTGAGTTGTATTTTTGTAGTCCGCTCATCCCTGTCTTCTCACTGACTTGATAAAGAAATTCTAAACTAGCTGCACATGTATGATATGTGGAGAAAGCAATCCCAAAATGTATTGGCCGACACAATATAAATACATTTCATTCTGTACCAAAATTTATTGTTAATAGTAATAGTTTAGTGTATTTTAAAATAATTATTTTACCTAATGTTTTTTTGGGTTATACAATACATTTTATGCAAATTAGAATAACAAACTAATAGCTTAGCCTCATGCTAACGTCAGACTCCACTGAAATCAATTGCAAATCAAATCTCCTGAGTGGAATCCGCTGCGCCTTGTTTACAAGCAGAGGAATGCACGCGTATGCGTTGAGTTACTGTAGTGAACGCACATCAAAGACTGACACGATAGAGAAGAAATTGTTGAATCAAGACGTTATTTTTGGTTTTCTTTGCGCACAATAAGTATTCTCGTAGATTCGTAACATTATGGTTGAACCACTGATGTCACATGGACTATTTTAATGATGTCTTTACTACCTTTCTGGGCCTTGAACTTTTCTGTTGCGTTGCTGTCTATAAAGATAAACGGGTTTGGAACGACATTAGGGTGAGTAATTAATGACAGAATTTTCATTTTTGGGTGAACTATCCCCTTAAAATGCGGTCACATTTACCATTTTTTTGAAAGTGACTGGCGCGAGCAATGCTTTGTGCATTGCTACACTATTAACAATAGAAAATGGACACGAAATTTGCCAAAATTTCACTAATGCGATTGCACTTTTAGAAGGTGACTGCTAATGTACATTAGGCAGTGAGGCAGGTCACTAGGTTTCGGAGCAGAGCTAATTCAGCTAATGGTTTGTGGAGTCTCTGGGATGTCTATGTATTCAAAAACTAAACGGTTAACTCCTATTGCTTATGAACAGGAGAAACTGCAACATGCAATATGACATTGGAACATTTAGAATTTGTCCCGCCTTCTAAATGAAAGAGCCAATCGCTGATTGGTAAAGTCATTGTGTCACTGCAGCAGACGTTAGAAGCTCCGGTTCCCATAGAAATCAGAGACTCCTGCTTATGACTGCACATGTGTATTAGATGGTCTAGAGTGAAAAATACTTTTTTAATGCTATTTGAGCATAAGAAATAACATTTATGGGGCAGATCATTTCAGATTTTGTTGCAGATTTGAAATATGTAATTTAATATTTCAGATTTCAGGATTCCCCCATTTATTTAGATGGGACTTGAATAAGCTGCCTGGAGGCGTTGCAAATATGGCAGCCGAGTGAACAGAATTTCCTTGAAAGGGACTTTGATGTAATGGCCTTCATATCCTCTTCAGTCAACATAAAAATGTAATTCACAATTCATTGTACTTTGTAAAGTGTCTTTCCCAGTGAAATGGAGAATATAATATACAATGAAGCTTAATTTATCCATCAAGAACTGACTGGATCTTAAAAAAAAAAGTGGGTGTTCCAAAGAAAAATGGAGCCAGTTTTGAATGAGAGTTTGCTAAAACAATTCCCAAATAGCTGTCTGGCTATTGGCTAACATTATGACTGGCCCACTGACTGCCAAGAAAAAAATTTAATGAAATCAGTGTGCTAATATAAGCTTCAGACAATTATAGCCCCCTGTTGCCTCAGATAAGACTCAGGGTGGTATTTTCCTAACCTGTTTATAGTAAAAGCATGCTATCAAGTGTAGTTGCTGGATCCATAGCTGAGCAAATGGAAACACTGAAGATTACAAGCTACTCTCGGGAATCATCCAGAAAACCTGGCATGAATATAGGTCACAAGCCAGGAGGCCAGTAGAGGAGGATATAGAAAATCAGTAAACTTCATTTTTTTTTTCTTTCCAAAGAAAGGGATGTACATTTCTAGGAGACTGAAACTAAAGCAAGAAATAAAATGTGCGCTTCAAATGTCTCCGTTATTAAACGAAATGCGTTATTATTAAAATGTGTCATTTTTGTCCCCACAAAAACTGTATTTCATGCTTTTAAGTCCCCTCCTAACATGCACTGGCAAAACTTATATAATAAACAAATGTGAGAATATTTAGAATATAAAATGCACTTTTGATTTGAGCTGTCAAATGATTAATCGCGATTAATCGCATCCAAAATAAAAGTTTTTGTTTGCATAATATATGTGTGTGTTCGGTGTATATTTATTATGCGTATATAAATACTTACATGTATATATTTATATAATTTATATTAGAAACATTTAATATCTAACAAAAACAATTTCTGAAATATACTGTATACATGCATGTGTGTGTATTTATATATACATAATAAATATACACAGCACACATACATATATTATGTAAACAAAAGCTTTTATTTTTTATGCGATTAATCGCAATTAATCGCGATTAATCGTTCGACAGCACTACTTTTGATATACTTATTCTAGCTTGTCCAAAAAGTAAGGCCAAGTCATATAGTAGGCCACTGCTAATATAACGTGATGTGTTTAGCTTATTTGCATTGGTGCTCATGTAAATATTATTTTATTTTTGTGCTCACCTGAATATTTTCGCACCTACGTCATCTTCAAATCCCCACCTTCACAGACAGCTAAACCACAGAACAGATCCTACTCTCTCTTTCTTCAACTTCAGATCAGGGATGACGTTCTGAGTGCTATATTTATGAGGATTTACTGCCTGTGGAGGAAGAACAAGACATGAAAAGATTATGCTGTATTTTTAGACGAAAAAAGAGGCAGAGAAATTAGTGATGTCGTCATAAGGGGGTGGGATTCGGGGGTGATGTAGCAATTTGAAACAGTAGCTGCATTGCTGACAAACGCAAATGAGCTGAACGACTGATGTTTTGCAGAGAACAAAGAACAAAGAACATTATTGTAATGCTTTTTTCTATATATATTAGTGTGTGTGTGTGTGTTACTATTTAGCAGAGCAGCGATAAAGGTCCTTATCAGTGTTGTTCCAGCTCTGTACACAATGTCAGTGTCAGGCACCTTATTTAGCACAAAATGAACGCCATTTACCTTACCGTGGTTTCAAAACACACACAACAAAAACAGCTTTTTTGTGCATTTCTAAATTTTGAAGTCATGAGGGGGGAGTGTTCGACTGAATGTACTAGAACGAAACACTCATTTTTATTTGAAATATCCCTTTAAGGCTCACATAAAATGAGTTATATAACCACTTTTGGTGGATCCTATACTGTAAACTGATTGATAGCAATTTCTTTGGCACACGAATGTGTCTAATTGTTGCCTCTATTGAGCACTCAGTGTTCTCTGTTGAGACGAGAAGCATTAGATTTTCCATTAGTGACCCTCTCATGCAATTAGACACGTTGTAAAGCATTAATTTGATTAATAGATAGCACTTCCACCAAAGCAAGCCGCTTTTGAGCACGTAAATTGCACATCCAACCAGACAGGATATAAACCAGACTGGTTTATATAGGCTACCCAAAGCTTTGGTTATCTAAACTTGATATAATTTGCATAAACCTAAAAAAAAAAACCTTACATTAATGCCAGCTGTGTATGATATCTCCTCTTTCTCAGTAACCAGCAGCCTCTCTTTCATATTAATGCATGCCCCGTGATGTCATCATCTCTGGACTCCATAGCAACAGAGATATTCCTTTGGTCTGGTGATGCCTTCAGCAGGCTGTTATTAATAGCTCCTGATGTTTTCACCGTGACATCGGACAATGCGTAAAGACGCACATGCACGCATGTTCTGCTATAATAGCTCTCCTCCGAACAGATTTTTGATGTCAAGTGTAGTTCATCTGAGTTGAACAATGACTAATTTTGAGCATTTTCAGAAAACGGCTACCTAGAAATAGCACTAAAGAGTGCATTTAAAAAACATGAACATTCATCGACAGTGAAAAGAGGCTGTTATCACTTTTCACAAGCTGATAACAAACAGTTAAAGTGGGTCACAAAACGATTTTGTTGCCCACTCTGTGATTGGATTGTTTTTCTCTCTCACTCTCATTCTCGCTCTCCCTTTATGCTCTTGTTTGCTAATTTCTCACTTTATACATACATTCATCCCACATCTTGCTGCTTTAGTATATAGTACAGAGACACAGTGCTCATATCACATTAGGAAAACGCAACAAAAATGCAGTTTATTCGTACAGACATGAATAACACTTGAAAGAAAGGTGTGTTCTTTTTTAGACTGAGTTAGACTGATACTTTTTGTCTGGCTGACAATAAAATAGATGAAAAATTATCATATATACTTATGCTGACAGCCATATCTAAGGACCAAAACAGACTACAGGGTGGGACTTTTTGCCATGATTTTTATTTTATTTTATTGTTTTATTTTATTTTTATCAGTATTATTGTGAAATATTATACAAAATTAAATAACTGTTTTCTATTTTAACAAATTGTCAAATGTAATTTATTTATTCCTGTGAATTTTCAGTGTCACATGATCCTTCAAAAATTATTTTAAAATACAGATTCGGTGCTCTAGAAACAGCTGTGGCACTTAATATTTTTGTGAAAACTGACATTTTTTTCAGGTTTCCTTGAAGGTTTTTTTCCGGAGTGTCTATTTAAGTGCAAATAGCCTGCCTTGTTGGCAGAGGCTATTTACACTAACTCCGCCCACCAACGTATGATTGGGAAAACCAAATGACAAAAGACGTTCAATAGTCATCAACTTTAGTGGCGCAGATGGTAAAACGTGTGTAGCACTCATTTTAACGCGATCGACTCGGGTTCAAATCCACCCTCCCTCTTCAAATTTCAAATCACATCAGAAAAGCATTTATTTTCACTAAAAATGAAGGAAGTAATCAAAAAGTTGAAAAATAAAGTAATGGGTAGGGTTAGGGTAGGCTTTATTGTCCCAATAAGGTGGCATCCATTTAGTAATTTGAAATCAAATTAAAATTTACACTCAATTATTGCATACTGTTTTATAATGTACTACAATACTGAGGTGCAGATAATTGCCACTATTTTCAATAAGAAGTAGGCGTATAAATAGCAGAAAATCCTGCTATTTTAACATAGTGTAAATAGTATCCATCGCTATTTGCACTTAGGGTAAATGCTATCTCTCGCTAAGAAAAGATGCTATTTTCACTTAGTGTAAACAGCCTCCACCTCTATTTACACTTAGTGCAAATAACCGCTGCCTTTTATTTTAAATTATGTGTTACAATGACAAGCCTTACTGTCACTTTTGATCTATTAAAAGCATCCTTGCTGAATAAAATAATGATTTTTTTAAAAATCATTTAAGTATTTCAACCTTACTGACCCCAAACCTTTGAACAATAACACTACGAAAATAAACATCTGAACCCTTAAAAGACATTCACTAGGAACACATGACCAACTGTTTCAGCCGGTACATTTACGCAATGTTCTCACAGTGAACGCACGTCCTGTGCCTTTAGACTTTCAGTCCAAGCTCAACTATGAAAACAAACAATGAATATCTGTTATATTTATGCACTGTATCACAGGATGATGACTGTCTGGATATAGCAGCATGTGTTTGTTGGGGCAGATGTTTGTGTTATTTTCCCGAATCGAGAGATCCTGTGGGCAGAACACTGAGAGTTCTTGCATGAATCATCTAAAGCATGGCCTACATTTCTGAGTCTGAGTTCATATACTGTGACATGAAGACACAATTTATATGCAGAGCAGCCGCCTACAAAGACTCCTGCGTCTGTAAACAAGGAAAAAGAAAATACAATGCTGTTACACAAACAAAAATGCTTATCATGCCATCATTCTGGTCGCTTCTGGTACTCCAAGAATCCTTGGTTGCACCATTTTAACCATGGCTGATGAATATTGAGCAGGTCAATGCTCAGTTAGCATAGTAACATCTGTCCTCCAGTCATTAGAATGTGTTGTTTCCTGCCCACCACATGCAGCAGGAGTCAGGACCACTGCTTAAGCACTTAATGGATGATGGTGAGCAGCACTGGAGCTCCGTCATATATATTTAATCAGTTAATTAGTCATTCAGACGTGCGCCTTTCAGAAACTCTTTATCTAATTTATAAGATGAGAAATGCACATGCATGCTATGTGGATGACCATTTTTTGTTAGAATGATGGTAGCTTCATTTATTTGGACTTTTTGGTAATGAAGAATTAATGTATTATTTGCATGACATACAGTATATACACTACCAGTCAAAAGTTTTTGAAAAGTAAGATTGTTAATTTTTTTTAAAGAATACTCTTCTGCTCACCAAGCTTGCATTTATTTGATCCAAAAATACAGCAGAAGCAGTAATGTTAATAACTGCTTTCTATTTGAAAATACTTTCAAATGTAATTCATTCTTGTGATCAAAGCTACATTTTCAGCATCATTACTCCATCTTCAGTGTCACATGATCTTTCAGAAATCATTCTAATATGCAGATTTGCTGTTCAAGAAACATTTCTTCTTATTATTATTATCATCATCAATATTTAAAACAGTTGAGGACATTTTTTAAGGATTTTTTTATGAATAGAAAGATCCAAAGATCAACATATATCTGAAATAAAAGGTTTTTGTATCATTATAAAACTATACTATTCAAAAGTATACTCTGTGGAGTCAGAATATTTTTTTATTTTTTTGGGTTATAGAAATTAATACTTTTCTTTAGCAAGGATGCTTTAAATTGATCAAAAGACATTTATAATGTTACAAAAGATTTATATTTTTAGATAAATGTTGTTCTTCTGAACTTTCTATTCATCAAAGAAACCTGAAAAAATTCTACTCAGCTGTTATACAGTTATACTGTTAACATAATAATAATGCATGCTTTTTAAGCAGCAAATCAGAATATTAGAATGATTTCTGAAGAATCATGCGACTGGATTAACCATGCTAAAAATTCAGCTTTGAAATCACAGGAATAAATTACATGTTAAAATATATTCAAATAGAAAACAGTTATTTTAAATAATAAATATATTTCAAAATTTTACTGTTTTTGCAGTACTTTTGGATCAAATAAATGCAGGCTTGGTGAGCAGAAGAGACTCAACAAAAAAAAAAAAACATTAAAAATCTTAATGTTCAAAAACTTTTGACTGGTAGAGTAAATCCATATAATAAAATAATCACATTCATATGAATAATTAACACACTTAAAAAAATAATAATAATAATTCTCAGGATTCTGAACATTTTGGCAAATAAATTTAGCCATAGTTCCCTATACGCACACAACTGTGTTCGCAATCGGAAAAGACTTACAGCAGGTCGGGTCAAAGCAATCAGCAATTTCACACCCTCTCAATTTCGAAATAAAAGGACAAACCCCAAGCTGTTCCGTTCCTCATCCTGATTTATTGAGTGGTACATGCTGCCCTGTATCACAGCGCCACCCAAAGGACACAAAAGGAACGACTTGTTCAATGCCTTCTTGAGGGTCTGCATACACACACACACACACATACTTGATAAGGTTGTTTTTTTAATGCATATGCCTAATATAGCAGACATCAAACATCTAATACAAGTACTTTAGGTTAAGTAATAAAGTCATTAAATAAACAAACTGTGTTAATGGTTAAATGCATATTTTTCTGACAGAGTGTGCGTTAATGAAGAGTCATATAGCATGTGTTCTGTTGTGGGATTAATTAATTCTCAAAGGCTCCGCTGTTTCCTGTGTGGGAAAGCAAAGCTCTTTAAAGCGAGCCATGGAGTCAGTAATCAACACATTAGGCTGAAAGCACACTCATCCAGAACAGAGTGGGAGCAATCAGACGACATGATGCTGTCACTGGAAAATATCCAGAGACCCATTTATCATTTGAAACAGTACTATAGATTTGCAGTCTACATGTTAGAAAAAAAAAAAAAATTATATGCATAAACCAGACATGAATTTCAAGCATTTCATATGGAAAAATCAACTCATCATATGATACAAATACATTATGCTATCCTAAGTATACTGCATATTTTATATACAAAAAGTTACATTTTAAAAATGTATATAATACTTTGCATTTCAATTGCAGTTCAAAATTTGGGATCAGTAAAATGTTTAAGTTAATTAGTCTCTTATGTTCACCAAGGCTGCATTCATTCAAACAAAAATACAGTAAAGACAGAAATATTTTGAAATTATAATACAACTGAAAATAACTGTTGTCTATTTGAATATATTTTAAAATGTAATTTATTCCGGTGGTGGCAAAGTTAGAATTTTTCAAAGAATTTTTTTTCTTCTTTTTTAAACTACCACTGAAGGCAATTGAATGCTGTTAGATATTATAATTAAATTCTATTCCTTTAAAATTCTTAGTGATGCACCTGATTATAATTGGGATTTTTTTTTCTGCACAGTGCATTTTTCTGGACATTTACTAACTAACTAACTATCAAGGATTGTGAGGCGCTGAACTATTTCTCTTTTTTATAATAAATGGTAGAACACAGGACTAACATTATTCATTATCAAGAACGAGCAAATAGCTGTTCTGTTAGAGCAAACTAAAAATATCAAAATAAATGCAATCTCGTTATAAGGCAATCAAGAAAAGACATCACGTATTGGGACGCCTCCATTCATTGTCATTTCCAGTGAAAGTGGGCTTCTGTCTCAATGTTCCTCTCTTAGACAGCTCTTTATTCTGGTTCATTACACACAAATATGGAGATTTAAAAGGCCTATCTGCTTTCGTTTTTCATGCACCCTAAATGAACAGTCTTTAATAACAAGGCTGCTCAAACACACAGGACGTTCTTTAACATTTCCTGTGGTGAGATCAAACATGTCTATCAATTCAGCCAAGAAGCAGTATGACCCTTAATAACACTGAATGAAGACTCCCTGGGAAACAGCCTTTTAAAGAGCCCTAACAAACTTGTCAACCTCTGCTGATTTGGAGAGCAGGAGAATCTGCTAGATTAAGAAACGCCCCCGTATGGCTGACACACCAGGGTTCACTGTACTCTTACTTCCTGGCAAGCAATTGGCCTCCTGTCAGAGTGAGTGATTTCAACTTAGATGGGTTTCTCAGCTTACACAGACAACAACCCACATGACAGGCTGTGGATCACTATCAGGAAGATGTGCTTTAATCTTGTGCCCTGCACATCTGGCGCAGTCCTGTGACAATAATGAACAGTCTTCCTCCCAGGGTCTTTCAGTAAGTGACTTCTTTCTTTCTTTCTTTCTTTCTTTCTTTCTTTCTTTCTTTCTTTCTTTCTTTCTTTCTTTCTTTCTTTCTTTACACTGTTAAAAGTGATAAGTTGACTTAACTTAAAAAAATTGAGGAAACCAGTTGCCTTAAAATTATTAAGGCAACAGGTTTCCTCAGTTTTTTTAAGTTAAGTCAACTTATCACTTTTTACAGTGTATTTTTGGTCATGTTGTTCTCTGTGGTAATCTTGATTTTACAAGTATAAGGCCATATTTGAACTCAAGGCGATGTGTGGCTTTTTATTGTTTCACACTTTGACATTAGAACCTGAACTGAAAACTTGTTATATTGGTATATTGATAAAATAGTTATAATAATAATAATAATAATAATAATAATAATAATGCAAAATAAATAAAATTAATATTTGCTTTATTTATGACTTTTTCACGTTTTACAGTAAAAAATTTTTTTTTTGAATTCTTAAAATGAGTATCAGTTCTTGAATTAAGCTTTCTTACCCCATAATTTTATTTTTGTTTTATTAAAAAAAAAAAAAAAATGTTTTGTTTTATTGAAATTAGAAAAAAAACTACAATTTGCAAATAAATGAATAAAACAAAAAACAAATAAAACTTGTTAATAAACTGGTTTTACCTCTAAAATTGTTTTAATACTGTATAAGATTTTTATATTTAAAGCAAAATTAAGATAATGTTTTCAGAAAATATCTTTAGATATTTTTCCTACTCCATTATTATCATTTGTGCTGTGTGTTTTTTTTTTTTTTTTTCGTGTATTCAAAAACCATCTCTTTCTTACCTTTACATAATCTGAAGAACCTTCTTTCACCACAAAGAACCTAGTGTGAAACAGAAAGGTTCCTCAGAAGTTAAAAGGCTCTTTATGGAACCATTTAGACAAAAAAGGTTCTTCTATGGTATCGTGAAGCACCTTTATTTTTAAGAGTGTACTTGTGAAATTGATTAATGAGTTTACTGATTAATTAATTACTGTTAAGAAGCGTCAGTATGGTGTATCAGCATCTCTATATAATGCCATTCTTCCAGCATTCTGATGGGCTTGACTTTGAACCTCACACAAATCCCATCTGCACTGCGGATCAATCACTCATCTATCCCATTAGCCTCCCATAATGCCTCTCTTCCACATTTACAGCTGTTTACTGGAGGGAGGGATTGATTTTATGTTTTTAGAGGTATGTTTGTTCCGCCTAGGTTTATTTATTGATTTCTGTTGAGCAGAGCAACTCTACACTCACACACTGCAAAATGTGCTTTAATTGACATGTTTTAACTTAATTTACACTGAATCGCAGTTCTCAGTCTTTTTTACTCAAAGGCTCCCCTCAGTTTTTAGTATTTTTGCTGCAATTATGACAAAGCTGCTTTTTCATTAACTGAAATTGAGAATATTGATATTAAATTAACCATCATTTATTTCATGATTACAGACATTTTTAAGAACTGAATGTTCTTCAATAAAAACTAGTTATTTTGGGGTAAATCAGAGTTAGATTATTTTGAACCTATTTTCATTGATGAATTTAAATAGGCTACTGTAAAGTTATCCTGCGGCCTCCTTGGAAGTTAGAATGATAACTATAAAGATAATTATAATGATAATTGATAATGATATTAGCGCCCACACCATCATACATTAACGTGTAGGCTTATGTGCTGCAGTGTGTATATATATACAGTGGGGCAAAAAAGTATTTAGTCAGCCACCAATTGTGCAAGTTCTCCCACTTAAAAAGATGAGAGAGGCCTGTAATTTTCATCATAGGTATACCTCAACTATGAGAGACAAAATGAGAAGAAAAAAAAAATCCAGAAAATCACATTGTAGGATTTTTAAATAATTTATTTGCAAATTATGGTGGAAAATAAGTATTTGGTCAATAACAAAATTTCATCTCAATACTTTGTTATATACCCTTTGTTGGCAATGACAGAGGTCAAACGTTTTCTGTAAGTCTTCACAAGGTTTTCACACACTGTTGCTGGTATTTTGGCCCATTCCTCCATGCAGATCTCCTCTAGAGCAGTAATGTTTTGGGGCTGTCGCTGGGCAACACAGACTTTCAACTCCCTCCAAAGATTTTCGATGGGGTTGAGATCTGGAGACTGGCTAGGCCACTTCAGGACCTTGAAATGCTTCTTACAAAGCCACTCCTTCGTTGCCCGGGCGGTGTGTTTGGGATCATTGTCATGCTGAAAGACCCAGCCACGTTTCATCTTCAATGCCCTTGCTGATGGAAGGAGGTTTTCACTCAAAATCTCACGATACATGGCCCCATTCATTCTTTCGTTTACACGGATCAGTCGTCCTGATCCCTTTGCAGAAAAACAGCCCCAAAGCATGATGTTTCCACCCCCATGCTTCACAGTAGGTATGGTGTTCTTTGGATGCAACTCAGCATTCTTTCTCCTCCAAACACGACAAGTTGAGTTTTTACCAAAAAGTTCTATTTTGGTTTCATCTGACCATATGACATTCTCCCAATCCTCTTCTGGATCATCCAAATGCTCTCTAGCAAACTTCAGACGGGCCGGACAAGTACTGGCTTAAGCAGGGGGACACGTCTGGCACTGCAGGATTTGAGTCCCTGGCGGCGCAGTGTGTTACTGATGGTAGCCTTTGTTACTTTGGTCCCAGCTCTCTGCAGGTCATTCACTAGGTCCCCCGTGTGGTTCTGGGATTTTTGCTCACAGTTCTTGTGATCATTTTGACCCCACGGGGTGAGATCTTGCGTGGAGCCCCAGATCGAGGGAGATTATCAGTGGTCTTGTATGTCTTCCATTTTCTAATAATTGCTCCCACAGTTGATTTCTTCACACCAAGCTGCTTACCTATTGCAGATTCAGTCTTCCCAGCCTGGTGCAGGTCTACAATGTTGTTTCTGGTGTCCTTTGACAGCTCTTTGGTCTTGGCCATGGTGGAGTTTGGAGTTGGACTGTTTGAGGTTGTGGACAGGTCTCTTTTATACTGATAACGAGTTCAAACAGATGCCATTAATACAGGTAACGAGTGGAGGACAGAGGAGCTTCTTAAAGAAGTTGTTACAGGTCTGTGAGAGCCAGAAATCTTGCTTGTTTGTAGGTGACCAAATACTTATTTTACAGAGGAATTTACCAATTAATTCATTAAAAATCCTACAATGTGATTTTCTGGATTTTTTTTTCTTCTCATTTTGTCTCTCATAGTTGAGGTATACCTATGATGAAAATTACAGGCCTCTCTCATCTTTTTAAGTGGGAGAACTTGCACAATTGGTGGCTGACTAAATACTTTTTTGCCCCACTGTATATATGTGTGTGTGTGTGTGTGTGTGTTCGCCAAAAAAAAAAAAAACACACACATGACCAGTGAACCAGAGCAACCCAAGATAGAATTTGAGGTCAAGAAGCTAACAAGGTCAACACAGCTATTTCCCTTTTGGTGTGACTGCATCACTGGATCAACACTGTCAAAGAATTCACAGAACTTGCATAATTCATGCTGTTCAAATAAGTACAGTAAATAAAATACAGAAATAATGTGTAGTAGGCTATATGAAAGGTACTGTAAATGTTCTGTCATTCTTTTTTCTTTTGTTACCTTGTATAGGGCTAAAAAAAAAAAAATTATGTGGACATTTGGAACTTGCAAAATAGTCTTAAAACCCTGCCTGAAAAAAAATAAATAATAAAAATCGAATATGATAATTTTTGCCAAGGGAGACTGGGATTAAAAGGTCTGTTGGTCACAAGATTTGTGTGTGTGTGTGTGTGTGTGTGTGTGTGTGTGTGTGTGTGCTTTAGGCCTACCTTTTCCATGTTTTTTTGTTTTTTAATGATTTATATTGTATAAATTAACTGGTTTACTGTTGTAATTTTGTCGAATATTGTTTCAAATAAGGTGTTTCATATCAAGCCAGTTTCAGTGGCCACAATTACACAGTCTTGTGTTTGAGTGCGAAATATAGTTATGTTATCAGACAACTTACAGATGCGGAGATAATGTGTGAGTTGTGTGCCATCTGCAGGTTTTAGGTCTTCCACCTCGGCCGCTTTCATCAGTTCATCAGTTTCATCAGAGTCTGACTCTGCGCGTGACTCAAACGCTTTCCTCTCACGAAGCTTGTGTCGTTTAATTAAGATTTGATGGATGAACTCGCGTCTCCATTGGACAACTGTGATAAGACTTTCTCTGTCACTATGGTCGGAAATGTTCAATAAAGAAGTCAGTAAAGTCGTGTGACTAGTATTTTCTGCATACCCAATAACCACAAACAACCTGGATTTTATGTTTCTAAATGAAACATGGCTTGAAGACAGCAGCAGTGCAACAGTCCTCAATGAAACAGCCCCTCCTAACTTTAATTTTACAGGTGTCTGCAGGACTGTTAGGAGAGGTGGAGGTGTAGCTGCTCTATTTAAAGATGTTTATCAATGCAAGCAAGTGTCATTTGGTCAGTATTTGTCTTTTGAATACTTAGGTATTGTGCTGAAAGGTGCTCCACGCATTCTGTTTATCATTATTTACAGGCCTCCAAAATACTCTCCAGTCTTTGTTGAAGAGTTCACAGAACTGTTATCAATGATTTCCTCAGAGTTTGACTTGTTTTGCTATTGCAGGGGATTTTAATATTCACACAGATAATGCAGAAATCAAAACTACAAAAGAAATTATAACTGTTTTAAACACTTTTGACCTGATTCAGCATGTGCATGAACCCACACACAATCGTGGACAGACTCTAGATTTACTCATCAGTAGAGGTCTAAACATTTCATCCATTGTTATTAAGGATGTAGCACTATCTGATCACTTCTGTATTTTCTTTGATATATTGATCTCTGTTACCACTGAATCTACATCTGTCTCTGTCAGAAAGAGATGCATTAACGAGAACACTAGTGTGCTATTTATGAAGGCTATATCTTTAACACCAAGCATTTCTGCAGACTCTGTTGATCTTCTCCTGGATTCATTTAACTCAAAAGTTAAGAATGTTATTGATGATATTGCTCTGGTAAAGGTCAGCAAAAATCATCTTGGAGAAAATCAACAGCAGTTCAGAGTATGAAAAGACAATACAGAAAAGCTGAGCAGATTTGGTGGAAGATGAAACTTGAAATTCACTATAGCATCTATATGTTATATACCTTCATGCTTTCAATGTGGAACTAGCCACAGCTAGACAGACATTCTTCTCAAACCTTATAAACAGTAACTTAAACAACTCTCGCACTCTTTTTGCTACTGTGGAGAGACTGACGAACCCCCCCAAGTCAGATTCCCAGTGAAATGCTTTCCGCCAGCAAATGCAATGAGTTTGCTTCCTTCTTTTCTGAGAAGATCAATAATATCAGAATGGAGATTGGCACATCTTCTAGTCATGCAGAGGTCACACAGATTCGACCGCAATTTCAAAAAGAAGTGACTATGTCTGTTTTTGAAGCAATTGATAGCAAAATTTTGGAAGAAATAGTACAGCACCTTAAATCATCAACCTGCTATCTTGACACACTTCCCACATCTTTTTTCAAAGTGTGCTTAACTGTTTAGAAGCAGATATCTTAGAAGTGGTGAATGCCTCACATCTTTCTGGGACGTTTCCAAACTCCCTGAAAACTGCAATTATTAAGCCCCTTCTGAAAAAGCTCAATCTTGATAACACCATGTCGAGCAACTATAGACCAATATCAAATCTTCTTTTCATAGGTAAGATTATTGAAAAGGTAGTTTTTAATCAGCTGAACAACTACTTAAATTCAAATGGATACCTGGATTTTCAATCTGGTTTCCGAGCGCATCACAGCACAGAGACAGCACTCAATAAGATAATAAATGATATTCGCTTTAATTCTGATTCTGGCAAAATCTTAGTGCTGCGTTTGACACTGTCGATCATAACATACTTCTAGAGAGACTGGAAAACTGGGTCAGGCTTTCTGGGATGGTACTCAAATGGTTCAGGTCATACTTAGAAGGGAGAGGTTATTATGTGAGTATAGGAGAGCATAAGTTTAAGTGGAGGTCCATGCGGAGTCCCACAAGGCTCAATTCTTGCACCGCTCTTGTTTAGCCTGTATATGCTCCCACTAAGTCAAATAATGAGAAAGAACCAAATTGCTTTAATTAAAATTACATTTTTTAATTTCTTGTTTTTATTGTTGTGATTAAAAAAAACAAAAACTATTTCACTTCCTTTTATGTAAAGCACTTTGAATTACCACTGTGTATGAAATGTGCTATAAATAAACTTGCCTTGCCTAAAGATGCCCCATTCGCGAATTAATCATTCTTTTAAATCGGTTCTTTTCAATGAATCGGTCACGGTTCAGGAAACAGGTTTGAATCGATTTGAGATTCAGTCTGAATGATTCGGACAGGTTCGGAGCGATTCCCTATTTAGAAAACACGTAATGCACACAGGTCTACGCAAGAAATCGTTAATTTACACAAAAAAATAAAAAACTAATTTGAGTAAAAAAGTGTGAAAACCAATCCCAGTCTAACCTATAGCCTACATAACGGGTTATCACAAATATGGCACATTCATAAGCATAGTATTGGTGTATCAACCCTTTATGGCCTAGTCCCATTTATTGTTTGGCACTGAAAAAAGTTAGCATTGTTTCTTGACGAGAATGGTGTAAATAACCTTTATATTACTCTTAAATTGTATTGTTTTTGTGGTCACACTTTATTTTAAGGTCCAGTTCTCGTTATTAACAAACCATTAACTATGACTTTTGCCTCAATAAACTACTACTTTGCTGCTTATTAATAGTAAGGTAGTTGTCAAATTTAGGTATTGAGTAGGATTAGGAATGTAGAATATGTGCTTTGTAAGTACTAATAAACAGCACATACAGTGGGTACGGAAAGTATTCAGACCCCCTTAAATTTTTCACTCTTTGTTATATTAAAGCCATTTGCTAAAATCATTTAAGTTCATTTTTTTTTCTCATTAATGTACACACAGCACCCCATATTGACAGAAAAACACAGAATTGTTGACATTTTTGCAGATTTATTAAAAAAGAAAAACTGAAATATCACATGGTCCTAATTCAGACCCTTTGCTGTGACACTCATATATTTAACTCAGGTGGTGTCCATTTCTTCTTCTTTCTTCCTTGAGATGGTTCTACACCTTCATTTGAGTCCAGCTGTGTTTGATTAAACCGATTGGACTTGATTAGGAAAGCCACACACCTGTCTATATAAGACCTTACAGCTCACAGTGCATGTCAGAGCAAATGAGAATCATGAGGTCAAAGGAACTGCCTGAAGAGCTCAGAGACAGAATTGTGGCAAGGCACAGATCTGGCCAAGGTTACAAAAACATTTCTGCTGCACTTAAGGTTCCTAAGAGCACAGTGGCCTCCATAATCCTTAAATGGAAGACGTTTGGGATGACCGGAACCCTTCCTAGAGCTGGCCTGTCCGGCCAAACTGAGCTATCGGGGGAGAAGAGCCTTGGTGAGAGAGGTAAAGAAGAACCCAAAGATCACTGTGGCTGAGCTCCAGAGATGCAGTCGGGAGATGGGAGAAAGTTGTAGAAAGTCAACCATCACTGCAGCCCTCCACCAGTCGGGGGCTTTATGGCAGAGTGGCCCGACGGAAGCCTCTCCTCAGTGCAAGACACATGAAAGCCCGCATGGAGTTTGCTAAAAAACACCTGAATAAGATTCTCTGGTCTGATGAGACCAAGATAGAACTTTTTGGCCTTAATTCTAAACGGTATGTGTGGAGAAAACCAGGCACTGCTCATCACCTGTCCAATACAGTCCCAACAGTGAAGCATGGTGGTGGCAGCATCATGCTGTGGGGGTGTTTTTCAGCTGCAGGGACATGACGACTGGTTGCAATCGAGGGAAAGATGAATGCAGCCAAGTACAGGGATATCCTGGACGGAAACCTTCTCCAGAGTGCTCAGAACCTCAGACTGGGCCGAAGGTTTACCTTCCAACAAGACAATGACCCTAAGCACACAGCTAAAATAACGAAGGAGTGGCTTCACAACAACTCCGTGACTGTTCTTGAATGGCCCAGCCAGAGCCCTGACTTAAACCCAATTGAGCATCTCTGGAGAGACCTAAAAATGGCTGTCCACCAACGTTTACCATCCAACCTGACAGAACTGGAGAGGATCTGCAAGGAGGAATGGCAGAGGATCCCCAAATCCAGGTGTGAAAAAATTGTTGCATCTTTCCCAAAAAGACTCATGGCTGTATTAGATCAAAAGGGTGCTTCTATTAAATACTGAGCAAAGGGTCTGAATATTTAGGACCATGTGATATTTCAGTTTTTCTTTTTTAATAAATCTGCAAAAATGTCAACAATTCTGTGTTTTTCTGTCAATATGGGGTGCTGTGTGTACATTGAGGAAAATTTTAGGATTTTAGCAAATGGCTGCAATATAACAAAGAGTGAAAAATTTAAGGGGGTCTGAATACTTTCCGTACCCACTGTATATGTTAATAATAGGCATGCTAATAAGCAACTACCGGTAGTTAATAGTGAGAATTGGTCCCTATACTAAAGTGTTACCATTTTTGTTTATGCATAGTTCAATTTTAAGAGGAAAACCATAAGTGGTTGATATACAAAACTCAATTTGAAACCATTGATGATAAAATAGAATTAAAAATTCAAAATAAAATTATTAAAGAATGGAAGAAATTGTCTGGTATTCTATTTAATATGGAAGACTGAAAAAAAAAAAAAAAAATGATACAAATGGAAAGAAATGCATCACTCTTGAAGAATAAAGATGAAATATCAGTGTGACTCTCCACTTAAACAATTTACAAAATTCAAAAAAATTCATCTTTATTCAAATACAAAATTACAAAGCTTTTATTTTTTTCTAAGGACATAAACAGCATGAGAAACAAACAGTGTCTAGGGCTGAATCTCATATCCAAGCGGATCCAGCCCTTTATCCAGCAGGAGTAGAGAGGATTCCCTCATCTTCTGGAGAAACTTCTGCAGCTCATCTTTGGAGAAAACCTGACAAAAAGAAAGACAGGTCAGATTAACCAACTTTCAAACAAGACAGCATCATATTTAACATGAGCACTTATGTTATCAGAAGAGAACTCATGCAAATTGAGTCAATACTCAATCACACCTCATAGAGTCGGTGTTGGTCAGACGCAATGATATCAGCCAGACGCAGACTCTCCTGGTGGCGCTCAGTGCGCTGCAGTACGGTTAACAGGAGGAAAGACATCATGGGCAGACACAAACGCCGCAGCAGAGTCATCTGATGAGCGCGCTCAGAGTCTTCCTCAGTGTCCTGCCAAAAACACACACACCGTGAATCCAGAACATCCTACACTTAAAATGTATTTGTTAAATTCTGAATTAAAATGATTACAATTAATTCATGTTTGCCAAACCAATAAATTAATAGAGAACCTATTCACCTCTCTGACATCCACCATCCAGCCTCCATCTACGAACAGCAGCACATTATAGATCCTCTCCTTCACATCCTCTGTCAGCGCTCCCAGACGGCCCTGCCAGTTCTCATACTCTATCTGGAGGAAGAGACAAAGAAAAGCCATTAAAGATAAAAGCTAGAAGTGTTCGGCACTGTGAGAACGGTCTGTTCTAACCTTGTACTCTGCTTCTTTCATCTCATGGGCCACCTTCTCTGTAAACTTCGCTTGAGCAGGTGCTGTGGGTTTCACCGGAGGACAGTTCATGTGCTTGAACCACTCATTGAACGCTTCGTGAGCTTCCTGTGGGGGGAAAAGTAAGATCACAGTAAGATCATCTCGCTGTAACTACATTCAATATAGTAACAGACAATTCAGTGTTGCACAAAGATGCAGCTCCTCACCAGATAGGCACGGATGCACAGATGCTCACGAATAGCATTCTCCTCCTCGGCAGGAAGGGGCGTGTCCATGCCTTGCTCCTCCCACTGGCGGTAGATTTCCCGCATGGAATCTTCCGGCACTTTGGCGAAGACCATCTTAGCAGCGTCATGCTTCTTAGATGCTACGGCGAATGAGGAACATTAGATGTGAATAAATGAAATGCAAATGTCGCTAATCTAAGCTAACTGACCTAAAACCTAGGAGTAAACTAAGCTTAAAAGCTTGGATTTAATGGTATAAACTACTGTATTTTCTGGAAAATGCACATTTTTATTTTTACATTCAAAAATATGAAAACTATTGGTAAATACAACAAAACTACACATTAATAAACACTATAAGCATGTATTTTAATTCCCTTCACTCCAAAACAAATCTTACAAACTTAACGGTATCCAGAATAGACCAAGAATGAAAACTCTTAAGCATAAATTGCACTGCGCTGCAATACTTGTTATAATAATCCAATACTTGTTTCTTAATAATTTTAGAGAACCAATTCCAAAAATAGTTCATCACGTCACACTCTCACAAAATATGGCGCATTTCATAGAATTTTTGCATTCTACAACCGTTTATAAGGTGAAGTCTTGTATTATCCCTTAAAGGGTTACTCCACCCAAATATGAAAATTGTGTCATTAATCACTTTCCCCCACGTCATTCCAAACCCATAAAAGCTTCGTTCATCTTCGGAACACAAATTAAGATATTTTGGATGAAAACCGGGAGGCTTGTGACTGTCCCAAGTAAATTACACTGTCAAGACCCAGAAAAGCATCGTCAAAATAGTCCATCTGCCATCAGTGGTTCAATCTGACTTATGAAGCGGCGAGAATACTTTTTGTATTTTTTACACTATTTGCGTCCAGCAGATATTCTCCAAAATGGCGCAACGCTGACGCAGAGGAGACGAATACTTCAATAAAGTCGTTATTTTAATTTTCTTTCTTTCGTACAAAAAGTATTCTCGCCGCTTCATAACAGTCAGATTGAACCACTGATGGCAGATGGACTATTTTGACGATGCTTTTCATACTTTTCTGGGCCTTGACAGTGGAATTTACTTGGCAGTCAATGGGACAGTCACAGTTACATCTGAATTAATGCTGTCAAATGATTAATTTTATTATGAAAATAAACGTTTTTTACAGAATATATATGTGTATTGTGTATATTTATTACGTATACATAAATACACATGTACATATTTTGAAAATATTTACATGTATATATTTATATTATATATAAATATTTAATATATAAACATAACATTTTACTTAAATATAAATGTATGTATGTGTATTTATATACACATAATAAATATACACAGTACACGCACATTTATTATGTAAACAAGAACCTATATTTTGGATGCGATTAATCACACTAATTAATGGTTAATGACAGCATATAATATAATAATTATAATATAATAATTTAGCTGCACAAGTCTCACCTAAGAACTTCCTCATGATGGCATTGCTCTGTTTAAGGGCTTCAGCTCGCTGGGCGGGATCAAACACCAGCCAGTCAATGACATCAATCTTCTGCTGATCCTCCTGTATGAATAGATGAAGAGTTTTGTGCTAATTCTATTGCTAATTGGATATAGAATTATAAATTAACACAGTTAACAGTTCATTTGTACCACTGTAGTTGCTGTATCTAGTGCAGGGGTCAGGTCATGGTGGGCAAACTCATCTGTGTTTCTCTCTCTGATGGTCACTACTACTGTTTTTGTGATTGCTGCTACGTCCAAACCTAAACACAATATGTAATAAGTATGTAATAACAATGTAATAAACATTTAATGTACACACAGTCATTATTGCAAAATAAACCCTTTCCATTGAGATACAAGACTCTTTGACCTCACCTGCTTGTGTTGCCAGCTCCAGACAGTGTTTGCGCTGCTCAGTCTCAGTGACTTCCTCCAGGAACTGAGCGTATTGTGACACAGCCATGTCAGCAGGAAGGTGACTGACGTAAAATGCAATGAGATCCACTTGCTTTTCCTTTACTAACAGTGAGATGTACGCCTTCAGGGCATCTACACACACCTCCTCCTGACAAACACAGATCACAATGGTGAGTCTGCATCAAACATTTGAATGTATTTATCTGTACAAGCAATAAGCTAGAAACATGAAGAGAGATATAATCTAAAACAAACCAAAAAAAAAAAAAAAAAGCATATTATGTACGTACCTTGAGTTGCATGCCCAAACTGCGATAAAACAACACTAAATGTGACATGAAGCGCAACAGATGAGCTGGCAAAGCTGTACTTCTTCCCAACCAATCACTGAACTCCTCCAGAAGACCTTTCAACACAAGTTAAACATTAAACTTAAAAAGAAAACTTTTCAAAAAGAAAAACTGAGATTTTTCCAAATATCTGTTCTTAAAGCGTACCATTAAGATCATCAAGAATAACAAACTTCTGAATCAAATGGTAATGTTCCTTAGTTGCATCCAGAACCCTCTGTCAACATAACACGTGTGAAAAGATCAGAAAATAAACCATCAATTTAGTCTTGTACAAATAAAACCTCATTCATTCATTCACTCTTACTTTGGATTCGGTTGCTTGAAGCTCTTCAAAGACTTTCTCCAATGTCCAACTAAAAAAGGCACATGATGGAATTATTCACTTGCTGGAAAAGGACATGAAGACTGTATATATGATGGAAATTAGAGGATGTTTATAGTCATACTTGGTCTCTAGGAACTCTCTGGGCAGCTCCTCCAGCTCTTCACTGCCAAGACCAGAAGAACAGATTTCCTGCTCTACCAGAGTGTCCACCATCACCCGGAAATACGCCCACACTGTGTCCTCCCACGACTCGCACACAGGTAACAGCTGCAGGAAATGAGGACATATTCAAATAATGACTAAAAACAAGAGGAAAGCAAAAAACAACAACAAAGTGTAAAAACAGTTAGATGACTATTTACCTGTTTGAGGTTTCCACTCAGTGCAGCATAGATGGCCCTTTCGTATTTGTTGAACTGCTCCTGAAACAGCAAAACAAAGCAGAATCTTTCAGAACGACAAACAAAATGACTCAAACATTCACAGAAGCGGTGTGTTAAGTACAGACATTTTGCTCAATTTAATTATTCATTTTTAATTTCTTGAGACTTGATGTTACCCAGTACAAGGCATTTATAAAAAGCTACCTATACTATGCGAAAAAAACAAAGTGTATTATTAAATAGACTAAATTAAAAAAGACTACGTCAGAGACAGAGTACTTAAAGACAAGGGAAAAAAAGACGCATTTTGAATTCAAATTACTGTCAGTGTTGCCCTAAATATACATTTATTAGTTTTCCCCCTCAAATTTCCCACATATATATATATATATATATATAGTTTCCTCACCTCCTCTGCCATTCTCCAACAGCAAACCTTCCACACGCTTCGATGAGGATTCCCCTCCACCGCCTGAAGCTCTCCACCTCCTAAACACACACACACACACACACACACACACACACACACACACACACACACACACACACACACACACACACACACACACACACACACACACACAGGGTTCAATCCAACTGACCAGTGAATGACCATGACTTTCAGTCGAATGTGATGACTGGATTTTAAGAGACTGCACTCACAAAGAACAACTTTTTGCCAATTCAATATTGATAACTACAATTGTTTTTTTTTTTACTATAATAATTAACATGACAGTTTAAAAATACCTGCAACATATTTTCAAAATGTTGAAACAGTGGGTGCAGGACACTCTACTTCATAAAAGTAAGTGAGAATAGCAAAATAAAGTGAACTGTGATGATTTTACCCCCAAATTCTTCATACAATGGATTGCCAGAAAATTTGGGATCAAAAAAATATTCAGACCATGTTTTGCTTAAGTGTTTTTTTCTTTAATTGCTAATGCGAACGTTTTATACCACATACTGAACAAAATTAAGCATTTCTTGGTAATTGGTCGAACTAAATTGGTATTATCTAGCTGTATACTTAAATTTAACAGCTAAATAATTTTTGCTTTATTGTAATCCATTACATACCTTCATATCAAAGTAATTGACATTATCAAGATGAATTAGTTCTGACACAGTTTAACTCGGAGTTCTTGTCATATTTTATTACCATTTTCTAAACTATAGCAAATGAACTGTGATATAATGTGAGAAATGTTGAAGGTGTCTGAATAAATTTTGGTTCATTATTGTCTTACTTTTCTTATTTTATTTTACAATGCATAAAAATTTGACTGACCAGCTGATGAGTAACATCGTTTCAGCGCAGATTTGGACTTTGAACCCTGGCTAACAAGCAGATACCCTGCGAGCTCGAGCAGCGCTGTTAGAATACTTGCATGTATTAGAAAACATAACATTCTGCAGATTATTTACTATTAACTAATCATGCCATTTCATGATTTTAATCATCATACAGTAAACCAGCAACAACCTCCCCTTCCTCTTCTCATCGGAGACATGCGATGCAGTACTAAACAGTCTCTGGCTGTCGGTGCTTGTAATGATTTTTGCGTCTTTCTCTGACACTTTCAAATGTTTCCGCACAGCCACAATGATTGCTGCATTAGTGCGCACCTCTATTTGATCGTGTCACGTCATTGTTCTGTACAATTTATTCAGTCTTTTCACCTATTAAAGAGCTTTTTTTTTGCTATTTTTGGCCAAACAATTTCAGTTTCTGAACAGTCGGTGCATCCCTATCTGCCGTTTGCGTTTACCAAATCTGATGTGCTCTATGCATATATATATATATAATCCAATATACACTCAATCATATGGATTGTGTTTACTAGGATCTGGTTTCATTAAAAATATCTTCATCAAATATGAATGAAAGACTCATGAAAAATGAAGGTGAGTAAATGATAACAGAATTTTCATTTTTGGTTGAACTATCCCTTTAAGTCCTATTTAACATAAACAAGTAATATTAATGTAGTTAGTATGTGCGTGTGTTGACCTCCGTTGATGTTGGTGTCATGATACAGTTTCCAGCCTTCCAGAGTGGCAGCACGCCAGGCCTGACCACAGCGCTTACACAGCCTCTGAGCCTACACACACACACAGTAACAGATACACAGTGACATTTTCAGTATTCAGTTCTCCGCTTCTGAAGAAAAAAAGAGCAAAGTCTTCAGATTTGTCGACACAGAACCTGCAGTTACATAACACATATACAAATAATTTTTTAAACATTACATGTAATCAATTACTTGTTTTGTAGTGTTACAATACTCGACTATAAAATGCCCATCCATTATAACAATCCTTAAGAAAACACACCTCATCAGTCATGCCAGCTCGTATGAGGTTAAAGAGGTTTTTGAGCAGGCGAGTGTCGTCCTCTCTGTCCAGGTCTGCCAGTGGTCTCTTCTGTCTGATGGGAGCATCAGGATCCAGTTCTGTGACCAGTGGCCTGCTGAAACCACCGCTGGACTGATTCCTCCTCAGCTTCAGGGTGTGGAGTGTGTTCTCCCTACACATGAACAATCCACCATAAAAGATCTACCTGCATTCAAATCTAAATTTTGAGATGTTCAATAATATCAATAAGCAGTGAGATCACTTACCAGTACACTGATTTGGCGTAGTATTCAATGTTATCAGAGAAGTCTCCTATCTCATCTTTAGCAATACTCTCCAACCAATCCACCACCAGCTAAATACACACACACACACACACTCTGAGCAAAGTGGTTTTTCCATGCAGAAACAAGCAAGATGGGTGTAAATGGATGCATGTGTACCTGGCTCTGTCGCACCATATTGCCCTTCTGGAAGAACTGCTCCATTACTGCCTTCTCACTCTCAGTGGGCATCTCCAGAGAAAATACAACCATAAGTTCATATGCAGTGGCTCCAAAAAATACATAGAAACTTAAGTCAACATTAATGTATGAATGTCACTGCAATGAACACAAAATATCTAACCAAGTGGCACTGGCACAATGTAGCTTTGTGACATTCTAAAGTTTTTGAGCACTGTTTGTTAGCTTTGGACAGTATATCTACGGTGTTATTTTAAAACCTAACAGGCTACATTTTGTGAAATCTTTTGCTTGAACAATGTGCTTGTGCTTAGGGGTGTGCGATATTGACAAAAAATAATCTCAATATTTTCTGGGATTTTATCGATAACGATAATTAGACGATATTTTGCTGTTTGTTATTGTGCTCCTAAAGTTTTTGATATTCTTCATATTTTATGTTGTAGTCAGTTCACACCGATAGAAATGAATCTTTTCCAGTAAGTTTAAATAGATTTTTTTCCTTTTATGGGCATTTTATCTTTATAAAGCGTGCATTATCTTTTGAATCAAATTCTTGCATTTAATCAGTGAATTAGAATAATGAATTTAATAATTGACATTTGGGCTGTTACCAAGCAAATAAAATCAGTATCAACAAAATTCATCTTTGCAAAGCAGAGGAAACACAGAAGCTGCATCTGAAGTGGCATTTAGATATATTTATAAACTGTTTAATACAAGACATGAATGCATTTTACCTGCAATTACAAATGCATGAATAATGTTTTGATATATTAAACATAAAACGTTAAATATTTATATTTGAAATGAACTAAACCCGCCAGTAGGTGGCAGCAAGTCACTGTTAATAAGTGAGTCATTGCGATTGAACCGAATCATTTAAACGGTTGAATCATGCAGGAACGAAACGCCCTCATGTTGCTCAGAGACGCAAAACACTGCTGTGGCTGTGTTTGGAATTATTTTTGCAGTCAAAATAGCGCAAAAACAGGAAATATGGTGTCTAAAACGTAAGTCTCTTAATTAACTTCTTGTGTATTGAACTGTTATCAAATTTGTAATCATGGTAATTTTGAGAGAGAAGAAAATGGTACTCTTCATGTGAAATTGATTAACTATATGAAGTGGTATAAATATACACATTTTCTGCCCCCATGTCTTGAATTTGTGATCATTCTAAATGTATTTTAACAGAATGAATCATGTTAGTTAGCACTAGTCTAGACTTCACGTAATGCGTGCACTCTGTAGGGGTGTTTTGAATGGTTTTTGCAAAATACTTGATAATGTCAAATCGCACATCGTTAAAACAACAATTACGATATTATTGCAGACAATATATATCGCACACCCCTACTTGTGCTATCATAAGCTTTGACATTTTGTAATCTAATGCAATGACATTCATGTTTTCCATCTATGTAGACTAGTACAGTGTAACACAAAAGCACTTACAGTTATATCCATCATGATGTCTTCCTCTAAAACTGTATGGATTCTGTCTCTGTATTTGAGAGCATTATAACAGTATGTAAACAAGTAAATAGCAGTTGTGTTGCTTAATTTTTTAGAGTAAACTATGATACAGTCTTTTTCAGGATTTAATGATGAATAGAGATTTAAAACAACACTTACTTGAAATGTAAATCTTTAGAAACATTATAGATGCCTTTATTGTCACTTTTGATCAATTTTATGCATCCTTGCAGAATGATTCATTTCAAACCTTGTGTATGAGAGTGTTGAGCGTACCTGTACAGCGAAGTGATAAGTCTCCAAGTCACCATCTCTTGCTGCAGCAACCAGGTAATGCTAACTGTCTTGGAGGATTTCTGCTGACCAGGGGCTGATCGAAGAACCATTTTCTGCAAAATACTAACCTACAATATAGGTCAGCACATTACAAATCTCAGGAAGGATTATTTTTTTCAGCTTGCCATGGCAACATTTTCATTTAGCTACCATTCAAACCATTTAGTTTTTCTATTTAAAAAAAGATAGATAACTTATATTATATATTACATTTATATTGTAAATAATTACTCATTTCTACTTAATGAAACTAAAATTTAAAATCATATGATTCTGAAATTCCCAGTCTGTCTATACCTTATCTTGACAGAGAGCCTCATACTCCTCTAAAAGATCAAACACATCCGTGGACGCATGACGTAAATATGACTGCAGAAAATCAGGAAACAAACTGAGAGAAGCTGGGAGAAGAAAAAGGGAGAGAGAGCTGTAAATCATGTAAACCAGTCACTTCATTTGTGGCGATGATTATTATGATTATTTACCAGCCTCTCCGGGATCATCTTCCTTTAGCATGAGAGCACTCATGTTGACATCCTCAGTGAAGCTGGTGTCCACCAGCCCAGACAGAGGAGACGGGTAAAGACTGTTTGTCCAATCACTGTCATCCAAGTTCTAAAGTGCCAACAAACAAAAACCCCAGGCAAAAGAGTTACCAGTTACATCAAACAAGCTAAATATATGGAGTCAAGATAAATAAAGGATGTTCATATGAATTCTGGTCACTCACCATGCTCAGACTGCCTTTAGTACGAGGTGTGTTAATGAAACGAGGAGTTCTGCTTCCTGTCCCGAGGATGGCCGACACATCTGGGTTCCTGAGGGCACTTCTTGGGGTGACTACATAATTTACAGTCAAACCAAAAATTATTCAGACACCACATATAATTTTTTATATTTTTTTTTTACTAGTGAGTGCAGGACGCTATAGTTCATTTATGTAAGTGAGCATAGCAGAATATAGTAAACTGTGACATATTATACACAAAAATTCTTCATACAGTGGACTACCAGTAAACAATGATTATGTTACTTAAATTATTTACTGAAAGAGTAGATTGGTCATTTCTGAATCAGAGTGTTTTTGCATGCAGCATCTATATCTATAAAGATAGCAGACACTGTTTACTTACAAGTTTGTTTGAGGAGAGATCCAGGTGTTTGGCGCAGTAGTGGTCTAGCAGGGGTAGTGCTGGTGCCAGGAGTCTCATCCTGTGCCAGTGGGACTGAACACACAGTAAAGGAAAAAAAAGAAAAGAAAAAACCTTCCTACATGTTTATAACAGTTATACAGCACATATTGTACTTACACTGCCAGATGATAACAAAAACCTGACCTCAACTGAGCTGGATATCAACACTATTGTCTTCTGTAGAGCAGCTTTTCATTTCATAATTGCTAACCTTTGCAACGTTACTTAACTGAATAAGCATTGAGCTAAATATTGACTTGACTTCATCCTAAATAAAAAAACTAAAAAAAAAACTGTCTTTTTCTTCATTTATTCCTTCCCTTTCTAGCTTGTACTTATTTGAACAATGCCTGAAACTTGGTATTACGAGCACTTCCTGTGTCGCTTTGCCTCTTTAAGAAGAATCGCTTTATGTATTCCCCAATTGAAAGTCGCTTTGGATAATAGCGTCTGCAAAATTACTAAATGTAAATGTAAACAATGCCATTAGTTTAAACGAGCTGTTTTATAGCTAAAATTGAAGTTCTTTCAAAATGGATGTATTCTGCACCATGCTATTTTTCTGTTTATGCTGTGAAGCGGTTTTAAAACTATCTGCATTGTAAAGTGAAACATAAATAAATGTAATGACTTAACTGTGGATTATGATTTTGGTAAGGATACATGCAACTTTTTTGTGTGAACTCTTTCTGCGGGCAGCACGGGTCACCTCAGTGTCCCGAACCACTGGACTAAACAAGGTCTGATTCCTGCACAAAACACAGACATCAGAACTACATTTTAAAGATTATAACATTAGGTTATTATCCATATTTATGCCACATGCTCACAAATACATTTAAATACAGTTTCTTCTGTCTTCAGACTAACTACTGCATATTCACACTCTCTCTCTCTCTCTCTCTCTCACACACACACACACACACACACACACACACACACACACACACACACACACACACACCTAAACGAACTCAAAGTGACCTGTAAAATATATTCATATAACAAATACAGCTATTAACTAGCTATGAACTGTCAAAACACAGCTAAAGAACTATTAGACTTTTTAAACAACATACACGTTCTATCAATGCTGTATTTACATCAAATAACACTAAATTTACATATTGTTTGGCAATTAATAAAAAGCTAACGTTATATTTTATTTTCTCTCAGGTGTTATTATATCGACAGTCAACTGCCATGTGGAACCGTTCTTACGATAACGTAAATTAGAGCAAATCACGAATGAAATAAAGTAGCCGAAATAACCAGATAGCATTCATACAACAATAAGACTACAATAAAACGTAATATTTACCAGTCCATGTTGTCTGTAAATTCACAACTGCTAGCCAAAGATGCTAGCACACGGGATTTAGCGCCTTCACTTCTGAGGCTCGTTCTTCTTCTGAGCTGCGCCTATCATTACATTACACTGCCCCCTACTGGCGCGGATGAACGAGTGATTAAAAATTACTACCTTCTGTCAGGTACTGCCACCTACTGGCTATAGAAGGAATCACATGTATCGCTATGTGCCTTTTTTATTTTTATTTTTTTTAATTATGTCACATAATCTATTGAAATGTATATTGCAATATTAGGATAACATTTAATCTCGTCCTGATTATATTGCATTAATATCTTTTCAAAAATATTTCCAGCCTAATCCAATTCAGTTTGCATCTATTACATTAGTGGCACATGACATGACAAATGTATGATGGGATTATTTTTTAATTTAGAAATAAATTGAAATGTCACGTCTCATGAGTGGTATTCGGTGGCTATTTAACAGATTCTCAGTACAAATGTCACGTAGTTATGAATGTCTATACTAATGTCAAGTAATTATTTCTCATAGCCTACTATATAAAGAATGGCAGGGGTTAGTTGTCACACCTGCTCGTAATTCAGTGGTTTATTTTTGAAAGCCAATCAGTATAGCCACATACCTTAAAGACTTTGCACTGTTATTTACCCTGATCAAAGATACTGAACACTAAGATAATAAATTGACCCAATAATGAGGCTTGTTGTCAAAATGGAACCTTTTCAGAAACATTTAACCAAAAAGACAATGCCAAACCAAGTCTGTATAAATACAACCTTTGCTAGAGGAAGTAAAATTGTGATCTAAAACTTGAAAAGAAAGAACTCTGAGTTAGCCAAGTCCACAGTTCCACTGGAATGCTTTTGTGAGATCTAAAGGCATTTCCACTTAGACATTGACATTTACTCATGCTTTTAAGAATATATGCCTCAGCACAATAATTCCAAAATTTGGGCTCAGTGAGATTTTTTCAGCTAAATTATTACTTTTTTTTTTTTTTTAAAGAATGAAACCAAGTTTTATTCAGCAAGAATTCATTAAATTACAGCCCGTTTCCGCCACTGATTAAAAAAAAAAAAAAAAAGGTAGTTGTGACTTATCTCACAATTCTGACTTTTTCCTCACAATTCTGACTTGTTTGAGATAAGTAAGAATTGTGAGATGTCAGATTTGCGAGATATAAACTTGTAATTCTGACTTTCTTTTCAGAATTGCGTGATACAAACTCACAATTGTGAGAAATAAAGAATTGCGAGATTAAAAAATAAAATAAAATTCTCGCAATTGCGAGTTTATATCTTGCAATTCTGAAAAGAAAGTCAGAATTACAAGTTTATATCTCGCAAATCTGACTTATCCCACAATTCTTACTTATCTCAAACAAGTCAGAATTGTGAGGAAAAAAAGTCAGAATTGTGAGATAAGTCACAACTACCTTTTTTTTGTTTTTTAATCAGTTCTTGCAATTGCGAGTTTATATCTCACAATTGATCATTTTTTCTCAGAATTGTGAGATATAAACTCGCAATTGCGGGTTATAAAGTCCAATTTTGAGGGGGAAAAAGACCGATATGTTCTCAGAATTGTGAATTTATGTCTCAAAATTCTGACTTAACTTGCAGTTGCATCTTATAAAGTCACAATTTCGAGATATAAACTTGCAATTCTGAGAAAAAAGTCAGAATTGCGAGATTTATATATTAAATAAAATATCTATGTGCTTTTGAAATTTCTATTCTATTCTATTCTATTCTAAAAAAAATTCATGGTTTCCACAAAAAATATTAAGCAGCATAACTGTTTTCAACACTGATAATAGTAAGAAATGTTCGAGCACTAAATCTGCGTATTAGAATGACCTTAATATTAGACATTAGGATTGAAGGATTATGTGACATTGTAGTAATGAAGTAATGACCATTGCCATCAGAGAAATAAATTGCGTTTATCCACCTTATTTGCGGAATGAGGAAGTAAGCCTTTTTTTGTGAATGTGCGAGATTTTCAGTTCGTTAGCCGCTGTAGGGAAATAATGAGAAGAATAACAATGTGCAGTAAATGGTAAAAATGTTTGCAGTACAAACCAGTGTATGTGTGTTCATAATTAAAGGGATAGTTCACCCAAAAACCTTCATTCATCTTCAGAACACAAATTAAGATATTTTTGATGAAATCCAAGAGCTCTCTGACCCTGCCATAGACAGCAAGGACCCTTACACGATCAAGGCTCAGAAACGTAGCAAGGACATTGATAAAATAATCCATGTGACATCAGTTGTTCAACCACGAAGCTACGAGAATACTTTTTGTGTGCAAAGAAAACAAAAATGATGAATTTATTCAACTATTCGCCTCCTCCGCGTCACCCTTTAGCGCCATTTTGGAGAGTATCACATATGTAAACAACGTATGCTGTTCTGTGTCAGCAGCACCGTACGCGGATACGCTGTTTACGTTGTTTACGCTTTGATCTGAATGTAAACAAAGTATCTGCATACATACGTATGTGATACTCTCCAAAAAGGTGCTATAGGGTGATGTGGAGGAGACGAACTGTCGTTAATAGTCATTATTTTTGTTTTCTTTGCGCACAAAAAGTATTCTTGTAGCTTCGTAAAATTATCATTGAACCACTGATGTCACATGGATTATTTTACCGATCTCCTTGCTACTTTTCTGAGTCTTGATCGGGAAAGGGTCCTTGCTGCACTGTAAAAAAAAAAAAATCCGTAAAATTTACAGTAAAAAAACGGCAGCTGTGGTTGCCGGAATTCCACCGTAAAAAAATACGGTAGCAACATTTGAGGTTTTACGGTTTTAACTGAAATTTACAGTTAATTTACTGATATAATGTTAATATTACCAACCTATTGAAGTACTGAAATCTGTTTTGTACCTTTGTAATGCACTGATAACCACCAAATGCAGGTGGTGATGAGAAAGTCACATGATGAACCAAAGCCTATCACAAGCAGCTTTTAAATAATAACATGTATAGAAGGTGCACAGTGTCATTCACACAAACACTAAACACCATCATGGTGAGACAACAACATTAGATGTAACATACAACCCTAATAAACATAACTGATAAGAAAAAACTAAGAACAAACATATTATTTCAAAGAAAAAATTTCCAATTTGAAATGCAACGCAGGGAATTCTGGGAACATCAATTTACGGTTTTTCCCTGTAAATTTTACATTCTTCTTCACTTCCAAAAACGGTATTTCACCGTAAAATTGTCTGAAATGTCACTGTATATATATTAGGAGAACTTACCGTAAACTGTAAACAGGTTTTTACTGTAACATTTTTTTACAGTTTTTTACAGTGTGTCTATGGAGGGTCAGAAAGCTCTCAGGTTTCATCAAAAATATCTTAATTTGTGTTCCAAAGATGAACGAAGGTCTTACAGGTTTGGAACGACATGAGGGTGAGTAATTAATGACAGAATTATCATTTTTGGGTGAACTATCCATTTAAGATATACATTAAAATAATATGGTAAGACATCAGTTTACAATATCAAGAAGCAACACGAGCTGTTTTTTTTTTACAGCTAAAAATAGCTGGAAGCAGATGAGAGGGATTAAATTTACGCGCCCACTCTTACGGGAGAAATAAGGTGGATAGGCCTAAATAAACCCCAAAACATAAAACAGTAGGTAAATTGGTTCCTCAAGCGGCTTTGACTGCACCTGATCACCAGACACCATAATTCTCATGCACATATGACAAAGAACTGCATAAATATCATGTAGTGTTTTGCACAGTGACCCAAGTTCAGCTTGTGAAGTTTTTTTTTGCGTTTCTTTCAATAAACATGTAATTATGTCACCGCTACCCAGCGTACACTTCAGCATCTCCTTTCAGATAAAGACCCTTTAACCACAGGTTGCATAATCACACGGCTAATCGTGCAGCAGGAAATCGGTGTAGACCGGCAATTAAGTAAAACACAAAACACTTGCATTTTACTTTGAATACTTTACACCATGTCAAGGTTTTATTTGACAGTATTTCAGTAAATATCATACAGTAAACAAGAGCTCTGCAAAAGTAAGTATATATCCATTGAGTTGCATTTCATAAAAATAGCTCACTTACAGTTTTTGTGACTAGGTCATAGTACATAGTGTCATATTTATAGTTTTAAGCTGTACAGGATGAACCACGCTTTTCTTTCAGTTCTACACAGTGATACAGAGCCCCTTTTGGGCATTGCGTTGCCTCCATGGCTTTACTGATAAATCCTCTAATTTTAAATCATGTTATTTATCGGGTTTAATCATTTAGGTAATATCTCTTTAGCATTTGGCAAACTCAAGACAAAATCTATGGAAAAGCAGTGTGAAAGCACTGACACTATTCTCTCTTTAAACAAACAAACAACAAAGAAAAAGAAACCCTAGGGCCAGAAACACAGCCTGAACAAGTACATGAATGCAAATGCTGTTAACTACGCAAATGAATCAATTTTTTCTTGTTGTTGCGTTGCAAAATGTGTCAGAATGCACGTAACACATTGCATTCTTAATGTGGTATTAGCATAATTTAGCATCAGTGTTCTTTTCAAGGGTCAACTTTTGTAATGAAGCTAAAGTTTGAAGTTTTGACTAACAAATTTTCAAAGACAAAAGGGTTAATTGTCACTAGTAGCGATGTATAAAGTACAGCTAACACAAACCGAGCAGACTAACTTGAACCTGTTGCGAATCTATTTTTCGCCCTCACGCAAAATCCAGATTGCGTGTAGATTTCTATTGAAGTAAATGAATTTCACCCACAAAAATGAGCCAAACAACAGTTCGAGTGCACCTTTACAACACACTGTTCAATAGTAAAGACATTTGAAGGTAGTTCTGTCGCCCCCTTGAGTACGGAGGTTTGTTAGCGCTGTAGTAGCAAAAATAGATGCTAAGGGTGTACAATGAAATGCGCTAAAACTTGTTTCTGCATTTGCGTACTTGCATAAAGTATGTTTTTCTGGTCTTAAGATGCCTTGTTCCATTATTCATAAAACTTAAAAACTTACATACTTAAACCAAATTTCTAGAGATATCATAGCATTTGTAGTGATCCAACTCATTCATATGCACACACGATCTTTGCTGGTACTCTACAGAAAATACATTTGCTTTGACAATGTCATTGTCTGTCTGGAATTTCGAAGGATGTACCGCTCTGAATGTAATAGCCACAGAGGCACACTCATTTTTGGATTGCTTCAATTAATTTGTCTTTATCATGGAAATGTTAGCACTATCTTGTAATGACTAGATCATTGTCGGCTCTCCTTGTCATCTACAACAGTTGTCAAAGAGCGTCAGTGGAACCCGTCATCGCTTTATCTGTGGGAGATGAATATAATAGAGACGATATTATGACAATGGATAGAATGGATGAGGTCTTGTCTGGGGTCCTTTTCACA
The DNA here is from genome assembly GCF_012432095.1 of Onychostoma macrolepis. Classification (NCBI taxonomy): domain Eukaryota; kingdom Metazoa; phylum Chordata; class Actinopteri; order Cypriniformes; family Cyprinidae; genus Onychostoma; species Onychostoma macrolepis. Next base: position 20,151,250 of record NC_081158.1, on the reverse strand, counting down.
GGAACTTGAATTGACATGTATATATTAATTAAAGTGAACAAAATTATAAAAGTTGTGAATAATTGTACAACACTTTTGACAGTATTGCAGGAAGAATACACAATGAAGCACCACTGGGGTCTTGACATATTTGTTGTGTATTTTTTTTTAAAGTGAAGTGTATAATTTCTGTGCCACTATCAGTTATAAAATCAGTATAAACTCATGAACAATTAAGACACTCCCTCAAAATTATGCAATTGGTTGAGACCATATTGTTTTGTCAGACCAGAATTACAGTTGGACGCCACTAGTTCATTTCACCTTTGAGTGAAATGGTGTATTTATTACTGACAGTGACATTAATAGCAATTGAACTCATAAAAAAGTGAATTGTGAAAGAAATCACAGAATAATAATGTAATCCAAAGTCCAGATGTTAACGAAAAGTTTGGTCCATTACACCTTAACATTCTAGTTGGTTACATTAATTGGTTACATGATCAATAGCATCAATGTTTCCCAATCCATTCAATTCAATGCAGCAAAGAATCAAGCTAGAGTGATTACGTCCTGTTCACGCCAAGAATGATAACTATAATGATAACTAAGTTAGCATCCATATCAATGCACAATAACATTCTGTTTATTGTAATTGAACAATGCAGTTATGTCATCTGCTGCTTTAAATGCTAATTAAATTTTAAAGTGGTGGATTCTGATTCTGGCTGTCAGGGATTTTATTCATCAGCTGGAAAAAAAAAGTTCTAAAAGTGATTCTCTGCTTCATCGTTATATCATCACCCTACTCTCATAGAATTAGAATGATTATTACAACTTTATAGTTATCATCATTATCATCCTTGGTGTGAATGGGTCTTTAGCCACCTTGCCGTTCCTTATGAAAATTAACCTTGTTTTTATTATAGTAAAAGTGTAGTAACCATGGTTTTTTGGTATATATTTGTATAACCAAAGTTTTACTAAAAATATCATGGTTAAACTAAGGGTAGTGTAGCAAAACCATGGGTAATTTGTGGTTACCATGTTTTAACTATAGTAACCCTGTTTTTTTTTTTTTTGGTTTTGTCTGTCATAAAATCATGGATAATTTTCATAAGGAGTGTGGCACACAGATGTGTAACATGACACTTAAAGTTCAAACAATTTCAACTTTGACCTCATTTACTTGGGCCTTTTCAAAGCATAACCAAATAAATGTCAAAGAAATTCCATAAGCTGATACCTTTTAATTGGTTCTTTGTGTTTTCATTTAGCCTTCGATTAGCAAGCTAACATCTTAGCATACTAGCTAGTAGAGGCTGATAGACTGTGTCTATGTAGATAGATCTAAATACAGCACAAGATGGATAATGACATTCTGAGAAAAAACAGAATGGCATGACAATAGCATACATTACCTCTTTCATGTACTTTCAGAATTTGCTATTAGCAGGCTTGTTAAAATCACCCTTTTGTGAAGGGTGCAACGAGCACAACGTTTTCGCAACAAGCATGGCGCTTGTATGGAGCGGAGAGTTGAAGCCCTGACATGTGAACTAGAGACTTACCAACACATAACCTTTTGTATGGGGAATATGCTAATAAACATAGTTTCATAGCAGGATTTTGAGAATTCACTTATGCAATGAATATAATGGATGCACAGCATACTCTTTCCAGTACTGCATTTTATATGTATACATGTCTACTTAAAGACAAAGTGCTCAACAAACATTTGAAATCCTGTCAAAGATATCATTAATAAATATCTGCACTTCTTTTAGAAGACTCTCATCTCTATTTCTATGTACGAAAATAGCTTTGAATTTTATATTGATATATCTATACTGTGGACATAATCTGGTATCTCTAGACACCAGTCAGCATTCAGAGACACGGATGTAACGACATACTCATTCAGATCTGGCATTACTTTTGCACAGTTTCTACGGAACAAGTAGTCCAATGAATTTATAGCAGCCTACATTTTTCTTTGTCTTGATGTCATTGCCTAGGATTTAGAGCTCAAATAAAGCATCCAGTGGTCAGCATAAGGCAGGGGTGTCCACTCCTGCTCCTGGAGGGCCAATGTCCTGCAGAGTTTATCTCCAACCTGCCTCAACACACTTGCATGGATGTTTCTAGTAATCCTGAAGACCTTGATTAGCTGGTTCAGGTGTGTATAATTAGTATCGGAGCTACAGTAAGTGCTACAGGACAGTGGCCCTCTAGGAGCAAGATTGGACACCCCTGGCATAAGGCACTCTGCCCTAATCAAACCATTTCATCAAAACCATCTTGGACTCAAATTGCTTTGTTCGTGTACTCACGTAAAGGGAGAATAGTTTGAGAGTCAATAGAAGGTCAAAGCCCATCGGTTCCTTCAGAAATTGGGTACACACTGACAGTAATTTGCAGCAACTGGTAGTCATAAATCATCAATGAGAGTTTGCGATTTTGAGAGACACAACTTGAGGCTGCAACTACACACGTCAGTGTAGACAGTGAAGGTCATGTGATCTGTTTCCTGTTACAGTTCTGTATTGAAGTTGAGTAGGAACACCTATTTGCAACCACTCAAGTTTATATCGCTGTCAGTGGGAACGCACCTTAAAGTGGAGTAGGAATGAATTCTAGATTACACTCTTCTAACTTACACTGTGTATGATATCAGTACTCCAGTATGGGCTCACAATGGTGTGTAAAGACCATATTTACAATATGTCTCACATATATGTACTCATATAATATATCTATTTCTATATTCATTTTACCGACCCTTATACAGACATCTGCAGGTCAGTCTTTAAGGCAGAGTTCATAGTCGAGTGTCCGCTCATATAGGATCTTTTTAATCATATTCATTCTTCAAATACACAAAAACTGTATGTCAGGCAACTCCTTCAGTATTCTTCATTTTTTAATGAAAGTGTATAAAAATTGCTGTAGCCACCAGTGGTGGTTCAGACTCAGTAAGTGGTTCTCTATGCATGTACATCTGAGTCTTGAGTGCTTTTCCCCAACAGTTCAAACAAGTCTGGGAATCTTTTTGCACGCTACATGCATCACTCATTCTACCGTGGTTCCATTTTTGGAGTGAATGCTTCCAGTTCTTAAGGTGGTGGGTGTCATATCTGTTAAAATAACTTAGAATAAAATATAAATAAAAAATGCTCTGTCTAGAAATGCATGGAAAGCTCTTTAGTGAGGATTGTGGGAAGGTGGTACCTAGTCAATGTTAAAAACGATCTCTTTCAAGTAGAGCAAGCCTGTGAAAAGCAATCAAGAAGAGCCCAAGCCCAACCAGTCCCAAAACAAGGCGGATCATAGCCAAAGGTTGGTCCAAAATTTGGCCAAAAGTAGTCAAGGCCAAAAGTAAGGTCTAAACTTGGGCCTGAGATTGTGATGAGATGTTATCTGCTGATGGTGGAGGTGGCTGAGCGCAGGGTGTTGGGTAGCTTGTCCGAACCAGGGATCTTCCAGGGCCCTGGGGATACTGTGGCCTTCCTGCCTGATGCACTGCTGCTGGTCTTGGAGTTGTGGATGGGACGACTCTCTTGGTTCATTTGCCCTTTCTCTGGTTCCTTTGGTAGGGCTTTAAATGGCACCAGAGATCCTTGTTGGTTGTTGCTACCATCCAGGCACCCATTTCCCCCATTCATGTTGGTGTCAGTTGGAGAAGTTTTGGGCGAGTCTCGCTTTCGAGATGGTGTGTTGCTCCGCTCCCTCCTGCGCTCCTTGGACTTTGCCCGGCTGCCTTTGTGGGATTTGGGCTCTCCCGCAAGTTCATCAAGGTATTGTTGCTGACTCTTCCCTCCACTAGAGCGACGGTTGGTCCTGCTGCCCTCCCTCTGCTTGGTCCCACCCCCAACTCCACCTGCCAGGGCTGACCTCTTCCCCACAGTGGCCTGCTCCAGAGCCCTACTCTCTGGGCCTCTAGGACCCTGGGAACAGTCTGGACCTAGTGCTTCCAAGGACAATGTATGAGGTGGGTCGGTGGGTGGGTTCACATGAGAAGAAGCTGATGGATTAGATAAGCTGTCGAGGGGTGGTGCTACTTCCGACAGACTTGGGGAGGCTGTAGTGTGAGCATCCCAGGGGGCGGGACTATCTGCTGGGGAAACATGGAACAGTTACATCCAAACATTTAAACCAAAACAGAAAGAAGCACAATTGGAAACACACTAGAGCAGCGGTTCTCAATTCCAGTTCTCGTGATATCCTGTGATGTTCACTTCGCAGGGCACTTACGTTCGAATAGAACAAACGTCAGAAGCGATAAGAGATACACACAAAATGTGCAGAGTGGGGAGGAAATTGAAACTGAGGACTGGAATTGAGAACCGCTGCACTAGAGTAAGATTAGTGGAACCAAAGCTAATACTGGCAAAGAATTACTATCTCACAAACATGAACCACACACTCCCCAAACCAGTTCAGCGCAAACCCTACCCTGCAAGCTAATTTCATCTGTAAACTCAATTAGGCAGTCACCTCTCAAGAAAACTTCAAACTTAATGGATTCAGTTCAAATGGTAATGGATTCAGTGACAAACATTAATGCTATCTATCAAAATACCAATGCTAAAATGAGGCTAGGTTTAAATGATTACAGTAGGTTGGGGTTAGGGGTTAGTAATTCTTTCAATGTTGTGTAGGCAATCAGCAGTGTGAGTTACATGACCAATGAAATCCTTAGAATCGGTTGAGTGGTGGGATTTGCGCTGAACTTGTTGGGGAAACCAAAAAAAAAAAAAAAAAAAAATTAAATGTAATCACACAAACAATACTAACAAAAAAATATCACAAAGTACCGTGATATTACCATGGCTTTTTTTCTACAATGTACCATGCAAATAGTATGGGATCTGTGTTATGATAATTACACAAAGTATGTTTGGAGTATGTTGGAGTACCATGTAACTACAGAGCACCATGGTACTGTACCATGGTCCATTACCAACTGTGCATCATGGAAATGCCACAGTACTTTTCTTGTAAGGACACAAATGACTATATGATATTGTTTGCATATATACCAAAACAACCTCCATTTCTGACAAGAAATGGGATAGTTTTCAGCCATTAAGCTAGTTTCATGTGTGTCTACTGGATGTGGAATAATCAGGTTCTCCCATGGGCTTCTTATGCTATCCGCCCAACCTCCACACACACACACACACACACACACACGCACACACAGACATCACTTCACACCAATATGCTCATGTTGGAGTGACATCTCTGCACTTCCTCTCTTTAGACTCCCAATACACAATAGCATATCTTACCAACACACTCACAACCCAAACTGAAAGAGGGTCACCAACCTTAATATTCTCATTATACATCCCTAATCCTACCTGTCTCCTCGTATATCACAGGATACACTGAGGACTGCTCAGCTTTCTGCCAACCTACAAAGCACATATGCGCCCAGGCGGCCATTTTAATGTGCGCTAACAAGCAAATTGTCTGGGAATTCATTTCAACACAAGAAAACAAACACTTGTAACAGCATCTCTTTATCATTAAGCTTCAAATACAGGGAAATATGGCAAGTGTAAACAATTATGTATCATTGTGTCTCTGCGCTAGCTGTTTCTTTCTCTACTGGGGTAAATTTCTCTTGTTTATATGGCCCAAGTGTAGCAAAAATCACTGGCCTATAGAGGAAAAAGATGAATCCAAGCTCATAAAGGGTTTTCACTGTGAAATAGAAGACAGGTATGGAATATAAAACCGTAGAGGCTGACACAACCATCCCGTGATGACTATATTTCAACTAGGTTTCTGTGGTACCACTGAGATCTCAGTGGGATACTAAATGTATGAGAAGAGATGGCCAAGTGTGAGCGGAATTCAAAGGCAAGTGCGCATAGGGTTGTTTCAATGGCTGTTAGGAGCTCATAGGAGTTAAGTTTTCATCACAATGGAGAGTCAGTTACAAGAATGCTAAGAGTGTATGTGCGTCTAGGGGTAGATCTGCTGTTTCTCTTTCAATGTCTGAATTTTACTAGACATACCCTTACCAAAAAGTAGTATACTTCAAGTTTACTTTATTAAGTATACTTAAATAAAGTTCAAGTATATTTTTAAGTATACTTTAGTTAGTAAGTATAAAAATATCAGTGTACTAATAGTATACTAGTAAGTGTACTATTTCAATACTCCTTGGGACTAAATTAGCCCACTTTCTAGTATATAAAAGTATACTTTTAAGTATACTTTAAGTATAACAGCAGTAAATTTTGAGTACACAAGTAGTTTACATCAATATTTTTAGCTTGTACTGTAACTATACTAAAAGTGAATTTATAGGTATATTGATAGTTTAGTAATTAAATACTTGAAGCATTTTTAGTACACTTTGAAGCATAGTTTCAGTAAACTACTAGTTTACTAGTTTTATACTGCAAGTATACTCGTAAATTTTCTTTAAGTGAACTTTACATCATACTTTAAAGGGGTCATATGACGTTGCTAAAAATAACATTATTTTGTGCATTTGGTGTAATACAATGTGTTTATGCATTTTAAGGTTCAAAAAACACATTCTTTTCCACATACTGTACATTATTCTTCGCCTTTCTGAAACGTGTCGATTTTTACAAAGCTCATCGTTCTGAGAAGTGAGGCATGCTCTGATTGGCCAGCTATCCAGTGCGTTGTGATTGGCTGAATATCTCAAACATGAGACGGAAAGGTTTACGCCCCTTACCGTATTGTGATGCGCGATGACACAAACACAATAAAACCCATTATAAATGAGGCATTTGTTGCATCCAGTGGTGACAAAATTACTGATTATAATGACTTTTACTGTCTTTTTACATGTCGCGTTGCATCGCGCTGCGTAAACATTACCATGTCTGCATTTGTGATCAGAGAAACGACAAACAACAAGCATTACTCTACACTGCTCAAAACTCACGTTTGAATCCTCAGTGGCAAATTCTTTAAATGTGACCCTGAACCACAAAACCAGTCTTAAGTCGCTGGGGTATATTTGTAGCAATAGCCAAAAATACACTGTATGGGTCAAAATTATAGATTTTTCTTTTATGCCAAAAATCATTAGTATATTAAGTATAGATTATATTCCATGAAGATATTTTGTAAATTTACTACTGTAAATATATCAAAACGTCGTTTTTGATTAGTAATATGCATTGCTAAGAATTCATTTGGACAACTTTAAAGGCGATTTTCTCAATATTTTGTTTTTTTTGCACCCTCAGATTCCAGATTTTCAGATAGCTGTATCTCAGCCAAATATTGTCCTATCCTAACAAACCATACATCAACTGAAAGCTTATTTATTCAGCTTTCAGATGATGTATAAATCTCAATTTCAAAAAATTTACACTTAAGACTGGTTTTGTGGTCCAGGGTCAGAAATAAGAAAACATACTTAAAGGCTGTGAGTCAGAAGCGCCAAACTGTCCTTGCAAAGTTGGAATTGCCTCACTTTACAGAAACAGCCTTTGTGCTCAAGCTGGCAGGCTTCTCCCAGGTTCAGGAAATGGTCCTCCGTAAAATGCGCTTCACACACTCTAATATTTGGGATGAACTGTTCTGGAACAGTGTTGTAAATACAACTTAACCACTGATTTCTAGTTGTGTCCTCTTTTGGAAGCCCAAACTTTCACTTTCACAACGTCTTTGCAACTTCAGGGATCTGTTCTTATCTATGCATGAACAGCTTGTAACACTCCAAAGAGAAAGGAAAACTTGAAATCGCATCATATGACCCTTTTAAGTATACTACTATGTCCCTATTTAGGTATTAATTTGTATATATTTTGTTATATATAAAAGACTATGAATTAGATTCAGAATGATAATCAAAACGTAGATGGAGTTGATCAACACCCCAAAGCTTGACATTCATTTTTACCTCTTCGACATTTTATTCCATAACGTTACGGTCCGTATACCTTCGAATAATTCGTTTTTTAGTTTTTTTCTTTAAAACGGGAAAACAAATAAATCAGTGGTTTATTGCATATTTAAACCTTCTCTTTTTTCTTACATTTTTAATTTTATCTTCGTCACACTCCGTTCAAATGCATCAAATGAAAATTCAATAAAACCAAAATGAAAAATTAAGCTTTTTGATTCACAAATCCGTTTTGGTGTACCGGAAGTTCCCCGTCGCTTTGGGTCCAGGTCGTTTCAACTTTCTTTTTGTCATCTTATAATAAAATACTATATATTTAGGTATCACATGATCGATTTGAAGGTTTGGAAGGCTTTGCCGACTCTGCTGTATATGTATGAAATATGAATTCAAATAAATGTACAAAGTAAATATAGCTCTAACAAGTATATTTTTCTTGTCGTGCAGCTTCTCAATCTATATATAGGCTATACATAGAGCGATTGTATAATATATAGCTACAATCAGTGGCGCCTGCAGGTACCATGAGCACTCAGACTGACCTGAGATTTGCCCCGCAAACATTTCAGCAGTAAATTATAGGCCCGTCGTTTGTCCCGCATTTCTACACCGTAAAAAGTGATAAGTTGACTTAACTTAAAAAAATTGTGGAAACCCGTTGCCTTAAAATTTTTAAGTAAATGATAATTAAAAAAATAAGTCAAGTTCACTTAACTTTAAAAAAAAATAATAATTATGTACTTAATAATTTTAAGGCAACGGGTTTCCTAAATTTTTTTAAGTTAAGTCAACTTTCACTTTCTACAGTGTAGAAACAGAAAATCGTAGGCCTACTATATGCATTTTCATGAGATTGGATTAGACTACAACAATTCATTTGTAGCCTGTTTTACAAATGGGAATTTTAAAGCTGTTTTTAATGCATGTGCTGCATAGATTTAAAAAAAAGGCCAATGAATAATTCACATATCAGACAAAATTGCCTTGCAGCAAATCCTTAAAAATTATAGAACAAAGTTTTACATATTATATGGCATTATGTGTTATTTTTTAATTATATAATTAATAAAACGCAACTTATAATCGGGCCTGTTTTAGGCTTTTCCTTATTTTTATATTTTAGATGGTGATGAAAAAATGACTCACCATCTCTTCATTGGACGCGCCTTTAGAGAGAAATGCATCTTTACAGATTACATAATGAAAGTGTTTTTGTTTTCGATTTGAATTGTTTCGTTTTACAGTAGTAATTTAAAGCTTTCTATAGATATTTTTATCATGTCTGTGAGGCAATTAGTTGAGTTTTGGTTCAACATTGTGAAGCGCTCATGCTCAAAACTGAGACGGCAGCAAGCGCATCCTCTGTTTTCCTATTTATTTTATAAAAGTACATTTTGTTGATATTGTGAATGCACAGAAATGAATTTTTTTTTTTTTTAATTATTATGTACTTAATAATTTTAAGGCAACGGGTTTCCTCAATTTTTAAGTTAAGTCAACATTCACTTTTTACAGTGTTTACAGTTCCAAATGATTTATTACTCTTAAATTTATGAGCAACAATTACGGCGTATTTTAAGTTGTTTCTACTGTAAGAAAAAATGCAAGTGATCGAGCTGGAGCCTCCATGTCCTGTAAAGTGAGCTTCAGCTTCCACTCTCCACACAAACTGCTGTGCTGGATATGCGTCAGCGCACATTTATCTAGGTTAAACTTTAAACTAACATTGTGATGAACTGTTTTATATATATTTTATTTTAGGCAAGTCCTGATGATTTGAGAAGGCTAAATTGATCAAACCTTTCAACTCACTGCTGCCACTGCCATTACTTAAAAAAAAAACCTTACATTTAACGAACAAAAAAATGCTCCAAACGTTTTTCTAACTTTATAAAAAAAAATATATATATATATATATATAATCACCTTTCCATTACATTCAAAATGGACTAGTTTCTAGTTTAGCTGAAACAAGCTGTTTTGGGAGAAGGGGAAAACGGGCTCAGGTCAGACTCGGGCTGGTAATTCTGATAAGCTGCCACCACTTTGCCCACTCAAACGCTCCTCCTCACTGTGCATTAGGACGATATAGACAAACTGTCACGATACTCTGCTGGAAGAAGCACAAGGGAAACGTGGAGTACAATCAATAGTCGTTAATACACAGGAGTACCATATAATTGTAGCTATTTTGTTATCGAGAAAAATATTTATTTCATAATGTGATTTTCCCCCACTTTTGTATTTTATTTTATTTTTATTTTTTTACTTCAATTAAAGGTTAGATTTTATGAACATTTTTGACTTATTTTCACATCCTTCTTTGATCATATATACCAAGGGTATGAATAATTTTGAGTACAACTGTATATTTTATGATATTGTATATTCTATTCATTTGAAAAAAAAAAAAAACCTAACTAACTACAACAGAATTTAGAGAAATCTAATTATTTCTAGATACATTAATAAAAGAAACTTCATTGTAAGTTAATATTTTATAAAAACAATAATTATGCAAGCTAATGATGTAGTTGAGTAATTTTGCAGTAAATAGGTAAAGTATCCTCAAAAGCAACATACAATATGTATTGTATTATACAATCGCTCTATGTATAGCCTATATACAGATGGAGAAGCACACACAAGAAAAATATACTTGTTTGAGGTATAATTACTTTGTACATTTATTTTTAATTCATATTTAATACGATCCTGTGATCAGTACCTAAATATATAGTAAATATTATAAGATTACAAAAAGATAGCTGAAATGACCCGGACCCAAAGCGACGGGGAACTTCCGGTACACCAAAACAGATTTGTGAATCAAAAAGCTTAATTTTTCGTTTTGGTTTTATTGAATTTTCATTTGATGCATTTGAATGGAGTGTGACGAAGACAAAATTAAAAATGTGAGAATAACACCTGAAATTAGTTTATTATGCCCAGGAGAAGGTTTAAATATGCGATAAACCACTGATTTATTCGTTTTCCCGTTTTAAAGAAAAAAACAGAAAAACGAATTATCCGAAGGTACACGGACCCGTTACACAGTTTTGATGCTGTTTTATGTCTGATGATCATGTTAGATTACATGTGGAAGCATCTGTTGTTTCGGTTTCTACTTCACTTGTTTTTTTTTTTTTAAATTCTGTACAGATTATGTGTACTAGCGCCCCCTACCGTATAACAATGAAAACACGGATTCTAGGAGCACAAGTATAGCTCAAATTTAAATGTCATTTTAAGTAGATTTCTGTGAAGTACATAAAGCCCATTTATGAGAGGTACATAAAAAGTAGACTAATAGTACACTTTCCTATTTTTAGTTTAAAAGAAGTATACTAATAGCACACTTGAATAAACTTCTTTTTCGTAAGGGTATGCTTTCACTGTATGACTTGTTTGGAGTATACATAGACAATATATTGAATATTCAGAATATATACAATATTATTAGTTGGTGATATAAAATCGCAATGATTTTAATTCACTTTTTAATAGACAATTAAGTTTCCTAAAGACTACAGCGGTAGCCCAGTTTTGCTTGCAACTTAAATGTGAGAGCACTAATGCAGAGATAATTTAATAGGATCTCTGATTAAAACTTCATCAAAGTGGCAATAAACTTGGAAAATTTGATTCATTTATGTAAATAAGGTTGCTTGTTTGCTTCAAAGAATTAGTTTAATGATTAATTTGGGTCATTGCTCAAATATGTTCATGGAAATCCGTGCATAGCATTATGCATTGTTATAATATGGTTTAGTAAAAATACATACAGGTAAAGATGGGTTTATGGGTTTATTATTACTATGTATAATTATACTGCAAAACAAAATATATAGATAAAATATAAAAATAAAACATGACTTTTTTAGATAGGTTTGTATTTGTGGCAATGACCAATTAGTCAAAATGATGGTTTCACTGATTTAAAAAAATCATTTCACAGCAATACATAGCGTAAATATCTACAAAAGATGTATAATTTGTCCAAAAGACTAAAAAGTATATTTTTGTCTTTATCAGCCCCTCACAGAACATAAATGTTCTGACATATTTTTGTGCAAACTAACACATACTGTGATATGTGTCTGTGTTATAATAACCAGTATAGTCCTCCAATCAAGGTCTCTCTTTCTCTCTGAACCCTCTGTGACTGTGGTGAATGAATGAAGATTATTGTGCTTGTGTTATAGGTCCTCTGTTTGTATAATGTCTGCATACCAAAACTAAAACTAATAATATTATATTACGAAAAGACAGGTTACAGTACATGTGAGTTACATTCACTAACACATATTCAGATACAAAACACACAATGTACTGTATATATGCTATAATGCATAAATATATTTTATATACATATAAATTAAATAAACAAAATAAAGTAAATAATGTCAAAAAACCAATCCAAACCACAGCACTCCAAGAAAGAATGATGACTGGTGTGTTAGAACGCATGCACTCTGTTACAAACCGTGTCTTTAGGATGGCCCATTAGGAAGAAATAGGGGGAGCCATGGTTGTCACTTTTCATGCACATGGAGAGACTGGAAGGTACCATTCCTATAAGAGGCGAAGTAACAACCTAGACCAATCATTAGGGTTAGAACAGTAGCCACAGGCTAAGACAGTATTAAGATCAGTGCTGAGATAGTATTCAGAGAGGAAAATTGAGAACGGAAGTGAGAATTATTTACTGACAGCCATAAAATTGATGAAAGAGAAGAAGACTAGCTATATCTGCATTAATACAAAGAGCATGCTGTCACAGTCATGTTAAAGAAGTGTTGTGTTAGCAGGAAAATGTTTTTTCTCAATCACTTGGCTCAATTCTTGAATGAGATATTTTTTCTCTCAAAACAATAAGTTCATTGAACAGTTTGTTGATTTTACAACATTTGAATTACTTATTAATTAAACGTTGTACAAATTTTGGCATGTGTCCAAAAGAGTAAGTACAGTACAATAGTCTATAATTTGCAGAATAACTAAATGCATATGACTTGCTGATCAAAACTTATTAGTAAATTTTCAGTGAACTTGTCATGTTCCTCCCAACTAAAACATTCCATCATTGCTTGTTGGAGAAAGTGTTAACAGCAGTATGAACTGATGATTTTTTTTGGCATTTTATTATTTTTTAATATTAGAAAATGGTAGTTAGAATATGTGATGGACATTGGTTATGATCATCTTTGGTTTCTTCTTTGAAGGCATCTTGAGTAAAACAGTTCCATATTTAAAGAAACATACAAAAGGCCTGAACCAGAAGTGACACAACCTGTTTTGCAGAATACAGAAGTTTGTTGAGCATAACCTTTATTTTACTTACTCTTGATATCTGTATCCAGATAGCTCAATATGACACAATAAACTGATATTCTTGTATAATATAAGCAGTCGGTGTCAAAAAAAACAAAAAAACTTTCCAGGGGCTGATTGAAACATTTTGACCACTACTGCTCACATGATGACAAAAAAATCTTTCATTTTAGTGCCATTAGCCAATTTAATGACACAATAACTAGGTTGTGAAGTATGAATTAAATTTTTGGTTGAGTTACTACATTTTGCATTGTGATTTCCCATAAAACAAACAGTTGTGATAGTTGTACTTACAGTTTATAGAATTTTAAAGGGAGGGGTCATGAACTGAGAAACCAAAATTCCCTTGATCTTTTGACATATAAGAGATCATTGTACTATAAAAAACATCCTGTAAGTTTCAGAACTCAAAACTTTGTCATTAGTCTAAAAACAGTTTATATTGAAGCCAATCTGCCAAAACGACAGCTTGTGGAATGTTCTACTCTATGATGTAATAGTGTGGATAAGCACCGCCTACACCGAAGTAGATCAACGCCTGCTTCGACATCACTGCCTGTTTAGCCCCGCCCACCGATTCGTGCATGTAGTGTTTACTAGAGAGGCGAACACGTAGGTCTACGCAGAAACCAAATGATAAAGATGCAGTGCTAAATTGTGGAAAAACAGTGTTTGTGTTGCTTTCCTTCTGATCCCAACGTTAGGAAAGAGTTAACTTTATTTTTAATGAAGATCCAGATTGCGTCAGTAAGAACTTGGTCCTTTGTTCACTTCATTTTACGGTGGATTTGTTTACAAACAAGGCACAATTCGACGCAGGATTTTCAAAAAGATTGAATCTAAAAGACGATGCTGTGTTGACTAAATTGGATCCGACAGTAACGTTGCAATACAAGTGAGAGTAACTGACTTATTTATGTGTTTTGACCTAAATCACAGCAGCGTTTATCTGAGGAATGTACGCTGTCAAACATACACAACTATTAGCCAAACATAGCGCTTACTTATGAGTCTACAATCAACCACACCTTTTCAAACAGAGCGTTCTGATGAGGGGGGTTAAAAACAGGACAGAAAATAGCGTATTACTTCTAAATTATGGTTTTTGATTTGAAAATCTTGATAACATTATAAGTGGACCTCAGAGAACAGTACAAAATAAAAAGCAAAGGCAGTTCATGACCACTTTAAGACTGTTCCAACAAAAAACAAAAAAACAAAAAAAATGAGCTAAAGCAATCGAGAAAAACTGTAACTGGTAGTGACCTTTTTCTAAAATGATCTACTAGAAATTCCCATTGAGAGCAGAATATTAATATCAAATAAAACCTGTCAACTGCACATATTGTCCTCCTGGTGTGAATAAGTTATTTCACAACATATTTCTAAATGTATGCTGTGATTTTCTGCCAATCTGCTACAGTATATTACACATTTCTTTATACATTACCCAATAAAATATCACCTCCTCCAAAAATCCGTCTTGTAATGAGACAAACGGATGGTTACTCCTTCTCTTGAGACCCTGTAAACTAAGTGAGCTAATACTGTAGACATTTGTGAGCAGTAAGGTACATGTTCAGACAGCCTGTGTAAGCCTACCATATTCAGGGACCTGCCCTGTGCCTCTCTTGAGCAGCAGGCGAACTCTACGGCCACCTGATTTGATGAGCTCAATGGCCCGAGCGTGGGTCATATCCCTCGTGCTCTCCCCATTTATTTCAATGATCTGATCACCAACCTGCAAAACAGACAAAATATGATTTGAAAAAGTGTTTTTGATGGAAAATCCATTCTGAGCAAACAGCCTATTCTCCAGAATGTTTATCTAACATTCAGATACCTAAGATTGCGAAGACAGATGTGCAAATGCACGTACAGAACAGCAGTAATTATTTTCTGACAGCTTTGAATTGCACCCTCTCTGGTTTTAATGATAAAATTAATATGACTATCATTTATTAAGGATAATTATTCAGTAGGATCAATACAGGTCCATAAATCATGTCGGCTGTTTCGGTTAAGCACTAATCAGCATTAGCAGTCATGAATGAGATCGAGTACTAATTAATTTCAGAATTAACATAGCTGGATGAATGAATCATGGGTACAAGGTTCCTATGAGCTACAATACTGATGTTCTTCATCAACTGCAAGGAAGGTGTACGACTATTGAGGATAATGAGGGACTGGTTAATTGCCTTTCTTTGATACAAAGGAAGCCTGTATGATCAATATTACTACAATTAGTTGCCCACCAACCAATTTTTTTTTTCCATCATTTGTTTTATCTCTTATTTCTAGCAGCAGTTGTGTCTCTGAATTCATCTTCATTAAAGCACAGCCATCCAAGTGCCACTTGTGTAGCAAATCCACTGCCTTTAACAATACCTTTCAAGAAAATTACTGTCAGACTGTCAGACCATTTGCTGTGAGCAATATTCCTGTTAGTATTCATAATATGTAGGTCTCATTTGTGTGTGTGTGTGGGCTAAGATAGTTTTGTGTAATAAAAAGATTATAGATTTTTTTGCCTATTTATTTGTTAAATATCTCTCAGTTACCCTGTCGAACAAACACATTTTTTTTTGTTGTTTTTCTATGTTCCCATGCAGATGGATGTACAGTATCTCACCACTTTTTCAGTGTCTTATTCTGACAAGATTTTTAAAGTGTTATGTTAAAAGTAGTTGAAAATAAAGTTATTACTTTCTGTTGTGCTCTTTCTTAATTTTATATAACAATGCATAATATGTTTTTATTGCAGTAGCCTAATAATAGTTTGCCATTATTAAAGAAAACATAACATAAAAAATATTAATTATAAACATATAAAAAAAAATATAAAAAAATATTGAGGATTAATTCCAAATCTTGGTTATCAGAGGAAAATATGGCTGTAAAAAAAAGGTAGCAGTTTTCACATCCTTAATAAATACTATCTTATACTACGGGGCGTTGAATTCTTGAATCTGATTGGCTGACGAACGTTCTATGGTGTGCAATTATTTTCAGGGAAACGCATGACTAACGTAGTTCTAGGCAGCTCTTGACCGCATTACATGACCATATCACTTCTCCAAATGATTTCTGTTATTTCAAAGGTCTTACAACAGCAAAATAACCAAAACCCACAACGACACTGACCAAACAAATAAATATAGTAAATAAAAGGATAAAAATGACAGATCATGTCCATGTTTTTGCCACAAAATTACGCTTTATTATGTACGGAAAGCACATACTCTATCTCTCCCGCTCTCTCTCTCCCTCACAGACCGCACATACGTAACAGTTACAGTTTGCACACACACTAGCATACATCGCGCTAATGTTGTTAGCGCTACTCTGACGATTTTATCAGTAAACAACTTAAAAACTACATGACTTCTCACAAGCCAGGTAACAACAACGGCGCTGTTCGTGAAGGAAAGGAACTAAGTTTCACTATAAATAGAGACATTGCTGCCGATCACTATTGAGAGACGCACAGAGGTAATCTTTCTCTCTCTCTCATAACTTACTTATTAACTGTATTAACTGCATTAATCTGTTATCAACGGCTCAAGCCTCCGTTACTAAATGTTTAAAATGACGTTTTGGAATTAGCAATGGAGGCGGTGGCTGAGATGCGGAAGAAATAATCCTACTCACAATAGCGATTTAAGTAGAAATACCGGATGGATGCCTTGAAATATATCATCTGATCGATGTCTTGAGGTGTGGCAACCGTAGTACAAGCGGAATAATTGACTTCGGTCCGTTGGATTATTAGAAAAATAATGCACCACCTCGAGTGTGCATTATTTTTCTAAGAATCCAACGGCCCGTTGTCAATTATTCCTTACATATTCTCCCTTAACACACAAACAAATAATGTAGACAAAGGTTGTATAATTATGAAAATATTGGCACCACTAAAACAGGAAAAGCGTATACTGATGCTGAGCATGTAGGTGCATTGAACATGCCTTGTGTCTGTGGACTAATTGGCCAGGGGCTGGGGAAAAAGAATGAGCCAATTATAGTAACAAATGGAGAATTCCTCTCAAATGGTCTGGATAATGTGTAAGTCTGGGCAGGTCGCTGCCAGTGACGGGCGGCAAGTTTTTTTATGACTCATTAAGATCTTGTTTGAATGAGGGGCAGAGAGCAGTATGACCCTCAACTCTCTCATTACTGACAAGGAGTGTCTCGTTTTTTTGTTCCTACACTATGTATGCCGGTTCCTCTGACCTCTGGGGTGGAGAGTGTTAGTAAAAGCATCACAGCTAGCAGCTTCAGCAGCTCTCTTGTGTTTTTGGTGTATCTAGAGGGCATGTGTGGAAATGTGCAGCAGCAGCAGTGTCTTCTGGGGGCTGTACAACTTCATGCTTAATGGACTTTTTAAATACCACGGGTCTGTTCCACCACAAACTAATTATAGATTCAAAAGGCATTTTGTGCTGTGGATATATTCATGTCACAAAAGAAGACAGAATGATGTTATTGTCAGAACTGAGGCTCTTGAATGGAAGGGAACGGTCACTGTGTGTGATCTGCAGGTAACTGACTAAATATGAAAGGCTGTAATGAGAGGTAGAATATCCTAAGGGGACTGTTTTATTCACATTAGCCATGACAGCTTCATTACTGATATGAGCTGAATAAGCAACAGAACAGCAGCAGAACATGGGCGGATGGATAGATAGATAGACATATAGAAAAACAGATGATGGCTGGATGGATAGATATATAGACAAACAGAGATAGACAGACGATGGATGGATGGACAGGCCAATAGACAGAGAGAGAGAGAGAAATACAGATGATAAATGGATGGACAGAAGGACAGGCAGACAGACAGAGAGACATACAGATGATGGATGGATGGATGGAAGGACAGGCAGACAGACAGAGAGAGAGACATACAGATGATGGATGGATGGATGGAAAGACAGGCAGACAGACAGAGAGAGAGACATACAGATGATGGATGGATGGATGGAAAGACAGGCAGACAGACAGAGAGAGAGACATACAGATGATGGATGGATGGATGGAAGGACAGGCAGACAGACAGAGAGAGAGACATACAGATGATGGATGGATGGATGGAAAGACAGGCAGACAGACAGATGATGGATGGACAGAAGTACAGGCAGACAGACAGAGAGACATACAGATGATGGATGGACGGATGGAAAGAAAGGCAGACAGACAGTCAGATGATGGATGGATGGATGGATGGAAGGACGGACGGATGGAAGGACAGGCAGAAAGACAGAGAGACATGCAGATGATGGATGGATGGAAGGACAGGCAGACAGACAGATGATGGATGGATTGACGGAAGGACAGGCAGACAGAGAGAGACATACAGATGATGGATGGATGGAACGAAAGGCAGACAGACAGTCAGATGATGGATGGAAGGACGGATGGAAGGACGGACGGAAGGACAGGCAGAAAGACAGACAGATGATGGATGGATGGATGGAAGGATGGACGGAAGGACAGGCAGACAGACAGACAGATGATGGATGGATGGAACGACGGACGGACGGAAGGACAGGCAGGCAGACAGACAGATGATGGATGGATGGATGGAAGGATGGACAGACAGGCAGACAGACAGTCAGATGATGGATGGATGGATGGACGGACGGACAGGCAGACAGACAGTCAGATGATGGATGGATGGAAGGACGGACGGACGGACAGAAGGACAGGCAGAAAGACAGACAGATGATGGATGGATAAATGAAAAGATGGATGGATGGATGGACGGAGGGACAGGCAGACAGACAGAAAGGCAGACGGATGATGGATGGAAAGAAAGATGATAGATAGATATATAGATAGAGCTCACCCTCATTCTTCCATTGCGTATTGCTGGTCCATCTTCAGCCAATCGCAGAACGAACAGATCCATCTTATACTCGCGGCCTCCACGGATACTAAAGCCAAAACCTTTCATACCCTTTTCCAGCTCAACCGTGAAGAAATCAAAATCCTGCAAGCACACGTAAACATATTATGGACATTTTATGGACATGCATAATACATACTTTATGGAAATTAACTGTCAGTGCCACATAGGCATTTCAGTGATGAATTATGATATCAGCGTGCATTTCTACTCCAGTGTTCGAGTGAATACAGAGTGGCAGCAGAGCTACCTGTGGCATCCTGTAGTCCGGTAAGGGGAATGTGCGAGGGTCAGTGGACAGCTGCCTGTAGTCCAGCAGTGGGGGGTGTCTGTAATCGAGCGTTGGCGGCTGTCGGTAATCTGCTACAGGAGGGTGTCGGTAGTCCACTGGGGGTTGGCGGTAATCAGTGAACGGCTGTCGAATATCGGGTTTTACATCCTGTCTTGCTTTTACCTCTGACCTGTAGCTGAACAACCAAACAGAGCAGAACCAATGGCATTTGGTGATGTTGAATCTATGCAAAAATTTGGAATATACGCAACATCAAGTGAGACTTGGACTACTTCTATGGGGGTTTTATGGCACTTTCTTGTCAAACTTGTCTGCAAAAATGTGGCAATTCAAAATACTAGCTTTTATCAGCAGCAAAAGCTGTAATATATATATACAAGAATGAGGAGATTCTCTCATAATATTTACTCTGTTTACGTCTGTTTTCCAGCGGATGCCGTCAAAACTGACTTACCACTGACGGAGCTACCGCTCTAATGAATTTTAAAGTTTAATGCAGGATAATGTTCTGTTGAAAATGGCAAAGCCTGAGGAGCTCTAGGGTGTATATTGAAACTTGAGTGAGCATGGAGAGGAAGTGAAATCATTGGTCCCTGCAGGGTATATAAATGATTAAAAACTGTTTTAAAGAGCCATGTAGGTAAATTATTCAGTTCTGTAAGAGATAAGTGATTTTACGCAAGAACCTAATAGTGAGAGAGAGTCTGTGAGTCAGAGAGGTTCATATTCACTCCATAAATATTGAACTTTTGTAGAGTTTTAAGTTGATTACAAAACAAGTTTGACTTGAATTTATCATTCAAATTATTAGGAATGTACAATATTTCAGATCCATATTGGTTGACAGTAATCTGCAGCAATATATATATGTGTGTGTGTGTGTGTGTGTATATATATATATATATATATATGCATATATATATGTGTGTGTGTGTATATATATATATATATGTGTGTGTGTGTGTGTGTATATATATATATATATATATATATATATAATTCATATATGTATATATGTAATTTTGACTGTGCCTTGCCTGCTGTCATGGCTGTAGATCTGTATTGGCACTGCGGAGGGCTGGGTGGGCGGGTTCTGTTGGGTCACTGAGCTGGGATGATTGGCTGGGCTGGTTTGAGTGATAGGGCTCGGTTGTGCTTCTGAAGTAGGCTGCATTATGGAGCTGGGTTGAGATGCAGAGTTGGGTTGAGGGGTGGAGTTAGGTGGAGGTGCAGTCTGATTCACAGTGCTGGGTTGGCAAACCGGACTGGGCTGGGCCATAGGGCTCTGCTTCTCTGAGCTGCCTGCAGAAGGCGTGCTGTTCGTCTCTGAAAAATGGAGAAAAGACAAAAAGCTAAGCTATTTTCAGAGCTTTTCTTTGTAACACAGGTATTTTTATTACTAAAGTCTAAGGGTTGCATGAGGACAGTTTGTTATTTTACCACTAAATGCACTGAAATAATTATATAACATCGCAAACATGCCCAAAATCTGTGAATGCAATTTGCATGGCACAAGTTTCCATTTTGGAGGCTGATTCTGAGCGCTAGTTCATGAAGTATACAGCATATTTTGTTAAACTACACAGTATTAAAATTTTGAATAAGGCAGAATCTATAATAACCATATGTTATACAGAAAGGAAGCATGTTTGCATGAAAAAGAATGCAAATTAATAGTTAAAGTGTTAGTTCACCCCAAAATGAAAATTACTCACCCTCATGTCGTCAAAACCCATAAAACCTTCGTTCACCATCGGAACACAAATTAAGATATTTTGGATTAAATAAGAGAGCTCTCTGACCCTCCCATAGACAGCAACGCAACTGTAATGCTCGCAGGTCCTGAAACGTAGCAAGGACATCGGTAAAACAGTCCATGTGACGTCAGTGGCTCAACTTCAATTTTGCGAAGCTACGAGAATACTTTTCGTGCGCAAAAATAATGACTTTATTCAACAATTCTTCTGAGGGTCAGAGAGCTCTCTGATTTAATCAAAAACATCTTAATTTGTGTTCTGAAGATGAACGAAGATCTCACGGGTTTGGAACGACATGAGGGTGAGTAATTAATAACAGAATTTCATTTTGGGGTGAACTATCCCTTTAATGTGGATTTCTGGTGGCTTGTGCTGAAATGCTGTATCTTAAACAAGCACTGCAACCATTTGCATTTCAAAAGGATAGTTCACTCAAAATTGAAAATTCTGTCATCATTTATTCACCCTCATTTCATTACAAACCTGTATGACTTTCTTGTGATTTTAAATTGTATTGTTTTTTTTAAAAAAAACATTTGTATTTAATTATTTTAGCACTGACATTTCAGGCATGAACCCCCTCTAGTTTTATCACAAACTACAATTCAGAAAAAACAGTAATAGCATTTTAAATTAAAATAATATAATAATTAAACTAAAAATAATTCAATTATGTTCGAAAACAACTGTACAAGGATAGCTTGTTTGAAATAACTGAGATTATTTACAAAAAAAGTCAGGGGCTCCTTAAAGCTACAGTGCTCCTTAAAGGACACTGCCCCAACCTCTTCCATTGTTCAGAAAAACAGGTAGTCCCGCCCAAACCCACACTATTGGTTGAGCCATTTGACATGTCAGAGCAATATTCAGGAAGTCAACCTATAAATGACTTACTTATAGTTGTCTCTGCACATTAAACTGAGATAAACAGATAAACATTTTAACATCAAAATGACTATTACACATAGTAGCAGAATTAGTGTAGAATCAATATTTGTGCAAGAATCCCTTTCAAGCAGTTCCACAGGCATCAACTCACCCTCCTGAGGGATGATCCTGAGTGTGACGCTGAGTCCCGCGTCCTTGATCAGTTTTACGATGTCAGCATGCGGCATGTTGACGATAGACTGATTGTTGACGGCCAATATGCGATCTCCAACCTTGAGCTTCCCACAGTGGTCTGCAGGACTTCCCTCAATGATCCGGCCGATCTTATGAGGCACGACTGACAACACACACGCACAAATAGTTTTTACGTAATCCATCGAGAGAGCTCTCTATCTGCACTCTGTCCTTTCCTGTTAGTGGATCTGTTTTTATATACGAGCGTAGGAGCTGCATTAGAACGTTGTAACTAGCCTCTTCAGCCCTCAAATAGAAGTGCATCCATTATTAATACACCAGATTATGAGGACATGCTGCACTTTTAAAATCACTATGACCCTTTGGAGCAGCCAATCTGAGTGAGTGAGCTATTACAGTAAAGGAACGTCCCAGATTCAAAATAAGTTGAAGCATGTGAAGTGTACAAAAATAATTTTGTAATCCTTACCAGCAGCAGCCACGGTTTCAGGCCTGTTCAGAGAACTGATAATAACGAATCCGAACCCTTCGCTCTCCTTGCGCTGGATGGTGACATCACTAGGCTGCAGATTCTGATTGGCTACAGTGTCTGGTGGGGAGGAGCCTGTGGTAGATGGGGCGGAGTTTTGAGAGGGGGCAGAGTTGTTACAGAACATTCTGGAGTTGAAGTCACTCCTGGGGGAACTGTGCTGGGTCGATCCAGGACTGCGGCCGTTCTCTGGACAGGGTTCACCTGAAGATAACAGAGCGAGAAAGAAAATGACTCTGAAATAAAAGGAACATGGTTACATACTGTATACTTGATTCTAATTGGTTAATCATTGCATTCATTGCACAGTCAAATATTTCTGTATTATGACCACTAAACTGGATATTTAAGGAGTTCGTGAGTTTATTGAGAAAGAAGTTTTGACTTTTGAAAGTTAAAATGCTTTTATATAGTATATAACCATTCACAAGTTTGGGCAAGATTTTATTTTATTGATGATTGATTGATTGAAAAATGTATGCTTTCATACTGCAAAGACATTAAATTGTTCAAAACTTACAGTAACAACATTTACAAAAATTTCTAATTCAAATAAATGCTGCTCTTTTGAACTTTCTATTAAGAAGTATCCTGAAAAAAAGTATCACAGTTTCCACAAAAACATTAAGCAGCACAGCTGTTTTCAACATTGATAATAATAAGAAATGTTTCTTGAGCACCAAATCAGCATTTTAGAATTATTTCTGAAAAATCTATTAGGCTATTTTGAATTGTAATCATATTTCAAAATATTACTACAATAAGTATTATAATTATGATTAATATTCACTCATATTCATCACTTTTTTCAGGATTTTCTATCACCTTTCAGGATTTTCTATCACCATTTCAGGTATCAACTACGATTAACACAAGTTTGTGTGAGTAAGTAAGAAAGAAAGAGTCTATAGTATGGGGTTTGGCTGAAGCTGATCTGAAGTCCTTCTGTGATCAAACGGTAAGCCAAAAAAGCCAGCAGCCAGACATTTCCTGAACCGCTCCACTGAGATGCAAAGGGGGAGAAACGATTGTCCAGGGAAGATAAGAATGAGAGGATGAGTCAGACAGCGGGAAGGATGAGGGAGGCAGAGCTTGAGAGGACACAAAATCTGAGCCTCAGCTACACCAAGAATTATTAGACAGAGTGGACGAGAGAGAGAGAGAGAGAGAGTGAGAGGACACATGATAAGCAGCAGAGGTACAGTATAACAGAGCCTGCTTCATTACCTCCATCACCTTCATTACCTCCTTTATATAACAAGAATATATATACTCTGCAACAATCTATAATTGCTGTAACTGTCAGGAAATAACAAGCTTTAGCCTTTAAAGGTTGTTTCTTCAACTTCAGGAAGATTTATGTCCCAAGGGTTTATTACTATTAAAGAAATGTCAGTTTTTTTTCTCTTTTGATATATGAACATCATATTAAAACCGCACTGGAAACTTTGTATCATACTGCCATCATCTATTTTTGTTATTTTCCAAAAGTGTTTCATGTTTCATATTTTATTGCTTTACTCTTGTCCTAGACCCAGACTTTTAATCTTAAACTATGAAAATCCATTTTGAAAATATTATTACATGCTTAGAACTATGACAAGCTAAAAAAGCTGAAATAAATATGAACTATTTCATTATTTATTATATGACAATGAAAATACAAATGTTCTTCAATTGGTGTCATTTCAACCACAACAAACAATTTTGATCCTAATAAAGTGATCAAATATCACATATTTGTTCAGATTTAACAAATAAATAGTCAAATGTGTTTTGCTATCTTGCTTGCGTGGTGTAAAAATTTTTTCCCCCCGACTTTTAATATTATGATTGCGTGTCATATCCAGTCAAGCTGTAATATTTGTAATATTATGCAGAAATTTTGTTGTTTAACTGTGTTTTTAGGATACATATAATGTAGCAATAAAATTAGCCTAGCAAGACAAAGAAGGTGGCCACTTTCATTTCCACCACATTGCTATAAAACACAATAGATATGTCTCTATATTAAAAAAAATGTACATTCATTGTTGGACAATAGCTATGTTTCCATCCAAAGATTCAAATTTAACTTATGCACAAAACTGGAATATCGCATTAAACATTTGCGAATAAAGCACCGTTCCATCCAACGAGTTAAAGAGAACAAAATCATCTCTTCCTGATAAACTGGCATTAAGTATCACCAAGAAAAGTAGGAGAAGCCACTTAATATAATAATTTTCATATATAATAAATTAGTTGCACCTCAGAGCGAGCAGACAAAATACAATAAATGCTGTAATGCAATAATTGCTTTCAGAGGTGGATGCTGCTGTTTGGGAACGCAGTAGTGTAAGACAATTATACAGAAATACTTTGACAGACTTTGCTCAGGCATTTCAGAATAACCACAACATTTCAGATGCTGTGCAACGAGATCGGTCACATTATTTTTTTGATGCACATGGTGGAATTTATTCG
The DNA here is from genome assembly GCF_012432095.1 of Onychostoma macrolepis. Classification (NCBI taxonomy): domain Eukaryota; kingdom Metazoa; phylum Chordata; class Actinopteri; order Cypriniformes; family Cyprinidae; genus Onychostoma; species Onychostoma macrolepis. Next base: position 20,125,990 of record NC_081158.1, on the reverse strand, counting down.
GTAGTTTATGTGCATTTTTTCTTAACAGATAAAAAGTATATTCTACTCAATAGTCATTTTTAGAATTTATGCGCATCTTGGTGTTTCCATCCAGCTTTTTTTTAATGTGATATTCCAAAATGCGCATAAAAACAGGTGGATGGAAACATAGCTATTGTTGGAAGACAAATGAAATAAACATCAGCCATTTCTCACCTGTGGGCTGAATTCTCCGTCGTACAGTGAGTTTAACCTGCCCAGTCCGGGCCGCCCCATGCATGAGGTCAATAACGTAACGGTGGGGTTTTCCAGCCACAGGGATCCCATCGACTGACATCAGCTCATCTCCTGGCCGGAGACGCCCGTCTTTATCTGCTGGGCTCTTCTCGATGATTGCACCAATCAGGATCTGTACATGCATTGCACTGTTACTACAGACTCTCTTTAAGCTGTGTACAGAAGCTAAAGTGGATGAACAGACGCGTTATCATGTTAGCAAATGGCAGTGCGCTCTGGTTTAGGAAGCGTGTGGTTAGTTCTAGAGTACGAGCCTTCTCCTGAGCCTCCGGACTCACAGGCTGTCCTGGTTCCTCTCCGCCCAGGATCCTAAAGCCGAAACCGGACTTCTGTCTGCGCAAGTGCACCTCCACCTCCTGGAACTCTGATGCTGTCAAGGAAAGCACACATTTATCTCACAACTTAGTCATTTCTCCAGACTATTCTCATCCTTCAAGTGTAATTTAGCATTCTGGATGACATTTAAGACCCCCATTTCTGTTCATTGAGTACTTAATTCGTAAAATCATTCATTTTATGTTCTTGAACCTGCATTGAGAGGTTCATTCTCAAGGCAGTGAGAATGACAAGTGGCAAAATCTGGCAAAAAATATAACTCTCTCTAGGATTTCACAGAGGTCACAATAGCTGGATTTAAACAAAAAGGATATCAGACTCTCAGACTTTATTTGAAAAAATGTATACTTAGATTTTAGAGATTTTATTGGACTTTTATTTCATGTACCTATGAATGATTTTGGTATGCAAGACACTGTACTTTCTATTTAGACTTTATTTAATTACCATTTCAGAGTAAATGCATAAATACTAAATATTATTTTTTCAGCCTTTGTACAATATATATCAAATATTGTTTGAACAAGTATTGAACAGTTTTTTTGTTTGTTTGTTTTTGGTAGATCTAGTTTTGATGAAAATATCCTTAAAATTCAGTGTAAATGTAATATATATATATTTTTTGTAATTAAATTGCATATGATTTTAGGTGACTAAATGTGATACTACAAAGAAGTCAAACTGCAGCAGGCCAAACTTTATACCAAATATTCCAAAAAAAAAATGTAGAGGTCATAAAACCTGGATATAAAAAATGAATTTCAAACTTTCAGACTTTATTTTATGCAGAACTCCTTCTGTCAGATTGTTTCTGTTTTGGGTGTAGATATATTTACTCACCGGAAGGGTCAACTGGGAGAGCTGCTCGAGGAAGCCCTGGCTCTAAGAAAGGGAGAGATACAAGGACAGCCCATAAATCACTGCTTATATAAACACACACACCTGGAAATATACGAACTACAATATATACATCACCTGGGCCACTAATATAATGCCCAACAGCTACAAAGCAATGAAGATATATGTCTATATACAGTGCCCACAAAAATGCACTAAAAGCACACTTCATTATGACACTTCGTCATTTGATAACAAAATTATGTGAACTAAACAATCACAATTCTGATGGACTTTTATTCAACTGGTGTATTTTCAGTGGATGCATGAAGTCAGTTCTTGATTTTGGGCTTTTAATTATACAATATCTTAGAACTCAAGTTCATCTCCTGGCTCAGAGCATACAGACACTGAGATCAGCATGAGCAGCACATTTCTGCTCGAAAACCAACACACAGCCATGTATTATGCTGTATGTATATCGCATTTAAAGTAGGTGCAAGCTTGAGCCTGATTCTGATTCTGAGAGGGAGTCTGATCTCCAACTGAATCATTCTTGCAACCTCATCTGCATCTCTGCTAGAGCTGGTCGATATTTGCAACCACTATGCTGGTGATATTTAACCAATATATTGTATACAATATTGTGTATATTGTGATGATTTACATGCTTTTCATTCGACTGCAGAAGGCGGCTGGTTTTGTGCCTTCTGCTTGTGGAATGACATAAGAACGACAGCGTTAATATGTTAAGCTCTCGTTTAAACCTCAATTGCATTAGAGTTTGATTCATTTGATTCAGATTAGCTCTTTTGAAATTAATCAGTTCAGCATTAAATCATTTGTGTTCACGGAAGTCTCTGTGAGACATTTTGCATGCTTTGAAATGTTTCAATACAACATACGTAGTTTAATGTTGCTGTTTGTTAAATTACTGTATATAAATGATAAAACAATTTTCTTTGCGTTCAATAAGAACAGCATGGAAAACACGCTTTAAATAGATCAACTCTTAATGACTGATAGTTCCTATGACTGAAAATGTAGCATATAAAACCATTTCAAAGAAAATGCATAAATATCGAAAGATTATTCTTAGCCTTTTTACAATATATATATATATATATATATATATATATATATATATCAAATATTACGGAGCCCCTAAAGGGACATTGGCAAAAAAAAAAAGACTATTGCATACGCACAAGAAACTTTTTTGAGCTCAGGCATTACAGTTTCCGGTTGCATCACTTCTGCCATCTTACTAAGAAGAAAACAAGAGCATGCATGTGCATGAATTAGCCTAATTGTGATCTATTTTGGCCTTCAATACTAAAACATTGTTTCTGTTCTTGCATTCGGACACAGATAAATCATCACTGAACAGCATAAGAACAGCTTTTTCCCTCAGGCTATATTCCACCAGAACAATACATAGCCTAACATCTCAGGACTGTCCATCTGTACATAACTTCTCAAAACTTCTCATCTGTAAAATAGCACATTCATAATTCTTTCTATTTTCTCTATATGTTGTACATAACCTCCTAAAACATTTGCACATTCATAATTCTATTTTATCTATATTTTTATTACCATAGTTATTGTTTTTTAATGCATTGTCTATTCTGTTTATTATTAGCCTTATATTTCATTCTATTACCTTAAATTATATGCATGACTACACTCTCTCTGTACTTTCTATACAATATTTCATTTAAACTGGTTTAACAAGCATTTTAGAAGTAAAATGAAACATTTAATCGTCGCGAAAAGACCGATGCAGATTTCAGATATATATAAACGAGTATTTGTGACCTGTGCTGGCAAAATGAGTCGGAATGCGCACGGACTAATTTTGAGCTATACAGGCAAAAAAAAAAAAAAAAGGGAAAAATGTCAGTTCTGGTCGAATTTGAGGTTTTCACAAAAATGAGTTCATTAAGCCCTCTTCTAGCGATCCCAATGCTCCAAATAGCAATTAAACATCTAAAATGATCTTTATTTGTACGTTTTTTGAGAGGAGTACCTTTTCTATGCTCGCTTCTGGACGACTGCTGCTTCTCACCACATGTTGTAGGTCTATTGTTGCAAAGAGCAGCATTCCAGCTTTGTGAATATTCATATGGAATTCTCAATTACATGAGTCCAAACCAGTTGAAATATGATTTTCAAACCTATACTGATGAAAATAATACGATCGCGCTGACTGACATTTGCAAAGCGAGTGCATAAGACGCGCCTTTCCTCGAGTGCGCGATCTCCCTTATAAAGTACAATTATTGCGTATTGATCTATGCATTACAGTAGATCTTAATATAGATCTGTCTCAATGTTAATCATACATAAAAAGAAAATGCGGAATCACTCGCATGCTCTTGATTAAACTACCGTTTATTTGCATATTTGTTCTTATTTTTTAATAACAAAGATAAAATAAAATAAAAAAGCTATATTGTGATTAATAATATAGTCATTATTATTAAGAAAAGAATTGGAGGAAAATATGCAACGTTGCTTGGTGATTTTGCTTTGTAATCTTTAACTTTAACTTTAACTTCTTTTGAAATTTTGACATTTCTTTCTTTCTGTATTTGCCTGAATGCCTTTATTTCCGTTAAATACAGTTCTTAATACAACATATTTTACTTTTTAAACAGGAATACAATATTTATTACATTTAAACTCCTTTAACAAGCATTTTAGAAGTATTGCCTATTTCCCCACATAAAACTTTAAAAACCAGTTAAATATGTATATAATGGAAAGCGATTATTTATTTTATATATATATATATATATATATATATATATATATATATATATATAAAGTGCAGTCAGTGATTAAAAACTAGCTAATTAATCTAAAATGCTTGTTAAACCAGTTTAAATTAAATATTCATATTTAAACGGTAAAATATGTTGTATTTATACGAGATAGTTTCTTGTGCCCACGTGATAGTTTCTTTTTTTTTTTTTTTTGCCAATGTCCCTTTAGGGGCTCCGTACAAATATTGTTCAAAGAAGTGTTGATTTTCTTTGTTGCAGTGATGAAATGTCCTGATAAATCTTTATCATGTCATATATTTTGATAATTAGCAATGATTTTAGGCAAATGACACATTTACATGATGATAATAAATGGAAAAAAATACTTATTAATTCAAACATATATCAAAAATCACATAAAATATGCATTAACATAAACAGAATGTGTGTCCATGTTGCTAAAACCTAAGTTCCTGAAATACTTGAATATAAGTATTAATTTGATTTTAAAAGTTTCTATTCACCAACTTGACAGAATGCCAAATTTTTACAGCATCTTTGCAACATCAAGTGCATATTCAAACAGCTATAAAACATGAACAGTGTTGTGACTGAACGTACTCAAACATTCTGGACACTTTCAGATTAGAAAGCGGTGCAATTTCACAAAATGAGGCTGTTTAAAAAAATCTTACTCCAAAAATTAGATGCAGCTCACAGAAAATTATACAAAATGTAATCAACCATCAGGAAGCACGCATACTTACCTTAAAGAGAAACTGAACTGTTTGCACACCATATCTAAATCACCAGGGTATCTACAATAGAGTGTCTGTGCAATATAATAATAATAAAGAAAAAACCTCTTAGAATTCTATGGAGGACTATTGCACATGAGACAAGATATTCATCAGGCAACATCAATACTAACCAATATCTCCATTGCCAACCTGTCATTGCCAGCTGTGAATACTAAAGAGAAACTATATACCAAATAAAAGGAGGTATAGACTAGGAAGCATTAATGAGGAAGAGCACATTTGCTGATTTAAAACAAGGTCAGTAGAAAAAAGTTTATGCAAATGCACAGTGAAGCGAAGATCTGACCAATAATGGGAGTGCAGACAGAAGTTGAAAAGAAACGACCGCTAGCAGCAGAACGACATGTTGACCTCTAGCGATTTAATCGCTGTCAATCAGTTTAAAGCACCTTTAGAAATGCAACATTAACTCTATTGACATTTCAGACTTTTTTGTTCAATATGCAGTAGATTTTAGGTACAGTAATAAGTATATTCACATTTGTATGAATTAATGCATTTCAAACTATTTGTTGAATTAAACATACACTTCTCCTTAAAATGCAATGAATATGGTTCACAGGGACCTTGAAAAAGTTCAGAAAGCCTGTATGTGTGGTAAAGTCTCTCAATTTGGTTAAGAAAGTACCTGCATTAATAATGCAAAGTGTTATATAACGTCAAAGTCACTAAGACCACTAAAGTTCTCCTAGACCCCAGAGCAGCTCCACAGATCTCATTGTGGTAAAATTCCAAATTGACAAGACACAACAACCTCAGAACACTTACCATGGAGGATAACATTGTAAGAGACAACAGCAAAAAAGTATTTTTGAGTCTGAGAGAGCTGACATGAACTGACACGGTCACTCGAGACCATGCTCTAACCAGGCTCAACTCAATAACACCAGAAAAAGTCATTTTTTGGGACAAACGAAAAGTTGTAGGTGAACAAGTTTGATGTTTAAAGGGGTCATGAACTGCCTTTGTTTTTTTTATTATTTTGTACTGTTCTCTGAGGTCTACTTATAATGTTATCAAGATTTTTACATAAAAAACATCATAATTTAGAAGTAATAGGCTATTTTCTGTCCTGTTTTTGACCCCCCTCATCAGAACGCTCTGTTTGAATAGGCATGGTGGATTGTAGACTCGGAAGTAAACGCCCACTGCTTATGATTGGCTAAGATGTGTATGTTTGACAGTCTACATCCTTCATAGATGGACACTGCTGTGATTTAGGTTAAAAACGTATAAATATTCAGTACATATCAAACGATCTGTTATAACTAACAAAGCAATAGTGATCACGTAATAAAAACAGTTACTCACACTTGACTGTCAGATCGCATGTAGCCAGCACAGCATTGTCTTTTAGTTTCAATCTTTTTGAAAATCCCGCATCGAATTGTGCCTTGTTTGTAAACGAATCTGCAGGACAATGAAGGTACAAAGGACCAAGTTCATCCATTCTTTCCTAATGTTAGGATCAGAAGGAAGGCAATACAAACACTTTTTCCACAACTTGGCACTGCACAGCGTCTTGTTGTCTTCACAGCCATCTTTATCGTTTGGTTTCTGTGTAGACCTGCGCTTGTCTCTCTCGTTATTTACACTACATGTGCCAATTGGTGGGCGGGGCTAAACCGGCAGTGATGTAGAAGCAGGCGTTGATCTTCTGCGGAGGCGGTGCTTATCCACACTATTACATCATAAAGTGGCACATTCCAAAACGACGGATTGGATTCAATATAAGCTGCTTTTAGACTAACGAGACAGTTTTGAAACTTAAAGGATGTTTTTATAGTCTTATATGTCAAGAGATCAACTGAATTTTGATTTCTCAGTTCATGACCCCTTTATATCAGTTTACTCAGTGGCCATCTTGAACTCTGTTTACTCTTGGTAACAGACATTCAAGTACAGCTCCAATAGGATTAATATCAGCAATAAAATCTAACAACATTTGAAACATAAATTTGGCTTTTTAGTTTGCTAAAAACACTTTATTTGAAAACAACTCATTTTTTACAACTACGTGGAGTGGAAAATTCAACCAATGAGATTTCCCTGTGGGCAGGGCAACTTGACATAGTGCTACAGAAATGCAATTCAAGTAATTGCCGAAATTTCTTGTCACTCATTCCAATCTCACAAAAACTCAACACCAAAAAGATAGCTGTTATCGTTGGCTGCTTTCGCACATTGTGCCTCAAGACACTCTGCTACATATCTTTTTCCATGTACAACAAGAAATGCGATTTGTGTTTGGTGTGTATGAGCATATGTGCAAATGTTTTGAGTGGAAAAATACAGTGGGGAAACAGCACAGATTAGCAGTAGGCATTAATGCTAGCTTTAGGTGCTAGCAAGATGTTACTTACGCCTATTCTCATAGATAGCCCTGGACTTCTCATAGAGGTCATAGGGGTCAGGTTTGGTCAGGTCAAACTCTGGACCTGAAGGCCAGTGCAGATATGGAGCGCTGTGAGGGAGAGCATGAATAGATAGACTGGCTGTGGGACTGCTGTGAGGATCCCAATGTTCCAAGACCTGCAAATACACCGGCATTCAGTAAAGCGCCCAATCAACGCTGTGTTTATTAATATGCTGAACTGAGTAAGCAAACTGCGTTCTTCCAGGCAACTTCCGCCTTGGAATTTTGCTGGCTGTGGGATAGGAAGGTGTTTAACAATGAACTCACTTTTGCGGTAATTAGTTTTTAAATGAAGCGTACACACACACACACACACACACACACAATACATGGCAAGTTAGTTCTAGCTCAGCAAAATAAGGCTGCATCAAGGGCTCATCAAGGACGCTTGATGCGTTTCTCTATTGCTGACGATACTGAATGTAATCTTTGTGTTTTCTCATGCTAATGCAGCTGTGGGTGAAACGTTCCCAAACCACTTCACTACTCTCTTGCACGACACCCAAAATTAGGTTATGCAAATAGAATGTGCAAAGAACAGTAGGCAGACATAGTCCACTTTTTCTAATATTAAAGCTGTTGTCACACATGATTCGACTGCTTGCTTTGAACCCAAGATTGTTTTCCCCAACCTCTGCCTCTGCTAGTCACTTTGTACTTATACTTTTTTACTAGTTGCAATTCCTCTTAATGGTTTCATTAACGATTCTCTTAGTAGTTTTATAGAATATATATTTAAAAAAAAAAGAAAAGAAAAAGAAGATTTATTTTCATTTCGACAGGACAGAAAGTGGACAGGAAGTGAGAGAGGGGGCGGGATCGGGAAAGGTCCACGAGTCAGGACTCAAACTCAGGTCGCCCGAAGCAAAATGGTGCTACAAGATGGACACAGATGTTTTTAGAATTTTTAGAGATGAAATAAATGTAATTCAATAAATGACCTTAACTATATATGAATCAACAATACTAAAATTAACAAAATGGGTGGTAATATACACTACTGTTTAAAAGCTTGGTGTCAGTAAGAGTTTTTTTTTTTTTTTAAGGATTCTCTCATGATTACCAAGACTGCATTTATGTATGCATGCATTTATAAAAATTACTGTAAAACAGTAATATTGTGAAATATTATTACAATTTAAAACAATAATTTTCTGTTTTAATATACTGTTTTAAATATAAATTGTAATTTATTCCTTTGATGGCAAAGCTGAATTTATAAAATTTTTGGAAACTTTGATGTATTCTTTGATGAACAGAAGGTTCAGAAGAACAGCATTTATTTAAAATAGAATATTTTTGCAACAATGTAAAAGTATTTACTGTCACTTGATCAATTTAATGCATCCTTACTGAATAAAGAAAAACATAAAATAAAAATTCCTGATCCCAAAACTCTGAACTGTAGTGTATTTTAATCATTATTATAAAGTACTACTGACAAAATACATAAAATGCAAATTATTTGTTTTTCATTTTCATGATTTGTGGATGCACCCAAATTTACCTTTTCAAGCAGACACCAAGGTTTGTGTGCCATTCAGAACTGCATCAGAAAACTTGCTGAATTTGAATTGAGGTACAGGGAAATAGAGTAGTATTAAAATTTGAATTTATATAATATCATATGCTCTTATCTTTGCTTTGATCATCGTACTGAATAAGATCCAGATGTAGTATTTAATAAAAATGTGATTTTTGAATGAAAATTACCTACATTGAAGTGTTGATAAAAGGATGTTTGAAACTAGAATAAAACAGAATAAGAATAAGAACAGACTCTGTTCTTTATTTTGGTGTATTGCATGTTTAGATACTCATACAGCAAAATATTCTGGGGGCCATGAAATTTTAGCGAAAATGATAAAAATACTGGCAGTGGCTGTCAACTTTTTTCAAAAATGCTGGTGAATGAGTTCAAATCAACTGAAAGAAGAAATTTACCCCAATGAAGGTAATTTTCCACAAGAAAAAGGAAAGCTTGTCATTCAATTCTCTGAACTGCAATTAGTAAATTCTACATCCTATCAATTCAGATCCATACTCCAATTCATCTACTTGTCGGGTCCTGGCCAGTTCAATTCCAACTTATGAACTGACAGTGAGCTGATTAAATTCTACACAACCCTGGACAACAAATGGATTCGGGTTCGTGCCAAAAACTTTAGCGTGAAAGCAAATGCCAAACAAAAGGCATAATTGAAGAAGAGGTGAAAAAATCAACAAAGAAAGAAAGTAGATGCCAGGATGAGAAAGATGCAGAGGCTTATTAAAGGAGGTCAGTGTTAGCATGTTAATCTGGAGGAGCTGTAGAGGATGAAGGCAAATGCCTCTGGGCTGCTGTGTGCGGCTGAGAAACAAACAGATTAAAACGTGTCACTGCCAAACAAACTCATGCACACGCGCACATTAGCTCATAGATGATTGTTGACTGCCAGAGCGAAGTGCTGTGATGTGCATACTCTTGCAAACAGGTTTTTGCTTATAGGCTCACGCTAGAGGTCTGCTAAAGGACAAACCATTTTGGGTTTTTTTATACATAACTTCAGGTTTGCAATGGGTTCAGGTTTGTGATGAATAAAAAATACACTTTTATTATAAATATTTTATGTGTTCACTTAACTTGTTATATCTTTGAGTCAGAGTATGTGAAAATGGGGGCAAAAGTTTACGTGCTCAGAGATGAAATAAAAAGGGATTACTATTTGGTTTAGATTTCTGACAGATATGATTTGGTTTTCAAAACCAATCTTTAGAACAGACTCTCTGTATATCAGATCTATACAAAGATCTATTTTTACCTCATTTAACCCATGAAAAATGTTGTTTCTATAAATAAATGTATAGTTTATTCAGTCATGCTAAATGCCTTTTTTTATTTGAATAAAACCAGTTAATTTAGATGTTACCAGTTAATTTTTAGAATACCAAAAAAAAAAAAATTGTATTTGGTCACAGATCTGCATAAGAATATGGATTGTTTTTTGTAAAAATCAGATTTCCATTATCGTTTTTTTTTTTTTTCTGTTTTAGAAAAACTAAATGGATTTGAGTTTGCATGTATGCACAAAATAATCCGATTTTGCACGTCTGAACAGGTTTCAAATTTCTGTTTAATGTCCATGCAGAAATCTAGCTTAAACAAACATTTTTGAGTCTAGAGATTAAGTTGAAATGCATTTTGATACAGAAAAGCTGTTATTTTGGGTAATATACACATTAAGTTGATTTCATTTTGTTAGCTACAGAAAATGAAGCAAACAAGTAACTAATATTGTGACCATTTTAATTCACTGTTAATTTGGCCATTAAGTTTATGCGGAAGCTGGACAGTTTTGCATGTACTACTTTATGACTTGTGAGTATGAGAGCATGAAGCGAGGAATATTTAATAGTTGAGAAGATCAGTTTAACAGTTCATCATCACTCAAAAAAAAAAATCCTCAAAAAGTACTGAGCATTTAAAAAAATATATTTCTATGTAAATATTACGCTGAAATTATATATACATATATTCTTTTTACAATATTTTAACTAAATTGTTACTGTATTTTACCTCTTGATTTAAAATTGAGAATCTACTTTGCAAAAATGGTTATTTGGTCAAAATGGTTTTTACCTCTGAGCCATTTCAGAGCAAATACTGCATATAAATATCAAAATTATAACTACTGTTAGAAGCCTAAAACATATTAACATATTTCAGCTATACTATTATAAACCATATTCATTTAGACTGGTTTCATATGGATTACAACACTTCTGTATTTTGAAGCTCCATCCATTGGCAGTCTGTAGCAAAAATCACATTACCATGTGGTATCACATAATTTCAATTGATTGAATGATTCAGAGCTCTGACCATATAACATGATATTCAGTGTAGGCTAATATTCTTTGGACATGGATAATTGCAGAAAAATATGGACCAATTTAACATTTTCCAGTCAGGAAACTCTTTCTGGCTGTGGAGATTTTCTTAAAGCAAATGATGTCTAATTAAACTCCAGCGTAAGAGAGGGAGAGAAATGATAAAAACCAAGCAGCTCTACTGTACTGGGGTAACGAGACTTTCGCTCTGTCCCAGTTCTCTTCCCTATAGAGATAGATACAAAGATATGTGTTGAAGAATGACAGTACAGTGGCCAGCAGCTCAAGGCAGTGCGACTGACTCTCTGTAGAGTGAAGAAAAATCAGTCGATTTATGACCAGTCAAGCCTTTGTTACATGAAAGGAGACAGGGCAGTGATCTCAAACCAAAAATAAATAAATGCGTGGGTGGATGGGTAGGCATGTACTGATGCACTGTGTACGTGTGTGTATATATATATATATATATATATATATATATATATACATACATACATATAGATACACACACACACATATCAGTACAATATATTCTATACACTGTAAAAAGTGAAAGTTGACTTAACTTAAAAAAATTTAGAAAACCTGTTGCCTTAAAATTATTAAGTACATAATAAAAAAAAATAAAAAAAAGTTAAGTGAACTTGACAATTCAATTAACTTTTTTTAAAATTACCATTTACTTACAAATTTTAAGGCAACGGGTTTCCTCAATTTTTTTAAGTTAAGTCAACTTATCACTTTTTACAGTGTATATATACTATATCATATTAAATATTCTCTGCTGCAAAATTATCAGCTAACAACAATGAAGTTTTACAACATTTCTAGTTGTAATTACTGGATTTGTAAAACATTTTTCAATATATGTATATTGCACTCACAAAAAGCTGACCTGAGCATTATTTGCTTTATTAAAATGGGTAGATTTTATTTATTTATTTATTTGTTTGGTTGGTTCTCAGATGAAAACTTATTACGCATATTAAGTTTTTGTTTGTTTGTTTTAGCAAGCATTCTTGAATCTTTAAACAATGAATTACCATAACCTTTTCAGTTATGATTACAAGATTTGTAAAACAATTTTTATATAAATGTGACCCGATCTGTGAAATCCAGGCTAAAGTCTCAAAATCTAATTATGAGATAACAAGCATCAAAGTTTGATTTCAACATTAATTTTACTATGATTTCAGTATTTGACATGACCTTACTCAAAGATATCAAGGTTACATTTTTACAGAATGTTCTTTACCTTTTGAAGAATGATTTTATGTAGAAAACAGTAAATCACAAAAAAAGTCTTTAGCTGGGTTTTCACAGCCAGAGACACAAATTACACACAAAAACGTCATTTCTAGCCAACCTGAGCATAGCTACCCGAGTGAAAAATAAATATACTTAATTTTATTTTAAATATATTTATTTCATGATAAGTATGCTAAAAATAGATTGACATGTCTATACTAACTGAAAATACACTCTAAATATAGTTATTTCATGCTTTCATCAAGTACAAACTTAGCGCACAACAAATAAAGGGCCAGTTTTACTAAGCAGGGCAAATTAGCGCAAGAGTGCAATTCCAAAAGAGCGCAGATGGGAGGGGAAATTTCTGCAGGTGATTTACTAACAATGCACAAATTAAAGAACACATACGCAACATCTCATTTACATATCGACCAACGCAATATACCAAGCGCGGCGCAAATTAGAGCAGTCGCAAATAAAGAATTAAGAAATAAAGAAGCCACAGTACATTGAAAAGAACCGGAGGCCAAAAAATTCTACAAGTTGCAAGAAGTTTTGATAGACTTGATATTGCGTGACTCCTAGTTGAGGGTTCCAAGTCGTCTTTTATTTCCTGGAAAAAAATCCTCTCCCTTCTACCATGCACTCTCTGTTCTCTGCGGTGCCTCCTCCTCACTGAAAAAAACGATTCATTGAATTTACTCAATTTTTTTAAGGTAAGTGGTTTCAATCAATTTATTTTAGCTACATTTAAATAAACAAATTTAGTTGACTAACTTTCAACATATTTTTTTTATTAAATGTAGCTAAAATAAATAGTTTGCGACCACTTACCTTAAACAAATTTTTCAGTGTAGCAACAATAATTGCAACCGCAAAATAGTTTAAGACATGCTTTTTTTGGGCGTTAAATAATGGCGCAAGTACCTGTAATTTGATGAGTGCAAACGTTAGTAAAACGCGTTGCTTGATTCATTTGAATACTCTCCTCCCATAAATTTTGCGTCTGAAAGGGAAACTCCTACAAATGCATATTCAATAACGTCAGGCGCAAAAATAACTGTGTCCACGCCTTTTCAGCGCTAATTCATCACTGCGCGTCTCCTGACAGTACAATTTTAACGCCAAAAGACAGTATGCACTGGTGCAAGCTGTTAGTAAAACTGGCCCTAATTTGTAAAATACTATACTTTTTACAAATGCATGTGGGGACGGAGGAAAAATGTAAACATTTATTACAACTTTAGTTGAACTTAAGCACTAATTTGGCACAACTAAAATGCATTTAGTACAAAATTAGTTGTTCCAGTTTAACAGACTTTAAGTATACCAATTTATAGTGTGCCACAAATACATTTAGTTATACTAAAGTACATACGAATAAATTGTGCTTAAGTATACTATTTTTTCACTAGGGTAGATTTCACAAAAATGTGTATATTTAACATAAAAAATATGATTTGCTGTATTAAAATAATTTGATTTATTTGCAAATATGTATATGCCGTCATATACCTTATAACATACATATATCATAAACATTTACATATACCATCCTGTGTGTAAATATACATACACACGGGACGGCTCAGAGTTTGAGGAACATTTTCTTTAGGATGTAGTCAAGCAGACAAGACAGCTGACAATATTGGATCAGAATCAAAGGACATTACAGAGACAGACTGCTGAGGGTGAAGGTTTTATGTGCCACATTACACAGTGCACTGGTTAGTGAGAAAAAACTAGTGAAGGTGCAGTGATTTGTTCTCAGCTGTACTAAGTGTTTATTTCAAGTAGGTCCCCACAGCTTTTAACAAATGAATTTCCATAATCTGTTGTGATTACTGGATTTTTAAAAACAATTTTGCACTCACAAAAAAGATTTTAATAGAACAAATTATGCTTTTAACTAGAAAATATTATTTGCTCTATTAAAATTGGTTGATTTATTTTCAAATATTGTAAATATAGCTGCCGTTTGGTGTTGTAGTGGTGTATCTGTGAAGCAAATTAGTTATTCTTACTGTATCTGTCCATTAAGAGACACAAGCAGTAGCTTAGTGCAATGCAGTTAGTGGTAATATGTTATAACAATACAATAAAGCCTTTATTATGCGTTAATCTTAGTAATAAAGCTCAACAATCATGAGTATTCATACATATGCTGTATAATGTATAATAAGACCTAATCACTCAATACTGAGTGAACACAGTTGATGTTAGTTTATTAATTAAATTCAGAGGGCTGGAATACGATACGTTTTACCTGTTTAGAGGTCTTCCAAGGTGAAAAGTGACCTGCAATGGAGAACAAAACCTTTAGCATGCTGGATCTTTATTAAATTTGAAGTGGGAATTTTAAGCAAATCAAAATAGAAAAAAAGCCCTTTATTATTGTTTACTCCACAGCTGTTCTCTCTTGAGGTACATTCTGAGCTGTGTAGATACCATTTAATTTGTTTTATTTATTTTAGCTAGCATTTTTTTTTTTTTTACTAAATGGGGTCCAAAAGGCATTTCTGAGATCACTTGTATTTTGTAATATCCTATCTTAATACAAAATATTAATACAACTTTGTGCAAAACAATTTGAGAATGTTTCAATAGCATCTTGTGACTTTCAATGGAAGGAAGGAAATTATACAAAGACGTTCAAATTGGCCTATTTGATTAATGACCGAGAAATAGTGCAGAATAAATATTTTTATTTCAGACTGTCTCATTGTATGTACTGGTTTCAATAATTCAGTCATTGCGTTAAATTTTACCAAAGTACATAATTTCCTGAAATTGTTGTTGGTGTTGAAATTGGTGTTGTGTTAAGCATCTGAATAATTCTAAGCAGTGTTAAACAAGTAATCTTTAAAGTGCTTAAAATAACTGTAACAGGATTAGTGTGCAATTACAAAATGAACAGTGTTTAAAATTGTAATGATACAGAAGCAGGAACTGCCAGACTATAAACTGAAATCTTGAAGGTTGTCCTTAGCAGGACTAGAACCCATATCTTCTGGACACAGAGCTGGTGTTCTTCCTAAATGAGCTAACCTAAGTTGAGGATTTTGAGACCCAAGTGCAGAGGAATCACAATTGGGAGACGAGAGGTATAACTTCAAGTGGCTTTACTTGTAGAAGGTCAAAAAAAGGCAAGAAACAAAGTACAAACAAAACCAGAAGCAAAGCTTCCAATAGTTACAAAAAGGTAAAACAAAACAAGCACAATGGCTTACAAAGACTCACGGTCTGCAACAGGATACACAGGTAGGTAGGCTCAAGATTGAACAAAAAACAATGGCTAAAGGCAACTTAAATAGAGCCCTACACAGGTGAGCATCATCAACAATAATTGCTAGGCACAGAGTTCTTGCTAATGGTTGCCTCCTGGCAACTGGTAGGAAGATTGCAGGCAACAGACATCCTGCGCCCCCTTGTGGCTGGGAGCAATACTGCGCATCATGGCAGAAGTATGACCCCTAGTGGTTGGAGGAAGTATTGCTGGCTAAAGTCTTACAGGAGCCCCTCTTGATGAACGGCTCCTGGCGTTCCTTTAGTGCTGTTTGACTGTTGTCGTTGGAAGTCCCTGATGAGCTCTGGGTCCAGTATGTCTCTGGCTGGTACCCACGAGCGCTCTTCTGGACCATAGCCTTGCCAGTCAACCAAATATTGGACCCCTCCCCGTACTTTGCGCATGTTCAAAAGTCTCTCCACGGAGTAAGCTGGTTGCCCCTCCACCATCTGAGGAACTGGAGGTGGTCTAACTGCAGGAGACAAAGGAGAGTAGATGACAGGTTTGAGACATGAAACATGGAATGTGGGGTGTATGCGCATAGACCTGGGCAGTAGGAGTCGGTAAGAGACTGGGTTTATTTTCTTGAGAATCTTGAAAGGTCCAATGTATCTAGGACCTAGTTTCCGTGACTCGAGGCGCAATGGGAGATTTCTAGTCGAAAGCCACACTCTCTGCCCCGGACGGAGTGACGGACCGATCCGCCGACGTCGATTGGCCTGTTTCTGCTGTTCCCGGGATGACTGTAACTGGGCTGCCCGAGCTCTCCGCCAGACCCCCCGGCACCTCCAGACTAACTGGGCCGGTGCTGGAACCTGTGCTTGAAGGTCCTGTTCAGAAAACAGAGAGGGGGGGGAACCCAAACTGGCATTCAAATGGGGACATACCCAATGATGAGTGATGGAGGGTGTTATGGGCAAATTCTGCCCAGACCAGCTGGGAACTCCACATACTCGGGTTGTTCGAGACCAGACACCTGAGGGTCTTTTCAATCTCCTGGTTCACTCTCTCTGTCTGGCCATTGGACTGGGGATGGAACCCTGAGGACAAACTGATGGTGGAACCGATTAGACGTCCAAAAGCCTTCCAGAATCTTGAGGTAAACTGGGAACCCCTATCAGACACCATATCCTGAGGAAACCCATGAATCCTAAAGACATGTTGCATGAGAAGTTCTGCCGTCTGGCCTGCTGTAGGAATTTTAGGGAGGAATGAGATGACATGCCTTAGAAAATCTGTCGACTACAACAAGTATCACGGTGTTACCTTCAGAGTTGGGTAGGCCACTAACAAAATCCATGGATATGTGGGACCAGGGTCGTCTCGGGATAGGGAGGGGATGTAGTTTACCTTGAGGGAGGGCTCTAGGTTCCTTATTTTGGGCGCAAGTGGAACAAGCAGCAACCATTCTCCGGACATCAGTTCCCATGTTGGGCCACCAAAATTTAGACTGGATCCGCCTCAGGGTTCTTAGGACCCCTGGATGTCCAGATGACAGTGCGGCATGACCCCACTGCAGTACTTCAGACCTGATGGTGTTAGGCACAAAGAGGCGACCCAATGGGCCATTACCTGGGTCAGGTTGGTGAATTTGGGCGTTCCGTACTGCTGTCTCCAAGTCCCACTGGATGCTTGCCAGCACTCTGTACCTTGGTATGATGGGCTCTGACCTGTCCTCCTCTTCCTGGGACTCGAACTGCCTTGACAGAGCATCAGGCTTAATATTCTTGGAGCCAGGTCTGTAAGAGGACAAAGTCAAACGGTTAAAGAAAAGGGCCCACCGAGCTTGCCGAGGATTTAACCTTTGGCTCCCTGGATGTAAGTGAGGTTCTTGTGGTCCGTCCAGATCACAAATGGGTGTTTAGCACCCTCCAGCCAGTGCCTCCATTCCTCCAATGCCAACTTAACGGCCAGCAACTCCCGATTCCCAATATCATAGTTCTTCTCTGCTGCTGTCAGTCGACATGAAAAGGCGGCACAAGGATGGAGTTTATTGTCCTTAGTCGCTCTCTGGGACAAAACTGCTCCCACGCCCACGTCCGATGCGTCCACCTCGATAATAAACGGTAACTCAGGATCTGGTAGTGTCAGTATGGGAGTGGAAGTAAACAGCTGTTTGAACGCTTGGTTAGCCTTCTCCGTCCACTGGAAGGGTGTGCCAGACCTCCTGGTGAGAGCTGTGAGAGGTTCTGCAATGGAACTGAAGCCTCGAATAAACCTCCTATAAAAATTGGCGAAACCCAGGAAGCGTTGGACTTGTTTCAATGAATCAGGGTGGGGCCACTCCAGGACTGCACGAACCTTGCTGGGATCCATCTGCACACTGCCACATGACAGGATGAAACCCAAGAAAGTAACTGTAGTGCTGTGGAACTCACTTTTCTCTAGTTTGACGAAGAGGTTGTTCAAGAGCAGACGAGAGAGAACCTGCCGGACATGTTGAACGTGGTCTTCGTAACTCTGGGAAAATATTAAAATATCATCGAGATAAACAAACACACATTTGTTAAGCATCTCTCTTAGAACATCATTGATAAGGGCTTGGAAGACGGCCGGGGCATTAGCTAGCCCGAAGGGCATCACCTGATACTCGTAATGCCCTGTAGGGGTGTTGAAAGCAGTCTTCCATTCGTCCCCCTCCCGGATTCTCACCAGGTGGTATGCATTCCGGAGGTCTAACTTAGTGAAGATGGTAGCGCCCTGGAGAAGTTCAAAGGCTGTGGCCATAAGTGGTAGTGGATAGCGATTCTTCACTGTGATGTTATTTAGGCCACGATAATCAATGCATGGGCGAAGACCTCCGTCCTTCTTACCTACAAAAAACCCCCCCGCCCCTGCCGGTGAAGTGGAAGGCCGAATAAATCCATTCTCCAGTGCCTTACAAATGTAATCGTCCATTGCGGACCTCTCTGGAGCAGACAACGAGAACAGTCTACCTCTTGGAGGGCAAGTTCCTGGCAGCAACTCAATGGCGCAATCATAGGGTCGGTGAGGAGGAAGAGTATCGGCCCGGGATTTACTAAACACATCCTGGAGATCGACATATTCCTGGGGGACTCGAGATAGGTCAGGAGAAGAAACAATCAGAGCAGGTGGTGTTAGTTTGACTTGAGGAACGGCTAGTACCTTAGTTCTTGGTGTATTTGACTCATGCTGGTTCCAGAGTTGTCGTTTAAGCCCCAAAAGACTCAGGAGATGAAATAATTCCGTCCATTGGACATGCACATCTCCATCTGGTGAAACGCTAGTTGGCCAGTCAATTTGAGGATTGTGAAAAACAAGCCAAGGGTAGCCGAGGATGACTGGGAACTCGGGTGTCTATAATGAGAAAAGAGAGTGATTCTTGATGGGAGTCTATTTCAACTGAAATAGGAATGGTACGGTGTGTTACCTGGCCGGACCCCAGAGGTCTGTTGTCTAGAGATGTTATAGTGAACTTATCCTGGAGAGTTATTAGTGGTATCCTCCAGCTCTTGGCCAGAGTATGGTCCATGAAATTGCCAGCAGCGCCCGAGTCAATAAACGCAGAACTCTTGTGCCAACCACTGCCCCAGGAGAAATGCATCACTGTTGAAAATCCAGCTGAAGATCCGGGGTCAGTTATTTCTCTCGTCTCAGCCCCCCTCTCTCTGGACGAGAAATCTCTTTTCCCACACGTTCAGGGCAATGAGTTCGAAAATGTCCTATTTCACCACAGTACAGACAGCGCCGCTCCGCATACGTTTGTCCCGTTCAGATTGTGATAGCGATTTTTCCCAAGCTGCATGGGTTCTTCTGTGGAAAGAGGCTGGAAAACAGGTTGAACTGGACTGATGTAGCTTTGGGCTGTGAGTCGGTCTTGTTGTTTCTCGGACCTCCTATCCCTAATTCGGTTATCCACTCGAATGGCGACATCAATAAGAGAATCCAAGTTAGGCGCAGGATCTCGGAAAGCCAATTCATCTTTTAGCTCAGGTGCAAGAGCCTGATGAAATGCTGCTTGAAGAGCCTGTTCATTCCAGCACTCTCAGCTGCCAGAGTACGGAACTCAATAGCCATTTCTGCTACACTGCGTGCTCCTTGGGTGAGTTGAAGTAATCGTTGGTCATTTCCTACTCCTCCTCCTGGATGATGGAAGACCCTCCTCATCTCTGCTAGGAATTGCTCAGAACCAGAAGTGAATGGTGAACAATGTTCCAAGAGAGCCGTAGCCCATTCCAAAGCTCTTCCAGTCAATAAGGTGATGATATAAGCCACCCGACTGCTCTCTGTAGGAAAACTACTGGGTTGAAGTTGGAAGGCTAGAGAGCATTGGGTGATAAAGCCTCGACAGCCCCTGGTATTTCCATCATATCTCTCAGGAGGTGGTAGCCTGGGCTCAAGAAGAGGAACCGCTGGAATTGGTTGAGGTTGAGGAAAGATGGGTAACTCAAGAACCTCCGGAGATGGAGGATTTTGGGGTAAAGCCAGAGAGCTCAAACGCTGAAGTGATGTTCTCTGTTCATGATGTTGAATAGCGGTAGCTTGATTGGTGAGCTCGGATAATATTCTCTCCACATTTGACAAAGGGCCTTGACTCTCTGCTGGGTCCATCTTTTGGTTCAATCTTGCTGTAATGATACAGAAGCAGGAACTGCCAGACTATAAACTGAAATCTTGAAGGTTGTCCTTAGCAGGACTAGAACCCATATCTTCTGGACACAGAGCTGGTGTTCTTCCTAAGTGAGCTAACCTAAGTTGAGGATTTTGAGACCCAAGTGCAGAGGAATCACAATTGGGAGACGAGAGGTATAACTTCAAGTGGCTTTACTTGTAGAAGGTCAAAAAAAGGCAAGAAACAAAGTACAAACAAAACCAGAAGCAAAGCTTCCAATAGTTACAAAAAGGGAAAACAAAACAAGCACAATGGCTTACAAAGACTCACGGTCTGCAACAGGATACACAGGTAGGTAGGCTCAAGATTGAACAAAAAACAATGGCTAAAGGCAACTTAAATAGAGCCCTACACAGGTGAGTATCATCAACAATAATTGCTAGGCACAGAGTTCTTGCTAATGGTTGCCCCCTGGCAACTGGGAGGAAGATTGCAGGCAACAACCCTTGTGGCGGGGAGCAATACTGCTCATCATGGCAGAAGTATGACCCCTAGTGGCTGGAGGAAGTATTGCTGGCTAAAGTCTTACAAAAATCAACCGAAGATACAATTCAAACAGCAGCTATTCAAATATCTATTCAGTTCAGAACATTTGCTCCTCTCTAAAGCAATTGCATTTTGAGGACAAGTGGTTATTATTTGAATATTTCATGTATCTTTTGAGAGAAAGAGAGATTTGAATGTAAAATATACAGGTTTGACCCTGTGGACCGTATTTGTTGATCCTTTTTGAAGATAAAAAATAAAAATCTCCTGTTGCAATCAATGAAAGGATGCCCAAATCCAATGACAGAAAGATGCTTAAAATGCACCAGCAGCAACTTCACATCACATCAAATGCTCATTTCCCCCCCAGGAGGAAAAACACTGGCTGAGATGAGGCGAAAGACCATGAGGCTTCTGAACTCTAATCATAACAAACAGGAAGTAGTGGCAGTGTAGAGCACCTCTTCTGGTATTAAGAGCTAAACAATACTCGCCGACATCAAACGACAGATTCATGAATATTTTCTCTCTAAACTCCTCCTAAATCGGCCTTGAAATGCACAAAACAAACACACACATTCACCGTCCAGCATCTTGCATTCAACTTCTCCCTCTCTGTCTTTCATGTCTTACCGCAGATGACCTTCAGGAATGAACAAGGCGATGCAAATGACCTGTTTGGAATTAGCGAGAGAGAGACAAAGTGCACAAACATGCTAGAACTGCACAGTTAATCCAATAAAGAATTAAGAATATGGCTACTGTGAAATGTATTCATGTTTTAAAACTCATTTTTAATATATATTTCTTAAGTTATTTGAGTACAAAATGTGATTTTAAAATAAAGTTGTGCATCTGTTTTTTATTATTCTTAAATTAAATCAGCTTTGTATTGGGTTCCCTGTTCTTAGAGATTGGCCATTAAAAGCCATCTTAGACAATCACTACATGTAACCAATTACGGATATATTTATTGTGCACACGAATGCAGTTTCACTTCTAATAATCCAGAACTCTGCATACAGACTGTCAGTGAGCTTGTGATGAAGCACAAGGGTTTCACTGGTCATGTGAAACATTTT
The DNA here is from genome assembly GCF_012432095.1 of Onychostoma macrolepis. NCBI lineage: Eukaryota > Metazoa > Chordata > Actinopteri > Cypriniformes > Cyprinidae > Onychostoma > Onychostoma macrolepis. Next base: position 20,103,925 of record NC_081158.1, on the reverse strand, counting down.
CACTATATACGGTTCCAGAGTTGCTATATCGAGATGAAGAAGCAGTTGATGTTATTATAAGCTTATATTTACCTTTTAAGGCTCCAGGTTGATTGTGATTAAAATGCTTTTGCAATTATGTTAAACTGACCTTTTAGTCACTATCTTAAACGTCTGATGTATAAAACATCAGGAAAATAATTCAGAAATAGAAAATGTCGCCTACATAAAAAATCTGACATGCTCCTTCACATAAAATAAGTATTTTAATGTACACTAAATTCTAATCAAATGTAATAATTCAATGCAATCTCAAGAGTATTCCTGTAATATGCAGTTATACCACATGTACTTTTACTTATGTTTGCCTGGACACTAAAACATACATTATTCACGTACTGACATAATCTAAAATGCATAAGAACAACTTTACAGACATACATGTTTATGAAACCTCTTTATGAATACTCTATGAATATTTAATTAATGGAATTAATTGGTTGATTCTATTCATGAACAGTTGGATTTATTTATGTATTTATGATCAATCAGATTTATTTGGCACAGTTAAACATTTTATTCTGTTTTGTGACTTCTAGTGCTAGCTTGTTTAAAAAAATGACATTTATTTTGAACAAGAATAACTTGTTAATAAAATGAATGACATTTTTCATTACTTATCATTTAACCATTACATTTAACACATCTTCTGAATATGTCGTGACTCAAAAAAAAGCATAAAATACCACAAATACACCATAAAATGACTTATCTATATGATCTATTTTATTTTTGCATTGTAATCCAAATCTTCAGAATCTGTTTGATTGTTGTGTTTGAAGAACAGACCTGAATTCATGTCGTTATTCAATTATCATCATCTCCATCCTTAGTAGCAAGGAGTTTACAGGTAGCAGAAAAATTAGTGACTCAAAAACATTTACTGTTTACTGTTCATTTTTCTGCCTGTTTCATTTTTTGAAAAGTGGTCATGTTTAATTTTAGGAATAGAGATAAGGAATCTAAACTATAAATAAATTAATCATATAAAGCAGCGTTTGCCAATCGCCCCGCTCTGCATATTTTGTATGTTTCTCTTATCACGTATGATGTTTGTTCTATTCGACCGTAAGTGCCCTGCGAAGTGGACATCGCAGGATATTCCGCCGTGATTCCAGTTCGAAACGAGCACATAAAAAGGGCATTAAAGTGTGCGAGACGTGAATTTAAATAGTATTTATTTACAGAGATATATTATGTCACGCTTCACACTTCTATAGTAAGTTTCGTCCGTGTGTGAAGACGCTGTGTAGTGCAAATTTGTGAATGAATGTTCCTAAGTGAAGTAAACTTAAACGGATTTCTGAGAGACATGCAAAATATGCAGAGTGAGGGGGTGCGAGGACTGGGATTGAGAACTGCTGATATAAAGAATTTGTGAATATTTTTATATATTATATATATTTTCATTTTTGTTGTTGCCAGTGTGTCCACATTGTACACATCTATGGAAGCCCGTTTCCAACACTGCATACAAAATAAAAAAAGGAAATTGCGACTTTTTAACTCACAATTCTGACTTTTTTCTCGCAATTGCGAGTTTACATCCAGTGCTTCATATAAACTCGCAATTCTGACTTTTTTTCTCAGAATTGTGAGATATAAACTCGTAATTGTCAATATTGTGGGACATAAACTCGTAATTGTGAGAAATAAAGTAAGAATTACGCGATATAAACTCGTAATTCTGACTTTTTTTTTTCTCACAATTGCAAGTTTGTATCTAGCAATTCTGACTTTTTCTCAGAATTGTGAGATATAAACTCGCAATTGCGAGTAATAAAGTCCAGTTCCGAGGAGAAAAAAAGACTATGTTCTCAGAATTACGAGTTTATATCACGCAATTCTTACTTTATTTCTCGCAATTACGAGAAAAAAAAGTCAAAATTGCGAGTTTGTATCAGGCAATGCTGAGAAAAAAGTCAGAATTCTGAGATGTAAACTCGCAATTGTGTGAAAAAAGATAAAAAGGACGAAATTACTTTTTAAAACAATTTTTATTCAGTGGCGGACACAGGCTTCCATACACATCAGACACATCAGCATACCCAAACATACAAAAAAGTATATTTTTGTACCTGTAAATGTTTTGTACAAGTAACTACATACAGTATAAACAATGAGACCAGGCTGGAAACTGGATTCTCAGACGGCATCAGATCGTGATTATAACGCTTTCTTTGTGCTGCATTTACAACACTAGCATAACAGCAACCGGCTGATTAAAAATCAAAGTGCAGTATGCTGCCGTCGGCTGGGCATGAGTCATCAAATAAGGAGCAGAGAGTCCAACAGGCCACAACTGGGCTGCTTCAGTGAGCAACGCTGAGCAAGAAATCAGTGACACTAGCTGAAAGGAAGGGAAAGTGGCTTGATTGCGCTTCATTTGTATGAATAGAGAAATGAATGGAAGAGTGCTCTGGAGAGCTCAGATACAAGTAACATCAAGCTTCATCAATGGGTGAAAATCAAATGGTCTTCTGATGCAAAACATACTTTACAAAAAAATAAAATACATTTGCTCAAAGTAAGGCGGGAACTGTTGAAGCACAGCAGTCGATGTCTATAAATCACAATAAATGAACACAGCAAACAGAAAAGGTCAGTGGATAACAACGCTCAAATTTCAATTCCTAATGTAGTTCACATCACTTCACAAGTCTTAATCAGCTCATGGATGCAGTTGTTAAATATCTCGCCCAATTTGAACCTGAGCTGGTGAAAATACTTTCAAATAAACACGTCCTAGATTCTGCAACATCCTTTATGCATATTAAGCAGATTATGCTAACAACATTCATCAAATGCTGTAAATTTGTATGATGCAGGTGAGACTAGGAGAAAACGTAATCCAGACAGGCTATCAGTAAATGTGTCCCAGAGTGCATCTTGCCATCTGGCAATTATGGAAGAGCTGCCTACTTGTCCAAATTTGCTATTCACTAATTGGTGATCACATGAGTGGAGGATGACAAGAGTCAGGGAGAGAAGATCATACAGTACAGATTGATTGTTTTCATGTGCGTGTGGACAACAAACAGAATATAGCCAGGCAAACTGTCACATAGGAAGTTGTCATGAAGGCTAATTATTATTAATGATCAAGTATTATTATAACTAACTAACTAACAAAATATTTATTTAATATTTATTTATTGTTTGTTTTTGTTGCTGTTATATTAGAATTAGAACCAAATAACAACAGTAATAATAAATATAATAATACTATAAAAAGTAATATTAAATATAAAAATACTATACAAATGTTTATTTGTTTTAAAAACTGATATCTTACTGTTTTATTAAAATATGTTGTGTTATGAATCATTTCATGTGCCTCACAGTTTTAGTGTTCAAGTTATTTATTTATTTATTTATCTATTTATTTTCCCCCTGAATAGACTGCATGAGGCTGGTTGTCCCATTGTGACAATTATACGATTTCTTTGTTTGTTTTTGAAGTACTTGTCTTATGCTTACAAACGCTGCATTTAAAACATTGATTAAAAATACAGGAAGGAAATCTTATACTCTGAAATATTATTACGATTTGAATATTTTTTTAAATGTAGCCATTATTCCATTCCAGTCTTCATGGTCACATCATCCTTCAGAAATCATTTTAATATGCTGACTTGGTGCTCAAGAAAAATTTATTATTATTATCATTATGTTAAAACAAGTTGTGCTGTTTGCGCAGGCTGATAGGTTCTAACTCAGTCTGATATAAGGACATCATTATTCATATGGCACAGCTGATTGGTTCCTTTTCATATCAGCATCCAATAAGCTTGCTGCTCAACATTCAAATACTTGGCTGCTTGCTGTAGCAGTTGGAGTGCGCTTCAGAAACCCTCCACCTTCCCCAGCTCCACCTGTATAGATCTGCTACAGGGAAATTTCATGTTTGTTATATATGGGGGTTATTTCATGCTATATGTGCAGCAGCAGTATTTCTGTGGATGTACTTCAGCAGCATATCAGATCGATCTATCTATCTATCTATCTATCTATCTATCTATCTATCTATCTATCTATACTGAAGCAAATTTGATCATTTTGATTTTCTTGTACTATTGTCATTTTAAGCACAATGCTATCTCTTTCTATCCTTCCATCCTCTCATGTGTGGGCTCTAGTGAATACTGATTAAAATATACTGTGGAAAGTGAGGACATCTAATGTCCACTTTGCCACAAATCAACGACTTGCTTACCATCTAGTGCTCTCTTTATGACTGAGGTGCATTTCATTATCTAAACAAGATTTAAGCAGCACAGAGATCAGATGGGGAGCATTAATCTTCATTTTTCCATAATATACACACAGACTCAGCGGGCAGCAGTCTGACTGCTGAGTACATCGAGGTATGAAGTTGCCAGTAGAATATATTCAATATGTACCGAATGGCATATACTGATTATTGCATATATTCAAAAGCAATGCTGAATATTCAATAACATATAAATGTAAAGTAATTGAAATATAAAATATAAGTATACATAATATTAATATATAAATGTGGTGAATATGGGTCCTTTAGAGGCCCAATTCAGCCTTTAACTTAGCGTGAGAGACCTATCTGATGAGATATGACTTCTCAGATGTCTTTCTTAAGCGATACATGAGCATTACTCAGCTTTTTTGGTGGAGTGGTGTAAATATGGTATGTACATTTACCTCCATTATCAGACTGACCCCCAACTGTCCTTACTGAGAAATTTGTAACTGTTTTCGACATATTTCTGTTATGTGAGTTGTCTTATGTGTGTGTGCATTCACATCCACTGTCAATTCCCCATAAGTTCCTTTTGAAATTTTGAAGCATGTGTCTGGTAAGCTAATGGTCCCATGCCTATATCTGAGTTAATGGGTATAAATCAGCTAATGAGAATATCAGTAGAGCCGGAGCTAATTAGCTCTTTGATGAGACGCTGAGAGGCGTTTGTTTTCCTCAACCAGCTAAGAGTCATCTGCTTCTGTTACACACATGCACACATACACCAGCACACACACACTTTACGATGGACAGAGCTCTTAGTAAAGAGGATAATTGATAAGCTGGATTGATCACAGCATATGAGATATTAATGCAAGCTTTGAAAAGTCATTTAAACAGTGCACGCATACTCTCACAGACACACACACCAAGCTAGACAGAACATTTCCTCTAAACACTAGCTACAGTACAACCAAAATAGCAGAAACTGGTGGCCATGACAACAGTGAGACAGGAAGCACAAGACTGAAAGATATCCACCACCTTGTGTATCTGTCTAAATTACTCAAATATATAAATGTTGTCTCAGGGTTCCAAAAAAAAACAATAAAAAAAAAACAATAAAAAAAACTTGACAAATGTGACAAAAATAAAACCTGACAATATGGCTTAGGTTTAGGGGTAGGTTCATTCTAGTTATTACCTACATATTGTAATTACTATAATAAGCACATAGAATGCACATGAGGAACAGGACTGTAGAATAAAGTTCTACCCAGATTTTTGCAGAATTCTGTGTTTTCAGATTCCACATGGGCCTGGAAAGCCACAAAGGAAAGCCACAAAACTTCAATTTTATGGGGTCTTCAATTAATTTGGCTTCTTTAATTTCAGAGATGAAGTAATCATTTTCTTCTGGAAACCTTTATCTTGCTTCTGGGCATCATAACCAATATTCTGTTGAGCTGTGTCACACCGAAGCTGTCATAGTGACGTTCCAAAGGACATTTCAGTGCAACAATTATCTGATAACAATAAGATCTTCACTAAATAAGCCAATCATGAAAACGGCAGATGGCGCTCTGGAAGAGTGTTTGGTAATCAATGGATTCCGGTCAGAGACTCTGATTCTGGAGCAGCTTTTCAAAGACATATCCAACGGATAACCATTCCAGGGGAACATGCCAAAATGCACTTAAATCAGCAGCCAAGGGCATTTTCACAAGTGAAGAGTGCTAGACATGTGGGGCAGTGAAATTATTGCAGAGACAAAGAGATCTGGCAGTAAAACCACATCACCATCTGGACATTATGAATGAGACATTTATAAACAATCAACCCACTGTTACACCAGACAAGTCTTGAGATTTAGGTTTAGACTCCACCAGAGATAGAAGAAAAGCATGACAATCGATCAGAAGGGTGTAATAAAAGGAGAGACAGAGAGGGTGAACCAAACTGTTCACAAGAGACTCTCACATTTGCACTAGTGTAATCAGAAAGGATGGCCAGTGTCCAGTGGTGAGACAGAGGGGCCAAATTGCAGCACATTAAGAAGTGGCACATCATTTCACTGGAGCACTGACAGTTTTATTAGGGCGTATAATAGGCTGTCTAAACGCTCCTGGACCGTTCCACTGATTGGATTCGTAGAAAAGCCTTTAAGTGTTGGCATTAGACATCTCTCTGTGTGAGTGAGCTATGCCTCGTGTCATTGACTGGATCAGATGTAAAACTGAGAAGGCCTGATTGTTAGTCGGTAAACTGCATGTATATCTTGGTATAACAGTCAGTGCTGAAGAACATAATGTTTGCTAGCTCATTTCACATATGGCATAACATAGTTTAGCCAAGTAGGACATTAGCATTCATCCATCCAGAGTGTTTTCCTGCCTATGGCTGAGACACTGGGACAGGCTCCAGGATCCCCGTGACCCTACATAGGACATGTGATCTGGAGAATGAATGGATGGATGAACATGTTTTCAGAGCCCAAATCCGTTGTGTACTTCATGATTCATTCACTGAACCCTGAACCCAAATTCTAAATCAAACCCCTATTTCTAACCCTTATCCCAAACTCATTAGTCCAACACCTTCATCTAACCTGGATTATAACCATCAATTCCTACTCCAAACCGCAACCCAACTCTATCATGGACTCCCTGATCCTCTCACTGAAATTGAGATTCAACCCCTGTTTCTAACCCTTATCTCAAACCCATTACTCCCCACCTTCATCTAACCTGGATCCTTACTCTCAGCTCCAACTCCTATTCCAAACCTCAATCTAAATCCATCATGGATTCCCTGATCCTTTAACTAAACCCAACCCCTAAATTCTCAATCTAACTATTTCTTACCCTGATCCCAAACCCTTTACTCCCACCCCTTCCTCAGTCTAAATTAGATCCCAACCTTCAGCACCAACTCCAAACCCCAAACCAAATCCATCATGAACTCCCTGCCCCTTTTACTGATCCCTGATCCTAACCATAATCCCAAACCCTAAAATCTAGACCTAACCCTGATCCAAAACCCCAAACTCCTTACTCCCACACATTCATCTAACATGGATCGTAACCCCCAGCACCAACTCCTTTTCCAAACCCCAACCCCAAACTCTAAATTTGTGAATCAGACTGATTTGTCAATGAATCACTTGGACTGGTTTTGTGAATAGGATAAACCCATTCATTGAAGAGATCTTCACTCACAAACTCGCATGTTAAGATTTCTAGTGAATACTGACATTTTTTCCTCACATAAAGGAGTTGCATGGCTTCAGAAGTCTTGGCATATAGCGCATCAAAAGGACGGAAGAAAGGAAGAGGTGCAGATAAATACAGATGGAAGCAGCATTGAATAAAACTGACCCTGCGACTTGGCTTGACAGAAACTGTTGGTTTGTGCAAACCGTCTTCTGTCCTCCTTATGTCATTCACGGCATGTTTGAACAGACGGATGTTAAACTCGAGCGGTAGCGTGATGCTACAGGCTGTTTAGCGTTTCAGGGCTCACTGTGCAGTCTGTCTGAATATGAAAAGGATAAGAATGGGACAGATTGCTGATGTACGGGACATGAGGCCAAATTCATATTCAAGTGACCATAATGACCTTCAAGCACACTGGCTCTGTTGGTGGCACAGAAGTGTGTCGACCCACATTGATTCGGAACAAAACATGTGCCATGGTTGTGGGTCAGTGCCCTTGCTAACACACATGGCCATTTAACAGAATGTAGTTTTATTACACTTCACTTTGGTGAGGTGCAACATCAAAGGAATGAATACCAACAACCTTACTGTAATTTACTCCAAAAAGTTTGGGATTAATCAAGGTGACCTCTGTACCCCTTACTGGTCCAAACAAACTGACTGACAAAAGAGCTGAATGCCCACTTTTGGAGCAGCCTGGGTTCCAAAGGTATTTTCCCCTTTCATTTCCTATACAAGTGAAGAGCTCCGCACTATGAACCAAAACTCCTGAAGAAGCATTTACAAAACAAAACAAAAAAACAAATAATAAAATAAAATAAATTAAAAAAAACCATTATACCACACAAATAAAATAAAAATGACCACAAATGATTTTTAGTTTTTGGTGGCATATTATGAAACTAGAAACCTTTTATAATTCGCCTATGTAAAACAGCTGCCAAGTACAAAGCAACGAATCTAGATTGTGCTAAGAAATTTTTACTTTTTATATTGATTGTGCATTAACTTTGGCAGTCCTATAAAACTAAAACATGAAAACTAAAACTAAATCTACTAAAAAAATTTAAACTAACATTGATAGCCAAGATAAACTAAACAGAATACTGTTCAGCTATGTATATACAGTAGTAACAAAAAATATTTGGGCACTTAAGTCACACTTAAACATATCTCACTGCATTAGGTAAACTATAAAACAAAGTGTAGTCAGAAAATAAATAACGCTAGAGATTTCCCTCAAAACACATTCATTTTTGCAATTCCCTTTGTCAAGGTTTTTGGTAATGAACTTCATAATATTTTCATTGATTTGTCATTTAAAACATATGAAATGTTAAATGTTTTTAGTCAAACGTTTTGCTTTCAAAGTGTGTTTCTGCCATCCTTTAAAATTTTTTTTTTGATAATTTGTTATATAATGCAATCACATTTATACGTTTATAAATGTTCATTAAATTTCCCAATACCTTTTAGAATCAGTATAATTAGCACAATACTAGAAATGCTCCTGCCATAATTATGCATGTGTGCGTTTTGGAGTGTAATTGTGCTTCACACTGAATGTGAAGCGCACAGAGGCTGTAATCCACCATACTGATCACTGGGGCTTAACGAGGATTTAATGTCTCTCTCGTTAACCTTTGACCTGCACTGACACAGAGGAGAGACATACTTCACATAAGCTCTCAAAATACCTCTCTAGATCTTTCTCTTCTTCACCTCATCTTTCCCATTTTCTTCCGATCACCCCTCAGGGATGAATTCTCACATTATATTGAAAATCTAATTCATTTTATTTCTCCAGTTCTAATTACTGTAAACAGAGAGTTAAACCTTAGAGTTGCAAAACACAGTGTCTCCTTCTCATTACTGTAACATGAAGATAATGTGTTGAAATATTTATGTATCATGGTAGCATTTGCTGTATTTCCTTTAATGAATGATAATAACATATTTTAATACATGTTTAAAAAAAACATTGTCAAAATGTAATTTACTGTAGTTCAATCACATAATCACATTATAGAAATGAGAACAGGGGGATGTTCTGAAAATGCTGTTAAAAAAGTCCTAATAGGAGATTACTCTTTATTTAACCCTATGATGCATTTCGGACTGTGTAATATTATTTAACTGCTTTGATGATTAAGATCTCTATCCCTTCCCTCTCTGTCCTGAATCTTTAATCTATATATTCCCTCGCTTTCCTTCTCCCTTTCTCTCTGGGTTATATCAGACACTCTGATTGCTTCGGGTCATAAATCACACTGGCTCAAGCTGCTTTTAAAAAAAGGCTTATATGTTCTCAGTCAAGGTGTCAGTTAGAGCTAAAGCCATTGAAGGGCTTTTTTGTATTCAATACTAAAATATTTTAAATGAGCTGCTTTTCTACAGTATAGACAGGTGCATGTGGATCGGCTTTTACTGCCTTTTCATTTCCTATGAATGACTCACAATTAATCTGGGCCTAAAACCGCAGGCCTAAAAAAAACAACAGCGAGTGCTTCCAACTGCAATTAGAGATCAAATTATATGCTTTCTGGGCTCTGACATGCTGGACAGGCTGTACGCATATGCCCGATTCTTGAGTACTAAAACAGACAAAACAGGCTATACTAAAAAAAAAAAGATGTGTCATAGAATTACACTGAATTCATCTACTAAATATGTTCAGAGATAGTCACTTAAAGTTTGTTTCAACATCCATTTTCTCTCAAATGTGTTTTTTTTTCACCCGTCAACCCATATTGTTGTGAGATATTACATTAATATGTCAAATACTTAATATGAATCCAGACAAATCTAGAATTCACTTCAGTGAATGAATTCATCAATACCACCGAATGGTTTCGAACACATTTTGAAAGAAAGAAAAGAAATGATAAAACAAAAACTATATAACCCACCAGTGTCTGTATGACCTTGTTCATCTAAAAATAATGAAAACCAATATCAAAATAAGACTTCAGGGTGAGGGATGACTTAGACTGACGGATTTAATAAAAATAATCATGCATCTGTCAGTCTCACAAAAGTAGGGACACATCTGTAAAAACCAAAAGAAGAAGTGTAATTTCTAAAATGAATCTTATGTCAGGACATACAGTAGTGTTTATTATACAAAAATACATTTTTATTCATCTATAATATATAATTTAAGTATATATATAAAGCATTGAGTTATGGTCTGAGGGCAGTTGACTTTAGGGGAAGTGAAAAAAAAAACAATTTAAAAATAAAATAAAATTTGATTAAATTATATTATTATAATAAAATAAAGGAACAAATAAAAGAACATTCTAGTAATCATGTAAATTGGCAAAATATTACTATTTTCAAAACTAATAACAGATACATTTGTTTTGTCTTAGGTCTCAAGAATCAGTGATATATTGAAAATGACTGCAGAGCTGACTTTTTTATTGAATAGCTGGATTAATCTGAGAAAAGTCAACTGCTTGATTAATTGATGAGAATCCAAAATCAGTCTCAGGTGAGAAACAAGTTATCACCAGCAATAATCAACAGCACTGTAAAATAATCAGTATTGATTAACTGCCCCTTGAGAGCGAGACACTGAACCAGCAAACCATAATTTGTATGTGAGACAGTGTAGGTGTCTGGGACACGGCGTACGTGAGTGTAGGAAGTGCTTGTGTGCTGGAAAGCGTATTGCTGCGAAATGCCACGCGTGAAGCTTTAAATAGCTGTTTGGCATCCGTTTTGGGAATAATTTTGATTTCAGCTAACGTTAAAGCCAATGAAATGGCTTGATGACTGCTGTTTTCTTTCCTGGATTGGAAGTAGGACATATCCAAGGAGTCAATAGCCAGTAGCCAATAGCTTGGTCTGTTTCACTGAGGTGTGGTCATATTAGTGAAATTTAGGCAAAATTTTGTGGGCCAAAAATCCAATAGCACAGTAATGCATAAAGCACACCAAAGTCACCAAGCAGCTTTCTGTTTAAACATTAGCAAAATCTGCGTGGGGAACTTTTTCGCCCCCACGCAAAACTCCTTATTGTGCTGATTCCTATTAAAATGACTGATTTTCTTGTAAAATTTGGCCAAGCAACAGGCATACACTAGCATATAAATTAGCCTCAGCGCTAACAGACGTGCAAAACTCCAAAATTGATTTCAGAGAGTCTATAATTATGCTGGTTTATTAATTTTAAGTGTGTTTGTATGTGAAAGCGAGTTATGCAACAGTCCTTGTACAGAATGCAGGATATAAATATACTGAGCACACAGGTAGTGCGCATGCATGTTTGTACACTACTGTAATTATGTGTCAGAGACTATTTTTACCCACAGTGCTTTTCTGCACAGCAAAGGTCGTAGAAAGCAGAAACAGCTTGTTCTTCAGTGTGACTCAGCGCTTTGAGAAAGCCGAGGACTGAATTATGAAATTGCTAAGAAGGGCAAGATAGACTACCAATTACACAAACCAATTAAGGAGCCTTTCCATATATTAGGTCGTGGAAATACACACAAAACCCAAAAACATTTAAAAGCCCCCTTACCTGCCCCTCCTCTCTGCACAACCAGCGTGGCCTCCGCCCCAACAGGACACTCTTTTAGCAGCTCCACCACCTGTGTGTGTGACAGCGTTAGTGCGGATTGCTGGTTAATTTCCACAATCAGATCGCCCTCGCACAGCCCTGGGCATCCCTGCGCCTCCAGAATCTGCTTCACCCGCTGTCCTCCATTACAGTCTGCTATGGTGAATCCAAACCCATCTGCCCCTTTCACCATGGCAACCGTTAACAGCTCTCCTCCGGCTGCTCCTGAAGACGCCATTGAGACGCTGTCCTCCAGCGGTCCCGCATCCAGGTGGGTGTCTCCAGGGTGAGGCTGCACCAACGTCGCTTGCATTGGGTCGACGAAGCGAGCGGTGCGGGAGATGTACTCCATGTAGCTGTCGTAGCTATTCCGTCCGTTGACCAGCAGAGAGCGATCAATTAGGCCGAGGGGGGACAGCAAAGTGTTGGCTGCGTCTTCCGGGTCGTATGGAAGCGGGTAACCCCTGCAAAGGACGAGGGTTACGCTTTGTCCGATTGGCACCGACTGGAAAAGCTTCACCACGTCAGCGTGGGTGGTGCCCAGGACACAGACATCATTAATGTAGACAATCACGTCTCCTGGAAATCAATTAAACACAAAGAAAGATATATTAGCATATGTTAACTTTGGTAGGTATATATACAGACCAGAAGCCAAGGCTGATTCAAAAGGTAGGCATAATTACCTTAAATATAATTATACTTGTTTACAAGATACCGCATTCCCAGAAAGCATTGCAATGAGCACAGTGATAAAATGGATCCAAGATGGTGGACGAGTCAAAAAATGTTGATTCTTGTATTTGATTCAGTTAAGAAAAGTACTGATACAAGTTCATTATAAATAATAATTACCAATCAAGTATGCGTCCATTATTTGTGTGTATTTTTGTGCTTATGAGTGCTAACCCTCACGAAAATTAACCATGGGTTTTTCTACACTAACCATAGTTTAACCAAATGGATTTGTTATACAAATGGTAATCAATACGCCAAAGGACCATGGTTACTACACTTTTAATACAATAAAACCATGGTTAATTTTCATATGGTAAGTCATTAGCTTAACAACACGCTAATGTCAAAATATCAAGTTTGACTATCAGCTCCATTAGTTCTGTGTGTACTTTTGTGCCAGTAAGAATGTGGAGACATTAGCTTAGCAACACGCTAATATCAAACTAACTATTTTGATTATCTGCACAATTTAGTTGTGTGTGCGGTGTATTGTTGTGCATATGAGTGTTAATTCATTAGCTTAGCAATGTGCTAATGTCACAATATCCAGTTTGACTATCTGCTTCATTGGTTGTGTGTATTTTTGGGCCAGTGAGAATGTGGAGCCATTAGCTTAGCAACACGTTAATATTAAACATGTTGACGTTATGCTCCATTATTTGTGTGTGCTATGTACTGTTGTGCTTATGAGAGTGCTAAGTCATTAGCTTAGCAACATGTTAAAATTAAACTATACATTTTGACTATGGAAACAGCAATCAGCTGAAATGCTAGTAAAGTTTCTATCATAATTTGGAACCAAGAATGATCTAACAGGTATATAAGATCCAGCTGGATATACTGAAATTCCATTTTAATTTCCAGAAAATGGTAAATTTATCCATTAGATTTTTTCCATTCTTATTTTGAAACTTATTTTTGAACATTATCTCATTAAGGCTGTTTAGGTTTGGATCCAACTTATCATTAAATACCATTCGTACTCCTTTAAGATTTTTTAACTAGAGGAGTCAAATCTCCTGTGTGCTTCACATGAAAAGCGCCATTTGTGTGTGGCACGCTGCCTGTGTAGAATGTTCCAAATCAATCGTTTTGCTCGACAAAAAAGAAAACTGACAGCAAAACAACTCTAGTATTTGGAACAGAGCTACTGAGGGGAAAAATACATTTTACCCAATAAGAACAGTCTGTCTAATCAGGGTGAAAAACTTTCGCCCAATTTGCAACGATTGTAGTCATCCGATATTTATTCATGTCGTCTCCCCTGGCAACTGTGACAATTACAGCACACCAGTTGAAGGAACAATTTGAGGGACGTACTCAATCCTTTTCTCAATCCTAAAGTATAGCCATGCCTTAGGACTTAATTGTGATCTTCACTTCCCTTTTATCAAGAAGTTTACCAGTCTTTCCGATGTTTGTTCACTCATTCAATTTGCCAGAATATGAAATCTAGCTTGCGTTAACATTTGCATAGAGTATGTTTCAGGCCAAATATAGGCTTTGCCCTCCATCTTTGAATGCTGACAAAGAATTAAATATGAGAAATGCAATTATTATGGAAATGAGACGAAGCTCAATATTCCTGCAAATGTGGCAAATGCATTTGTGGGATAAATAAGATCACGGGGTCTCACCCGGTGTGTCTGTTGTGCTACAGGTTTCCTGGAGATATTTCATGCAGTGCCGTATGCGTCTATTGACAGGCTTGTCCCCTCCTGACTGTTGTGTGTTGTGTGCAGGAATTTTAATTAATCTCAGTAAATACGTTCGACATTTGCCTAGAGGCTCTGGTGTTCCAATCAATAATTTCACATGCTTCCAGAGTGCAAATGATATCGGTGTGACCTCGCTGTTTCACACCTAGCTTTATGTCAGCATCAATCTAGACCAAAGCTCCACAGGGCAAACCAGATCACTGCACTACCACAAACAAGACATTATCATCCAAACTTCAAAAATTCAACTCCCATATTATGTTCTGCTTCCTTATAATCATGGCACTGGATAATAAGAGCCACTAAAATTGTGTAAATAAACTTCAAACTAAGGCTGGGTTATAGCTACCACCTTTTATGTGACCAGTAGGAGAGCATTTAAATAGAGATGTATGAATAGTGTGTCTGATTTAAACATTAATAGCAAAAATGCACAGTAAGTTTAATTCATATGGTCAGTTTCAATTAACCTAATTATTAATTCAGATGGCCCTTGCGCAGCATTTCATCATGTATTAAGATACATTTATTATTTAAGGATATTTTGATTTGTTTATTGTTACTTATTGTTGTATTAAAATTTAAATTCTTAAATATTTTTCTTCTTCATTTAATGACAATCAGCGTGGCAAACATGCACTTAGTGATTTTAACTACATTTTTACTATTTTAGTTTTTACATTAAACATTTTTACATTTTACTGGGCTGAAATTATACTTTATATAATTATTCTTCTATGTCATGAAATTTCAATATTTCACTAAAATGCTTATGTTGACATTAAGATATTTTTTCCATGTAGAAAAATGCAATATAAAAATATTTTAACTATTAAACTTATTAAATATATCAATATATAATGCTGTATCAAATATATATTAATAAAAAATAAAACAATAACAACAATACACTCTGAATTACAGTCTTGTTCTGAAGAGAAAGAGGGGCTGTGTAAAACTAATGACAGCGAGACAACATAAGAGGTGCTCTGGGAGCAAACGTCTGAGACATCTTATGTCTGTGCATGCATGGAAACCCAGAGGAGCACTGCTCTGTGACTGGCATTCTAAACAAACACAATCAATACACAATCCCCTAAACATCGCTGCCGAGCCACAATAGACATTCTATACAAATGAAGCTCTAAACATCAAATGCAGAGATCCTCCAGCAGGCGTATGACTTGTGTGCTTCCTGTCCCTCAGCAGCACACTGGTGCACCTGATTCAACTCATTATCTGCTTGTTAAGTTCTTTATGAGAGGACTCGGGCACAGCTGCGAGGGGCAGAGTAAACATCAGCACCGCAGAGGCATCTATAATGGGCGTGGATGGGGCGGATGGCAGGGCTCTAAGATGCAGGAAGTGAAGCATGTCACGCAGCAAATCCCAGCACTCTGAATGATAGTTTTAATTTATCAAGAAAGCACTTAGTTGGGAGGACAAGAGAGAGAGGAATACGTGGCATGTTTACGTCACACTAATGTTAATTTGTGGTTGAGGTGTTAAACAGTTGTTATGATTTTTTGTGGTGGTTAGTGTTAGTGTAGACTTGCCTTAGTAAACATCCCTAATGAATAGCTCTAATTATTTCATGTTATGGATAATAACTGACATGCAGTATATTAAACAATTTTGCCTACTAACTAGAATCAATCATATTTAAATTCTGTAAGTCAATTTATGTCTAGATTATAATGTACAGTATAAAAATACAGTATAATAATAATAACTTTGATATTACTAATGGTTTTAAAGATTAACATTAAGTGAGCGTTAGACGAAAAAAAAAATCTGCATTTCTAATATTCCCTGATTGCTGTGGTCATGCAGGTCTGATAACTTATTAAATAAGGATTTTATTATCTTTTGTGGTTTCAAAATAATATCATGTGCCCGTTACATGATTTCATATATCTTAGCCACAACAAAACTAACCCATCCCTAATTGTGCCCTGTAAATAAATGCAAATTATATGGAATCGCTTATTGTGTTGACATATGTCCTGCTGAAAAAGGAAGTTTGTGTAGAACATATCAAAAATAGCCAATAGTCTGTATTTCATTCTCATTCTAGAGTCCATCTGATTGGACTTAAATCTGTGTGGCGAAGGATGAATTGTTGTCAGGTATTTATTGGCTAAAAACTAATTTCGGAGCTAACACACGTTGACTAAAATCAACAAAACTCAAATTTTAATCATATGGTCTTCAAAAGTAATATTCCCCAACAACAGTGATGGTCGTGTTCTGTATGTATGTCCATATGTGAAGGACGTTTGTGTCTGAGTCTGATTTCCTCTCCGAGCTCCCTAATCCAGCAAAATTGAATATTTCACACTGGCGTAACCTGAAGCTGCTCCACAGCACTGTCTGAGTGTGTGTAAGACTGCAAAACAGCATAAGTAGGACAAGGAGTCCAGAGGGAGCATGCAGGGTGGAAGAGAGGAGCAGAAAGGAGAGGAAAGGAGCAGAAAGGATAATTTCCACAACTACCAACAACAATAATATAATAAAACGACATCACGGGAGACGCATTGACTATGTTCTGAACTCTGCACTGTGGGTCCCTCTGAATGTAGGAGATATTTCAATGTTGATGTATATGTGTGTGTGTGTGAGTAATGCTGCTGCAGTCACACTCCTACTAGGCTGGACTGGAGTTACAGGGTTCATAAAGCACCTCTGTGATTAATGGACACGTGGCCTGCTGTGGATGACACACAAAGCCAATAAATACACTGTCCATAAATGCTCTTAACCCCTGGATGTCCCTAATGCACTATCAACCAATAAAATGACAGATTCACACCGCAACCTCAGCAGTAGTGTGGGCACTACTGAGATTGTGAAAAGACTGGGCAGCTGGAAGCTCTGTTTGAGTGTGAATAGCACATTAGAGCCGTTCAAACATTGACCTGCAGGTGTGTGTGTGTGTTTACCTGTAGCCATTTTCCCATCCTGTGCAGCAGGCCCGTCCGGGATGACACTTTTGACCTGAAGGAACTCATCTGGTTCGTCACCCCCGATGATAGTGAAGCCAAATCCCATGTTGCTTTTCTGCAGGGCTGTAGACAGAAAGCTGCCCTTCAGCTGTGTGGGGTCCCGTGTGAACAGAGGCTTTTCTGCCAGGGTGAAGAAATGCAGATAGAAACATGAGATTGTAATCAAGCAGAAGATATCCAGAAATTAATGGGTTATTTTGTAAAAGCCACTCCAAACCCATCAAAAGCAGCAGATCACATCACACTGGGGAATTGTGGGTAGAAGGCCAAGCGCTCTGCTTGCAGCCAAACATACAAGAGCAGAGTGGAACATGATGGCTTGTTTTTTGCTCAAACCTCACTTTTGGCTCTTTAAACGTACTCCAATGTTACACTCAACAGTGTTTAGCCTTGTCCAGGGCCGTCTCTCGGGACTGCCAAGACTTAAGCAAAAAAAAGCCAGGAGAAGAACCAGCACAGGCAGAGCGGTTCTTCTGCTCTCTCAGAGCGGAGAAAAGCAGTCTTGAAAACCGTTCTGGAGAAGCCGTTTCGCTGTAACCACACACCAACAAGGACCTTTGTACTGAAGAGCTGCTGCTTCAAAACTGAAGAGATGCCTACTTCAGTACACAGTATGGAGTTACAAGATGCCAGCCATAGTCACTCCATCTCACTTTCCTAGTTGAGAGGTTCTTAAGTTTTTTTAAGCACCATCTTGGCCAAGTCTAATCCTTTAGCAGTTTCTGCCATGCGTTTGTTAGGGACAATAGCTGGTCCAGATACCCTGCTGAAAGACCAGCATGAATTTCCATGCTGATCCATGTTTGTTTGGTGCTGGTGGACAAGCACCAGCAAAACATCTGGTACAGCTGGTTGACCAAAAGCTTTTTTGTAAACATACATAATGGGGATGTTAGTTGTTAGGCTGTCTGGATGATCTTATAGTCAACATAAAATGGCATTCACAACCCAAGAGCAGGACTTGATTTTGTCTATCGGGAGTTGATTGGATCTTGAAAAGAGGTGTTAGTGTTTGTGTGACATTTTCAGAGACACTAACAGTCAGTAAGTATAGATCTGTGTATAGTGCTTTCACAATATATGACATAAACCCCAAATTATGTATAGCTCATTATATTAAACTTAATTCTAATAGAACTTCAATTTTAAAAGTGATAAATATTAAAGCTAAAACGGAATGCTAAAGAAAAAATATCCAGATAAAAAAATCTGACTAGTCGACCCTCATGAATCAACTAGTTGGATGTTGTTGGTTACTTGGCGACCATCCTCTACTAGATAATTGACCTTGTGGAATCAATAGGCATATTTTATAAACCAGCATGCCGAACATATGATGGCAACCAGTTATATTGGTCTGTTCAGCAGGGTAGGTGGACTCATGAGTATCCTGGAAGCACAGGCAAAAGTAAAATACAAAACCAAAAAAAAAAAAAAACCCACAAAAAAACAACAAAAAGTCTTCAGTGGTTTAGAAACTAAGGGAATGTTCCTTTGAGGACTATGCAAAAATAGGCCAGGCAAATAGACTCCTGCTGAAGTCCTATCTTGCACAAGGGGGTGCTGGTCTAGGGACGTACCATGCAGTCCAAACACACCGGCCCGGTACAGGGGGGCCTCGGACAGGTCAGTGAGACTGTGAGAGCGCTCGGGAGCGGGACCCACGTATGCCAGTCTGGCCCTGGGTAAGGTGGCAGAGGAGGGGCTCTCCTCCACTGTTACAGAGAAGAAAAACCCTCAACTCACTCAGGAAATCAAGAAATGTCATTGAAGGATACAAGGTTGGTCTACTATGGACATAGAGGATTTACATTTTTACATGAGTTCTTGGGTGATTTTGCCAACATGAACATCCTTGTTGAACCTGGAACAACATTCCCAACACTCTGATTTTAGAACTAGGTTTAGAGCTAGGCACAGGGCTGGAGTTGGAGCCTCAACTCACACAGGAAATCAACAAATGGTATTAAACGATACAAAGTTGGCCTACTGTGGACATAAAAGAGTTACATTTCAACAGGAAATCCAGGATGAGTTTGCCAAGTTGAACATTCTTGTTGGTCCTGGAACAATGTTCCTAACAATTGGATTTTAGGGTTAAGGATAGGGCTGAAGCTTCAGGAACATTACCATCCCGTAATTTTCCTTTTGGTTATGGGGGTGGTTATGGTTAGGGTTAGGTTTAGGAATAGGGTTAGGAACGGTTCCAGGGCAAACAACGGATATTGAGCCAGGAACTTGGCAAATTGTGGTTGTCACAAGGGTTGATCTACTAATGAAGGACAACACTTTACTGTAGACTAAAGTAGTATACTCTGAATTGGTCTACATATAACATCTGAGCATCTGAGAGACTGAACACCAGATCAAGCATATGCTTTCTCAGTCCTCTATGGTCCATTTATGCTAAAATCTTGCTACTGAACCTCTCTTTTTTTGGACACAATATCAGACACTACATGGAAATTTTCAATTTCGCGAAAACTCCCATATAACGCTCACATGAGGTGTTTTTTCCCAAAACTGCAATATAAACAGTTTTTCGCAATGACAGGTCACCTGGCGTACGTAAAATCATTCTTTAATGTACTATAACCTCCAAGAAACACCTCATATGTGGCCGCTCTCAAGTATAAGGGGATTTCCTTGCCATTAATGCTTGGATAATCCCTTCCATCTACCGTGAGAGGAAAAAAATACGTTTAAGTTGCATAACATGGAAATGTCGTCATTTTGCAATAGTTCTTTTATCGATATTTATAAAATAATGCAAAAGTTTTTGCACAAATCTGTAATGGAAACACAGCTACCGACATTCCCTGATGCTATTGTGTCTACATGGGAGCTAATCTCTACAGACATGGTTAAAAATCTAGTGTTTCTAGAAGAGTGAGAGCTGTTAGGGAGGATCAACTACTTGTTAATGGCTATGACATTAAAGGGATACTCCACCCCAAAATGAAAATTTTGTCATTAATCACTTACCCCCATGTCGTTCCAAACCCATAAAAGCTTTGTTTGTCTTTTTAAGATATTTTGGATGAAAACCGGCAGGCTTGTGACTGTCCCATTGACTGCCAAGTAAATAACACGGAAATAATACAAAAATAACGACTGAAGTCTGAACTGCTGAATAAATTCGTTATGTTTGTTTTATTTTCGTACAAAAAGTATTCTCGTCGTTTCATAATGTTACGGTTGACCACTGATGGTCTGACGATGTGTTCTGACGATGTGTTTCATACTTTTCTGGACCTTGACAGTGTAATTTACTTGGCAGTCAATGGGACAGTCACAAGTCTCCCTGTTTTCATCCAAAATATCTTAAATTGTGTTCCGAAGACAAACGAAGCTTTTATGGGTTTGGAATGACATTGGGGTAAGTGATTAATGAAAAAAAATTCATTTTGGGGTGGAGTATCCCTTTAAATGTGTATCAGTCACATATGTGGTGTTCAGATGCCCACATGTAATACTTTGGCCATATAGTGTAGGTATTTTGGAGATTTCCAGTACAGCATGCTCTCTCTAAAAGATGGACTGAAACAAGGTAGAGAAAGTTCTTCTTGTTTATGCCATTCTGGCTGAACATTCTCTGCCTCTTACCTTTATGTGGGTAACAGCATGACCATGCTGAATGGATTAACTTAAACAGGAATTATTGCAAGAAGCGCTTCTAACCATAATCAGTCCAAGGTCATATTATGAAAGGAGACACATCCATTCTCAATGGATATCGGAGTCCCAAAGAAAACAGGAAGCATTCAGGCTTAGCTTGAATAGACTGTACAGGTAGATTTAGAGGATTAGTTTATGCAAAAATTAAATTATATCATTATTTACTTCCTCTCATGTCCGTCCAAACTTGAATTACTTTTTTCTTTAATGGAACAAAAAAAGAAGAAATTTTGAATAGTGTACTGGCTGTTTTTTTCCAAGCAATTACAAAGAATGGAGATTAAAGCTTTCGAACTTCAAAAAGGATGCAACAGTATTGTGAATGTATAAGATCAGTCCACAAGACTTGAGTCGCTTTTACAAACAAGAAGACTTGGTACAGTCATGAAAGTGCTTGAGAGAATCAGCTATGTGCAATCTACAAATAAATGTCGCCAATAAATCAGATGATCAGGTTAAAAGAAGCAGTCAGAATGTTTTGTCAACAAATCAGAGTGATTTGGTTCTCAACTTCAGTTTACTGATCCAGTCACAGTGGTTAACAGCTCATCCGAGGGGAACATATTCAGGGAAAAATGACTTTTACAGAAAACTGGCTTCGCTGATAGTATTTAAAATCCTATGAATACTTTTTGATATCTGATGGTGCTTGTGCATCTTTTTCAAAATGTCTTGTTTGTGTTCCAAAAAAGTCAGTTAGTTTTGGGAAAACATGAGCACAAATAAATATTGAGAGAGATTTTATTCCTGGGTGAAGTAAAATGAATCATACCAAAGGTATGGCTGTAAGGAAGCAATATTCTGAACAATAATAAGTTCAAACACAGATGGTGCACTACCAAAGACAATGTCTGAGCTTAGCCGTGTTACTATAGAGACAGACACTGAGCTCACAGGAGAAATATAATAACAGTCATGAATTTCAAACCTCAATCAACAGTTTCAGCAGATTTGATGTTAAACATGTCATTGCATGGAGAGCAGATAAGTGTTATTAAGATGTCTTCGGTGTGTGGTTGGAAACACTATGATGGTTTAATCAGATTTGCATAGATTTGTATTAGTACCACACTGTTAATTTTTGGATATCAGTATTGGATATCAATAATACTTTACCTCTGTAGACGGTGGGTAGGGGGAGAGAGGACAAGCCCTGACTCTGCATCTGCTGCTGCTGTTGCAATCTTCTCTTGGCCTCAAGAACTGGATTCTCAAACTGAGTCCTTCGGTTTATGTGACTGCATTCAGAAAACCAGAAACAGAGACTCATTCAAGTGCATTTCTCGAGTGACTACTTAATAGGACATGCTTATCCAATATATAAGCAATCTAGCTAGCTGTCTTGCTGTCTACTGCCTACTGCCTACACAGGTAGCATTTTAACTGAAGTGACTGATCCGCAAGTCTCTACATAGGCAGCAGCTATGCACTCCAAATAGACAGTGATTATTATGCAAAGAGCATGGGAGACTCGACTCTCAATTGATTCTAATGTGCCTGCCACTGACTGCACAATTTTCTGCAAAATCTGTCACCGCCAACTGCCCAATATCTGCAGACAGGCTCTGACTTTGGGCAACTAGTGTTGACATCGTCCAAATTGAAAATTGGGGCAAAAATATGGGCACATTTTGTAGTGTATTCCAGCTAACAATATGCTAACGATTAGAGCTGGGTTTTAACGCAAATTTCATGATTCGATTCAATTCTGATTCACAAGATTGCAATTTGATTTGATTTCTGATTCGATTCGATATTGATTAACTTGGATATATCAGGTACAGTACATGCCAGATTTTCATTTTTTACATTTACATTTAAATAGTGGCTGGATTTATTCAGACTACATGAATGAAACATTGAAGAACAGTAAAAATGATAATGAATATGTTATAGGTTGCATATATTTATAAAATGCTCCTCTCTAGAGTTCATGTGCCTCATTTATAAAATGTTGCGCAGAAGCCTTACAATCATCTTTCAAATATGCTTAGTTTGATTCACAGAACGAACGTATGCACGAAAACGCACGTATGCCTCTCTTTCAGATGTGAAATCTATGAATCGCAAACGATCTTGAACTTGCGGGCAACTGAATGGTTTCAGCTCTATGCCTTGTAAACCACTTCTAATTAATGTCATTAACATATAAAAGAACACCAGTTATCGTCCAAATCCTTTCATTTAGGGCAGCAAGCTGCAAGAACAGCTTACATTTCCAAAAACATGCAGTACTCCGACAAGAAAAAGTGTGTACGTCTGCTTAGACCCTGATGTGACACTAAGCACTTTTCCACATCAAAGGCAGTTTTTACAAATATGAGCGTTGGCGTGGATTTAAGCGCATGTACACTCTAAGATCAAATCATTTTATAAATGAGGTCTCATTTCTCTAGCTGAATAATGACTTTATGGTCAGCGAATATGTTTTTTTCTGAGGTAAATGTGACGTTACGTGACATTGTTTACAAGCTGTTATATTGGCGTCTTTTTTTTACTGATTTGCTTCAGGATAAAGATTTTACATCGGACACCAAGTGGTGAGTGACAACTCTAGTAAAATAGTTTGTTTTGCAAAACAACAACAACAACAAAACAAGTCTCTAGCTTTTAAATGTATTAAAATTACAATGAACTGCACCAACATTGTTGACATTGGAAAACTATTTGGTAAATGCATACACTGCTATAGTGTACTCGTCAGCCTACTGTGAATATTTAATAATAACTTTTTTTTTTTAAAGAATTTATATTGAATGAAATCTTTTTATAATCCACACTACTGATTCCATCCACCATCACTGATTAATTATTAATTATTTAACTGAGCTTACATATGCATTCTGGAATATTCCATTAACATTAACAGTAACTTGTATAATGCATATGTATATATGATGCTGGTTCCTTGCTATACACTTTGAAAACTTCTGCAAAAACTTGCAGTATCATTTCTCATGGTTGGTCAATGCAAATTATTTTGCCCTCCCAACAATCCACCACCCAGCAAACAAAAATTGACATGAGCCATTTATGTTATGCACTATAGATGAAAGCATGAGTGTTGATTTTAATACACTTTAACAAATCATTTAAGGCGGTGGTCACTGAATCAAACATAAGCCTAGTTAGTCTTCATCTTTGTTAAAAGAGTGATGCAAGAATGAGATCAGACAGTAATGAGAGCATCCTCTGATCTGGAAGAAAAATGGTTCTTTTGACTCTCTGTACAACACTTGCTGTCAGAGTTAATTCAATCAGTTTTAAAAGGCGCTGCTGAAAACCATGCCATTTGAGAGTACAAAGACAATTAGGCTCCATTAAAAGGCATTCTTTTGAAAAGAGGTAATGTTTTTTGTAAAGACGTGGCATTTGTAATTACAGCTTTGTGACAAGACTCCACAAGGTCAATTTTTAAGACATTGGTTTTAGATTTCTTTTAAGGTCTAAAGTCTGAAATTGATTCAACAGATCAAAGTATAATGAGCAAATGGATTTTGTCCCTAGTACTTTATCCGAGATCATTCTATACTTTCTTATTGCACATTAGGCCAAGGTTTGGCAAAGTGGGAACCAGCCTCGGAAGTGGTTCTGGCTTGGTCCTATTAAATAACGGCTGTAAGGATAAAGTGATGTCTGTTTAACCTGAAAATACAACACAAATAAAAATGATAAGCTTTATGCATAATGTTCTTGTTAAGTGTCTCCTCTAAAAAGCCACTAGACAGATTTATAGTAAATTACAGTCATTTCACACCAGATGCAGCTTCTGATCTTCCCAGCTGTCATCTTCCACAACATAAAACCCACAGTTGTACAATTACTACTGAAGATGTGTTTTTCTCCCTTTCCATACAAAGACAAAAGAAAAGAGTGCACGCTATGTTTTGTAGCTTTAAAATAAAACAAAATAATTTATTACTAATAATAAATGCATTGGATGGATGGATGGATGGATGGATGGAGTAAAAAATAAAATAAATCATTAAAATGACAAACCCACAACAATACAAAGCAGGTTTATAGAGAGACTGTTACTGTATGATTTCAATTCAGTGACTGGAGTGCCAGAATCCCATTTGAGCCATCTGAGGACAGCAGGCACGGACGCAGTCCTGCATTTACGATGCAGTTTGAAAGAGTGTACGGTTGTGTATCCACATGATACTACAGCTGCATTATTGGCTCTGGGCTTGCTGTTCTCCTCTGTCCTGGGAGGAAGAGTAGCCAAGCAAGCCATACTATAAATAGTCCCACCTCACCCCCAGACTGTGCATTAAGCAAGAAAAATTATGGCGCACACACACGCAAACACACTGCGAACTGAATTAGGAAACAACGGAGCAGCTGTTTTTCAGCCTGGGCATGGCGCAGCAGCAATATAACCAATTAATACAGAGCTGTGAGAAAACGCAGGGATCCAAAGTGCCATTAAACCGTGCGTGTTAACTCAAGCGCTTGAACTTACTCAACATAGTAGGTTCCATAAACAGGGTCATCGATTTTCTCCCAGCCATAAGGAAGCTCTGAAAAACAAACAATAAACAATTACATCCACAAGAACATTTAATTCAAAGGTAGATATTGCAGTTACAGAGTAAAAATTCAGTTTTATTAGGATATATTGGCTCATTCTCTGGAAATGGTGCCATTTGTGGGCTTTGTGTGTCCTCATGACTTACTGATACAATTAACGGAATACTGAACTTAACATTATTATTTAAAAGATTTAGTGTGCAAATGCACAATACCTTTTAAAATAAAGCATTCATTTTATTCTTAAACGTTTTTCACAGTCTTTCACAATATCATCCAATTTGCTGGCCCCCATTCATCACCATGACATTTTAATGGGCTGTAAAGAATAAAATATGTTGCTTTTATTGAAATGAAAAGTTTGTGTTTTCATTGCCTGTGTATTTTTTTCTGAACACTTTTCTGAAAATTGCAGAATCTATCTTTGTCCTTGCACTTTCTGATTAACTCCATTATGCTGTGACATTTCTGACTTTAAAAATTAATGGTTTGATTTTCAGACATCTTACAGGTTAAAAACATATTGTGATCAATTTGTAAATAGAGTAATACTGTTTGTGGCACACAATATATTAAATAAGACATTTGAATATACATTTAAACATAGATAGATAGACAATTCCCACAATTCTGCAATAACCTTTTCAAATGAAATAAATAAATAATTTAGTAACTAAATAATATTCTTAGCACAGTACTAGCATAAATGACACAGTTTCCCAAGAATATCCTGCATTCATGGTCTGTCCTAACATTTCCTGTTGCTTAATAAATGAGGTTATACTGAGTTGGTGACACACCATATATAACAAGACAAAAAAAAATAATCACAATTCATTTGTCACAGAGGCTGTGTCATTTGGCTGAAATCTTATTATTAATATTTAGACTAAAATATACATGTACGAGTACACACTTGAATGCACGCACTTCATATAGCATGCTTCTAGACGAAAGTGACAAGAAAACACAACACAATTACAAGCAAGCACACACAGACTCAAATGATACATTCAGCAGCGTGGAGCAGGGTGAAACACCAGACTCTGTGTGTACATCACACACAACTTTGTAAATTACAAGTGACAGAAACTGTGTGATGTTCTCACTTAATCTGGCTGGCACACACACACACACAGGCACAGACAGATCAAAGCGCCATTGGGTATTACTCTACTGCTGTGCTATGCTTGGTAGTCGTTCTATTAAAATAGAAATTCACTTGTGAAGACTACCGAGTGCACAGATCAATCTTAAGGACGAACATTTACTGGGGTTGGATATCTGAACAAAACCCCTAACCACAAGTATTAAACGGGTGGCGTAATACTCCCATTTGTGCTACGAGCATGAATACTGTCATCTTGTCGAGGAGAGGCGCATTATTACTTTTCAAAGTGATCGTACTTATGATTTTTGACTTGTAGGTGAAAAAATTCAATATACTTATACTGAAGGAGAGACCAGAGCCATATCTAGAGTCCAGAATATCATACACTCTAAAAAAAAAAAAAAAGAAAAAAAAGTGCTATATAGCACTAAAAGTGGTTCTTGGCTAGTAATAATAGGGGAACCACTTTTGGTGCTATATAGCACCATATCTTTAAAGGTGCTTTACAGCATCTTTGTCAAATGGTGCTATGTAGAACCATAAGAGGTGCCATATTGCATTGTATTTCTTCAACAAAAATGGTGCTAAACAGCACCAACAGTGGTTCTTTGGCTCGTAAAGAACCTTTAAAGGGGCTTAACAGGTTCTTTGTATGGCAGTGGTGCTATATAGCACCTTAATCACCCCAAAGAACCACTGAAGAACCGCTGAAGAACCATACAGGAGCTTAATGCTATATAGCCCCTCAGTCATGCCAAAGAACCGTGAAGAACCACTGAAGCACCAAAAGTGGTTCCCCTATGATTATGAGCCAAAGAACCATTTTTAGTGCTATATAACACCATTTTTTTTAGAGTGTAGAGACTTTTCTTTTTCAACGATCTAGCCACTATCTAGCGACTTCATAGAAACCATGGGGAACTTTGTTACGTATTTTGTGTAAACCGCTTCAATGCTTTCTTTTGACACATGAACACTTGCACTCTCAGATGAGCTCTTGGCCTCATTGTGAGTTTAATAGAAAACTGATGATTTCAGGATAAGTGATCGGTTGATCTTGACACTCAAACAGAGCATAGAGTTGAACTACATTAATGTTATTGCATAAAAATCCCTCATTCCTCTTTCAACTGTTACCATGAAGGTCTGTGGGTTCAACTGAGGATTTTAGAAAGCACTCAGTTGATATGCAAGAAGAATCATATACTCTGGCAACAAGAAGTGAGCGATACGTTCAAAAGCAAAATTTAAATAACATTAACAGAGTTTGGACTAATCTCACAGCCTCCAAATATAGGGTAACCCGCCCCGCATACCCCTTGAGAATCATGAACTCAAGCTAATTACCTTCTTCAATATTTGCATTTTGTTTGCACAATATTTAAATAATCTTGCTATTTAAAAACCTGCCTGCCCTTTGCAGTAAAAACAGGCAGCAGTTTCTTTTTGTTAAAAGCTTTGACCTTTATGAAAATGAGGGGGGTGGAGATGAGAAGGAAGGAGAGGAAGGAAACAAAAGCAAGTATGAGGCAATAACAATATGAACTAAAGCTGCATATGTTTGGTGAATCAATGTTTACAGGCATGATCCAAAATAAATGCCAAATGTGAGTAAAAAGTGGTTTTGGTAAATAAATGAATAGAATTTACTAGATGTCAGACTGGTAACTGTTTACTAATTGCATTTATTATTATTTCATTTTATTTAAAAAAAAATTTTGAGGGACAAAATCATGATGTGCCCATGATGAGTCATTTTTATAGGTAATTTTATTTGAAACATACAAACATTCAAACATACAGTAAAACATACAAACAGCTTATAAACAGCTAATATTGTTACGACTTAAAAGTAAAACAATTATACATTAAAAAAAATATATAATTTTTTTACTGCGATGCAAAGCTGAATTTTCAGCAATCATTGCTGAAGTCTTCAGTGTCACACGATCCTTTAGAAATTATTCGAATATGCTGATTTGCTGCTCAAGAAACATTTTTCATTATTATTAATGATGAAAACTGTTGTACTGCTTAATATTTTTGTAACTTCTTTTTTCGAGATTCTTTGATGAATAGAAAATTCAAAAGAAGAGCATTTATTTGAAATAGAAACCTTTGTAACATTATCAATCTTAAGTCTTTACTGCCAAGTTTTACTGTCATATTTGATCAACTGAATTTATCCTTTTTGAATAAAAACACTCATTTCTGACCCCAATACTGACCCCAGACTTCTGAACAATATTGTGTAGATACTACACACACACACACACACACACACACACACACACACACACACACATATATATGGAATTCATGGAATTCAAGTGTCACATAGTCAAGCATTTAAAGGTGATTCAAATCAAGGCTGAGTTGACCACGCTGCTAGTTACTAATGTAGATTACTAATGTAGAAATAAAGAGCTGACAGGAGATGGAAGGATGAGTGGGAATGGGAGGAGAGAACAGTGGGGCATCGGCTCTATACGAGATGGTTTGAGTGCAAAATGTCTGCTGAACACTTTTAAACGTGACAGGGATGAAAATCTCCCTCCCTCTTCTACTCCTCCTTCACTGACTCACTCTCACCAAGCATTAAAGTTCACTGATGGATGGAGTTTGTGTGTGTGCTATCATAAAAACAAACGCTTAATTCTGCATCGTCATCTTCAACTGTCTGCCAGATTCTGTCTGCCAAAATAACACCCATCAATAATGCCTCGATACATCTTCTTTTGCTGATAACAAACACACACAGGCATACCATGAGCTTGGAGGAGAGTTGAGAACATTCTATAAAGACTATAACTTCTTACTTCCAGCTAACTCCTGCCGAGATTAATTCATGTAGTCATGATACATTAATATTGTTATGACACTTCAATCTAAGGCCAGTTTTTCTCAGCAAGAAAATGATTTGTTGTCAAATCAGAAAACCTTATTTATATATTTATTAACTGAATGAACGACATACAATGTAGTTTAGCCAGGAATTGGTCTGTTAACCACGACTATTTAAAAAATAAGCTGAATTAATGCAGGCTGATGGCTTCAACAAAACAATATACTTACCATCGGTTAACAATCTCGCAACTCACAGTAGGTTTTTCTTTAAGGGTTTATGAGCTACTGGAAAAATCAATTATCCTATGGAGAAAATGAATGGGATTTTTACTTTTGGCACTCATGCACAAGTGATCATTCACATGGCTTTTTTCACCTAACCCTAACTCTAAAAGTGTCTGTGAAGCATCTTGTGTACTCCAAGATGAACAACAGCCATGTAGATGAATGGATCACTTTCTTTGGGCATTAGAAACACCTGCTGCATCTCTCGCTTTCTAATCTTTGAGAGAAAAAAAGAGGAATAGGTTTGTCTAAAACCGAACAGAATTATCTGACTGTAAGCGTTTATGAAAGATAAAACCACTTCTGACAGCAACTAAACTAATTACTCATGAGAAACTGCACAAAACTGAAAGCAATATCTGCTAAAAAAAAAAAAGAAGCTGTTATCAGGGGACATTTATGAACCAGAATATTCCATTTCAAATCCAATCTCAATTGTTGCAGCTAGAGAAAAATTAGGCTTTTTGTCGTTCTAAGAATGCACAATGGCACAGAATTGCTGTGACACCTCATGCAACTTGCATGAATAAACATTTCGGGGAAAACCACACCGCTGTGTGCTGTTATGCGACGCTGTTGGGCTTTTGCGTGTACATATTGTTCATTAATTTAGCTAATTTGTACAATATCACCGAGAAAACAAATATAATTCCTGCATTGACACAGCTGTCAATTGATAAAGCCGCATCCATCCATCAATCCATCCATGCATCTGTTTCTGTAATCATATCTCCACCTGTTCCAGGCGCATGTGAGCGTGTTATATTTTTTCGGGGTGCTCGCTGACAGTGACGGCTTCAGAAATGATGAAATGCAATGAAACACGAGCGACAGACACAGAGAGACATGTTAGTTGTGCTTATTCATTCACTCGCAAACCCAGGGAATTCGTACCATCAGAGAGAAACATCGACACAGGGAGAGAGGCGAGATGACAGGTAAACAGGAGAGACGACTGTGGCATATCTACGGAAACTTCACTCCGTGCTGCGGTAAATATTCGCGGGGAAACAAACAGTCTAGGAACATGAGCGTGACAGTATTAAAGAAAACAGCAGACGACTTTGATTTGCATCGAGTTGTGTCTTCCCCTCAGTTTCGAAACAAAAGAGGGCGGCCGAGTTACGCAATGCACACGTCCACGCAAATCCGCAGTGATGAGTGTTTTCACAACGCTGGCTGACAGGCCTTTGAACTGCGGGAATCCGCTGACATGTGAAATGCGCCATCTCGCACATGCATGCTAACAAGCAGCCCCTGATGCACTGGCACAGTTGATTATACCGCAAACATGGCGTTAGACTTTAGTGCACGAACGTGCGAACTGGGAAGAAGGTGGTGATGAATAAATCCTTTTACAGCAGGTAAAACAGCAGTGAATACAATTGCAGACATGATTAATTTAACAACGAGATGCTTCAGCTCAAGATCATTTCACAAACACACTTATGAGTGCTAGAAGTAGAGTGCAGAGTAACCTGGGGGAAAATTGGATTGTTACACTTGCTGTAGAATACGTGAGAGGTGTTTGCCAGTGCAAAATTCACCACCACTCAGTGTTTTTAAGCACTTTTAAAGTGTCCTCTAGGGTGTATTGGGTGGTTGGTAGGACATTGTGAGACAGCTGCTAGGGACTTCTTGGCTGTTCTGTGCAAAACGTTTCTTTTAGGATTTATGGGAAGTTGATATGGCATTGGTAGATGGTTGCCAGGGTGTTGTTATACTGCTTCTAGGCTGTTCGGGGGTTGGTAGGGCATTATGAGGCCTTGTCCACACAATACGTTTTCTTTTGAAAACGCATATTTTATTATATTGGCCTTCCATCCACACTGTGACGGCATTTTTGTCAAGGAAAACAGCTTTTTGAAAACGCTCTCCAAAGTGGATAAATGTAAAAACGCCGTTGTTGTGTGGACTGCGAAAATGGCGGCTTTCGAGAACGATGATGCATGTTTAGTCATGTGACGCATATTGTACCAATAGACATCTATGTTTATACCGGTATTGTGCCTGTTATGTGCTACTTTCACAAGACTATCGGTACGTTTACATGGACAACAATAATCCGTTTTTAACACGATTAAGACAATACTCTGATTAAGAATCTACCATGTAAACAGAGATTTTTGATTACCTTAATCCGACTAAAGTCATACTTGAAGTAAACACAAATCGAATTAAGACATGTGGCGTATTCCTATTTAAATTGCATTAGCGAAGTGCAGTATAGACATGTACACATCTTAATTACACTATTATCGCATTTTGCGACAGGATATACACGGCAGTGGTCAACTGTTTGACGGCAAACAAAAGAGCATGGCTTCAACAACGCCATTGTCTGTTTGCACGTATAGCATGACAAATAATTAACTGCATTTGAAGCTTTTGTAAGATTAAAAATGAAACTATATGACGAACTATATGTTTATACGTGAAATTCTGGAGGGGACGTCGGATGGTGTGTGCCATTAATCGATCTATGTACTATAACATGTAAAATGGGAAAATGTAAACACCTTAATCATATATTGTCTTATTCAAAATAAGGTAAATAATTAGATTACTGATGTCCATTTAAACGTAATCTATGTTTACATGCACAGGAATAATGCGATTATTTCCAATAATCAGAGTAAGGACTTAATTGCATTGACGTTTACATGCCTGTATATTTTTCGATTAAAATGGGCATACGCCACCTATTATGCTTGCTGTGATTATGAGCTTAATCGCATTATTTAGAGTGAAGTATTGCGTTTACATGAGGTAAAGTTTAATCGCAATATTTCCAAAATCTCATTATAATCGCAAGAGGGTGCATGTAAATGCACTGATTGTTGCTAAATATATGTTCATTTGTACGCTCTTCGCATTACAGTCCTGCAAAGATGACAGAAAATTTACTCACAATTGCTGTCCTGTGGCAAAACATATTAGATTAAACATATAATAGTGAGTGAGTGCGTGCTGGACGCCAGTGAATGGTGGGATATTTTCATAAATAAAATGATCCTGCCAGAAGAATTACGTGAAAACCTATGTCTATTCTGGCTGTATCATCTCAGTGAACATTTTATGACGTTTTACACATGCATAGTAAGGTGAATTTAACGCTTTCCGACGTTTCAGTGTGCAAAACCTGAGAATCTTTTTGAAAATGCAAGTGTGGTATTTTATCAAATCAGACCTATGCTGTTGTTTTATAAAAGCAATAAGCCATTTCTGCTTCACATCTTGCCTAATAACACTTCTTAACTGTGGTAAAATCACTAAAACACGGCTTCTTGTGGCTTTCAGTAGATTAAAACATTTGTCTTTGGCCATCCAAACTCGACCATTAGGAGAGTCAAACAAACAGAGTCAAAATATATAGTGAGAAATGAAAGATAAGCACTAACCATTCTCTTTACATTCTTCAGGGGGCTTCGCTTTCTTCGCAAGCCGGGGGTCCAACCAGGACGTCGTCTTCGTATTGTGGCTGGAGAGGAGAGAAATGGAGCAGAAAAGGAAAAGAGATGAAGAAGAGAGAGAGATGAGAGTGCTGCAAACTGCTACTGTAAATCATCATGCTGAGGAGACGAGAGAGACTGAAAGGAA